>NC_051202.1:5680000-6340602 GCF_015220075.1 Falco rusticolus | reverse complement strand
GCCCCCTTCCTCTCCTTTTCCCCCCTCCTTTCCCTTGCCCCCCCTTCCTCTCCCTCTTTCCCCCCTTCCTTTCCCTTTCTCCCCCCTTTCCTTCCCCCTTCCTTTCCCTTTTTTCCTTTCTATTTCCCTCCCCCTTTTTTCCCTTCCTTTTTCTCCTCTTTTTTTTTTTTTCCTCTCCCCCCCCCCCCCCCCCGTTTTTTTTGGTGTGTGTGGTTTTGGCTGGTTTTTTCCGACAGCTGCTGTAACCGCCGCCCCGCGCGCAGCCGCCCGCCGCAGCCCCAGCCCCGCACACGCACCGCTCGCAGGCGGGAGGGCGGCGGGGGGGGGGGGCGGGGGGCGCCCCCGCGGCGCAGCAGCATCCCCGACACTCACAATGAAGCCGCGGCGACAACGCGGACCCGCCGCCTCGCCCGGCGACACGCGAACACAGCGCACGTCGCCCCCTCCCCGCTCCGCTCGCCCCCTCCGCCTCCCACCTCCATTGTCTGCGATGCACGGCGCACCGAGAGCCCCCCCGGGGGGGTGGGGGGGGGGGCTGGGGGCGATTCCTCCTGTCGCACCCACCGACAGCGACACCGGAGCGCAGCCGCCCGCTCCCACCCTTCTCCCCCCCTCCTGTCAGATTTGTCACATTCGCAGCGCCCCGGTCACCGTCCCCTCTGCGCGGACACCCGCCGCCACAGCCCCGGGCGCGGCTCGGGGGCGGGGGGGACCCCACCACGGGCTGTGCCCCCCCGGCGCTGGGCAGCGGGGCCCGCCCGACCCCATTGTTCGCCCCGGCCCCCCCGCCCCGGCCGTACCTGCGGCTCCGAGCAACACCAGCGTCCAGGGCAGCAGGGCGGCTAGCAGCATCGCAGCCGGCGGAGGGGCACAGCGCGCCGCTCGCGAAATACCTTCTTCCTACCGGTCAGAGGAAACGCAGGTGGCTTCTTTTATATTTTAATTTTTAATTCTCTTCCCCTAATTCTCTTTTTCTTTTTTTTTCTTTTTCCTTCTCTTTCCCCCCCCCTCGCGTCTTCCCTCGCCGCTCCTCCCGGCCGCGCTCCGGCTCCGTTACCGCGCGTACTCCCCTCACCGCGTCCCGCCGCCGCCGCGCTGACTGACAGGCGGCCGCAGCACCGCGCCCAGGATCCCTGCGCCGCCGGCCGGGCGCTGCGCACGGCACCGCCGTCGCCGTGTCCTTCCACCCGCCTCAAATAGTACCGCGCAGCCCTCGCCGAGGGGCGCTCCCGGCCTCCTGCGAAACGCGGTGCGGATCGCGGAGCCGGCCTGGTGAGGAGCCTTCACCGGGCTCGGCCACAGCGGGCTTTTTGGGCGTCGTTTATTGCTTAAAAAAAAAAAAAAAAAAAAAATTGAGGTATTATCCAGCCAGCAGGAATTTGGGAAGGGGGGTCTCCTCCTGGGCTGGCCGGCACCTGCGGGAAGGCAGGTGGGGAGCAGAGAGCGCAAGGGGAACGCAGTCTGTCAATCCCCTGTGCTTCAGTGGGGGTTTGTTCCATTTAGGGGGCCAGGGCTCACTTGGGGACAGCCGAACGCGGGGCCAGGAGGTCCTATGGCACCATTTTGCCATTCCCAAGTCTGGTGGCCAAAGCCACGGAGGAACTGCGGCCCAAGAGATGCTCCGTGGAGCCCCAGCGGCGCAGGAGGGAGGTTGCCCACCCTTGGGAACCGTTTCTGCCAGGCTTGCCTTCACAGGGCTGCACGCTGGCCCTCTGGCCACCCCGGCTCCCACAGACCGCATGCCAAAAGCCTCCCAGTCAGTTATGGCCATCCCAGCTCCCACGATCTGTGAAAAGCCCATGACCAGTTGCAGATACCCCCTGACCAGTCACAGCCACCCCAGTTCCCACAGACAGTGGTCCGTCAAAGCCCCTGACCAGTTACAGCCACCCCAGCTCCCACAACCCATGAAAAGCCCCCCAACCAGTTATGGCCACCCCAGCTCCCACTGACAGTGGTGCATCAAAGCCTCACAACCAGTTACAGCCACTCTGGCTCCCACAGACAGTCTCATCAGAAGCCTCCAGACCAGTTATGGCCATTCCCGCTCCCACAGTCCATGAAAAGCATCCCTGACCAGTCACAGCCACCCCAGTTCCCCCAGACAGCGGTCCATCAAAGCCCCCTCACCAGTTACGGCCACACCAGTTCCCACAGACATCCCATCAAAGCCTCCCGCCCAGTTACGTGTCTGTCCGTGCATATATACAGAATATTCAACTCATTTTCTACACCACCACCCACGGCAGCAGCTCTTCTTCCTTGGAGCTCCGGGAGGCGGTGGGCGCCTGGGCATGGCCCCAAAGGCCATGCGGATCCTGTACTGGGTGCACAGGAAAAATGGTGAAAAGTCAGTTTGGAAGAGGGTTTACACTGCGATCGGCAAAGTCTATCTTTTCCAGGCTATCGTGTCCCAACAGTGCTCCTCCAGCTCCCCCCCAAACCACAGGAGCTGCTAAGAGCCCTCCTGGCTTGAGCACAGGATCTAATTGCTTTGGACAAGGGGAGCTGTGCTTTAAGGGGGAGAAAGTTCTCTGAGGAAAAAAAAAATAAAATTAAAATGTAAGCGTTTATTTTATTCAGGTGTAGCCTACAGTCTGTGTTTTCCTTTCATTAGTATTAGAGAAAAGCACTTCAACTGAAGTAGACCTTTGTCATAACATGCAGAAATAATTTTCTTGGTTGGCTAATTGTAGTTGCTATTTTAAAATGAAATTCAAAATACCTAGGGTACTTGTGAACACGTAAGGACTTCTAATGGCACAGAGGCGTTATTAGCCGAAAACTGCCAAGTAGAAACCATTTAGGCAGAAGACAGATTACTTCACTAAGGAAACAACACCCTTTGACTACAATGTGACACCAGTATTTCAACAATATTTTACCATAGTCAATCCACTCCAGTACTCTGCTGTTAGTGGTCTGAAGGATTGTTCCAGGCCAGATCACATTATTTTATCCTTTTCTGTTTGAGAAATCCCTTCCCCCTTGCCATTTTATAAAACCCCTTCTCTAAAAGAAAAAACAAAATTACTTATTGCACTGTGATTGAAAACATGCCTTCCCTGCTCCTCTGGTCTGCCGAGCCCGTGGCCCCATATTGGATTGATTATCCGCAGGGAGCAACCTTGCTCAACTGTGCCACAGGCTGTGGCTCGACTCCCTCTTGCTCTCCCAGTTCACACCAGTCCCCACCATTCTGCACACTTGCATTCTTGGGCTCTGCATCCCTCCTGGCCCCCAACATAAAGTCACTCATCCAGGGAAACATCGATATTAATTTTAAGTTTTTCCGGTCATGCAGATGCTCAGCTCAGGCCATTTTGGAACAGAAAGCCAACCTCTCGCCAGGAGTATTTGGGATAAAAAAACCTCAGAAGAAACAGAATCCTTTACCTTGAAAATAGTAAGCCGATTTGTGGGTGCGTGTTAGATACTTTTCCTCTTATCATAAGTAGTACGCTGAGTTTACATCAATTATTACACAGCTTCAGCAGATTAAATCAACTCATGGCTGGATCTCCACGGAGAGGAGAGAGGCAGGATCTCCACCATCCATCACACCAGGACACCCTGCGAGACTCCCACCTTGTTTCTCCATCCTTCCAACTGCTGGGTGACAAATGTGGACAAACATTGTGTGAGCCATCTGCGTCCCCTTGGGTCTCCCCCTCTGCCATCGCCCTTCTCAGGGTAGGGGACCCTCAAAGCAACCCCAGAAGATCACAAAACATGGTTTCATGAGATGTGGTCTTTTTCCAGACCAGCTCCACTGGCTGGCTTTCTGGCACTAGGGAATTCCGGAGTCTCTCCCCAGAGCGGTTAGATAAACTCTTTGGCATTCAGCCAGATTAGTGCCCAATCATTTCCTACGGAGGAAAGGGACCGAGCTGTCGTGCCGTTATTAGCACTGTCAGAAAGAGTTTGTAGAATTAGTTCTAGTTCCCAGAGGCCTTACACAAGTGTCTATTTCTTTCCACTCACCTCAAAGAACATCTAGATAGACAGCTACCTTGTAAAAATTACATTTATAGCATTCATAATGAGAGATCGTGGGAGCACACAAGTTGTGTTGAATGAGGAGGCTACAGCACTAACTTATAAGATGCAACTGTCCATTTTTATAAACTGCAACTGAGATTTTTCTGTGAGACCTCAGTCATCTTATCTACAAAAAAAATAAATAAATAAAAATCAGCAAACCAGCAAAGTACTTTCAGAACAGTAGTGTTTGTATGTGTTGAACTATAGTCTCACATAGAACATTATACGAATCAAGGCAGCTCTTTTCCCCAAAAGCTGACATTGCATAAAATTGGAACGGAGACATATGTGAAGACAGACTGTACATACAACAAGTAGCATGAATTATTACATCCTGTGAGTAGCTGTTTGTGTTAGATATCCAATATTATCTTTATTCCTATTAAGCAATACCTTAGTCTGTGACATAGCAGTGTTAATCCTCAGGGTAGGTAAAGGGGAGTACTTACACGGGAGCCGGTGGCGTAAGAAACATCCCAAGCCCTCTCCAACTTGGTGGCAGAGCAGAGTACAGGAGTAGCAGGGGGCAGCGCTTCACTTGCGGCGGACTTCCAAAAACATCAGCTTTTTTCACCCTCTCTTCAAAAGATCTGACACAGTAAAGACACCAAATGTCTGCTCTGAACTTAAGCTTCTAAGTAATTTAAAAACATAACTGGATTTTATGATGAGAGTCCAATAGAGATCAGCCCCCAGCATTTCCAAATTGAAGGAGGCGTTCCAAGTACAGTACCTGAAATATCTCCCTTTATTTTGCTGTTAAGAGATGTCTATGGGCTGTGCCCACATATTTCTTTCCCTTGATCTATAAAATAAAAAGGGCAAAACACACAAATCAATAATTGAAACACAAGTTTTAATTATTGAATTAATTAGGTACTTTGCATTGAAGTGAACGGGAAATCCAGAACAAGTTTTCTCCCAGCCTTACAACCAGCAGCAATTAGTATCTACCAAATTAATGCCGCTACTTCTACTGTGCAAATACAAGAACAAGTGAAGTGGAGTTTTAATGATGCAGGCATCTCACAGGGTAGGTGCAGCTTCAGCATCACCGAAAGATTGCAAAATAACCCTCCCCATCGCCAGCACTCCCCTTTTCCTGACATAACTGTTCGCTGGCTGATATTTGAGGAAGGATTATTACCGGCTGCACTGGAAATTCTCTATGACATTAAAGCATCGTGTGGGGTCAAAAGAGGCCTTCAGCTGTCAAACTAAAAAAGAAATAACATAGCAGACAGTTGTGCTTTGTGTTCAGTTTTTGAGAAGAAAAGTTTACAATCTAAAATTGCTACTGAGGTCAAATCCCAAGATTCAAACCTGACGCAACAGGACAGTAATAACCGTTGCTACAATGATAGATGTTGTATCTTGCTGATCATTGAAAAGCAACAGAAATTACGTTCATCAACATGCCGCTTATGCTGGCATCATTATGGAGAGACAGTCTGCAAAGAATTACTTGGGATTTTCTGTGGGAACCATTAGACCCAGATTTATAAACTTCAAAGTAGACTTATTACTTCTTGGTAGGCTCCAGAAAATAGGCGTAATTAGTGGCACACTGAGGGAATGCACTTCAACAGTCTCTCTGGCCAAAGTGTTATTCTGTGCTGTGTAGGTATTTATTATGATGGATAACAACACTATGCAAAATGCACCTCAGATCAATATTCTACTTCACAGCTAGGCAATGCAAGCAGAAGTAGTCCCTTAAAATACCCTTCTCTGTCACAG
Source organism: Falco rusticolus (assembly GCF_015220075.1). NCBI lineage: Eukaryota > Metazoa > Chordata > Aves > Falconiformes > Falconidae > Falco > Falco rusticolus. The sequence goes on along the minus strand of NC_051202.1, from coordinate 6,334,818 downwards.
ATCGTTTTGTAAGTCTTAATAAAGAAAAAAAATAATAAGAGTATCTCCCCTTCCCTCTTCAGGCAATAGACCTTACAAAACTAACTAGTAAGGCTCTTCTGGCGATGTCATAAACCACAAGAATGAGGATGAAGTAATCTGAATTCAAGAGGTAATGTTACAATCCAGAAATTCGGAATCTTGGCATTAAAAACCTTGATGTTTTATCTCCGTGCCTGGAACAAACTCCAGCATTGATCTCGGTGTTTGTCCTGCTCTGGGACTTTGCTTGCCACATCTGGGCAAACAGGGAATTGTTCTGTGCACAGAGCTATGGAAATATGCACGTGACCGCTGCTAACCAGCTAACTAGTGAAAGCAGCCAGGGAAAGAAACTCCACAAAGACTGTCTGTGGGTCTGACTCCCAGTGGAAATGCCATCAACAAGCTAACAGCAACCCTAAAGTTACCTGGCAGTTACTTCCCATGTAGCTTTGGAAAGAAGTCTCCCATCTTCAAAGTTAAAACTTGAAATTTAATGTGTATGCTTCCATGTATAACACCATTACGCTTCCCGTGTGCAGTAAATGTCTCATTTTAATCTTCTTAATCCATCCAGGCAACCCTGATGCTTTGATTCAGAGGAAAGAAAGACTCTCAGCTGATCAGAAACACAGAAAATCAGGGAGCTGTAAAAAGTACATCGGGATGAATTGGCTGTTCTTTGGCATCTCCCCGTGGTGTCACCAGTGTTTGCTTTAATTTGAAGCATTTTGATCAGCCAAGGCATTTAAAGCACATCCATCACCCAGTGCCTCTAAATAATAGCATAACCATCACTAATACCTAGCTATTTTAAAAGAACAGCTGTTCTAGTTCTGCTTTTATTTATACTAATGTCAATTAGAAGGCTCGCCATCATATTATGTGGAGTAATAGATGTGTAAAACCAGTATATGCAAAATTAGAGTAGAAGAGACTAAAACAGGGTGTCTCCGGCTAAACATTTGGTAGCAAGCAATAAATGGTTATCTTAATTGGAAAAATCCATCCCTCAATCTGCTTTTATTTTAAAAAAACGGTATAAATATGCCTGACAGAAATGTTCAAGCGCATATGAAAGCTCTGAGAAACCATATTCTATCAACATGGAGCTCCGTTTCACATGCAGACCCAAGCTAAACAGATTTCCACCCCCCCACCCCCCCCCAGAAATGGATCTAGAGCACAAGTGACAAGTGGACTCTACTTAGCAACGTAATGAAGCTTCGCCCATCCCCCAAGAGGAAACGAGTTGTCCAAGAGACAGCCTAAAAGGGTCTTCTACAACAACATTTTGCTCCTCTTCTTCCTTACCGCAGGAATGGTACCTGCTCCTTTCAGAAGAGGGCAGAGGTAGCTCCTTTCCAGCCAAGGCTCTGCAAGATGGATCTTGCCAACCTTTCCGTTTCTGTGGAAGAAAATTGTACAAGTAGGTGACATAGCAGAGAGAATAACGCAATGGGTGGAGGGGGGGGGGGGGTGCAAGTTATAAATAAGATGTAAACATCTGTCTCCATCAGAGGGAGAAAGCAAAAGCATAGAGAATAAACAGAGATTTGAATTATTGTAATTAAAAAAATATTGTAAAGGAAATACAATCTTTAAGAAGCACTAAAAGCCCTGCAAATAATTTTCATGACGTATTTTGGAGAAGACCCATGGGCGCTGTAGCCTGAGGAGCCTGTCAGTCGCTGGGGATTTTCCCCCGTAGAAGACTTAGCGCTAAGGAGCTTCACGCTCAAAATCCCTTGCACCCGGTCAGCAGGAGGGTCTCCAGCTTCCTACCTGGAGCCCTCCCCGTTCCCCTTCATTTCTATTACTTACATCTTACTCTAAGAGTAACCAGGGGGGGGCTTTGTCCTCTGCCGTCCCGCGAACGCTTCAGCTGTGTCACCAGCTACAGAGCTGCACCCACCCTGGGGCCAGGTCCTCCGAAACAACGCGGGCAGCGCCGTGCCCGGGACTTTCCTCTGGCTGAAAGGTGACTAAATAGGATTATGCTGATCGTGTAAAAAGCCACAGGTAGGCAGCCACTCCAACAGAAAAAGGAAGAATTCCATTTAAAAAAAAAAAAAAATCAGCCCAGAGCATAGTTTAAGGCAACATGCAGCATTTCCCCTGCCTTTTGGGGTTACCTTCCCCTTCCTCAGCTTTTTTAGTTCCAACTGGATTTAAGGCAGAGAGGAATAAGGCTAGTAATAGAATCTCCCTCTCTGATTTTGTGTTCTCTCAGCCTTACATTTCTCTAAAAATACTGTAGAGAGGATAAAAATATGAGGAAAGTAGTGTTTCTATTTTTGCGTAACGGTCTTAAGATGGTGCTGAAATGCAGAGATAAAGAAAAGATCCTAAAAAATTCTTGCTGTTGAGGCAGAATCATTGTTCTTGAACTGAATATAACCTCTGCTTTATTACCAAAGGCTGGATCTAGGCTCTGGGATACAGCATATCTTGGAACCAGATCAGTTTTGAGGCAACTACCCAGGCACATCTGGGTGGTTGCCTCACTCGGGATGTTAAAGTTCGGCCATGAAATCTTTTGGCACCACATTAGTATTTTAATTTTTGCCATAGCCAGCCTGGTGGCACACACAGGGGCCAAATCCGCTTGTGGGCATCACCAAGCGATGCCAATGCAGCTGTTCCCAGTTTGAGCCACATGATGATTCTCAAAGGTTTGCCTGATAAATCTTTCCTTGATTTTTTTGAAGGTGGTTTTTATCACGGCTGTTCTCGCGCTGTAAATCTCCAGTCCAAATTACCATAATATTAAATAATCTCCTGCACACCAAACGACAGAAAGTAGACAGGCAGGAATGCCTTCGCGGGGCATTGCCTGTTGTGTAAAGCTTTTCACATGAAGAGACGTGGCAGTTAGTACCTACCGACAGAGGTAGAAGGCTAGCAGCAATACTAATCAAGCCGTCAAAATAGGATTAGGTGTCTCAGGTGCATGGTATTAGCTCTGTTCACCAGAGAAGTTTGGTCTCTCATGGGGTGGCCGTTAGGTAATGCCAAAACGGCTCTGTGACAGCGTGAGCAATTCCAGGCAATCGAGGTGATCCATTGCTTTTGCAGACATCTACCAGCTGCACAGCAGCAGCAGCTTTTTTGGGGGAAGGGCTGTGCTCATTGTGGGAGGGGGGGGTGGAAAAAAAATACAACCAAAAAACCCCGACTCACAAACAGTCAGGATGCTCTTTGAAGACTTGGAGATCCTGGTCAGGTAAGACAGTCAGGGCAAGACAGTGCATTTGGCAAGTGGTTTGTCCCTAAGGGATATAGCTTATTTTGATAAATCTCGTGAAGATAAACATATCATCACACCTATATACAACTCATTGTGCAGATTTCACAGCACTCCATTAGCAGTATTGGCAAGATAGTGTAATTCAATAACCTCTTTTCTGTTATTTCATATTTCTAGTTTACTCTTGGTGAGGATTGCCAATATAAAATTTGGTTTCCCAAAGTCCTTATTATTTTAGCGGAGGGCTTAGGAGAATCGAACTGGGTAATTTTTAAAAGCACAGTAAAAAACAGGACAGCACAGACTAAACGAAGTAAGCCACCTTAGCCGAACATACTGAGAAATTAGATTTAGTGATGTGCCTTCTGCTTCCCTATAGGAAATCTGTGCCCAGTAGGAAACTGAAAGCAGATCCCCTGAGCCTTAGCTTGAACCATTAACCAAAAGGCCAATATTGAAAGCAGTAGGATGGAATTAAATGCAACAATGAAAGATTATTTCCCCTCCCCCTCATCCACTTTACAGAAAGGGCTGTTACCATGATGTGAGTAAATAAGAGGCTGACAGCCGAGCAACTGGAGCCTCATAAGGGGATGTAAACTCACCTACTCCCCTGCTACCCACTACCCTTCCCTGATCTACGTGCTCACCATAGCGACTTTTGCAATTGGCATTACTTTACAACAGCATCTGCTGCTGTCTGATCTAGATCCAGGAGGGTTTTTTGGTTTTAAGTATTTATTCCACCACCACCTGTAAGCACAACTGCTTGTTTTCAGCATCCTGGTAAGGACCGTAAGCAATCTGATTTCCCTGGCAGTATCTGAGACAAATTTCCACCATCCTTCATTTTCTTATGCAGAGTCAAAAGTTTCATTTTCATTGATAGAACAATTAGAACAGATGTGTGAAACTCCACATGAGAAAATTATTATGTCAACATGTCAATAACATGTCAACAGTGGACACTTGTCTGTGAAAAGCAATTCCCGAGGAGGAGCAGCAGCACAGAACATACTAGTTGTCCTGATGGTACCAGATCAAACTGCATTAAAGGATATTAAACATCATATTTCACACGACAGTTAAATCTAAGCCATAATTTGTTTTTGTTTTTTTCAGGTGTATTTAAAATTGCAAAGCCTTTGAAAGTGTGGTATCTGGCTCTCTGGCCAATTTTAGTTTTATTATTCTAGTTCCATTAGAAGGAATGTAAATCCTTTTCTTTTCAAAGCCAAGCTTTCATGTAAAGGTGTTTTCTGAATGAAAGTCATTGCCATTCTACAGGGCACACTCCCTTTCTCTTTTTTTTCTTTTTTTTTTTTAGCCTAAAACAGCCCCTTGGGCATCCTAACCTTCATTGGCACAAGCACTATATCAGAGGAAATGACTCATAATTATACTAGCAATCAATATCTACAATGCGTTTCTTTCACAGTATTACTAAGAGTCAGATATATCCATATAATCAGGCCATTAAATATAGCCATTTGTGATGTGCTTAAGTTTAATACCAGCATTTACTTTATAAAAGGTAAAGTGGTTATGAAAGTTGTTGCACTGGGTGAGGAAATCACGCTGCCAGTTTTGCAAATTTCAGTGTTATGTTTCTGACCAGGCTTCATTTCTAAAATAATCCTGCCACAAAAGAGTCTTCTGATCCTGAAGACAGCTAAAAGACTATGTGCCTAGGGTCAGGCTGATATTTCCTTAGCAGTATTTGACTTTACGTGTACATGTGCACGCTTAAAGTATTAACAAATCAGCCATGTGGTAGCAAATACTAAAGGGCCACATTTACACAATTGTAATTCCAGCTAAGCCAATGTTCTCCAGGGCACTTACCCACTTCACACGGTTCCTCTGAGCTGCTCCTTAAAGTATAACTGGAGAACCATGCAAAATGAAAGAAATTGTTGAAGCCTACATGAATTTACTGTCTAGCTTTCAAAACGTTGCAATTGCATGCCTATTATTAGGCTATAGAGCATTGCGGGTAATATGTGACAGGAATAACGGGCTCATGCAGTCTCTCCAGCGACGCATCTGCCTGAGCCTGCAAATGTTTTGCCCAACTCCGCTTCCAGATTTCAGCGCAGCCATTCACTGGTGGCTGAGTAACGGGTCCGTAACAGGGGTCGATAAGATAGGGGCTTGTTGTAGTAGCCAGGACTCCCCAAACTCCGCTGGCACAACCCAGCTCTCAGTCAGCTGCTTGGTTTCTCTTTGTTTTCCCCGTGAGTCGGCATAACTATCTGCATCATGAGAAAATCTGAAGAATCCCAACGGAAAAGTAAATCTGGAGTATCTGAACAGGAGGAAGAAAATATCTGACTCTGTTCCACTCAGAGAAAGCCTAAGGTGTGTCATAACACCCCTTCCAGGGTCACATCCTTGTTGTTTTGGCCAACAACAACAAATCCCAGTAACATTACTAGCCTGGTGATTTTACCCTCATTCTTTCCTACTTGTGTATTGCTCCGTGCTTCTGCCATGGTAGTTTTTATTCAGATAAGAACCTAAACTTCCCCAAAACTCCTCTTCACGGTGCTGTGCATTGTCTAATGAGTCAAGGGAGAGCTTTGCTTTATTCCTCTGGACAGAGCAGGAGGGAACCCTTTCCCATTGCTAAGCAACACTCCCAGTCTGGTTCAAGCAGTGGCTCCTATTTTTGCTGCAAAGTAAAGATCAAAATATTCAGCAGAGGGAGCAGAACTGTTTATTTATAGTACCTTTAACATTGCATATGGAACATGCATCTTCCTTGAGAATACTTGTTGCGCATTTAAACTGTAATTAGCTCTTCCATTCTAGAGCTCTTCTTCCTCTTACTCTTCTTCAAGCACAGTGTAATGTGTGAGGTTATTTATACCATTATCCCAGGATCAAAATAGAAATATAAAAAAAAAAAATCCAGAGGGACAGGAGGTTTTAACCCCATGCAAGCCGTTCCCTATTGTGCCTGCCATGCAAGCACTGCCATGCTGTGAGCGCTTGGTGCCTCGGCACAGCCACCTTCCTCAACAAAGCTGCTAGCCAAACCTTGGCATTATTTCTGTGCTTGCCTTGCTGGCTTGGAGGCAACGCTGCTGGCTCCCAGCTCTGCCCCCGGAGCCTGTACCCACAGCACGGCTTATTAAGGGGACACATCTCAAAAGTTCGGAGCCTCAGCAGGGAGGGGTTGATGTGTCTGGAGCTGGGTCATCAGGGAGCAGGTTACCAGCTGAGGTCAAGGCACGTTACCTTTTTGCCTTTGCTGCAGGCAATGAGCCTCAGGACTTCAAAACCAAGACAGATTGTAAATCCTGTGTGACTCAAGTGCTGGCTGCTACCCTACAGCAGCTGCCGGGAGCAGGAGGAACAGCAGCACCACTGGCTCCTCCAAGGAAACTTCCCTGGGGCCCATGAGAAAAACACCTCATAGAGGTGCTTGAAGGCACAGGGGACCCTGGGGTGCTGCATCTGCCACAGATTTTTCCACCAAGACTTTTGAAGAGCGGCAGCAGGAAATTTGCTGTTGCCTTGTTTTACTTTGCCTTAACTCCACTTCAAGGTGCTGGATCAAATCTCAGAAGCCTGATGGTTCTCCACAACTCTTTGCAATATTTGGCTTACCTCGTCTTTTTGCTTTCCCCTGATGGTCAGTGCTGCTCTTGCCCCATCTTCACAGACACTTGTTTGCCAATTGCTGTTCCTTGTATTTCTCCTGAGACATAGTGACCACGGGCTGAGGCAGTAGCACCAGTTTACACAACACCTCTGTATAAAGAGTAACTACCAGGCAGCCCTGGGGAGAGCACAAGCCTGAAAGCTGGCATTTAAATAGAGGAATGGACCCTCCTGATGGAGCACACCCTGATGGAGCACACCAAGGGTGGGGGCTGTCTCAGCTGCCTTAATCTCATGCTAAAGCAGATGTCAGCAATAGGTCAAATAGAGACATCTGTCCCAGGAGCTGTGGCAAGGAGTAGAGGTGTCAATATCTTCACTGTAGAGCTTCACCTTGTAGGACACTTCAGCCTGAGCTTCCAGGTACAGTTTGGCTTTTACCACGGCGCAGGTTAACCCAGCAGTCATTCCAGAAAGCAGGCTATGCCTTTACTCTGGAAAATTACACAGATATTTAACATCAATAGAAATATATTTTTGGCTTCCTTATACAATTAATTTCTGCTCTTTGTCAAGTAGGTGAATACTGTCTTTTATGTTCTGTAGCCTGGATTCAGCTCACCAGGGTTACACCAGTAACCTCAGTACGCCGAGGAGATTCACCGTAGCAGTGAAGTCAGGCACTTCTCTCTGCCCTGCTCCAAATGGGGGGAGCGAGGTATTTCAGGCTAGAACTTATGCCCCCTAAAATCTGAATGATTTTTTTTTTCTTCCTCAGAAATTATAATATTGTAATAAATTACTGCCTTTTTCTAAAGTACTTTCTATAATGTAATAAAAAAATATTTCAAAATTTGGAAATCCATGTGTAACAGAAAACCCAGTTTAATCATGGACCCATCTTCTGGCCACTGCCCCAGTTTGTGGTTGAACAGCAGGGACAAAGTTGCAAAATCATTTTTCTTGGTGTAAGGGAGTGTCGTGGGTTTGCCTGGCAAGGGTCTGGTAGCAGGGGGCTGCTGTGAGAAGGTGCCAGAAGCTCCCCCCATGCCTGATGGAGCCCACTCAAGCCGGCTCCCGGATGGACCCATCACCAGCCATGGCTGAGCCCATCGGCGATGGTGGGAGAACTGCTGGGATGATGGATTTAAGAAGGGAGGGCTGGAAATCAGTGCAAAACCCATGCAGGGGGAGAGAGGAGTGCAATGATGAGAGCAGCAGCCCTGCAGCCCCCCAGGTCAGGGCAGGAGGAGGTGGGGGGGCTCCTGGCACGGAGCAGAGATGCCCCAGCAGCCCGTGATGGAGACCCTGGTGAGGCAGGCTGTGCCCCCAGCCCATGGAGCCCACGGGGGAGAAGATCCCCCCCCACAGCCCAGGCAGAACCCCACGCTGGGGCAGAGGGATGCCCAAAGGGGCTGTGACCCCTGGGCAGCCCCTGGCAGGACCTGTGGCAGCTCTGCTGGGGCAGCACCTGGCAGGACCTGTGTCTTGTTTCCAGTTCCCAGCTCTTCGGTGTGAAGGCAGGACCAAGGCTGTACCTGCAGCCCAGCACAGGGCTCTCCCGCACGTGCTCAGGCTCTCACTCTTGGGCTATTTCTGATACTTTTGCAATCCTATTTAGAGATGACCTTATATGCCAAAGTGCTTATCAGAAACAGCGCTGATTTCAAAAACTAGAGGCACAAGATGCAATTAAAGTTGACCGTAGAGAAGTTCTTAGTCCGTGTTTTTAACAAATCTGTTGAGGATGAACAGCACAAGATAAGCAGGCTTCTCCTTCAAGATAAGCTTGAATTTCTTGTCACGTGAGATTCTCTTGTAGCCAGCGAAATGAACATTTATTAAAATTTCAATAAATAGGAATTCATAGAAGATGAGAATTTTCTACCTTGGAGTCAGGCGATGGTTGTGAAGCACCAAGTGCTGAGCCCTGCGGTGGCCGAGCCACTGCTCCGTCCTCGCCTTCTGGTACACTCAGAGCATGAAACTACAACGGAGTCTGTAAAGTGCTAATATCAAAGGCATCATAGAAACATAGAACCATAGGATCGTTCAGGTTGGAAAAGACCCTTAAGATCATCGAGCCCAACCATAAACGAATGATACATAAGGACCAAGAATGGGAAAGTCAGAGGTGATGTCTGAGCAGCTATTCTTTTTCATTCTGTGTACGATTATTGTTGTTATTCTGTGGTTCTTGTGGTTGAATGATTTGGTCTGGCTGCAGGAACAAAGTTTTGACTTGTGTTGGAGTATTTAATAAAACAGTTTACTGACAGAAGCTTTCAAATACTACAACAACACAAACATTTAACTCGTTAAAACATAACACCCATCTGTAACCTTAGATGGATAGACAATCTTTAAACTATGTTGATTTGCACTCTGAGAGTAATTTGTCTTTGTTTTGGTGATACACAAAGCTAGGTGTGGTGAGCTGGCATTTAGACACCTTTCTAGAATGGGAAAATAATCGGATTTATGATTAGCCAAGTGACAAAATCATTAGCTAAGACTCTTTTTCCCCTCTCTCTCTTTTCAGATGTCATGAGAAAAAAATAATTTTCAGCAATAATTTCTGGAGTTTGTCCCAGGACCTGCTCTTGGAAATGTAGTTTGAAATCAGTTTCCTGTGAATTTTAGGTTAAAAGGGCAACTCACCACATTTTTTTTGCAATGCAGTCACAAGCATTCGTCCTAGCTTTTTTTTTTTTTTTTTTTTTTTTTATAGTTTATGAACTCCTGTACCTCTAGACTGAGTTTCAGCTTCTTAATTGACCTCAGAAAAGAAATCAGTTTGTATTTCTGGCTGGTTTTGTGCATACTTCAGTAATATCCTAGTTTTAAATTGGTGCTTACAGATGAATAGAGGCATCGCTTTCCATGCTGCCCTCCCCCACCTCCAGCATCACAAAGAGCCCTTGTCAGCTGTTTGGTCAGTGCTTGACATAAACAATCACAGATGAGTGCTTCAACACATTTCACCCTTGAATACTGATCGTTACACAAAGATGTCGTTTGAAATCAAACATGTTTTTATAAATGAGGAAGGAGAACAAACCTTGAAGGTGGCGTGGCTGCGGGGTGGCTTGGTGCTGGTGGCTAACAGTTCCAAAGAGCATCGCCGCCAAAGGAATGCTCAAGCCGCTGCCCACGCAGAGCAAATCGAGGCAGGCAGGGGATAATTACCTGGCTTGGGCCTCGGCCAAGAGGATTATACCAACGCTATACTTGTCATGTATAACATTATGGGATCTTTAATGTTATTAATTTATTATAGTCACTCTATAAGGTAAGAACACAGGGTTTCTGCTTCGTCCGTAGGCTGGCACCTCCAGCCCCATCAGCGTGACAGCAGGTCAACGTGTGGCAGCTGGATGTGCCACTGATGTCCCTGCCGAAAGGCTCTGCACCATGGGGGAAGGGTGCCCCGGTCTGATCCACGCTCCTGGCTCTTCAACCTGCAGGAGTGACGAGGGTCACAGCCCACACCCCCCACTGCCGGAGCACCTGCAGCCCGTGCTGCCCCCAGCCAGGCGGTTGATTCCATAAACTCATTAACATCTTATTGCCACCGGTTTGCTGGAGGAAGGAGGTTGCGGTGTGGGCTGCCTGTGCGTCTCACTGCACATCTGCTGCCAGCAGCACTCGCTGCTTCGGTGGCTGGCGGGTATTAATGCTTCCCAGTAAACCTGGGACATTCAGACGGGTAAAAAGGCAGAGCCCTTGAAGGGCTCTAGCCATGGCATTTGCTTCCCGCGTTATGTCTGTTATATAAAGGAAAATGAAGTGGGATGCACGGTGAATAGCAATGGTAGCGCTCAGTGCTGCTGGAACTGGCTGTTCCATTCTGCAGTGCAGCATTCCAAGCTTCCAGCGCCGGGATGTGCTGCGCGGAGGAAAAAGCAGCTTGCTTTCTGCTCGGGAAGATACTACCTGAAGGTGATGTGAACATAAGGAAAACTCCAAGTCAGTCTTCTGCAACGACTGGTACAAGCATTACAGGATCACTGCAGGTGAGGCATAGAAGAAAGAGATGCATATTTCACAACTGCATTTCTGACATTTATTTTTCTGAGCCAATTGCCCCACGTTTTTTATGGAATGTGATTTTGCTGCGTATTTACACACTTCGATGCAGTCGGTTCTCAGGTGTGACTGGCAGCCATGGAAGCCACTTCAGAAATAGTAGTTTTCATGGTCCTCGTCACCATCACAATTAGAGTTTTTACTTTTATTTTACATACCTATAGGTGGAAAAAAGGCCCTAGAGAACTCATGAACTTTAAGTGTCTTGACATCAGAAGCAACGTGAACCTGTGGCTGAGCTGAACAGACCAGCTGAGTTATTGTGCTCACTAATTCATCGCCTACCGCCTTCTGCTGTGACCTTCTGCAGTACATCACAGCCCTTCAGCCTGTGAAATGTTCCCATTCTAATTAGCCAAAGTATTTAATAAAGAATGGGAATATTGCTGGTAATTTAGCATCTCATTTATGATGTACTGCATTAATGCACGTATCCCTGAAATCAGCCATTAATTCAGACAACAAATTTTCTGGTATTGGAAAGATAACGGCTTCCAGTTTTCACTGGTTTAGCCTCTTGCAAATCTGCAGGACTTTCTGTAAGACTGAATTCCATTAGAGGGTACCCTGACTAAGTTGTCTTACTTTCCAGAGAAACAAATAAAGTAAAAATAAAAAAGAAGATAATTAAAAAGGAAATGTTTCGCTCTCTCTGGAGGAAGTGACATAGGCCAGCTTGGAAAAGTTCGGGATTTGTTACGACAGGCCGCATTCTGGCAGGCTAGCAAAATGCAATTCCAAACAGCTGCCTGAGCCAGGATTTTGCTGTGTTATTATGGAGGTACTCTAAGCATAAAATTTGTTAGGTTGAGTATGGACATACAAGAAGTTACTGAAACCACCTGCATCTAGTGTTCCTGCCATCCCAGGATTACATCACGTAAGGCTTTGAGCTGGGATGGGGGGAGCTCACGGCCGGCTCCTGGGGTGGTGTAAACCCGAGGTTCTCAACCGTGCATCTGAGGAGAGGCTGGTCCGAAGTTCACCAAAGCAAACAGAACAATTCCCACCAGCTTGGTGGAGTTCTGGGCTCCTTCTGAAGATGCCAAGGTGCCCTGCTGCAAGAGGGTGGGGAATGCTGCATCTGAAAGCTTCTCACAAAGGCACTGAAATAATTGCCCCCCCTTCCCATGCGCTGCAGAGCCATTTTTAGGAGTCATGTTTTGCCTCTTCTATACTGTTGCTCCTGATTAACGCCCTGGCATCTCTACGCATCCCTGAACAGGTGCTTCCTCCTGGAAAATAGCTTGAAGCCTTTTGGAATAAGAATCTTGGCACAACATTAGCTTATGTCATCTGGGGGGGAGGACTAGCCAGAGCACGGCACTACGGGTTTTGCTACTTAAGACCCTGCACACGATGCCAGGGTACCGCCTGCCAGCAGCGCGTCGTGCCTAGCATGCTGCATGGGCAAGGGGGCATCAGCCCTGCGTGATCCGCAGCTGCTGAAGGTCCAAACCCAGGTGAGTTTATAAGAGGCGGCACTTGTCTGAAATGCAACAACAGAGAAATGACAAGAGGCAAAGTCGTAAATGTGGTGTAAATTTTGCGGCTGTTTTTGTTGAGGGTGAATGAGTCCTGCTGGAAGGCTCGGGGTCTCTCCTGGGGCTGTGATTTTCCAACTGAGCTCTCAACTGGTGAGAAACACTTGCCTACTGTTTGTACCTTTGCTTTCAAAAATGCGTTACCCGTATCTCTCTGTCACTAGCTTGTAGCATCTCAAAACCAAAATCATTCATCCTCTCTCAGTGACCCTACACATTAAATGGAATAGCCAGGGGCACTCTGGCGACGGGGTCAGGGGCTAGACCCGTCTCTGCATACATCATTTGGAGCTGTGACTTGCAGGAAGGTCAATGACAAAATCATTCATTTGAAAACCGAAGGAAAGATGCTTGTCAGCTACAGTTGCTGCACGGGTTAAGGGATTCTCTTGACGGAGGCATTAGTTATCAGTGCCCATAGTCGCTGTGGAAAGAGGTCACTGCTGAGCACGCTGAGGCATAGCCAGGTTCTGCTGCTTTGCAGCCAGGCACATCGCTATCCTCGGCTCGACTCGTTGGCTGAAGCATGCCAATAGCTAGAGAGAGAGCAAAAACTGCTTGTGGAGACTGAACCTCTGGCCATGGTCAGTCATTGAGGAGTCACTTTTCTTCCATACTCTTGTTTGAGTGTTCCTCTGCCCCTCATCTGTAAGAGGAAGGTTTCTTACAGCTCTAACAGGTGCCTTGCAATGATCTGGAGACACTCTGGATTGTTTCAGCCCAGCCTCACCTGGTGTGTGATGTGAAGTGTGGTTCTAGGTGAACACAGACGCCCTGAAAGCCCCTTCATCACCAGCCTGTGCTTTACACACTCGTCCTCACTGCGCCTCTGAGACTTCAGCTCTTGGTTTGGGCTGGGATGTGGCAGCTTTGGAAATCACAACACATGAAGAGGCACTGCCAGGCAGCACATAGAGCCGTGGCAGGGACAGTTAACAGAGGAACAGCCCTTGCCCCCTCACCAGCCTGTGCTGAGGACACACTAGCGTCAGCCAGGGTTCATTAGAGCGCTCACACATCATGCCTCTCCCTGCCCATCTGGCAAGGTGGTGACATTCGTGTTTCACTGTGCGCCAAACATGCTGGGGCTGCTCTGTGGGGTTTTTGGAGTGTTTCTGAGGGTTGGGTATTCCAAGCTTTTGGCTTCCTGGAGAGTCGCAGCACCATCTTCTGCCTACTGCTCCTTTTAGTTGCCCCATCTTCTCCTGCTTTTACACTCCAAGCTTTTCTACACAAACCTATCAGTCATGTTTTCAGAGTTCCTGAGCCCATTCCTTGCATTTCCCCAGGAATTAATTAAGCCATTGTACCATGGCTCTGCCTGGTCTGACAAACACAAATTCACCCTAACACCAGCATAGGTTCATCTGTCAGTGTATGGATTCTGAGATGTGTATGATAATCTTGCATAAGGGCAGGATCCTAAGCTGTGTCCGAGGTACAAGGTTTCTATGAGAAGACAATAGTCAGTTATGGTCACAGTCACTCAGAAACTCCTTTTGGGAAGCTGGCCATCTGGGGAAAAAACAATAACTGAAACTTAGTTGCTACATACAGAAAAGAAGAAAAAAGAAAAGGAAGATCATTCCAAAGAAGACCTTTCCGAAACAAAGTGGTTAGTTAAGGAGTAGGTAATGCATTAAGAACACGTAGCTGGATGGAAGCTGGTCTGGGTGACTCACTGGTATGTGAATAAATCAATGATGTTGGTGAAGAGAATGAAAGAAAGACCTTAAGCCCAGTTATTAAACCTGTTTTTCTGTGTTCTTCTCTCCTAGGACCTCTCCAGCCACAGAGCGCTCTGGCTCTGCCACATGTTGTAGGTATGGAGCTTTGCCAAGGCAGGTACCAAAGGGCTGGGAAGACACGAGTGCTGCTGGTCCGTCCAGTGACCCTCTGGATATCGATTGCTGATGCTGCCAACGTCTGTTACTGTGATTGAGCAAAACCCCTGGGAAATTCCATGCTTGGCAGGCAGCCCATATCCATACCTAGCGCATGGGCTGCACTCTAACATTAATGTATAGCTAAAGCCCCTAAGCAGCACCATTCTTTTGCTCAAAAAAAAAAAAAAAAGCAGGCAGTACAGATTGTTTTTCAGCATCTCTCCAGGCTGCAATGCTGCTCAAAAATCTTATTCTTCTGCATGCTGTCCGGCCGTCGTCTCTTCTCGTGCTTTAAGCTCGCGCTGGAGTCACTGAAAGCCTGTTTCTGCTTTAAAAAGTGCTTGTTAGGGAGTCCAGATGTGAGCGGTCAGTAGCAGCTTTCCTCATGAGCCAGGTAGTTTAAACTGAAAGCAAGACCCTGGCTGCGACCTGACGTGTTGTTTGGGGAACACAGAGTAGGATCTGTTACCTCAGGAGGGTTTGGACAGACAAACAGGAGCTGGACACAGGCACCATTTCAAACCCCTTTGGCTTTGCTCTCCTAGGTGAGATATCAAGGCCTAGAAGATGAGTTTAGTAAACAGATGCAATTCATCGCTTCTTCAAACAGAATTTGCCCAAGAGCAAGGAACATACCCAAGGTCTGTAACAGGGCTTGAAACCCTCAGCAGCATGAGCCTTGTGCTCACCAAGTGTACGCAGCTGAATTTTGACCTGATTCCTGAGTCCTTCTGAAACTCAGAAACTGCTGGGGCTAGAAAAGGATGGGGAGTGCCACATGCTGACCGATTAACAAAAACATCTTGGAGAAGAGAAAAAGAAGAAACAGCTTTCCCTTTCTCTTAGTGCTTCCTTAACAAAAGTTGGATGTGACAAAAGAGAATTTTGCCTAAAAAAAGCCTTAAATTTCCTTAGACAAACCAGTGCTTTCAAGTCAAGCAACATGAATGGGAACCCTACCTGCACTGCTGCAGCTGACCTGCAGGAAGAACAGGTCCTCTTGGCTCACCTGTACCGTCCTCCCTCCCTTTTAGCATAAAACCCTCTCTACCCTAAGTCCAAGACTGGATGCCACCCTTTCCAACAGCAGCAGACATCCCTACAAAGCCAAGAGGTGCCATGGAAAAACCTGGAGCTTTGCAGAGCGATCAACACAATCCTGATGCATTTTCTTTCAGAGAGAAATCGAACCTGCTGTTAACAAAACGCTGGGGCTGGGGCTGTCTGCTGCTATCTCAGTCATTGTAGGTTACGACAGTGATTTCTGTGAGTCACGATTAGTCTCACAATGCACCGTTAGACAAGCAGCTCAATGGCCAAACGTGACTGTATCTATGGCCCGTCGTGTCCTTGTTATTATCTGTAACAAAAACATCTATCAAAGCGTAGAGTCTCTGATATATATACAAATATAAATATAATTCTATTTCTCGATATCAGCAGCAAACTTCCTATATAGTTTTTAATGTTGCTTTGATGCTGGGGATATCTGATAGTGTTAAAAACCAAAAGCAGACTAAAGGAACCGTAACTGACCGCACACAGACCTCCCCTCCCTGCTGCTGCCGGACAGGCAAGAATCGAGAGGGCGAATGGTGACAGCGAGACAGAATATTTGGTTCAGAGCGGGTTTGAACGTTATAAAAGACAACAGCTGAGAGCTGCTGTGTCTGAGTGTGAGCACCGACCGCGTGCTGGCTGCTTTATAGCCACACACAGCCGCTCTTCTCCTTTGGGCCTGACAAAACACTTCCATGAAAATCAGATCCCTGAGATTTAAGATGGACTGGCCCAGATTTCCCATCCTGTTAAGAATCTAGAAGCACCTGCAAACTAGAAGATGGATCTTCTCTTGAGGAAAACACCCCAGTGCCACGTGAGCCCTAGGTTCTCTTACAAGGAAAGCTTTTTTTTTTTCCCCCCTTTTTTTTTTTTTTTTTGTGTGTTAACGTTTGCCTTTCAGTTGTGGTTTCTTTTGATGAGTTCACTTGCCTTTGTGTGGTTTGCCTGATTGCAAGGCATTCCTTCACAGAAATAACATAAATATTTACATTGTACCCTACATCAGAGATCTCTTTTGTAGCGAGATTCCATCATTTACAGTCTGCAAGTAAAACTTGCAATTAACTGCGATGGATTGCTGGCATTAGCATCCAAGAGAGAGATTGAATTTACAGGGTCTGATGTCACAATGATTGTAGGGTTTTTTTAATGTGCATCTCGAGGAAGCATGTAGCCTCTGTATTGTTAAAGGGCAATTTGGGGCCGAATTTCTGATTGAAGACATCAGCTCCCCATCAGCCAGGGAAACAATATGGAAGCGAGTGCTGCAAGACGCGCCTCGTGTTACCTTTGGTTTGGTTACAGAGCAGCGTGGCAGCTGGTGGGACAGGGCACCCACCTGCAGGACTCATCCCTGGGGAATCGGCACACTTCTGAGGGAGAGGTGAGCTTCAAAGCCTGCTCGCCCCAGGTACTGCATTACCCGAGAAACACACTTGTGCGTGACGGCAAGAGTTTCACCCTCGCTCAGAGCTTCTAAAGCAAATTGCAAGTTACACAAGGAATTTTTTTTTAAAAGTCCTATGCTTAGAGCGAGCAAGGTACCACTATGTAAATGGCATCTTGGGGACGGGAGTGTGCATGACTGCCAGGGACAGGTCATTGTCCTTAATACCTGCCCAAAGATCTTTCTTTCCATGTCTCTATCCCATCTTATTTTCTCAGAGAATTTTGGCTTTGGTGAAAAAGCGATGGATTAAACCACCAAAGATGAAGGGCAGAAAGCAGTCAGCATCCTTTCCTGCATAGGGCTGCCTGTCGCTATGGTGATGTGTCACCGAGGGCATTGGTCTCGGAGATAAAGTTCGGCTCAGTTGAGCTAAATCTGGGTTTTCTTTGTGCAGATTGTTATCCACCGGTAACAAAGCCTGTTGGATCTCCTTGTGAGGGCTGCTTGGTGTTGGATGGCTGTTTGGCAGCGAGTAGCAGGAAGGACACCCACTGCTGAGGACATCACCAGTTTCTTGCATCCTTTCTCTCCACAGAGCCATACTGTAGTTCGCGTATCTATAACTTATTGTGCTGATCTTTACCAATCTTAGTGCTATTCAGGTACATTCTGGTAATTCAATTGCTTCTTTTTTTCACTCGATACTCTACTAAAACTACAGATACAGAGGGGTTTGAGCAAAGCAGGAAAGATTCCAGCAGCATCTTTTCTTGCCATTCCAATGCTTGGCAATGTGTTCGCTGCTGGGTTGTGATGGCATTGCATCAAGGCTGGTGATGCTTTAGTAAATGTTGACTGAAAGCACCTTTTGGAAAATTGTCATCAGCTCTGCTAAGCATGTTTCCTGCCTCTTTTTGAGGTCTTTCTCTTCAGGGATTGGGCTCGATAAGAGGTTTCCCAGCGGGCTCTCTACCCTGTCGGATTTCACCGAGTAGAGCAGAGTCT
This sequence comes from Falco rusticolus, assembly GCF_015220075.1. Classification (NCBI taxonomy): domain Eukaryota; kingdom Metazoa; phylum Chordata; class Aves; order Falconiformes; family Falconidae; genus Falco; species Falco rusticolus. Next base: position 6,316,962 of record NC_051202.1, on the reverse strand, counting down.
GACATTGATGCAACATAGAGGTGAGGATAAAACTTCCTGAACGTGGAGATAAACCTCTGTGCAGACAAACTAAGGACCCAAGATTCCCCTCTAGTGCTGAAATGAAACTGTTCCATGCATCCAGCTTTTTGGCTAGCAGACGCCGCCACTTTACTCTGCCCTTGGGCTCACGAAGCTCCGATTCCCGTGGCAGAGCTGCCCTGGCAGAGGTGGCCATGGCACTGCCCTTGCAGCGTGCTCCCTTGCTGACCCGTGACTCCTGAAAGCAGAGGCTTCCTCCTTCCCACAGCTCTGACCAGTGACCTGTGCTGAAAGGATGGCTGCGTTTCTTCCCTGCTTGGGGGAACACCTATTTGCCCTGGCAGTCTTGCTGGATTGCACAGCCGACGGCGTAGCTGTCAGTGCCAACCAGCCTCTATAGTACAATAAATCTAGAAGAGGTGAAGTAAACCCACTCTACATGCTAGCCCCTCAAGGGATTGACAGAGAAGTAGACAGCATTCATTATTAAAAACACTTAATTATTAAACTGAAAAGATATTGACTCATGCAACCGAGTGTTTAAGGGTCAAAACTTAAAAATCACAGTCAAGCATTGCCTGCCTCTCCCTTCCTGCTCCTCCTTGCTGTGGGATGCGCCCCAGTCTGTTCCTTGGGCTGGTCCTGCCATAAGCATCTTCCCTGCCAGGGTAGCAGCAGAGCTCCTCTCACTCATGGGAGTTTATTGCCCTGCTCTGCTGCCTCTGCCGCTCCCCTTGGGTGGTGTGGCAGTCCTCAGGCCTCCTGCTTCTAAAATTTAATTTCCTTTTGTTCAGCTAAAGCCAGTTGTTTCTGGCAGTCTGTTCTCGTGAGTGTTCTGGCCCTGCAAGCTGTTACGTCAAAAGAAAACCCAGTCCCCTCTGCTGCCATCCTGCTGGACATAAAGGCAGCCTGTTAGCACAAGGTGCTGAATTTTCAAATATAAAAGTTCTGCTCGGAACCCAGCAAGAGCTGCGGGGAGGCTGTCAACTCATTTTTTTGCTAGAGTTCAAATATGGGCTAAAAAATGAATGCAGGGGCCTCTCCAGCATGCATCATGCTGAATTACAGTGACACATAGATGCATCCTCATGCTGTGAAGAGGGTTTTATCATCCTCCCTCCCTTCAGGACTCTGCACATTTCAGCCCCTTATCACTTTGTGTTTTCTTCAGGCAGCGCACTGAATTCCCCGTCTGCCAGGTCAGGTTTAAACTGCTCAGAATCCTTCCTTTCCACCCAGAGAAGGGAGCGTTAGTGGGACAAGGAGTCAGAAAGTCTAGAAACCCCCTAAGAAATTCACCGTGCCGGAGGCAGGCAGAATTCCTGACATGGAAAGGGCTCAGGGAACTGACAGTTTTCTCCTTACCATCCACCCACCTGCCCAGCAAGGCAAAGGGATCCCATATCGTGTGGGAGTGCTTTACGGGAGGGATCAGGACCATGAAAACAAACAGAGCCTCCTGATGAAAGCCCACGCTGCAGCGATCCGCGGAGAGCGGGGGACGCGCGGGCTGGGAAGGGAAGTGGGAGCTGGCTTCTGTTCCTGGCCACTGATCTGCTGTGTGACCTGGAGCAAATCCCATCTCCTTTCTGTGCCTGCTTTTTTCTTTTAATGTCAAGTGGGATGATGTCTCCTACCTAGTTCCCAGGCAGGGGAGAAAGGCAAACTCATTACTATTTCCCAAATTACGGTTACTCTTGGCAGCCACAGCAGAGGTCAGACCCCTTGGATGGGAACATCCCCATGGCGAGAGCCCTTGTCCTGGCTGCTCGGCAGGCAGGGAAGGAGCCGTGCCATCCGACAGGAGGGATGGAGGCTCAGGGGAGCTGGATGCTTTACCAAGAGTCTTTGCAGAAGCTGGTGGCAGAGCTGGGACCGGGGGTGCTGACATGCTCCTGGCCACCTGGCCCTTTGCACCATCCCTCCCGCTGGGTACCATTTGCTGCCAGCTGTGGATTTATGTCATTACCAGTTCGTTGGTCACCTCAGGCTGTGGGACAGAGGCTAATGAGTAGAGAAGCAGCAGAAATTCTTAGAACGGCACGGCACGTGAGATTCTGTGCTGTCCTTATGCCAGGCCTTTAAAAAGTGAGACCACCAGCCATGTGTCCTGGCATAGGCGCGAGGCTGTGGAGTGATGGTTCCTCTGTTCTGCCAGGTCCACGGTGCTTTCATGGTGTGCTAGGAGAACATCCCTGAAGCGCAGCCCGCTCCCTTCGGAGCTACCTGCCTGCGGTTGTCATCAGGGAAGTGGCAGCTTGTACAGAAGTGTCTCTGTTTCTCACTGCAGAGCATCTGCAACTGACAGGGGATCAGAAACAGCCTGAGATGACGCAGCCACTGTGACCAGCATGGGCTGAAGATGTTTTAAAATGAAATAGCAAGTAGGAGTGGAGGGAACAAAAAATATTTGCTGTCACAGAGCAAGAAAAAAGGCAACACAGCTTAGTGACACCGAGATGTGGCTCCAAAGGCAACACTCCTGTTTGTGTACACGTGACAGGATGAGAGGTGTCAGAAATAGTCTCACCTCCAGTCATCCTGGCTTGCAGCATCACTTCTGTCAGGCTGCGGGTTTAACTGTTCTTTGCAGTCCCAGGTGATGAGTTCCTCGCTGTAGGTACCACAAGTATCAGTCCACTTGCCAAAATCTGCTGGTGCACTGAAATCCTGCCGGAGTCAGAGCTGAAATGCCATTGCAAGATCTGCAACAGCTGCAGCAGCAGTGGGGGAGGCAGAAAGGTAGCTGGGAGCTTTGTAATGGTAAGAATAATGCTGTTGACAAACTAGGCGGTTAGAAATTACTACTGCTTTAAAGAATCAAAGGAATGCAACTCTTTGTTTACAAGCAAACAAGCACAGAAGTAACTGGCAGAGCTGCACAGGAATATGTATCCCACCTGTCCCCTCTCAGAGAATAACTGGCTGGACAATATTCCCAAAGCTGAAGATGCTAGGATGGACCTTACTGAACTGGAAGATGCTCACTAGTGCCAACCATCATAAGAAATACCTGTGAAAACAGGAAAAGATCGGTGGAGAAGGCAGAGAGGTGGGAGTGCTCAGCCTTGTGTTGATGACCCAGTTAATCCTCCACACCTTAAACATTTTGAATATTTGATGAATGACTTCCCACACCTTTCAGGCTTGGGTGTTTTTTCATCTGCACAGAGAGATGCTGATTTGATAAAGCTTCATTTTCTTACGTCTGGTGATCAGTTACCATGGGAAATTAGTATAGCTGTCCTTTGCAAGTTGAGATGGGTAAAGCCTTTCAAGTGCTGTGTAGCTCTCGGTGTGCCTGGCTACCAGCAGTGCCTGCTGTTCCATGCTTAGTGCTTCCTTCGCTATCAGTCTCAGCAAAGAAACTAAAGAGCCACTAGTGGTTTGAAAAAATCTCTGGAGGACTCTAGTCCAATCTCTCAGCAGGCTGGATGGGGCAACATTTGCTTAACCCGAGCAAGATGGAAATTATTCCATCACTAAGCAGTTAGGCTTCTGTCTTTACTAGAACGTACCTTTGGAGCTAAAGCTGAGAACACTTTTACGCGAGGAAAGTGATGGAGTAGGTAGGACTCCTCTGCATGGACACAGTAGGTCCTTTCCCTATTTGCATCTGGGAATTATGGTCATCATAAATACACAGCAATTCAGCTGTAAGGAAGGGGCACTTACTGGGTAAAGTGCTGGTATCTCCATGTAGCTCATGCAATTATAAATTCTCCTTAATCCATCCTCTAGCATGGATTTATGAAGCAAACACAGCTGCACAAGTGACTCAAAGCCCCGTATCTCTTAGTCTATATGCTGCGTGCACGGCATCAGGCAGGCAGAAAGCTGTACCTTACCATGCTTTAATTTATCTCCATAATACAAGCGAACTCAGAAGGGACTTGGCAACAATAGTTCATTGCTGTTTCTTTAGTTATTTCATGGCATGCCCTCCTGCAGAGCTCATAAACTCATGAGTGGGGATCACAGGACTCGATTCCCTGCCGGAGCAAGACTTGATGACTGCAGAAGCCCCTTCCTGATATATATTTGTAATCCAAACCACTTAAAATCCCATTGGGAAGAGGCTTTGAATAGGAGGTTTCTTCCCAGAAATAAATACGAGGGTGGGAGTTACTTCTCTGTTTTTTCATTCTGAGCTAAAAATAAGGGGGAGGGTTAATTAGGTTGGATAATCTCATCTTAATCTGTTACTTTCATATTTGGATTGTGATACATGAGCTTTTTCATACTAGTTCATACATGAGGGAGCATACGCTCCGATGCATTCTCTGTGTAGCCCTTAAACTAACCGTTATTCCACGTGGGCAATTAATGGGTGGAAATTACCCAGCACTGTGCTGGAGAGACCGTGCTGCCCAGGCAGCGAGGGACTGCGCTGGGATTTGTGAAAGGAGAACTCTTTTTCTGCATAAAAAAAAGCTCCTCAAAGCCTTCAGCCCTGCTTCGTCTTTCACACTTTTTAGTATTTAAGGGCGCAGACTGCATCTTCTATGAAGGCACAGTAATAAGCACAATGGGCATTAAACTCAGCTGGGACGTCTGTGGGCTAAGGGGCACTGTATTATGATGAATAATTCATAAATAAATAATATATATCTATAAATAAATAAAATTAAGTAAAAATAAAATAGTAGTAACACAAGTATTACGAATACTTAAGCCCTTCCTCGGAGGCAGAGATGAGCCTGCAGATTTGACCTTGCAGCCTTTAACTGGAAATATGTTTTCTGGATCCAAACACTTGCCAGTTATTCGTCCTGGCTGGCAATGGGATCCCAAGCCACGCTCTGCTCTGGGTTAAGTGGTGCTCAGTCACGGGGTGCTGTGCCCCAGCACCTGAGAGCCCTGACTCTGCCCACGTGAGTAGAGCAGGAGCAGGAGCAGGAGCACAGAGCATCCTTCCTCTTCACTGCCCAAGGCAGGAGCAGGGGCATACATCTTGCCTCCTGCTTAGCTGTGCTTTATAGGATGGCTGCTCACCTCTTTCTAGCTGTATTTTAATTGCCTCTACAACCACATGATAAACGCGAAGCTCAGAGAATCCATTCAGGGAGAAAAACAAAGGGACTGGCAATAAAGCTGGCGTTTCCTAATGTATTCTTCCTCACAGAGCCTTCTCGCAATGTACTGCCCTGCATGAACTCATCGTTCAGTGCAGGGAAGATTTGAAAGCATTCCGATCATGCACACCTTATCTGTTATGCAAGCAATAAATAATAATCATAATTTGCAATTACTTCCTAATGCAATTTAGTTTTTAAAGAAGAGCTCAAAGTAACCTTCTTTTTTCCTAAAGTGGCTGTGACACAGGCCCCCACGGGGCTGATAAGGATTTAATTGTGGCACTAAGTAATTTACCTGATGTAGAACATTAGGAACTGAAGTGGAGCAGGTTAGCAGAGTGAGCATCACATTGTTTCAAGACCTTTGCTGACATTCAGCTGTTGTGGGAACAATTGTAAACCAGGAAGGTTTTTTTTTTGCCTTTCAGGTCTGACCTTTGCTGTTTTGAGGTCTAGGCTTTGTGTGGGAGTTTTACCCCTAAGGTAGCCGTAGTGTTAAAAGCACAAAATTCTTGGATTGTCTGGACAATACAGGTTGATTTTAATTTGCGGGGAGTTAATGAATCTCTCCTCAGTAATGACGGCAGTACTTCAGAAGATTTCCATATTGCTTCGTGATCCCCAGGGAACGAAGCGTAAGATGCTGTGTTGCAGAGATGCGACACCTTTAGCATGAATGGTACGGTAATATTTAAAATAATGATCATGCTAATTCCCTTAAACTCTATCTTATAAAGTAAGGCTCCCATGGTACCTGCTGGACAGGGAAGGAAGGTGTTTAATATGGTTCCCCTGCGACGGATTGCTCCTGGTTTCAGCTTCGCAGAATGCAAATGACCATCTAACTGTGCAGTTCCAGCTCTGCTAGCTTCGTCTGGTGAAATCCGCCGGGTCAGGTCCACGAAGCGTGGCCTGGAGGCCACCTCCGCAACCTCTGGCAACTCATTCAGGGCCACAGCTGGCACCACGATCACTGAAACACACGCACCAAAGCAGAAACAGCGCCAGGTGCAAAGGCTCGTGGTAGGGCAGTTTGTTCAACAGCTCAGAGATCACAGTTGGGTACAAAAGCTGAGAAAAATAGAGACTCTCTAATGCGTATCCCTAACAGCAGTTATTCTAAACAGCCAGCTGCTAACTCGGGTCATCCAAGCATTTTCCATGCTCAAGCGTTCTTGCAGAGAGCAGACTTTGATGCAAAGGCGCACGCAATCGCAGGTCACGGTGTCCTTGCAGGGTCAGAGCAAGGCTCCATCCAGCACTGTTTCCTACCTCTGGTAGGGGCCGGTAGCAAATTGCCTTTTTCTGTCTTCTGAAAAGGAGTTACCCAGGCGCTATGCTGTCTGACATTTGGTGTGAGTTTCGGGGAGGATGCAGCCCTTGGGTTTGTACTTTCCCCTTCAGCAGAAGTAGCAGAATTGGCCTTTGAAACAGTAAAACCCGGGAGACTCGCTATCTAGTACTACAGTTGTACTAACAGCTACTGCTTGGTCCCCATCGTGAATTAAGTTCAGGTTTTGGCTTACTCGCTATCTAGTACTACAGTTGTACTAACAGCTACTGCTTGGTCCCCATCGTGAATTAAGTTCAGGTTTTGGCTTATATACCGAGCCAGAGGTAAGGAAGCACGTGCATGGCCAGCAGATCAGACCCCATTCCTGTCAGGTGGTTAGATGGAGGTGTCTGACAGGGCACCCTGGTTTAAGGCCGGTGACTTTTTCTTATTTCTCAACATGGGTGCAAGAGAGACTAATCAGCTAAGTTTTTATATGATCTGGCTTTACGTATCTTCTTGAGCGCATTTCTCTACTACGATGCAATGTATCAACAAGATAAAATGAAACGCTGCTTTTTTTTTTTTTTTTTTTTTTTCATAGCAAGCAAAGGTAAACACCCAGCCAAATCTCCCTGAGAAGGTTGGGAAAATCTGTGGCAGACAGTTTAAATGCCAGTGCAAACACAGTCTAGGTGTTTTCTAAATATCCAAAATACAAAACCATCATTAACTGATCTAATTTTCTTACCTCTCCCAGAAACTAACACACTTTGCCTGTTGGATGTTATATCGACTTGATTTTGTGAAGGAGACACTAGACACAATGGCTCGGTTATAGATTAATAGTCACGGAGTAACTCAAGTTAGGAAAACACGTCTAGCTGCTGCAAGGGGTATCTAAAAGAAATAAAGCCAGAGCTATCGTCCAGAAGGCAAGCCAGTGGAGAAAGCCATAGCGGGTATTTTGAGGTAAAGAAAACTTTAGAGATTGAAAATAATAATAAATATGAAAAATCTGATTTAATACGCCAGAGAAATTATCAGATCCCTTATTCTCATCTCACCAAGAATAGCATAAAGGCAAGTCACGGGAACTTAGAACTTCTATGTCAAATTCAACGTGTGCTTTTTTGCTTTGATCGGTAGCCCATGTCCCAGGAATATGTATATTTAAAATAAAAAATAATATATATATATATGTTCTGTCCCTGTATTCCAGGACACAAGACATCAAGCTTGCCCTCTTACAGCCTGCTGAGCCCCTGCGCCCACCTTTTGTTGTTGCATCAGCACCGTTTCCAACGGCAGGACAGGGCACAGCACCAGAGCTGGGGCCAGCTGCTGGGACAGCTACTGGGGAGCAGGAGGTCAAAGGCAAGAAGAAGTGACACAAATACTGGGAAAGGGGGAAATGGCTTTGTGCTCCTCCTGCGCTTGCCAGTAGGGCTTGCCCAGCGAGGTGAACCTGCAGAGGTGCAGGCCGGGGTTGTGCTCATGTCCCACACAGCAGAAAGCATTTGCCCGTCACGTAATTCTCCGCCTGTCTCCTGAAGGTTTTCTCCTGTCTTCCTTTGCCTGGAGGCTTGGAAGTAAGAACTCATGGATGATGAAACTTGGGAAGAAGCAAAATCTATCCGGGATTTCTTCTTTCCTATTGTTACCCAGACACTGGACTTTGGTCGATGGCTCCTATGCAGATTGCTTTACAAAATCAGTTTTTCTCCCAGGTGTACATGGAGAACCACTACCCCGGCGTGTGAGTTTTATGGGGGGAAAAGGGGTCCGTAAGGCTGAAGATTCTGTTTCCCTATGGCCCAGGTGCTGGATGAAGGGTGAACAGAGAGATCCGAGGCAGGATTACTATCTTGAGGTGCCTTACTTTCACTGTGCACACATGCTTTTCAGACTTACTCTATTAGTTGCTCTCTGTTTGCTTTTCTGCACCATTAATGCTTCACACCGACCTCAGAAAAGCCTCCAAAGCCAGGCAAACTATGCCCCTCTCCCCCCTTTCTTTTTAGATTTAAGAAGTGTCTCCTGAACGTTGTCTCTTCTGCTGACAGCTCAGAATTGGGTCCTTGGTGAAGTATTGTGTGTGTTTGAAGTTTGACAGATTAACTTGTGTCGGCATTTTTTCAGTCCGAAGGACAAATCGCGCACACCATGGAGCAAAACACCCCTTCTGCCTTCACAGCCTTGTAAAAGCTTCTGGCTGCCATCACACATTATCCCTGGACAATGCGAGGATTCTGTTAACGTTTGACGTTGGATTATTTTTTTGTACTCGTGCTTACATGGTAGAAAGGTGGAAGAGCACCCAAAGAACTGGGCTACCAAAAATTAGGGAAAAAAACAGACATGAGGAGTCCTTCAGTCCTTCCTTTAGGGGCATCACCGATCCTGTTTAGCAACTTGCCCCAGATCCAGGCTTCACTGGTAGATGATGATGGTTCGGTTTCTGGTCTGGCTGAGGTTCTGCTGACCTACACCGGCTGAAGGTGTGAGCCAGCTGCTCCCACTGCCCTGGCTCCTCACACCCCGTGGTGAGGGCTCTCCCATCTGCTGTGTTACTCTCTCAGCCCCATCCACAGCCCTGTGCTGCTCTGTTCCCTCGGTTCTCCTTTCACTGCTTCGTGGCCCAGTTTGCAGCACTATTTCTGTTAGCAAACAGTTTTCCACTCCCACGTCGCAGTGGATTAAGAGCTCGTAATTGCTGTTGCTTTAAACTCCTCGTTAAAGAGCTGGTCAAAGCAGGTTTAATCAAGACAGCAGCAGCTGCCTGTCTACAGAAAAGCTCCCAGTGTTGGCAACAAGCGGTGGGAGCTTTTAAGAATATATCCCTGGTACCTGCGGGGCCCAGGGCCTTTCAGGGAGACTAGATGTGGGTAAACAAGCTGCTGCTCCCCACAGACTTTCTTGTGGGATCCTCAGGTGGTAGTTTGTTGGGTTTCTTTCCATGCACTTCACTCTCACCACCGAGATCTCCTTGTGAGCAGAAGCCAGCAGCTTGTCAGCATCACACCATGTGCTCAGTCCAGGCTGTAGCCACACACAGCAGACCAGATTGCGTGTGCTCAGACTCCACAGACTAGGGATTTGGCCGCAAACGCTCCTTCAGATTTTTTTTTTTTTTAAGAAAAAAAATAAATCATCCTAAATGTGCAGCTGAGGGATTTTAAAAAGCTATTTCTCACTTTTGCACTGAGCTCCTCCTTCGCACGGCTGCTTCCTTGCCTCTGCTGCCAGAGCAGGGAGGGACTGTGCAAACTTCCCAACAGCCTTGCTAGCAGCATTCAACAAATTCCTCCGTGGGGAGTCCTTAATAGCAGTCGCCCATAACTCACTGTGCTTGTTCACTCCTCGCCCAGCTGCTGCCAACGCAGAGCCTGCTGACCCACTTCCTCTGCGAGCCGCTTTCTTCTTGGGTTAATTCCCAATGCCTCACAAAAAGTGGGAAACCAAGCTCTCCCTAGCATTCGGGCATAGAAGGGAGCACATCCACACGAACACACAGCAGGAGCCGAGATTGACTGTTGATGCAACATAACTATAAGTGCAATGTAAACACTGAGGCAGCAGATGATTCGGTGCTGGAGGAGGCAGGTTGTTCAGTTCCAATCCAAACGCGGTTCATTAGTCACAACGGTCGCTGTGGCACGCTCCAGCGCGGGGAGAGGCAGGGAATGGGAGAGGGGAAGGCGAAGCTAGCCTGTTTTCCCAGTGAGTACTGGCAGGGGGATGCAAGCTGGGTGTTCTTCAGCTCTCTCCCTTGCATGCTTCTTGCCCTGAAAGGACTTTTTGGCAAGGCTTCGTAAGGGCAAGAAAGGGTCAGTTGCAATCAGGATTTGCAACTTTAATTCTCGCCAGTATCTGCATAGTTATTGCTATTGAACGCTGGTCTCCAAAGTAACCCTCTGTCTCTGTGTGGCTCAAAACCAAGGCTGCTTGGCTGGCAGCGCAGTGCCTCAGCCTGAGAGTCCCGGCAATCTTTGCTCCTTTCTTTTTGGAAGAGCTCAGCGAAGGAATTGAAAAGCCTAAGCTGTAGACAGAAATATTGTTTTGGTGCAATATGCAAATAAACCATGGAACTCCCCCCAGCGAGTCCAGAACCTGGTGAGGTTCCACAAAGGAGCAGAATCTGCACTTGTCAAAGATAACCTTGCGTTTGAGGAAGGGTATTTAGCATCTCATTTAAAAATATCGTCTAACTCCTAGCAACTACAAACAGACCTGACAAGCAGCATCTGTTATCTCACATCCTTCTGAGGTGAGGATTCCTGTGTTCCTCTTTAGAGCAGAGGATGTAGGCTGGAATGTAGGTTTCGGAGGTTCTTTTGCTTGACAACCCCCTCCCACCTTTCCCCTCAAAAGACCCCAACCTATTGCTTCAAATAATGTTGTTTTTTGTAGGAAAAAAAGCACTGATGGCATGGCCTGAAAGATCAGTGATCACACTCTGCACAGCCCTGTGAAAAGCTGATGGTGAGGGTGCAATTAACCTGTCACGCCAGAAGCACCATCAGGTTCAGTGCAGTCAGGCACAGTTTACCCAGTAAGAAAGAAGAATCCCATTTTGCAGTGGTGGGAACAGACATGATCCAAATGTTACAGAAAAATAACATCCAAAAAACAGACTCTAGGACCCCAAGGAAAAGCTGCATTTCTACTGTGGCTTTCGCGTAACTCATTGCTGTGATTTTAACCAGAAAAACATCACCGTGGGTTGATGGTATCATGCTTCACTCTCAGATTTCAGCGCTATGCCCGGTCTGTGCTGGGATGTTCACGTCTCCCTCCGAGTTCCCTGGATCAGTGTGTGACCTGGGAAGCCCTGCCCAGGCTGGAGGGAGCAGCCGTGGGGGTACTCCCCTGGGATTTACCATCTGCCACCCGATGGTTTGGGAAGGAGGGAGGTGAGGACACCCTGGGAAGCTCTAACAAGGTGACAACACACATGCCCAAACTTCACACTGGTTTTTGTTGTGGTTGATCTTCTGCCACAGTACCCATGTACACCAACAACAAACCTGTCAGAGCATGGAACGTGGCTCAGCGCTTGAGACTGCTGTGAAAGATTTTTGAGGAAAAGGGAGGAAAATTGTTTCTAACAATGGAATCTTAGTTTTAATATTTTGAAATCAGATTTCTGTAACTGGACAACCTTCACTATTAGACGTTACACATAAACAGGGCTAGGGAATAAAAATAACTTACTTTTTCTCCCTCTCTCTCTCCCCTCCTGATCTGATTTGCTGATGCAGACTTCAAATCAGCACACATCAGAAGCTCCCTTGAAAGACAAAGCATATTTTCAGGGTCTGAATATGTTCTGGTAAACAGCGCGGCATCTCTTAAGCAGGGCAGGAGGGAGCACCTCATTGATGGAACTGCTTGTGGGAGAAAGTGCTCAAGGGCAAAAGAAAGAGGTTTGAAGCTAACGACATGCACATAGACACATCGACTGGGTCCACAAAGGTACTACCGATAGACCTCATCTAGATGGGCTTTCAAGCTTCTGTGGTCAGGGATGGGAGAGATGTGGCAATCATCCTACAAAAACAGCCAGGTATGCTCAGTGCAGAAAAAACCCCTGTTAAGCTAATTTCTTCTTTATTGAGTTTAAACAAATTGAGCTGACCTTTTCATATGCTACACTTTAGGATGTGCCCATGGGAATAGTACATTGGCAAGGATTGCTTTTTCCAGACTCAGTCCTAACGTTTAGCGTTCAAGTTGCAAGTAAACAAAAAAAAAATTTTGCTGCATCTAATGGCTGGCAGCTTTCAAAGCAGGATGGAGATCAGGAAGGCTGGCTGCCTATACAGCGAGTAAGGACTATGGGACCAGACCCACCGCACTGACCTGCAAACCCCAGTCCTTGTCTCCAAAAGGCTGAGGCAAGACTGATGAGGACCTGTGACTGCTTACAGCTTTAGCCAACACCCATGGGGGCCTCAGCTGCTCATACCTGGTTCTTGGGATGCTTTGGAGTGATTAGGGTGTTACGCTCACAGAAAGAGTCCCAAAATAGTGAGAAAAGAGGCACAGACGTCACACTCACATCAGCCACTGTAGGTTAACACTACCCCAGGGCTCTCCCCCCGGCTCGGTGCCTGTGATAAGGGGCATGGAACCCATATGAGACACCCGGAGCAGCCCAAACGCAGCTGCACAGCCCGTGGGCCATTGCCACCGCAGGCTGGCCATTGCCATGAGTGTTGCCAGCAGGGACAAGAGTCCCACTTGTCTCCAGACCTCAAGGAACAGCAAACTGTGGCAGTATCTGATCCGCACTTCCCAGCTCCTCCGTCACCTAGGGGTTAAGAGTGACAGCAGCTCTAAGCACAGCCACTGCCAGGTTCTCCTTCTGTGGGTGTCAAGCCGGAGGGGGAGCACACAGTGAGTGATCTCCAGTCCTCAGGCTGAGGACCTTGGCAAATCTACCCCAGGTGCCTCCTGTTTGGACACAGCCCAAAGGAAAAGCTGCCCTCACCGAGAGGTTCATCATTACTAATTGGCCTCTGATGCTTCCACATAGCTCCAAGCAGGCAGGAGAGCTCCCACACCAGGGTTGTGCCTGCTGGGGGCAGGTCACGTTGCCTTGTAACAGCATTTCTGAAGCACTGTGGGTCTTGGTGGGCTCACCTCATTCCTCAAAACCTTCAGTCACTCAGAGAGCAGCTTTTAGGGGAGGTAAAGCAGGGCTGGCCAGCATGATGAACCACACAGGACCCAACAGGTCCTCTCAAACTCTGGTAATAACACTGTCAGACTCCCAGCCCCACCTCAGCAGAGTCCCAGAAGGTAAAGCCCAAGATCTGCCCGGTCCCAGCTCCCAGGCAGGGGTTCCTTTCTGGAAGACCACCCTATCTGCTTACTGCCCCATTTAATGGTGGGTGACCAGGGCCGTGCCACCCAGGCTTTGCCTGATCCAAGTCCGTAACTGCTCCCTCTCTGCTTCACCCAAGCCCAGCCGAGGGCTCCTTGACTCTTCTGGTGTTTATCAAATATATTTAAGCGTTCTGCTGGAGGCTGTTCCTCCCCCTATAGATACCTCCACCACTTGAGCTCATCTTGAGTTTTGCTGCAATGAACCCATTCGCGTTTCCGCTGTTCTTACACTTTCGAGGCAACATGTATTTTCCCCAACCTCACTGCAAAGCCTTGGTGGGGGGGTTAAAGGACATTCACAAGGAACTAAAGTCTAAAGGGCTGATTTTAAAACAGTGGCTTCGGGAGAAGCAGGCAAGGCTTACTGCAGCAGTGATCCTGGCGCTCTGCTCATCAAGAACTTTCTCGTTCAGCAAAGCACAGATCAAACGCTCGGCGAGTTCCCGGCTGAAACACCGTTCGCTCCTCTGGAAGAAAAACTCTGCCTTAGCTGCAAGTATTGTTTGGAGCATGAACACAGCCCGACTTTGAAGCAGTCTACAGTCTTCCTGGTTTGGAAAGATGGGGCTCTAAATATTCTCTAATTAACCTATTAGTTTTAATTAGATACCACAGCCACTTATTTTCTAATCTGGAAAATGAGCATTCCAGACGTAAAGGGGAGGATTTCTTTCTTTCTTCCTCCCTTTATTTTTTTTTTTTTCTCTCCGCTCAGTGAAATGTTTAAATGCCTTGTCAACACAGAAGAAACACAGAAAAAAAGTGACACTTGATGAAAGATTAAGGAAAATGGGGAAGATTAACAAAGCTTGATAGGCAGGCAATTAAAATAGAAGTGAAAGATCGTTAGTATTCATTACTAGAAAACACAGGCAGGGAGGACTGTGCAGCTGTTGGAAATCCCCAGTATCTAACTGCAGGGAAGTCATTCCAAAAAATAACTTGCTCTTTTCACTGGTGAAGTTTCCACCGGCAGTTAAGTGGATTAGCTGCTTTTTGTTGCCTCTTCACCCTTCAAGCCTTATCTGGACTAAAGACTGTTTGAAAGGCCTTTGAAATGTGGCGCTGGTAGGTTCTTGTCAAGGAGGCTCTTGCTTTCAGGAGGGTGAGATGGCAAAGAGCTCCCTGCAACAGCCGTACGTTCTGATTAAATTGGAGTCCAGGAGGGACAAGCTGCAGCGGAGGTGCCAGGCAGCAGGTTTTAGAACAGTCAGAGAAACAAGCAACAAGTAGGTAAACATGGGACTTCAGCCTCCCCTTGTCCCAGTTTCTGTTTTCTCTAATTAGAAGTTATTACAAAAAAAAAAAAAAAAAAAAAAAAAGGAAAGAAAAAGAAGAAGGGATATGCAAGGTGATAAAGGCAAAGTCTGCACTTCAGCAATTATTTCAGGCTGAAAGGAAGACGAGGTTACTGCAGTCTGCAAAGGGAATTTGTGGAGGGGGGGACCAGGACCGGCCTGGAAGGCGATGAGAGCAGCAGGATTGCTTTAAAGCCATTGTAGACACCAGAGAAGAGTCAGATTGTTGCAGGCAGGGACAGGATCCTACGCTTCAACAGGTCCCAGGAGCACAGTGCACCAACGCTAACCCACTTCATGGCAGCATGGGAGAGGAACAGTAATTTCCATCACTAAGGTGCAGAACTGCTGGCAATAATCCAGCCCTGGGGTAAAAACATCACACCTTCAACGCGGGCCTGGGCTGCCTCGACAACTTCTCAGTATGTCTTGAAAACAGAGATATGTTGTTTCCATGCAACATCCCCCAAGGTACCATAAAGCAGAAGAAGATTCAGAAAGTTTGAATTGCTTCTTTCTGAGGGAGGAAACCATATCTGGTCTGTTCCTCAAGGACAACTGAAATATATTAGTTGATTCTTTGGGCTTTTTTTTTTAGATAGTAAACAAAATGCATTCCTATAGATTCCTGCAAGTCTCTGGACGAGGAAAGAGGGATTTTTTTAATATTCCGCCCTCCATTGGAATGAACAGTCATGGATAGGAATTCCCACCTAGCATCACCTTTACCCCTAGGACACTAACACCAGTCGTCCTGGCACCCATTTAAGCAAACCTGTTAATTGAAAAGCAAGCTGATACTCACATACAGTACAGAGCACTAACCACAGACAGGAATGCGGGATAGAAAATGAGTCAGGAAGCAATGGGAAGTCTTTCCTGCTAGAGGATAACCTGGAGCCTTGAACAAACAGCAAGAACCACAGACAAACCCAAGGAATTGCACTGGCTGTACCTGGCCAGAGCCCCTGCAGCATCCCCAGTGCCGGGGGGGCTGCGCAGTTACACCGCAGGCATGAATCACACCTGATCCGCTTCCCTGACCGTGCTAACAGCAGCTTCATTTCTAGTACCTCTTGCTGAAAGAGCAACAAAGGTATTTTCTTCAGGAAACCTTTCCCCCAAGAAGAGTGAGCCAGCATGTGTCTCACGGAGGAGGGTGGAGGTGGGGCTGCGGGTGGCAGCTCCCGGCTCCGTTAGCCCATCTCCCTTCAAATTCTTCCCACGCCGTTGTGGCTGTACATGCTGCTTCGGTATCAATGACTTGTTAAACTTGTGGTCCTGAAAATACCTTGTCTAATGCTTCCCGTGTTACTACAGCGACAGCCACTGCGGTGAGCACCCGGCCAGAGCCTGGGCGGACAGAGCAGCATCGCTTGCACCGGCGCTGCCACTCTTCCTAAGGGAGGCTCCTGCTTCACACTTTCCCTGCTTTTTCATCATTTGTGGCCTTGTGACTCTGCTGCTGAATGAGAGCACAAATCCTTCCTTCTGCCATGGGGGAAAAAAAAACTCAAAAGAAAACGGCTGCAGGAACTACCCACTTCCCCCTCACCTCCACTCTTTGAAGTCAGGTCCTTTGTGCCACTGCTGCCAGTCCCAGCCTCGCCCCCACCTGAGCTTCCCCATCTTTAATTTGGGAGCCTTTCAGCTGAAGCATCGATTTGCTCCTGGGTAGCTTCAGGCTCATCACTTTCATGTTCCATAATCTGTGATCTGATGGATTAGGGGGATTATTTCAGGCTAGAGCCCAAATTAACTATGGTACCGACAGGCAGGAAAGAGATGAAAACTACCCCAACGTTTTTCATCTTCCTGTTGTAAATACAAACTTTGTGCTAGGAAGTATCTTGTACAGCATTTGAATGGAAACACAGCCAGAGCTTGTTGGACCAACTCCTGGAGCTGGTAGTACAAAGCTAAGATCAAAACATATGTGCGCAGGGGGGCTGTGTGCACACTGCGTGTGTGTATCAACAGACAGACGGAAATTTCTGTGCACACGCTGTGCTGCATCACTCTGGGCACAGCCCAATTCAGCTTTCATTCCTCTTCTTCGACTGAACTGAATCAGCTTGGCCCTGTCAGTAATGGGTCCAAGCTGAAAGCAGGAGCCGAAGACCCTCCGCACCAGCTCAGCCAGGGACAAAGGCCTGCTGGCTCAGGGTGGCTCTGCCAGGCTCATTGCACACGAAGGGCAGCAGCTCCCACCCAGACCACACCAGCAAGGCCCCCATTTGCAGAAATCATTTTGCTGTGTGCTCATCTCATCCGGCTAGCCTAGGGGAGGATGAACTTCCACGTAGGGTGAAAGCAGCTCTAAGCTCCTTGTCAGCCCTGGACCCTGCCCATCACTTCCCTGACACGAGCACAGCAAGAACCACCGAGCAGCTGGCCAGGCCAGCAGGCAACCCGCCTGTTCTGCTTTCTGCCCTGGGAAGGTGGGGGGCACCACGCCACGCAGTCCCTTACCCTGCCCGGGGTCTCTCCTGCCCAGCAGGGTGCTGGGGCTCTGACACAGCTGCCACAGGAGGATGCAAATGCAGTGGGTGTTAGGCAAGGATGTTATAGCTGCAATGAAAGGTTTGCTGCTCTAGAATCTTCTTTCCTATACTTGGGAATCCTGCAAAGGGCTCCTATTCCTAAAACACTTATCAGTCTTCTGGTTTGCATCTGAGCAGGACTGTGCTGGTACCCAAATCACGTTTTCTCTCTTTAGAGCTGCTCAGGCTTGTTTTTAAGGTTCAATAACATTTGTTCTTTTCCCCAAGTGAACACAAAGACAGCTATTCCAGCAGATCCCATTCACATCAGTTCGGCAATCACCTTTGGTCTGTGTTTCACCCTGAAGCACTCACATAACAGAGGAACAAGCAAGTGTAAGCAAAGCTTCCCTAGCCTCTCCCACCCTGCAGACCCCTCTGGCATTCCTAAATTGGGGTTGGACCCTTGGCTTAGCACCTGCCTCTAAAACAAGGCTTTAAGTGGGATCTGGGTTTTTCAAGAAGGAAGCTGTTCATGCCCTGGGTTTTGCCATAGGACCTGTATCCCCACGCTCACCCTTGCTGGACCCTCAGCTGAGCCAGCCCAGCTCCCCCCCCAGCAGATCGCTGTGGACCTGGGCGCTCTCACCACCTCCCTGCCTGCCAGCACACGTGAGGCGAGGAATCTCTTGATGAGAAAGAGCAGCCTGGATAGCACTGTGCAGCTCTCCCTTCCCAGATCTTCCCATCGCAAGGATCCAGCCATGTCCTTCCAGGTGGAAGGGTCATTCCCTGCCACCGGCTAGTGCCCCAACAAGGCAGCACCGGGGTTTGGTTTGCAGGGTGGGACCTTTCGTCATCAGAAAAGAAGGGGAAAAGCTGGCTGTGCAGGGGAGGGACGTGCTGAACTTGGCTAGGTACCTGGTCAGGAACAAGCTGAGCTAGTAGAAGTGTGCTTTCTGTTCGGTATTTTGTTCCAGTTTGTTGGAGACCTCCAGACATGCTCCACTTACGGACCGTGCTGCAGAGCGGGCTAGATTAGAGGGGTAATTCATGGAGATCTGAAGGTATTTTTGGCTGGAGTGAACTACTGTAGCTCATACATGGAAACAACTTTAAATATGGAAAGAGACAGTAGCATAGCTTCAAGCAAGGTTGAGAAGCTCCATGGTTTGTTCTATGACCCACTGAATCTTCAGAGAAGCATGAATAGATGGCAGCTGCATGTTATCTGTGAACTACGCACTTTATAGGTTCACTTAGGAGACATTTATCAACTTATTTTCTAATTGTGATAGAATTTTGAAAGCAGAAATAAGGCTCAGTCTATCTATTTCTTTAGGGTTACTTCCCTTTTTATGTATACCAAACACCCTAGGGAGCCAGTGTCTGGCTTTCAGCCTACAGACACATAATAATAATGAAAAATAGATCCTATGAAATATATAATCAAAGTGATTCAGCCTGATGATACAAAAGGCAGGATTTCACACAACACTTTCAGATACTTCCTAATCAATAACAGGCAAGAACAGTCCCCCTAGCAATACAGAAAACAGGAGCTCATATTTGAAACAAGAGACCAGGAATCAAACCCAGCACATGTTATTTCTGGTACGGTATTTCTGCAAACTTACAGACTTTTGGGTACAGCAGTTACCGCATCCACAAGGAACAAAACGCGTGCTACCAAAAGGACACTAAGGAACCTTTGTAGATGCTTATGAGTTGTAAGCCTGTGATGAAAGGCTCTCAAGTTGAGACAGTTTAAGTACCACAAAGTGGACACAAGGAATCTGCATTAGTTTTGCTCACCGTTGATGCTACTTATCCGCTGCTGCACCGCTCTCCTCTTCCAGGAACACTGTTTGAAGACCCACCTCTTACACAAGTGCTTCTGGCTTGTCTGCCAGGAAGGTTATAACAAAGGGCAGGGCATCAGCACAGCTTTTCTGAGTTAGGTATTTGAGGGTTTGGGTGGTGGGGGGTTTTGGGGGTTGTTTTTTGGTTTTGTTTTGTTTTTTTTCTTTTCTTTTTCTTCTAACTTTTCAGAAGTCATGTGAAAGGGTAAGTGTAACCCAGCTCAGCTTGCCAGCCACTGAGTAACCTTGCAGTGGCCTTGCTATTAGCTGCCTTCGCTTCAGATCCAGGTGGCTTCAGGTGACTCACACTTCTAATTAATGCCCTTGCCTGTCTAAATGAAGCAGTGCTTTGAAGCTGGAGCCAAACAAATTGGTCCCTGGGGAAGAGAATGATGTGTGGCAATGCTAGTTGCATCATCCAAACAGCATCATCCCAAGAGCTAGGCTACTCCGCATCCTGCATCCCGGGCTTTTGTGAGAGGGAACTGAAATGGAAGGAAGCCCCTGGGAACCAGGGATGTAATACACCTGTGAGTGTGCATCATTAAAGCACTGCTGTGCTGCTGGAGAGGCTTGCTAAGGCTTTCCTCTATGTATTTTGTGATTTAAAGCCTCTTCCATTCCAAATCAGGTCAGGCTAAAGCAGTAGGGAATATGCTGCAGCCCAAGTAAAGAGTGCAGGCAGGAGGGGGACATGTTTGCGTGGCTGAAAACGTCTTAAAATGGCAAAGCTGCCAAGAAGATTCCTTAAATACTTGAAGGCCAGTATTAAAGCAAATATCCTTCCCCCTGCTGACTTTGATGCCTGGTGGTCAGGCAGCTGTGGGAGGGATGGGACCGATGCTGATGCACGGTCAGGACAAGCCTGCCTGGTATTCCCGAGCCCCAGGCCACGTGTGTGTTGCTTCACTTCTGAGGTGAAGAGAAAGCATGACAATTATTTTATTCGTTTGCAGTGGCATTAATCATGTAGCGTGTCACTTCGCAGCAGCTATCCTTACTTCCCGCCCCCCCCCAGGTTTAACAGGAGGCTGGTGCCTGGCTGGTGTCTGGAGCTGGGCTTTGGGAGGGCAGCGTTCCTTTTGTGCATCTGTTACAATTTTTCTGTATGAGTCAGGGCAAATCATTTCATCTGTCTGCACCCAGGGTTCTTATCAGTAAAACAGGGACAATTACTTTCCTCTGTCCAGTTTGAGTGAAAACACTTCAAGATCATCCTTAAATGTGCACGTCCTTGAACAAGGCTGACTGTGGTGGAGTTCAAAGGAACCATCTGAATCCCAGCTGAACCAAGATGTAGCACAAGTAGTGTTGCAATGCCCAGGAAACACCCTGGAATCTGGTGGGAGTGTTTGGCAGGACGCCATGGCAAGCTCCCTCCTGCATTGCTATCCCCTGCGCTCCAGCCGCTGCGAACAGATTATCCCCCAGGCTGCCCATGTCCCTCACCTCAGTGAACTGGGTATCGCTGGCTGGGTGAACTTTGAACATTCACCTGATGGAAGTCTTTGCGCTCCCAGCCAGGCCAGTCCGGCAGTAACTGGGGTGGAGCTTTGCCTGACCACAAGCCAAGCTGATGCAGAGGATGTCACCCCGTCTTGCAGTTCACCGGCAATATTCCCCTGTGCCCCCCAACAGCCAAAGCAAGATCTTCACGTTGCTCGTGTCTCCAGAGATCTTTCCTCATGGGCAGCCAAAGCTTCCTCACCCCCAGCATCACGTACCAGCTGCGGGCTGCCTGAAGGTGCCTCGCTTGCAAAAGGTGGGGTCTCACTTGTGTTGCTAAGTAGCTTTTTTTTTTTTTTTTTTTTTTTTGTCAAATCATTTTATTCCGGGCACTTTTGCTGGAGACACTGAGAATGACTCATTATTAGACTTTGTGGAGGTCATTGCTTTGTATTCTCCACCCCTTCGTCATCCCTTCCTGGTACTCATTAAAAGACTTGCTGTAGCACAACCTGTTTCTGATCCAAAGGCTTCTGTCTACTCGGGGTTCTCCAAATATGTTTCTAAAGGAATTTTTCTCTACTTTTCTTAAGGAAAATCTGAAGGAGGACAGTCTTACCTGGATTGCCTTCTTGTAATGGTAGCTGGCTGTTAGGTCTCTAGCTTCTAATCTTTTAATTACGAGATGCACATGCTTTTTTGGAAGATGAGGAGGAGGAAAAAAAAGAAGATTGTTGTGCAACAACAGACCCAGCAGAATTTGCACAGCAGAAAATGGCAAAGCAAAATTTCTATGCCGACGAAATGGAAAATCAAGAACCTCTGTGGCCTAAACGTTGGCAGATTTTAAGGACCAATTCTGTTATTGCCTCACCCAGCTAAACTCTGATGACTTCAGTATATGTTTCTTCTACACTGGACCCAATTGAGAAAGAGGAGAATCAGTTCTGGGAAAACAGTAGCCTGTGAAGATCAAATGGAATTTCCCATTACATGGCTTCAGTCACTAAAACTGCCATTACACTCGCAAAATTATTGGCAGCCACAGAAGGGGACAAAAATAGTTTTCTTGGAGGGAGATGGAGAGAAAAGAGCACAGCTATGACAGAGGACCTCAGAGCATGTGTTGAGGCCAAAACAAGATGAGGAGCTAAACAGAAGCTCTTCAGAAAATGCCAGGGTCCCCTGTAGGGTCCCCTGCTTTTTCTGTCTCTGCATAGGAGCCACATGCAGGAATCCCCGAGTGCCATGGTCCCTAGAACAGGATCAGCACTCCTCACAGCCACTACTGTGTTGCTAATTACTTTTAATAAACGCATGCTGTGGAAAATGCACTGAATTTATGGCCAAATTAAGCCACATAGTTTCTGTTCTTTTCCTCAGACCCTTCATGTATAAAAAAGAAGCTTATCAATAGTAAATAGATGAGTTCAGCTTGTTTGAAGCCTCGCTCCCTAAGCTAAGTCGCGGGGGGGGTGTGGGGGTGGGGTGTGTGGGGGTGGGTGTGTTCAGGTGATGCCTTTGGAAAGATTATGGGGTTTGAAGCTGGATAACGGGAGATTTTGTTTCTGTGAGGGGCAGAAGCTGCCTTACTCCGTGGTATCAGATATCTCTACATGCACAGAAATCCTGTGTGCGGCTGTGCTGAGATGTTCCTTGGGGTTCCAACCTGCGCTACGTTCCATCTTTCCGTTGATTAGTCATGGACTTTGCTGTATGATAAGACCATATGCTTTCCTTTGTAGGATTTGATAGGATTATTTTTTTTTTTTTCATTTTCATCCCAGTGTCTTACTGCTAAAAAGACCACATTTCTTCACTTGACTGACAAAGGTAATGAATTTCAAGGAGGAAAACCTGAAAACGTGACATTTTTTGATGCAGAAGCTGTGTTTTCCAAAATGCCCTTTCTGCTCTCTCTGAAGAGGTGTACCTGCATTCACGTACAGTTTCTTTCTTAGATTTGTGGAGCAAAGCACTGAACCCATCATTCAGCCACTCTGTTCTCCGTCATGCTCTGTAAATTATGGATGAAGTTACAGAGGCGCGTGAGCATTTATAACTACAATATTCTGGAAGCGGCGGAGCACTGCAGCCAGGCTGGCCAAACAAATCCATCAGATGACATTCAGAGATGTTTAAAGGAAAAACATGGACCCCTTCCTAAAAATTTCATGGTCAAATTTTATTTTGGATTAAGGACAAACGAAAACTGAAAAAATAAAGACACCTTTCCCCAGAGGTTTCTCTGCCTTGGTTTTTTTTCTGTTCAAGGTACCAAACCCACTCCTCACTCCTCACAAATAATCAGTGAAACCCCCATCCAAAACATGCCTCTGTATCATACAGGTTCAGAGGGGGAAAAGCTCTATTTTAGTATGGCAACAAGTTCTATCGCTTAATAAATTACCGAGCTTTTGTTCTGTATGGCCAGCATCAGTGGAGGTTATGCTGGAAAAGAACCATCAGCGGCTCAGCACCGTGCGTTTTCCCAACACCTTCAGGTACCCTCACGCCTCACACCGATCCATCCACCTGCATCCTGCCTGGAAGAAGGAGCGTCAGCCTTGTCCATGGCCGGGAGACGAGCTGCGTTAGTAAAGCACTCTGAAAACCTATGGAAAAAAATTGTTCATACATAAATCAGGAGGGATCTGAAGGAACATGGTCTGGACCTGGCTGGATCGGCAGCTGGGAAGCCGTATTTTACTTGTGCTCACCCTTAGGTAACAGAACAACTCCTTGGGGCTCTGTGTGCACGCGTACAACTTTGCTGACATAACGAACAACTTCAATTTTCATTGGGAATCAAATTGCCATTAAGGATTTTGATGCTGTCACTGCTGTAGCACCTGGCAAATAGTTTATAGAGCTTCGTTCTGGGAAAGTGAACGAGGTACAACACCTGAATTGGTGGCAAGCTGGCATTTTCCACTCCTTTTTAAAAGAGGGGAGGAAAAAAAATGATCTATTATGACTAGAAGTCATAATGATATTTTCCCTGAAGGCAATGATAAATTCTGAGATTAAATGGAAGCCACTGCCCCCACCCTTTTTCTTCCATGATTTTAGGAAATCACAAGGAAACCAAGGTTTTTTTTGTATGGTTTTATCAGCAACAGGAGTTTTTAGGACAGGATTGAAGCTTTGATTTCACAATGGAGATCATATTTTAAATCACCTAGGGCTTTTTTTCTTGACATGATGCTTTTAAAGTCACCTTTTATGACCATCTGTTTTGTTTCATATCTGCAGTAATGATGCCACTTCAATTAAAAGGGACTACCCAGAGATTCCTTCAGCAGGGCAGCTATTCCAAACACCGCACCAATTCCATCTGCCGGTGATACCATGATTAAGGCAAATGAATTGATTCCTTTGACGGAGCTTGCTGGGTTTTGCTACCACCGCCTGTACAAATGCTTCTGTTTCTACAGCTTGGGGCTGTCTTCAGCAATGCAAATTGCTGATTAAAATGGTCACCTCTCCCACAACAGATGCATTTTTCACCTGAATACAGCTCAAAAATGTAGTAATTTGTGCCTCATGATGTTTGTGTTAGTCCATGCATGGGAAGACTTGAAAAAATATGGAAAGCAGAGTCCCATCACACCAAGGTTTATTTGGATTGAATGGCAGGTTTGGGGTTAGCTGCTTTGTGTTGCTAGAGAAAGACTGCAGGAAAAGATATCAAATTCTGTAACAGCTGATGATGATGATGGTGAAATCCTGAACAGAGTTATTTCTCTCCTGCCCTGGGACAGGGGGCCTGGTTACTTGGACGGATTTGTGCTGTGCCCTGTTTGCACAACATGCACAGTCCCACCGATGCTCTGCAAGGCACAGTCCCTCGCTCCCAATCATTTTTGCCCAGCAGAGCCTCCTTCATCGCCTGTTGCTGCCAGCTTGCCCTGCGCAGAGCTCCTGTTCAGCATTTGGAAGCACTGCCCTGTAACCCCGGCGCTGGGAGGACTGAGCATCTGATTCTCACTCAGAAGCACAAGGGCACCCGCTGTTCTCATTGCAGTGAAACGAGAATGACATGGTCCTTTCTCTTTACTCACCGTTTTCCATCTTTACAGAGGCTCCGTTCTGTTACTTGATGGGGAGAGATGCATTTTCCTTGGCACAGCCACAGCAGAAAATGAGCCCAAACCACCACCTGTGACTCTCATGATTCGGAAATATTTGTCATCTCAAGCTGCACAGATCTTGAGTGGATCTTACTCAGATGCTTCCCACCTCCTGCCTGGACTTCCCTTCGCTCCACACCCTCTTACCCATGTCACAGGTGCCTTATATCTTGCAGTGCACAGGGAGAGCAGTCACATTCACCTTCCCTAATTAATGGGATGATAAACAGTCATTGCTTTTTTTGTCCTTACCTTGAAATACAGTTTTTGGCTTAGGCTCTCTGCATCTCGTCTCTGTGCCAAGGACTATCTGTCTGTTGTTAGTAGGCACATCACTTAAAAATCTTTTTCCCCGGTGAATCACATACTTGACAGAAACTGTTCTCCAAAGGCTGTTCTCACAAAATGAATGGGTTATCCTGATTCCTGCAAACCACAGTTTATTTTCTCCCAGCTGGTCTTAGCACTTAAACAGCACCAGGTGACAATTTTACTATTCCTCAAGAGTTTAGAAGAGCTATGAACTAATGGCAGCACAGTGGTGCTAGGCACTGGTGACATCTCTCCTGTCCTTCATGCAATGACTTGTTAGTGTGTTCTTTTTTTCCCCACCTGTAGTTCTAGACGAGCTAGAACTTTTTGTGTCTGCCATGGACCAACATGGGGTTCAAGATTTTTTCAGAGTGACTGTTGATGTAAATAACCTAGATAACCTTGCCTAACTGCACTATTACTGGGAAACAAATTCTCCACAATCGTTTTGTGTAATACAGAGCATCAAAATGCTTAATTCCCATCCTTGACAAATGTGAATTACACTCGGCATGGTAGCTAGAAGTGAGTTAAAGGCACTATTGGAAAAAATCAGGCACCTTCGAACCTGTTATCCTCTCTGGTGCGATGTAAACAACAGTACCAGCCACAAAAATGCCACCCTGGTGATAGAAAAGTTTTCAGCTTTTACTCCTCCCAGTTCCTCCATCTCTGATTGAAGATGACACCTTCCCTTCCCAGCTTTTCTGGAACATCTTTCACTCTCTAAAATCCTTTCATTAATCTGAAGGTATGACTAGCGTCAGATAATGAAACGCATTATTAAACATTATTAAATGCATTAGATGAATCCACTGCATTTATTAAACTACGGTAGAAGACAATATAGATGTTTTTTAGCAGCTCCAGAATATTTCAGAAGATTCTCTAGGTGGAGGTTTAGGTTCTTGGGACACAGAATGCTGTAGGTGCCTGTAGATGTGCTTGGTTAAAGAAACCTCTGGTCCCCACGTAGAATGATGATGCTGTGCTGCTTTGCGCTCACCCACTGCCTGCTTGTCAAGTCCACCGCGAGTGTGGTGGGATCCAGGCAGGCAGCAGGAGATTAGCTGGGGTCTAGTGAGCCTTGAAAATATTCCAAAGTGCCACTAACCAGCGTTGCCAAAGCGGATGACACAACGTGACATCTCCTGCCAGGCAGCCAGCAGCTGGTTATGTCTGTGGTATGTTAATGCTGACTGGTATTTGGGGAGGGAAGGAGCCTCAGCTGCTCTTTTGTTGAAATGTGGGGCAGAAGGATGTTTGAGGGACTGATCACAAGCAAGATTCTGCAGCAAGACCACTTGTTCGGGTAAGAGCCCTGCCTGATGTCCTCATTACAGGAGGCTGGTGACTAGAAGAAGAAGACACACAGACTGGGAGCTAGAAAAAGAGATGGGGAGAAAGCTGCAGCGATGGAAACACCGAATCAGCCCCAGAGAGCGGCAGTGCTGAAGATCCTTGCCTATGTGGTTGGCAGTTGTGCAATATTTGGGTGTGTGTCCTTTCCTTATTATATATATATATAATATAAATTACAGGCTGATGCCGATTAGCCACGAGAACCATCTGAACGATGTTCAGATATTTGCAAGTGTAGAAGCTTAATGAAGAGAGAGAGAAGGTGCAGGACCTCCATTTGGTTCAGTGTTTGCTGCCTTCCCCAGTCGCTGTCAGGGCTCATTCGATAAGGACGAGAACCACCAGCAGCTACCAAAGCTGGAGAGCCTGGGCTTCCTTCTGCCGCTCCCTCCCACGCGCCAGCCCCCACTGCAGTTAGCTTTCTTAAAGAATATTGCTGTTTGCCTTAACTTTCTGCTTCCTGCTAAAATCCACAGGGCTGCCTTTCTGGATTCCCACTGGGACCTGCAATCCAAATCCTTCCTGCTCCACAGATGGAGGGGGAAACCCACAGGCAGAAAGAGGCGTAAAGACGCCTTGGCTCCCCGCAGCTGCTGGGGCTTTTTTGCACTAAGTCTGCAGAGTCAATGCCTTCACTGCTATATATTCAGCATATTAATTCAGATTGCATTCTCTGGGCCTAGTGGAGAGCTCTGACAAGGCAACCTATCTTTTTGTCCCTTTTATAAATCCTGTACCATTTTTCGAGCATCTTCTGGATATCTCTTTCACGGCCCAAAGCAACCGACACGTATCTTTTTAATATCTAGGGTGAACTCCTCTCAGGGATGAACATCCCCACTCATAACATTTTCTCATTCATCAGTTCCAGGTTTTGCTCTGTCTGGAAATGACACCCTAATATCTGCAGCTGTGTCCTGCTGGCTGGGCTGCTAAGCTCCTTGCTCATGTTGGTCACTTTATCACACATGACAACTCTGTGGATGGAGAGAAGCCTCAGTCAGTGCTGGACAAAGGTGGCACGAAGCTGTGAGCCCTGTGATTCACAGCCCTGGTTTGCACGTTGGGGTAGCCAAGAAGATTTTCAGGTTTATCTTCTTAGGAGATTATTTGGGTCTGGAACAACTTTCAGTGAATTCTCCTTTAATCTAAAAGAAGAATGTACGTGGGCATCTCGGTGTCTGGGGTAGCAGTTGATTTTTCCTCTGTTTCAAAGCGAACTGGAATTTTACAGTATTCTTCCCCTTAGCTCTTTCCTTTGTGAATGTTTTACTGGGAAGGAGGATTTTTAATGGCACGTGTGAGTTCTAAATCCCTGTGTTTAAATGGTTCCCTGTTCAACACTTCTGATTCCCTGTTCAAAAGTGAGAGGGTAACGCTCCTGACAGAGGAAACACAGAAATCAAGGCAGAATTTAGGGCATCTGAACATAGATATCCCGAGTGTAGGATCGTGGTGGTACTTTGTACATCCTCCATACCTAAATGTTTTTAAAACCACTGAGCATCTGTCATGACCACCTGTTCTCCTCTTTCCTGAGCTCAGCTTTACAGACGGGCTTTGGAAAGAATGCATTTTGAATCACTTGGCCATTTGCTTCTGCTAGTATGACTTGCTAGCTCAGTGAAACCCAGGAGCCACTTGCATACAACAAAACTCCTCTTTATCCTGAGAGGGATTGTCTGTGCCAGCTCATCCACTTATTGCCAAAACCATCATCTGATTCATGAGCAATTACTGCAAAACAAAGCAATGAACCGATTCTTGACTACAAATCAGAAATGGGGACACTTCCCACAGATGTTACAACCCTTTGCAAGGGCTATCTGTGAATGTAAGCACTGTATTTCTTCATGCCTGCCCTCAGGATGGCATCTGCTCTAGAGAACCAGCCCCACCTGCCTTAAGGGCCGGTGAGATCTCAGACAGGTTAAATTCAGGCTACTTGCACAGGAAATATGAAATCTGTGGAGTTAGTTCGTGCAAGCGCTTGGATTCTGGACTGATCCTGAAATCAGCTGCCTGAGGTCCAGGCTGACTCAGCCTTCATGATTCATTGTTCATTGATGAATTGAAAGAACCGGTTAAAACCACAAATGTGGCAGAAAGAGGCAAAAGAAATAAGGTAGGAACTGGAGCCTAAGTGGAACATAAGTTATAAAGGCAGTACCTTCCTCTTGCAGTTGCATGTCATTCCATGTTGGTTATCCCAAAGTTTTCCCTGCAATTGAACTAAATGGAAAGAGAAGAGCAAGTTCTAATAGAGCACTTGTGTCACACAAGCACTCTCTTCTGGTGCAATGCTCACTTGGCCATCTGTGAAATTAAGACCATTAGAGTATTCTCACTGCAGCTCCCTGGCTCTTCTTAAGCTTACAGGAATGCTGAGGTGGGAAATATTTCTTCCCAGAGCCTGTTGATTGAATCCATGTGGAAAGCTCTACCTGACAGTTCGGCTCACATGCCTGAGCTGGAGCACAGATCCCCACTGAGTTGCTGCTTTGGAAATTTAACTCCTGGAAGAAGTGTTTCCTCTTTTCTTTGAGGCACCCTTCTTTCAAATATTCTGGATAGAATAAAACCTGTGTATCAATTCCTGATGTGACACAGGAGAAGACCAGAGGTAAAGACAACTTTCGCCACGGGCTACTCTTACTGTCATTTCACTAGAGGTCACACGTAAGACAGGGACATGGACTGTGCTCTTACTGGTGCCTGGTAAGAAATGATGGGTATGCTTGAACTGCCGGCAATTTGCACTTTGATGGCTCTCCAAATGAAGGCTGGGCCCATCCAAGTCTCCAAACAATAAAAAAACTAACCAAGTAAAGGTCGCTTTGAGAGGATTTTCCACTAAAACGTTTGAGTTGGATGAGCTACAGGACTAGGAAACCCAGCGATATTCTGTGATTGAGACAGGAGTGTGTTTCCTCAGACCAAGTAAGAGACTTGGTTTGGATCCTCTGCTTTGGGTAACAGAGAGCCCTGGGATCTACACTTGATGCTGTGGCGAAGAGATCTGAGTCTCCTAAAAATAAAGGCTGTAGCATCATATAGTGCTAGCCTCTTATCTGGAACTATTCCGTGGAAGCCAACAGGACAGGAACCAGTAGCTGGCTGCAAATCCAGAATGGGACCGTAGGAGATATTTACCTTTCCTCACCAAGAAAACTGCTTTTTCAGCTTCAGTTCTTGCCAGTCTTTGCCCTGCTCTCCGTCTTGACCGTACCCTTGAATATACAGCGATCCGCCACAAATGACTGCAAATCCAGAAGCTGGTCTTGGGAGGAACAAGTCCTGCTCCTCAGCTTCTCTCTTATTTCATGGTGGACTTGGTTCCTCAGTTACTATTTGTACAATCCTTGTCTCAGTTCTCACCCTTAATTTTTAACTTAAACACTTCTACCTCAGAGCATCCTTTTTATTTATCCTTTGTGAGTAACTACAATAACTCACTGTTTCATGCCTGCCACAATGTTTTGTGGCCATGGCTTTGCATCCATCGCTTTGTAAGGAAAAGAATGTGCTTTCAGCTAGTTACACTTCGGTTCAATTTCTGGTAGCATGACTGCTGTGGAATGGAGACAGGCAGAGGTGAATCACACCGCAGCTGTTTTGCCCTGAAAACTGATCCTTGTGGTGGGACACACTCGCTGACACTGGGAGTTGTCACTAGAGCAGGTGGCTTGGGTCTCTGCGGGACCAGGCTGGTGGCATTCCAGAGGGACTACTGTCTTTATGCAACCAACCACCTCCATGCAGCGTTAGAGGAAACCTCTCCAGCTTCAAGCCTTGCCCACAGGGAAGGTGCCATTCAAGCCTCTTTGAGAAGCATTGGGAGGGAGCTACATGTCTGGAAAAGGGGGAGCACTGATCCTGACCTCCTGCTGCTGCCCTGGTTCCTCAATCCCATTTCTTTGACCTTGAGAGATGGCCATTTCAAAGCTAAGCCCAGTCTCTTTGCCAAGTCACCTGTTAAATATTGGGGAAATGTTCAAAGCAAACATGTTTATCCTTTCAAAGCAAATGATAGGTTCACTTCAAACCGAGCCCCATTCTGCTGTGATTTATTCTTGTAGTCTATATCTCTCTTTCCTTTTTTAAAAACTTATTGAATACAGGTGATGTATTTTTGACATGATTGATTTTGACCCGAATGTGCCTGAGCTAAATGAATCAACATTGCCAGTTTCCCCTGCCTGTGACTAAAGAACAGCCAAGTTGATAAGGGCATTCTTCTTCCGATTGAAATGTTAGAGCAACAGCCCCTGGTTTCCAGCTGAGGAGTCATCTGCACTGTGTCAGGCTGCACTCCGTGAAACGGTGGAAATTTTGTAGAGCCAAACCAGGGGTGTTGCATTTCCTTTGGATTCAGCTTTCACCTGTTCTGAGGCAGTTCAGTCCAGGCTAACGAAGAAAGTCAGGTGGATTGATGCTGGCTACTTGCACCTCTTCTGGCTGTCGCTCTGAGCTTCCAGGCGACAGGCTGCTCGTTAATATTTCCCCCTGAGCTGGGAGGCACTGGCCTTTTTGTGAGAAATTCTGAATTCTGCTGTCTTGCAACACTTTCCCCTCCATATTGCAGCCAACAGAGGCTCAATTTAACAACTCAGCTTACTGCTGCTGCTCTGAGCTCAGATCTTTTTTTTTGTTTTTTTTTTTTTTTCTTTTTTAGTTGTGTTTGTCCTTTGCCTTAAATGATTTTAATGAGTCAGTTCCTTGTCATGGAGTTCATACAACATCCATCAAGAACCGTAAAGTACAAAGATGCCATATCAAGAAGAAACTCTTTGGAGAAACTGTGTCAGCAAAGTGCCAGACATGCCCCTGCATGGATGTTCCAGGCTAAATGCTGCTTTGTGATCAGAAACAAGTGCCCAAATACCTAAAACAAGTTCTTTCTCCATGGGGAACTATTTTTGGCACAAAAAAAAAAGAGGATTTTTTTCCTGGCAGAGAGCTGCACCTTGGAAAGGCAAGGCTCCCAGTTAAGAGTAGGTGTCTAGGGCACAACCGGTGCTGTTTGCTCTGTCTTGAAGCCGAAGGAGTGGAACGCTCTGGGATCTGCACTGGTGTTGAGCAGCATGAGCTACATACGGCCCAAATCTTTGCCAGCGGGAGGAAAAGGGGGTTGGAGTCTGCATCCCTCAGGGTAGTGCAGGAGCAAAGGATGCTGCCTCCCTCGGCTTTGGGCTGACCTGCTCTTCCCACCTCACTGCTGACAAAGAACCTCCCTAGGGCTGATGTTTCTCTCACGTCCTTGCTGATGCAGCCGTGGCAGGATTGCCCTGTGCCTGGTTATATCAGAGGCTGGCAGATTTTTCATTTCCCAGCCGCTACCTACTTTTCTTCCACTTCTTGCCTCTTCTTCAAGCATCCGTGTCACTCCCTCTCTCCCAGTAGCTCTTACTGGTGATGTGGAGGATGTAAAGGAGCAGATCTGCTCTTGGATTGTACCACTCCTTGTTTTAGTTCTGTGCAAATGTCATGTGTCAGCTCCCAACATCACTTTGTCCAGCCTATTCCACTCTGCCAAGTGAACGCTAAGCTGCTTGCCTCTCCATCCTGTGACCTGGGTACACGAAGGAAACCAACAGCACGTTTCTATAGAGAAGTTTATCAAGTAATTATACACTGAGGTTCCCAAACACCAGGTTTTTACAGGGAAACAGCTTCTGGAGCAAGCCACTGGAGGGAGCCGCTGGAAGGAGGCTGGGCTTGGGCAATCCCAGTTAAAACCCATCCTACACCAGTTGCCACTCAGTCACTCCTTTCTGCAGGCAGGCAGGTCCACGGGTTGAGGAGGGATGTAAATAAGCGAGGAGTGAGAATCTCGAAGCCCTCAGGTCTCTCACAGACAAAGCCCACGTCATGAAAACCGTCTCCTCGGGGACCCAAGGCTAGGAAGCAGCTCAGCCTAGTTCAGTCACAGCGTTTGCTCCTGACGCAGACAGACACGGTGGCTTTGGTAGAGCCAAGAGGAAGGAGGAGGTGATAAGTATTCAGGTAAAGAAGAAGTGTCAAGCAAGCAAAGACTGAGTTTTAGTGACAAGAAGAAACTCTTTGGAGAAACTGTGTCAGCAAAGCGCCAGACATGCCCCTGCATGGACCGTCCATTTTAGAATAATTTTGTTCCAGGCTAAATGCTGCTTTGTGATCAAAAACAAGTGCCCAAATGCCTAAAACAAGTTATTTTTCCAGAGGAACTATTTTTGGGTTTCTTTTCACTGGTTGTTCTGGAAAATTCTATTTCACTGCCCGTTTCCCTTCCATCCTGTGCAAATGGGGAGGGAGGTCTGCAGTGCAGGTGTCCTCGTTATCCAGCGCTGCTGAGGTTTGAATATTCTTTAGAAATTCTGAAATATTTTGACCAAGTGTGTGCAAACAGTATGGTGTGGGTGTTGGTGTGAAGCTAAGGCTGGAAGAAATGTCCACATTTAGTGAACAACAATAAAGACAGGATGCTTTGTGAGGAAGAGCCTTCCTACCAGCTCTTGCAGTCATCGTCCCTCTGCGTGGTGGCACTCCGGGTGGTGGAGTGGGGACCAGATCTTCGCCAAAGGTGGCCCTTTGCCAGCACCAGCTCTGCACACTCATCTTCTCCATCCCTGCAGTTGTTCAGCAGGAGCAGCATCACAACAGCAGCCATCTGGAGTCACAGCAGGGGTGCTGCAGCGGCTCAGCCACAACAAGATAATACCGAAGCTGCTCTCTGCACCTGCTGATGCTCAGCCCCCAGCAAAGTGCCTGGCATTACCCTCAGAAAATCCTCTGCTCCCAGATCTGGCCTGTGCTTAGACAAGACACTCTTGTATGGAGGGAGAAGTACTGTGGGTGCAGATGCTGAAGGAAGAACACAGGAATAGGGTGAGAAAGTAGAGATTGCCCCATTTCTCCCAGCGAGCTGTGGCTTAAAGACATCCAGATATGGCATCTTTGTACTTTACAGTTCTTGACGGATGTTGTATGAACTCGATGACAAGGAATTGATTCATTAAAATTATTTAAGACAAAGGACAAACACAACTAAAGAATATGTCATAGTGTAAGGACCAGGGAAACACTTGGCACCTAGACATGTCCGTGGAGGCTTTGGCTTATGAGGGATATTCATCGGAAAATCAAGGAAATTGCACAATTGTCAGCACCTCCATCCTGCTTTGGGTTACCTGTTTTGACTCAAAGATGTCACTGAGTGGACAGCACTAGGGAAAAGAAATAGGTTTGGGGACTTTATTTTGGATTTCTCTATGCCTTTCCTGTTCAAAGAAGTAGGAGAGGAATTTGTGACAAGATACGTCTTCTGAATGACATTTTCAACAAAAACAGTAAGAGGGAGTGTGAGGAAAAAAGACAGAAGCTGAAGTTGTGGCAATTTTTTGTGACATTTACAAGCTGTCAATACATATCTACTTTACATGTGCTGCTGAAGGACTTGAGAGGCCGTAAGCTGTTCCTAGTTTGGGATTTTTGTTTTGCTGCACTTCTAAATCTTGGCTGTTAAAGCATCAGAGCCCTGGCTTTGCATACAGAACCTGAGAAGGGCTTGAAGGGACACCTGGAGATCACCTACTGCAAACCCTGCTCTTTCAGGGCCAGATGAAGCAGGTAGCCCAGGACTGTATCTAGCTGGGCTTTGAATACCAGGGATGGAGACTCCACAGCCTCTCTGAGCAACCTCTTCCAGGGTTCAATTGCCAGCCTCACCCAGGTTTTTTAATGTTCAGACAGAATTCCCTGTGTTCCACTTTGTGCCCTTTGCCTCCTGTCCTGTCACAGGCTAAGGAAAGCCTGGCTTCCTTCCCATTTCCTTCCCAGAAGGTATTTATCCGTGTTCATTAGCATCCCCTCAGTCTCCTCTTCCCTGGGCTGCAGTCTCAGCCTCTCCTCACACATGCTCCCGTCCCTTCACCATCTTTGTGGTCCCTCGCTCCAGTAAGTCCATATAATTTTTTGTACTGGGGACCCAGAACTGGGCACAGCGTGACTCCAGATGTGGCCTCACCAGTGCATCATAACCAATACTCTTCAGGTGAGTTTATAAGGGGTTAATGATTCATAATAGTCATAAAGGAAGGCTATTCAGATCTTCATGGTGTCGACAGATAAATTAAAGCAGGACATGCAGGTAGGTAATTTTGCAGAAGGAAGGGGTCTTCTCTCCCTCAAGCCCGTGCAGCTCTGGAGAGGGGGAGGGCAGTCAGGACATCCCACAGCTGAGCAGCACCTCCACGGCCCCTTCACCTCCTCCACGTCCCCCACCGCCACGTTCTCCCAAGAGGTGCTTTCACCTTTGCCTGGGATCCTGGGGGTGCGTTTGTATCAACATTAGCAGTGCTCCACATTACCCACTTGCACCTTGTTCTGGGGAGAGTCGAGCACTGCAGCCGTGCCTTCTGTTCTCGTCTCTCCATCAGGCCATCGCGTATTTCTGGAGAATTTCCTACTTTCTATTTCAGACACTGCTACTGAAGCCTAGTCAGATGAATTTATGTAGAGTGAGACAGAGATGTTAAAGTGTAAATGCAGGTCAAAAGCATAAACGCTTCTTTACCATCCTGTCACTTCTGTGCTGCTCGCTGGTGCCTTGAAGCTGACCCAGCCCTGGGTTTTATTTTGCAAAACCAAACCCCAGAAGGCATGGCTTTGCAAATGGTTTAAACAGCAGCACTCGTTCCTGCCTTTTCTGACAGTATCCGCGACTGGCAGATGGAAATTTCTCTCTCTCCCTTTCCATAGAACTGCTCTCCTCGAGCTGGAGATGAGCCCCTGCAGGGTTTCAATATTGCTTTAACACCCGCCATAAATAAACCCTGCTTTCAAGGAGAACAAAGGCAGCCATGTGGGGTGGAGGAGCAGCCCAGGCGAGGCTGAACGATGGGCTGGACCAGGGGGCAGACACAGCTACATCTGGTGAGTGGCTGGGCAGCTCTGGGTGGTCCCGTGGGGCTGGCAGAGGGACACCTGGCTCACAGGGGGGCTGCCCGGCATTGATTTCACACCAGGGACGCACAGATGCACATTTGCTTAAACTAATTAACAGGGTAGAAGCGACCTCCTCATCTGCCTTTGCTGATGGCTGGCGCAAGCTCATTTTTGTATCGGTTTATTAGCTCTGATAGCTGATCTTATCTAATTGAATTATCTCCTAATGATGACTGCACTTTGTATATGCATTAGGAAAAAGACCAACTAGACACTCCATGGCACTTAGCAGAAAATAAAAGAAAAGAGGAAAAAGAAAATACTTATTCTATTAACTTTGGCAATGTGTTATTAGGGAATCTGAGGGCCAAGGTTGAGCATAAATGACATGGAGAAAGGATTAATGGGAATTCAGGCCAGGATGCAAGAGCCAACTTGGACTGAGAGCTGAGTTATCTTCTCAAATAGGTGAAGAAAAGAATGATTCAGAAATGGTGGCAATAATGACAATGGACCTAAATAAAACCCCCAAGATCTACAACAGGGAAGTGTCTGGACAGACGTGCAGCTGTGCCATGCTCGGTGAGGCAGCGGAACCGCATCCCAGCGGAGCAGCGCCCTGGCAGATGATGCTCCCAGCTGGCTGCAGGTTGGAAATGGGTAGATGTCGATCCTGGTTTGAAAAGAAGCGCAAGGACTGAGGCAGGAACAAAGCTCAAAAGCCTGTGCCGTGTTATTCCATGTGCGTGCGCGAGGGCATTTCCCCAAAGCACTGCAGTCTCTCCAGCGTTCTGCAAAACATCGGTCCGGAGGGCTTGGTGCGCTCTCCCAGTTTGATGCATCCCAGCAGCAGAGAGGCACTCCATCAGGCCGTCTTCAAGTTCTTGCTTTAGTCTTTATTTTGTCATGCTGTTTCAGAACATCGAGATTTAGCACAGCGCTGGACAGAATGACGTTTTTCAAGAGCTCACTTCATGCGCTTCTTCTCTTGTTTTCTTCTTTTAAGAAACTAAAATTCAATGGCAGTTCCTGGATAGAGGGTGGTGATGGTCAAAAAATACCTGCAACAGGCAGCAAAATCACCACAGCCCATAAATACGCTGAAACCACTTGGAGTTGCTACAAAAAACTGAACCTTTCTGACAAAGGGCTGCAACGCCAGGGTAGTGGCAAGGAGATGGGACTGAGCTGTTCCTGTGTGGACGCTCACACTGCAGATGTGCCCATCTACACCTGTCTGGACTCTATTCTCAGTTGGGAGAAGCAGTTGTCTCTAAGATGCATCATCTAATCTGAAAGCATCTAAATTAGGCTGAAAACATTCCTCAGTGTCTATTTCTTTCTGTTGGCTGCAGAGGGAACCTTGCTAAGCAGCTTAGGTGCAGATCCGTTAGGGTGGGATGAGTCTTGCTGAAGAGCTTGGATTTGTGCAGAAGGTCTCTATGTGCTTTCTGATGAAAAACAAGATATCTTTTGCCTCGATCATGCTGTAAAATCAACTGAGCTGATCGCCTCGCATTCTTAACGGTTTTACAATTAGGCGTTCAAAGAGCTGGTAGGTCTGTTACTTTGACTGCACAATGTACCAAGCAAAGAAGAGACGCATTCCTGAGAAGACAGTCTGGTAAGGAGAAATGCTGGCATCTAAACCCTGGAGAACGATAAAAGCTGTCAAATGTCATGCCTGGAGGATTTTAAGAGGGGTGAGAAAGAGAAGCTGCTGCAGTGTTGCCCCATGAATGTTTGCTATTCTCACATAGGTGGAACTTGAATGTATTGCTAGACATCTGATGGGTAGCATTTGGTACAAGGCACAAGCAGGCAAGGGAACTATTCAACAGACTTTTTTCTTCCACATATGTCATGCACACTAGATCTCACCAGCATCTTCCTCTGTTGCTCATATTAATCAGCTTGTCCAGAGCTTGCCTTGGAGCTCTGCTTGTGATCCCCTGGGAAATGAAGCCAGAAAGAAAAAAGGTTCTTCCAACATCAGCGAACCTCCCCTATACCATCATCTAAAGTGCCTGGTGTTTACAAGCGAATGAAACAGAAAAGCAGTGCTGAAGGGGAAATTAAAATGGGAATCAGCTGGGAATGGAGCATAATGCTATGTTTAGCTTTGCTAGGCATGGAAAAATATTTACTTCAAGCCTCAGGGATGGAACAGGGGGCACGTAATTAACCAGCATCAGCAGCGAAGGCCACTGTTGCCGTGGCTTTCTGACCCCAGGGACCAGCGGCAGCAGCTGAGGTGGCAGGAGCTGGAAACACCGCCTGGGGCTGGTCTGGGACCAGCACCACCAGCCTAAAGCAGAGCAAACGTCACTGCTCAGGATTTCTTGAGGACTTTCTCTGTAGCCACAAGGCTAGGAGCATACCGGTGTGAAACCGGAGTCATCAGTCTGGTGGTGAATGTTCATCTAATTCAGATCTTTAGATAAATTACTTTTTGATTCCTAAGGTCCTTAGGTGTGCGGGTATGTTGGGGCTTGAAGGTTGGACTGCTGAGAAGTGACAAAACATAATGTGACAGCTCATGACAGGAGGGGGAGGAGGGAGTGGAGAGAGGTGATAGGAAAGCCATGTGAGAACAGAGACTGCAGCAGTATCAGGTTGGTAAAACTATGCCAGTTCCCGTACTGAAGGGAAATCACTGTCAGGAGCAGGGAAAAGAAAAACCAACCCACCAAAAACCTATAAATAAATTCTCCGTCTGACTTTTGAGTAAACCCTGGGGATTTCACTGAATCCCTACCTGGAGCAGCTAATGCCAGGGAGTCACTAACTGTGACCGCTAGCTCAGACACCAGTTTGCTTTCGGAAGGGAACGCGGCCATCCTAATGAAACGCACGGAGCACAGGGAGCGCGGCTTGCAGGAGGGTGACTGCTGTGGGACACCCATTAAACTGGGGGGCCCTGCTGCTTTGGAGATGGGGTCTATGCCCTCAGGCATTCCTGTCGCATGCTTTAACCCTCTACATGGCAGTTCCTCAGACAGAAAAGCAGAGATAGCAGTGCCTCTTTCCACGCAGCCTTGCTTGATTTTCCTAATTGCATGCTGTGTTCATTTAGGAGCAGAGACCGACTCTGCTGATGGAAGCGCCCAGCACCCAGCACAGTTTGCATTTTCTGCAGTAACAGAACAGACTTTTTGGTCTGTGCATATCTAAGGAAATGTCAACTTTCCTGATTTCTTTTAAATTTTCCCAAACGATGCTTGGATGCTAACATATTATGCAGCTGCTGAGTCATGCCAGAAAACAAACCAAAAAAAAAAAAAAAAAAAAAAAAGAAAAGGGATCGGGGAGGAGAGGAGAGCAGGGATGAGAAAACAAAGACGTTTCCTGGGGATATTATAGCAGCTTTTCTATGGGCCATTTAGACCATCCTATAAAATTATTTAGAGAATTAATTCCTTAGTCTCCAAGTCGTCAGTATCTTTAAGAAACCCATTAGCAGGAATTGTATTATTTCTAGTTACCATCTTTATTTCCATTCTGGGACCCTTCCTGATTTCCCTTCCTCTCCTATTCATCCTGTAGCATTTTTTCTGTAACGTGGCAGGTAGGTGAATGAAGAATTTTTCTTTATTCAGTACAGCTCTCTGCATCAAGCATTTCGCATGGAGCATGCAGCGGCTTCCCAAGCCCTTCCCATACCCCAGGACAGGTAGTGTCTGGAGCATCCAGAGCAGTGATGCTCTTATTTGTACGGGGTTATATTTCCATTTGCTGCCCAAGTCCCGGCACAGCCTGGCCCCAGTATTGCTATAGAAACAAGGCAGCAGCAAGAGATGTGCTGGAATCTCTGTGTCTGACTGAAAATAGCTCCTACCTACCCGGCGCGCCGCAGCCTTTAACAGCCTGACCTTTCCACCGGAGCCTCCTGTGCTTTGTAGCAGAGACACAATTAGCTCTTATTTGGCCCCATTAAAACTCGCTTCTGCAGCCAACTGTTGTGCTGCCAGCTGGATTCCCGAGATGGCTGCTTGGAGGGGTGGTAAACGAGGAGAGTGTACTGGACCATATCCCAAGAGATGCTGTCCTCCCTCCCGATTGCTGGGGACCTCTCACCTCAACCCAGACAGGGCAAAGATATGCCTCAGCCAGGGGGTATCAGAGGACAGAAAAAGGCAACAATCCCAAGTACGAGCTGCTCCCTGCACCCCTCCCCAGTGACAGAATGCAGGCAATCCCACCTCCTCTTAAAGCACCTGGATATGCCTGCGTGTCTGCATGCATCAGACGAGTCACACCGCAGACCTTGCAGCAGCGAGCTGACCCTTCTCAGGGCTTAATGTTGACTGAATGCACCTGGGCTCACACTGCTGCCCATCACCATGGCATCAGGCATCACCCCGATGGAGCAGCAGCATCCCTGCTGGATGCTCTGCAGCCAAAAGGAAAGAAGTCTATCGTTGAGACCTCTGGGGGAACAGCCCTTCCAAGGAAACCTGTGACTCCTGGGCCTTGCAGGACCCAGGGCTCCCAGGCTTTGCCTTGTGGCTCTCTGGGAATGGCAGCACCCCACCGCTGGTAAAAAAAAATACCCCGGTATTTCTGAGGCATATGTCAGACAACTGCAGGATGTGAGAGAGCCCGGTGCTAATTTCTATTCCTAGGACACCCTGAGTCACAGAACCTGTGAGACAAAGCCACATCATGTGTCCCACCAGGGGCTTTCTACGGGGCTAAATCAGGATGACAAGCTCAGACTCTAAGAAAAGAGACACAGACCCTCATCGTTGCCTCTTGCCCATTCACCAGCTGCTGCCTTCGGTGATGGGCAGAACTGGCACCAGGAGAGCCAGCCCTTCCTCTCCCACACCCTCACTGTGGAGCAACACACCTCTAAAATACACACTGCAACCCTGCATCCTCCTCTCCATCACCTCAGAGACCCCTCTCCACGCTGCCGTGGCTCCTCTCAAACACTTCCAGCTTCCTGCAAAGACTCCTTGGATCTGTGCCTTTGCAGCAGCTGCCCTCCTGGCTCCTCCATCCCCATCGCATCCCTGGTGTCCACGGGCACAGCTCTGGAACCGGCTTCCCGTGCAGCGGGGTGGATGCCTCAGCAGCAGCACGGGCAGCCTAGGGTTAAATATCTCCTTGAAGCCGAGAGCTAGAGAAGATTTGGAGGAATTATTTATAAACAGCTACTGGATTTAAGCCCGATACCCCATAAAGTTGGGTTTTCTTTTCCTCCAGCTTTCAGAATCAGATGGATTTCTTCATCCATCAGCTAAAAAAATAAAAAATAAAGAGAGAGGAACATTCATGCCTGCTTCAAGTGCAATTTCTTTAGGACCCAGTAATGTCAGCTCTCACCGGACTGCCTTCCCTTCCATGCCTTGGAAAGGAGTGGCAGGCAGGCACCAACACACAGAAGGACAGACAGTGTTTACAGAAACCTTGCTGCTCGAAGGCGGCAGGCTGAGCACTTCGTTAAAAGATGACCTCTGTTTTAAACATAACGTTGCCCCTCTTAAATTATTCAATTTCTCTCAATGTTAAGTCCATCTCTCTCTGGGCTGTAGGGATGCTTCTCCCCCTGCCCCACTGAAAGAACTGGAAAATCGGTGCAAATATTTTTCTGAAAAAGAGTTAATTTAAAAGCATCTCAGCAGCTGAGGCAGTTGCCATTGCAATAGTCTGCAAGTGGACCATACTCGGGGAGCCAGAGCAAATGGCCTCAGCAATCACAGCATTAATCAGTAACTGACAGTAATAACAGGCCAGCGTTTATGACAGGGTTTATTCTGTGGGAACAGGGCTTTGACTTGTTATCTCCCAAAAATCCTCGCTGCCAAATCCTGCCCTGTGTATTGTGAATGCTACCTTCCTTCTAAGCCAAATACTCACTGGACATGTTAGAGCAAGTTGATGGGAGCTAATGAGGCTGGGCTGATTTATTGAAACCAGCTTGCTTGTTTTTTCCCCTCTCTCCAGGGCTGCTATAAACAAGGGGTAAATGCACTGACATCACTGGCGTGAGCCTGATGTAAAGCCAGGGAAAGGAGTGGCAATCACACGCTGTTTAATCAGATGCTCTGGCTGCCGATCTGCTTGGCATCCCCTACTTGTTTTGCGTGTCTCAAAATAGGAATTGCCAGCACTTTGCTAAATGCAGTGCAAAATCCTTCTCTTCCAGCGCTGGGGCTGTATAATCTCCTTGAGCTTTCTCTGCTATGCTGCTTCCGAAGCATCCCCCGAAACGCTCCTGGGAGATGCGTCGGCAGCTCTCCCTGTCTCCGGCAGCATCTGCACGCTGGAGGGACCGTTCCTCTGCTCGCTCCGGATTCCCCAGAGCCCTGTGCCTCCTCACGCCCCTGCTGCTTTGCCCAGGGTCTGTAAGAACTTCCAGCTGGACCAGGGGCTGCATCCACCACTTTGCAGCCCCTCTCAGACCTCCAGCCAGAACTTTAAGGATGTAAAAACGGGGTTTGCAGCTACAGCTGTTTGAGGTGCCTCCGAGCTGGCTGGCTGGCGGCTTCTGTAATTTACACTGCATGGGCAGCGCTGGTCCTCTGGGAATCTTATGGCTTTAAGTCCCCTGATAGAGCCATCCTGACACATGCCCTGCGTAGGTGTTTCACCACTTAATCTGCAAATGGCTGATCTCTTGTTCATATTTCAGCCAAAGCCTGATAAAGTTGGACCTAGACAGACAGGGTCATCTCGGTGACTCAGTCCAGCAGGAACAGAAATGCATATAAATCCTCCATTGCTCGGTACTGCAGCCGTCTTGGCCCTGCGCGCGTTCGGTACGTTGCACAACAGGAATCCATCTCTGTTTGCGGCTTTCAAGGTCTTTGGTAATATAAATTAATCATGTCATAAAATAGAAAAAAAGGACAGAGAAAGAGAAAGACTTTTCCTATAATGAAGGCTCCAGTGGAATACTTCATCCTGAAACCCGCTCGCTGCCAGTTTGTGGCAGCCATCGCAGAATTTCAATGGGAAAACGAACGATTTCTATTGGATCAGTGTGTCTGTCATTAAAAAGTGGCACTAAAAAGCTGGATTTCCAAATTAGTTGGTTAAAGAGCCTTACAAAGCACTTAGATTGGAAGCAATTCACAGGAGGTAACAGCTTGTTTTATATGTCTCTGAAGTGCCATGTACATTCCCAGTGGCATATAAATAATAAATAATAATAAATATGCATATGCAGAGATACAGAGAGCCTTAATCACAAACCACGTACGCATGCTTGCAATACAATGCAGGGGATTCACCCTTCAAAACCTGCCCCAAAGCTGCAGCTTTAAATATGCAATGAGGGGTTTTATGGCCGTTACACCTCTTCAGCCTTTGGAAGAGCCGGGGCTCCCTCCTCCTCTCCATCTGAGCCACGACCTGTGTCTGGTGGCTTCTCGTGTGCCCCCCCCCCCCCCCCCCCCCACAGCACAGCCAGCGCCGCATCCCTGGTGCCCACACCCACGCGGACAGTGGCACAGAGTCCTCTGTAACGAAAATAACACCAGTATCTGCACCACCTGCACCACAAACCCATCGCACAGGGTTTCCTCGAACGTTCAGCCCCAAAGCTTTTAAATCCCAAAGGCCCAGGCTATGCCACTTGGGGTGAAAAGAGAAAGTGCAGCTGCCTGTGGGGCAGTGTCTATGCCCTACGCACCATCCACGAGGGATGAAGCAGCCCCACAGCCTTAAGGAAGGGATGGCTGTCTACTTTCTATCTCTTCTTCATATTTTTTTTTTTCTCTCAGGGCTCCCATTGCCTCTTGTTCCAATACTACCGCCCCCAAGACCAAACTGCACTGTCAGTAAAAATTTTTTTACTAAATGATA
The DNA here is from genome assembly GCF_015220075.1 of Falco rusticolus. Taxonomy (NCBI): domain Eukaryota; kingdom Metazoa; phylum Chordata; class Aves; order Falconiformes; family Falconidae; genus Falco; species Falco rusticolus. The sequence goes on along the minus strand of NC_051202.1, from coordinate 6,274,060 downwards.
TACATCACGCGCAACCGAATTTTTATGCTTTCTGAATAACGGAGATTAGGACTTAAAACCCAAGTTTTCCATGCGTCATGCATTCTTTCTTTGTAGGAACTAGGCTTTTATTTAAATGGGGGTTTATTTGCCGATTACAAACAGCGCATTCATGCATTGGAAGAAGTTATGCCTTGTTTCTCAGCAGGCATAAATCAACACGGGCTCCCTGATTCCAGAGCTGCACTGATTTACCCCTGCTGAAGATATGACCCTTTTCCCCACACAGCTCTGCCCTTCTCTAAGCAGTCTCCAAATTCTAACCCTACCCAAAGAGAAAGAAGTTGCTCTATCTCACAGTTAACTCTACAGAAGGGGAGTAATTTTTGAGTTGCAAAGGTACGTGCATTTCCCTGGTTGGATGGTTAGCTCATAAAGGTTCTCCCATCTGAAACTGGAACCTCAGTAAGAAAAAGATGAAGCACACTGAGCTCCAGCTGGGGCATGGGAAGGAGGAGGCAGGCATCCTGTGGTCCAGGTAAGCTCTGAGACAGTGGAGCAAGAACCCAGCCAGGCTCCCTGAGACCACAGTACATCCCACATAAACCACTGCAGGCTTCTTTCCTCCGCTCTTCCCAACGCCACCTTGCTGGCACCAGCTCTACCACCACACTACCCTGTTCACAGGGATGATGGAGCACACCCATTCAAGAAGCTGAAAAACCCTCACATATTCAAGGGTCTTGGAGGGACCTCCTAAGAGAGAGCAAGATTCACCATGACATCCAGGACTCGTAACCCCCCTCAGCTTTAGTAGCTACAGGAAAACACAACCGAGAGACAAAATCGTCAAGAGACTGCACAGCTCTTCTCGCGAGCAAGTATTTCCAGAAACTATGGGAGGAAAAAGCAACATCAAGAGGCAGCACTAAACAGGCTTTATTTATTTATTTCACAGCAGCCACTGAGTCATAGGCTAATTAATAAAAGCCCTTAGATGCGACAGCTTTGTGTTTAGCAAACTCATCTGCATTTCTTTTGCCACTCTGCATCAAAGCCAAGCAACCCCTGGGGCTGTTCCACAGCCAGCTTCTTACATCTGCATCCAAAACCTGATCCTTTGAAGGAGGCTTTCTAAGAGGGTTCCCTTAACTTATGGGAGACCTGGCTCTGTGCTGCTGCTCCCCTCCTGGTATGCTACCATTAACTTTTGTTGTGGAGAAATTTCTGGAGCTGGATGACCTGCATACTTACTTTAAATGTGTGGGGGTTTGGTTGTGTTTGGGTTTTGTTTTTCTTTTTTTTTTTTTTTTTTTTTTCCTCTCTCTCTCTCTCTCAAGGGAGCACCTATCACTCATGGTGTGGCTGTTCCTGCTTCATTGGCATTATCACTATTCGTCCTTCTGTTTGTTTAATGTTTCATTTTCACTCCTTTCTTGGTTTTAAAATGCCCTTTGGTGAGTTCAGCTAGTGTTCAACTCCATTTATTCCTACAATTGCAAAACCTATGCTTGAAGCCAGGCAGGAATACTTCCACCTCATGGTCCAGTAACAACCTCTATCCAAATCATGGTGCCTTGAGAGTATTCTTTTAAAGGAAAGATACACAGCATCTGAATTGACCAGGTGTTGTAAAGTTTGATGGATTTAAATCTTAGCTTCTGCAGATTTAATCTTCTGTTAAACTCCCATTTTTATTCAGCCCTGCAATGTCACACACTTGAGGGTGATTTCTCATTTCCTACCGAGTATGCGGCAGAATTTCCTCCTTTCACACTGCCCTGAACGATGCTGTCATTAAACATCAATGTCTTGGGCATGTGTCTGGGAACAACTTGTATTCCAGGCCTCACCAGTGATGCTGCTTTATATTTTGATCTGCAGAGATGGTCCGCTCTGAATTCAGCCATGCCAGGAAATGGAGCTGCCAATTGCAATTTTTGGCTGGGGCAGTCAGGCAACTTTCAGACATATGTTAAATTACATTTGAAAATTAGCATTATTGGTCCCAATATAAACAGGAGGAGAGAGTACAGGCTTTCCATTTTCTGCTTCATGGGGTCTGAGGTAGTAGAAAAATATTCCAACACATGATTGTTTACCAGAGTAGCAATCCCAACACTTAACATACGCCAGATTTTTTAAAGCATTTGTAATAACAATGGTCCAGATCTAGATCTTGGAGAAGCCAAGGAGAGTCAGTCAGTTGGATTCTACTGAGCTATATCCTTAGCAGGCATAAAGTGGCCCAGCTCCAAAAAAATTAGCAGAGCTGCAAGCATTGACACCAACTGAGGATCTGGCCATATGTGGATTTGGATGAATATTTTGATTTTATGTTTTCCAGGCATTGGGCAAAACATTGGCTAATTGGCAACATTTGTATTGAAAAGGCAGTTAAAATAGTAACTGTATTTATATATCCGAGTATAGAAAAATAGATGCAGAGTGGGAGGAGAAAGCCTAATGGATGTAATCTTTAGGAATCAAGAAGCAAAAATTCAGTTTTAGGGCAGCAACAGATTCTGTTTGCAACCTCCCATAGTTAAATCCCAGCCCATTTCTTTGCAGACCTGAGGTTCCTCTAGGGACTTGGGTTTTTCATTTAGAACAAGGAATACAGTGACCCTTAAAGAAAGGCCAAATGGCTCTTAAGCTCCATTTTTTTTTATTGACATGAAGGTCCATGACTTTTAGTAAATTGGTATTTTAAGACAATTATCAAACCCTTTTGCTGCTAATTTTTGTACAAAGAACTCAAAAAAGCGTATGTCACTCAGTGTCAGGAAGAGTGAAAAGTCTCCAAGGTACTCGCATATTCTTTCCGGTTTAAAAAAGAAACAATAGTAGGAGAAAAGCAAAAGCATCTTTTCCCTGGCTCAGAGAGGAACTGGAGCATTTTGGAAACACACCATTCTAGGCAGCTGCGTTGGTGATTTCAGTTTTGCCCATTTCCCGTTTTTGTTCCTTGGTTGTTCATTGGTGAGCGCAGGAATTCGCTGTGCTGCTTGCCCCAGACTGCGGCTATCCACGTGCTCCCATGGATACGAACTTCCAAGGAGAAGACCACAACAGGTTGCCCAATTCCTCCCATTTCAAGAGGCACTGCAGACGCAGGCAAAACCCCAGCTGAGCTGGCATGTCGGGTTTGCCTGGCAAGGTTTGGTAGCAGGGGGGCTATGGGGGGGAGCTGCTGTGAGAAGGTGCCAGAAGCTCCCCCCATGCCCGATGGAGCCCACGCCAGCCGGCTCCCAGAAGGACCCACCACCAGCCAAGGCTGAGCCCATCGGCGATGGTGGGAGTGCCACTGGGATGATTGATTTAAGAAGGGGGCAAAAAACCTTTGCAGCAAGTTACAGCAGAAGAGAAGAGAGACACTGCACCAAAGCAGCCCCCCAGGTCAGGGCAGGAGGAGGTGGGGGGGCTCCTGGCACGGAGCAGAGATGCCCCAGCAGCCCGTGATGAAGACCCTGGCGAGGCAGGCTGTGCCCCCAGCCCATGGAGCCCACGGGGGAGCAGATCCCCCCTCCTGCAGCCCAGGCAGAACCCCACACTGGGGAAGGGGGATGCCCAAAGGGGCTGTGACCCCTGGGCAGCCCCTGGCAGGACTTGTGCCCCCAGGGGGACCCCTGGGACCAGCTGTGCCTGGGGCGCTGCACCTCCTGGGAGGGACCCCCCAGGGCAGTGCGTGAAGAGCTGCAGCCCGTGGGAAGGGCTCGCGATGGAGAGGTTCATGGAGAGCTGTCTCTTGTGGGAGGGACCCCGCTCGGGGACAGGGGCAGAGTGTGAGGATGAAGGAGCAGCAGAGGCAGAGTGTGATGGATTGATCGTGCCCCATCCCAGTCCTCCGTGCTGCGCCAGGGTAGAAAGGAGAGAAATGGGGTGTGAAGTTGAGCCCAGCAAGAAGGGAGGGATTAGGGGGAAGGCATTTTTAAGTTTTGATTTATAGTTCTCATTATTATCATTCAAATCAGAGTAGGATAAATTAAACTAATTTCCCCAAGTCGAGTCTGTTTTGCCTGTGACAGTAATTAAGGAGTGACCTCCCTGTCCTGATCTCGACCCATGAGATCTTCATTATATTTCCTCCCCCGTGCCCGGCTGAGGAGGAGAGTGATGGAGCAGCCTTGGTGGGCACCTAGGGTCCAGCCAGGGTCATCCCACCACAGATGGGCAAATATTTACTTCAGTTTTGTTTGTATGGAGCCTGATACGAATCCCCACACAAACCCAGCTATTTATCAAGTAAAAAAAACCCCAAAACTATCCCATGATGAGTCTCTACTGCAAAACCAATATTTGATTTTAATATTATGTGTACAGGCACTTGTAAAATAAACAGCCCTGTTTGCATTGGTATCTAGGTGCTTGGAGACAGAAAATCAGATACACCATTTTGTTCATTTTTCCCTTTCCAGACCAAGATCATACAAAAAACTTTGGGAAAGAGAGAAAGAACTGAACCACCAAGTGCAAATCTTTATTTTAAGACTGAGAAAGATGCGGAGCTGCGCATTTATGAAGAGGCCTCTAGCTTACACAAGCCACAGAGGCAAGAGTTGCCACTACTTCTACCAGAAGACCACCAATTTAACCTGCATTCCCCCCAGCTGTCACCCCCATGTGACAAGTGCTTGTTTCAATAAGATTTCCTCTGTCAGGGCTGCAGTGCCTTCACCCAAAGAAATAAACCCAGACTAGAACAGTTCTGTTGCAGGGGATGTACAACCATCATCTAGTCCAGCTACTTAACCCAAAGCTCCAAGCACGTTATTAAGGGCACTGCCCAAGTGCCTCGTGAGCGCGGACCGGCCCAGGGCATCGCTCGCCTCCCCAGGATCCTGCTGCAGTGTCTGACCACCCTCCATGAAGAAATGCTCCCTACATCCAGCCTGCACCTCCCTGGTGCAGCTCTGGGCCGTTCCCGCGTGTCCTGGCACGGGACCCTGGGGACAGGAGCTCAGCGCCCGCCTCTCCACGTCCCCCCCCAGGAGGGTGCAGAGGGTGACCAGGTCACCCCTCAGCCTCCTCTTCTCCAAACCGGACAAGCCCAAAGCGCAGCCGCTCCCCAGGACGTGCCTTCCAGCCCTGCCCCAGCCCTGGTGCCCTCCTCTGGAAGCGCTCGTGGACCTGCACGTCCCTGTGAAGCGGTGGGGCCCAGCCCTGCACCCGGTGCTCCGGGTGAGGCTGCACAGCGCGGGAGGCGGCAGGATCAGCCCCTCGCTGCCAGGCTGGTGGTGCTGGGCTCGCCGCACCCCAGGCTGCGGTTTGTGCTCCCGGCTGCCAGGGCTCACTGCTGGCTGCTGCTGAGCTGCTGCCAGCCAGCACCCCCAGAGCCCTTCCCACAGGGCTGCTGGCCAGCCGACCCTCTCCCAGTTTATACTGGTGCCTGGCATTACAGCTCTGCCTCCCCATCCCTCCTGGACAGCCTGGAGCCCTCCATCCCACCACTCCAGTTGTGGGACTCCTTCCAGCAATACCACTAATACCAACAACACCCTAAGCTCTGGGAGCTGACCAGTGCTTCCAGTTCATCCTGTTTTTCTCTCATACTGCATGCGCTGGCATACAAGCATTTCAGAGACACCCCTGAGCCCCCCATGCTCCCAGGAGCAGCATACACATCCCCACTACCACCACCAGCCTCGGGCAACGCCACACCAACCCCTGGCTTACCTACTGCAGTCCTGCTGGCGTCCCCTTCCCACACTGATTAGTAATTAAAGCTTTCTCAATCAGTCCCGCCAGCTTATACCCAAAGACATGCTCTCCCCATCCCACCAGGCCCCGGCATACCTTGCGCCTCTAAGGCTCTTCCATGCTTTAAAGCCCCAAAGTTCTGGTGCAGGCACCAGTCCTGGAGCCAGATATCAATATGCCTCCGCGCATCCCGCAGCCGGAATCCTGGGCGGCCACACGCTCGAGCAGGAGCTCTGCCTGGAGCTGCGCCGGCCGTACCGGGTGCGAGGAGCTCAGGAGCAGCAGAGGACACTGCTTTTGGAAGGGTGGTACCATGCTGCCTGCTGGGAGGTACAGGGGCTGGTCCATTGCCACCAGCTGGGCTGATGGTTTTCAGCTGCTTAAACCTCCCACGCTGCCATGCAGGCTCTGCCCCTCGCTGCCTCAGCCCATCAGCAGCTCTGGGGTCAGCTGCTCAGGGAACACCCCCTGCCCAGACAAGCCAATGACTTGTCCACGTGTGTCCCTTGCATGTCCCATGCATGTCCCACAGCTGCTGCTCCTCCATGCACCGCTCCGGTATCCGCCACAATCAAAATAAATCAAAGGCAACCTATAAATGATGGTTCAAGTACACAATTTCTTCATAAAAGCTGTTTTTCACGTCAGCTTCATCTCCACGCCACGTAGTTGGATTCGTATCAGTTGGTGGCCTTCTGCTACCCATGTGCTACTCTTCCCAGCTGTGCAGCCAGGCAGTGTTATCCCTCTGCTTGCTTCCCCGCATGGCTTGCTGCAGGGCTGGGGGAACAACAGATGCTCTGGGATGTGTTATTGTGCATAGTCAGTGCTAAAGCTTTAAAGGCCATATATAAAATGCATGTGTCCAAAAAGCCTTTCCAAACAGATGTTTGGAACCGGGCAGCTCTGACGTTGCATGTTTTTTGCCTCCGTAGATGACCGTGGGTGGTCAAGCACTGGAACAGGCTGCCCAGGGTAGCGGAGGAATCACCATCCCTGGAGGTGGGGACTTGGGGACGTGGGTTAGTGGTTGGACCTGATGATCTTAAAGGTCTTTCCAACCTAAATTATTCTATGATGATCCAGGATAATTTTGCTTCTAAGATCTTCTCCCCAGTTCTTTTACAGCTTCGTGAGTCTGAAATAATGCTTTTAAGCTGAAGGGTTTGCTCTGGTGCAGACTTGGGTCCCAGGGAGAATCTAGCTTGCAATTTCCATTTCTTCCACAGACTTCACTTGCAGTTTATCACTTGCATCTGTAGGCTACAAGGCTCGCTGCAGTCCGGACAGATGTTTTAAAAGATGTAAAGGGTATGAGAGGAATAATCCAGCTGTGTCCTGCTGGACTTCGTGTCTCCTCTCTGACATTCCTGTTTCACTCCCTGGGTCCCTCACAGAAACTAATCAAATTCTGTTTGCTTTGACCAGACAAATGTTCCTTCCCCGGTAGTTTGAACTGCACTATTAGGAAGCCTGTTTAGAGCCCTAATTAAGGTTTCTGCCACTTAAATCAAGTCAAACACCATGCAGAGTACTGAGTAATAGGACCCTGTTCTCCACAGCAGCTTTTTTTTTTCCCTACATAAAGGAAAATAAATGGCACCCATGCCTTCTCCAGTCTGTTGTGTGTTTTCCAGCAGTGGTCTCTGATGCAAATTTTCAGGGTTTGAGCTCTTGCCTGGGAGAGGGGAGGGAGCGAGACATATTGCCTCCCCCATGCTGAGATGAGACACTTGAAAGAGGAAGGTCCACGTTTACATGCTAGAAAGGCTGTAGCAAGCATGACCTGGTAAAGTCCTCCTTGCTCCCTAAATCTCCCATTCAACCTGCAAAACTTCACCTTCCATCTGTATTCCAAACCCTCCTTTGGATGCTCCTGCTGCAGGGATGTCCTTGCTTTCTTCTGGCTGACATACAACGTGGTCCTCAAAACATGATCAAGATCACTCTGCTGTAGCCATGATGGAGGTGTATTTTTTAGCTGACTTCTATGTAATTTCGCTTCGTTTTGTGGCCTGGGAGGAATTATCTTCTCTTGGCTTTTATCTTCCTGGAAAGCAGCAGGTGTTTTCACATACTCTAATTCTTCAGGATAAATACATTTGTTGCTTCACCTGTAGCTAGTGCTTAGTAGTACTCCTGTTTGCATTATGGCTGGGATGTGCTGATCTCCATCTGTTTTTATTTCCAGATTTCATTCTACTTCCTTATGTAAAGAAGAGCCAGTAAATCTCATTTCATCAGAGCGTATTCATAATGAATTCACATCCAAGCCTCTTTACAGGCTTTTGGCTTCAGTTATCGTGTTTACACCTCCAAATAAGTAACATTTTTTCCTCTTGCACAAGAATAATGTTCTTTTCAAAGGATGTTAGAGCTCAATAAGATAACTGTAATAGTGCCGGGCAGCCGATTCCCATCTGTAGCCTATCCCTGTGCCTTGCATGTGAAACCACGTGAATCCTTGTGCCTGTATTTCCTTAGTGGCATGGTATTGTAACTGGAATATTGCTTCTTCCCATGCTCTAGTAAGCAGGTCTTTTTTTATGTGAAGCATTTCCCATATCACCAGCTCATGGGCTGCAGCTGGTACCGACTTGTCATTTTTCCTGTGGGTTTCTTTGCAGACCCCAGTATCTCTTTAGGCCTCCTCTGAACAATGTAAGTGGGTCGATGAGAACTAAACTCTCCAAACACTAGTGCCCTAATTAATGTTCAGAATTAAAGTGCTAATTGTGAAATGGCATGTGATTCATCCTTCTCCATTCAAAAGCCCTTTATCCGTGCGCCTGAGACATGGTTTGGCTTTGTTTTGTGGCTGCAGAGGGGGATTGCATCTACCTCATGCAATCCAGAACTTTGTTTTGGGGTACCAGCATGTGCAGACCTTAGTAGGTCCAACACTCCAGTAGTGTTTTAATTAGAAAATTACGCCCGTCCCCGGCTCAGTGGCAGGCTGACCAGCACAGCCTTGGCCCACTGGGGCACAGTGGAACAGCAGCGGCCCGAGGTGCGTTCGGGGGCTGGTTTGTGGAGCCGTGAGTGGCACTGGTCAGCTTTGAAACCCAAATACCAGGCAGGGAAGTACCAGCCGCTCGGTTGCATGACTTGGGCATGGTGGGAGAGCTGCTCTCCTTGCATTCACTGTATGAGAGCAATGCAACTGCTTGGAGACACCGAGGCTAGGGAATTTATGGTCCTTTCTTCTTGCACCAGCTAGGCTTAAAGGCTGTTTTTCCCAATGACTCATCAAGTGCTTTGTACCTTTTAATGCTTTCAGACATAAATAATCCATGACATCATCTAACAAAGGAAGAAACTGTAAATGAAAATCAATTGTGCTTGGCACCTATTGGTAACAGAAAACCTTTGGTGCCGTATATTGAGTTACATTCATTGTGTTAGACCTTTTTTGGCTGATACTTGGTGCCAGAGAATTCCAGAGCATGAAATAATTTCTTCATGTGGTGTGTTAGTCAGGGTTATCAGAGACTCCTGCATCAGCAGGACGATGCACTGTGCTTCCCTGTCAGTCATGGAGCCTATTCCCGGCCTTGTGCTGTGACTTGTGTGACCTTGAGGAAATCGTTCCGCCTTCCTCTGCTCTCCTATCTCTCACGCAGCTATCTGGCCCTTCTGGCTGTTTGTGGCAGGGCCTTTTCTTACCCTTTGCCCATAAATCATCCAGCACCGCAGGACGAACCCTTGCTTGGCTCACCACCTCCTTTATGGGTTTCTAGAGAATACGAACAATAACATCAAGGTACCAAATTACCAGCACAGGACAATAACGGTGAGATCTGCTGGAAATCAGAGATACTTCCACAGCAAAGCCCTGCTCTGTGAGGTGTTAAAATTGCATTAATCCTTGGAGAATAATGAAGGAAATCCAAAGCCCTGTGGGTGCTTTCCAGCACCTTACGCTGCGTTCCCCTTACACTGCTATCTCATGGCAAAGGAACTGAACTCTGGATCACCCTGGTTCAGAATACCCCCTTCCCCTATCGCAATTTCCAGGAACTCAGAGAGAGGCTTCGCTGCTTATAAATCAGAAATATTTGTCAGGAAAGTATGTCCCTAAACGATAAGGACCATAATCCTGGATCTGAAATAACTGAATAGTGCAGTCCCAGGCTCCTGAGAGCCTCTCTGCCCCAGCTCATCACTTATTCCTTTGAACAAAGCAACAGCTGCTTCCTAGGAGTTTTGGCACAAGCTTGCCTTGTCCTGGCACTGTAGGACTTTGCTTACATTCATTAGTGCTGTATTGCATTTGCATAAGCAATGTCTCAACAAGCATGGCCCTTTATCACTGTGATTCATGGAAATGACACAGTGGATGGTTGTGCTAACTTTGCCTTGAGATTAGGATGATTTATTCATTGCGGGGGGTGGGGGGGGTGCTATGAAGTCATTGCCATTGCTGTTGTGTCTACATACAATCAGAAACAAGGGTTGTTTAAGTGAGGTACAGAGCAGGATGAAAGGCCTCTGGGGTCCTCCCTTGTCTGTACTCTTCAAAGTGTGCAAGTAGAGGGCAGGAGAAGAGCAAAGCATGGCTCAGGTGCACTGACAAAAGTTTTGGGGCCCAGAGTAGATCATTACGAATTCTTGTGGTAGCCACTCTAATCTCATTAGTTGTGATGGATTCTGATGATGTCCACGTTGTAATTTCCATTGCTGTTCAGCATTAGTCCACTTAGCGTCCACTTTCCGTGGAGTGTTTCCAAGCAATTAGTATTCTCATCTTTTATCCGAGGGGTCATGGGTTACAGTGCATTACTGAGAAGGATAGGCTGGAAGGAGGGGGGGGGGGGGCAGCATCTCCTCTGCAGAGGAGAAGGATAAAAGACAACTCAGCTTGCTACAGGGAAAGTAACGTGCTGAAGTCCCACCTGCTGAGCTCTACAAGGGTGACCTGTACATTCATACTGTTACCTTTTTCAGATTAAATCCCAGCTCCATTTTCGAGTATCTCTGAAATACCTCAAAGAAATATGGTGCAAGAGGCTTGTTTCCACACCTTTAGCTGAAATTTATTGTGCCTTCTGGAAGAGGGCTTTGAAGATCCAGGCCAGGATAGCAGTGGGATGCGTAACAGAGCCCTAGGTGGTCCCAAAACACACGAAACTGCATTTAATAGAGACACAGCTCATGTAATGCACTCCCTGAGCTACCTGTGCTTTGGGGTCCCTGCCCCCAGAGACCATACTGGACACAGAAATGCCCAGTGACCTCTAGTCCCTCTGCCTCTGAAGCAGGCTTGGGTGAGGTCCTAAAGGCACGACGATGGCAGAAACCGGCAACATTGCCTGGCTCACGGAGAGTATTGGATTGTTGCCACTCACATGCTGAAGCAGCCTGGAGATGCCTCCTACCCACCTGCAAACAGCAGGTATTTCACCCTCTTCGGTGCTGTGGGGTCCTGGCGGTGGTGAAGCAGCGGTGATGTCTGGCTGCATAAGCCTGTCTTGGGCGTCATGTCCAATCTGATCCCTTGACCCCTAGGGAGCCATGGGGTGATGCACACCCTTCTTTTTATAGCCCAGCAACACTAGAAATACATGCCATGGTCTGCACCTAAAAACCTCAGAGGAGGAGGAGAGGGTGAGCAGGCATCCACCTTGCCCTCAGCGCTGCCTGAAGAGGCCAAACTTTTATTTAAGCTCTAAATAATTAGCAAGCCCACGTGTTGCTGGCTTTCAGCTACTTTTGGAGTTTGAACTGGTGCCCTGTTTGCTCGCCAAGCTGTGCAGGGTGGTGGAGGACAGGACAGGTTTCCTGAGGACAGCTTGGGGGTGTTAAAGGGAGGTGATAATAAACAAGGGAAAAGAGAGCAGAAGACTTCTGCACTCTTTCTCCTATCACTCCATTTATTTTCCTTTCAGGCACCAGCTCAACTGAGCAAAGCCAAAGGCGTGGTGGTGCCTGTATCACCTTCGTGGGACACGGTGCGAGTGCTCCCACGCTGAGCAGGGCAGGATGCTGAGCAGGGCTCCCACCAGGCTCCAGCCACCCCTGCATCCATGTAAGGACAAAATCCTCTGTTTTTAGCATGGAAGGTTATCTGAAACACCAGCTATTGCCCCTTGTCCAGGGACCACTTGACCTGATCTTTGCTCTGACCTACTACAGCGAGTAAGTCCTGTAGTATACCACCGAATTCTGACAGTATTTGGCTATCGGAAAGGAACAGCTTGCCAGGAGTATTTTAAAACGTCTGTTGGTGGAGAGGTTAAACCCAAATGTTCTTCACATCCTCGCGTTCAGTAATAAATTGTGTTGCTCTTCCAAATGCTCAGTCTGTTTCAGGGACAAAGTGTGAACAGTGCCACCAAAACGCAGCCTGACCTCTTTGTGTGCCAAAACACATTCATTTCTCTCTCAAGACAGGGTTACAATTTGACAGGAGAAAGCAAAACATTTCTTTTTCTTTCAGAGAAGAGTTCTACAAGATGCTTAACATGTTTTTTAGCTCAGCATGCTAACCAGCAGAGTTTCAGAAGCTGGCCTGAGTCTGGCAGTGCGCAACTCCACGGATGCGGAGCAGTGGGAGCCTTTCCCTGCACTTGCAAAGACACAGATTGAAAATAATTTCCATGCTTTCTCCTCCCTCTTTGGCAAGGCAGTTTGCTTGTTTCTGCCTCACGTGAATCCTTCTGGCACCGATGAGGGAGGCACACTGCCTCCTTAATCTGTGAAGCTTTCTCGCAGAAGGGGCTGGGGAATCGGGCTTGCCAGAAAAACAGCTTTGGGAAATGCCCGCTAATCTCCGCTCCTGCTGTGCCGGGGCAGCGCGAGCAATTGCTGCCCGTGTGTTCCAGGCTTGCAGTGAAGACATCAGACCGCGGATGCCACGTATGTCCCAGCAGATTTGTCACACGGGCACGTGCTGGAGTTTCCTTGGGAACCTGTCTTTCGACCTGGGGAAACCCTCACAGCTTTCCTGGTGTTAATTCCTCTCTCATTCCCAGACAGCTCCGCCTCTGTCTGGCAAAGGACATCCTACGTTCCTGAGCAGCTCCTCAGGGAGCTGATCCCTGTATCTGTAACATCAGCCTAATCCTCCAGCAGCCCTCAAGAAAGGCAGCCTGGCCGCATCTCCTGCAAAACCCTGAAAACCTCACTCCAATTCCTTTTTCCTGGTGACCTCTGCTGCTGCTCAATGCCACCATGTGTCCTACCAGAATTAAGCAACGTTTCCAGCCATCTCTCAGGTGATGCTGCCAGCAGGCATTGCAAACATTTTAGATGTAAAGCCACCACACAAGGAACAAGGTTACCTAAAATTGCTATTAAACCATAGGGGAGCAAACACAGCCTTTGAAACGGCATGCAAGCCACAGAGCAGCAAACTACTCAATGTCACTTGAATGTGACTGAGCTGTGTGAATCCCTTTGTCATGTTTGGTTTGTGTACAGGGTGGTAATGGAAATTGATTCAGTTTCTTCTCACAAATCGGCTTTGTTTGTTTCAATAAGATGGATTTTTCTGTAGATCCCGCTCCCAATTTAAAAGATGAAAGTACAGATAGGAAAGACCGACTCTTCCCAAAGCTACTGCCAAACTCCTCCAGTAATCCCATTATTAGGGAAAAACAGGATTTGCAAATGACAGCTCAAGTGTTCTGTCTGACTGCAGGATTCAGGATTTTGGAATGAGTATTTAAAAGTATTTCAGTACCTAAGGATTCAGAGAAGCCTTAGGTGAGTTTTTCACAGGCAGCTCCTGGAACTGGATATCTAACTGTACCTAAACGTGTTTGCAAAACTTGACCCCTCAGACCCAATTAATTTTGATGGAGCTCAGCTCAGTGCAAGATGGAAAGGCTCTGTAAAGGCGCTGGCCTGCACGGGCTGCTGCCGTCCCTGAACTGCCCCTGCGGTTTTGCCAATCCGGTAATCAGGCACCAAGGAAATTATTTTTCTGGCAGGGGATGAGGTAGCAGAAGGCTTAACACTGACACCTTATGATGAAGCCTTCAACAGCTACAAACCGCCTTGTCCACTGTGGCTTCCCGTCCAAAACTTATGGATGGTCTGGATAGAAACATCTGGCTCTGAGCCTGAAAACGTGAGTGAAGTCACCGTGGACCTAGACAGACTGGTTTGCTGGAGTGATGGAGACACGTGGGAAACTGTCCTTTTTTTCTCCTTTCTTCCCTCAGGGCCAGATAAAAAAAATAATAAAAAAACGGAAGAAATGGATTTGTGCCCCCTCGAGCAGTGGATAGCATTCCGTCTGTGAGCCACTGGGATGCTGCCTGGCGATGCGCTCTCTTTTCCATCTTTCCTGAGATGTTCTGTCAAGGCATCCCAGGAGAAATTGCACCTTAAGATGACCACCATGTCCAAATCTTTTCCTGGCCTCTTGATATGGTTCAAATGCAAAAGGAGGCTTAGGAGATCCTCAGGGCCAGGCTAAGCAGAGCGGGTCAGCTCCCTAGTGGGGGGAAATCCCAGGGGGATATTTTACACGGTGCCTCTGGAGGAGCAGGTTGTGGGGTTTTCCCATCTCCTTCCCTTCTGTGCCCTACGTGGACAGCACAGCCTAATCAGCACTTCGAGGCCACGGAAATACTATTGTTGAGGGAAACCCCTGAACTTCTTCCCCCAAACTAGGAAGGCTGCTCACCCAAAGGTGGGAGCAGGTGGGTGACCTGGTTTTTGTGGGTCTGCCAGGGCGGCCTGAGAGCTCCCACCAACAGAGGTTTTTAAATACTCCTCATAATCTGCTCCTTTCCAATAGCCAAATACTATCAAAACTCGGTGGTACATTGCTCTTCCCAGGATCTACTCGCTGTAGTAGGTCAGAGCAAAAATCAGTTGGTTTTTTTTTATTGACAGAGGCAATAGTTGGTGTTTCAGACAACCCTCCATGCTCTCCACGTTACTGAAAACAGAGTTTTGTCCCATGTGCTCTGTTCATTGCTACTGAGCCAGAAATCCGGGTGTATTAACCCAGGTCTGACACATGGTAAAGGTTCAGCGTTTCTCCTCCGTCAGTGAGGATGCGACCACTGGGACAGGGACCAGCAGCAGCTTCTCAGTGTGTGCTCATCTCCTCAGCGACTCCTGATGAGTTCAGAAAGTAACTCCTGGTGAAGCACCTTATTGTATCTTCTTGGCAGCTGCCTAATCTATAGATGTCAGGAGAGATGAAATAAACTTGCTTACTACAGATTGGCCTGTCTCCCTTTACTGTGTCTCCAGGTGATGGATGAGCGCTACCTGTGATCTTTGAGTAGCAGCTGTATCTTTCAGAGGTCTAACTACAGCCAGGAACTATAAATGCTGCATTGCTTCACTGACAGAGCAACCTAGAAGCAATAATCTTTGCCTCCTGCAAAGGTTAACTCCTTTGTATCTTCACAGGACAAAAGAGAGTCAGGAACACGGCAGTTCCCAGGTCCATCAGCTGGTTTGTGTTGTGCAGGGATAAGCCCAGTAGCCAAGGAGGATGAGGACGCCTTCAGGGCTGGAAAGGGCAGGTCGATGCCCTGTCCCACAACTGGGTGCCTGATCTCTCTAACTAAGGTAGCAGAACCTGCAGCTGTCCTGCCAGCTGGCTTCCCGGGAGATCTCACTGGCTTGTGCTGACGGGCCACTGAGTAGAGGGAAGAACGCATTTGTTTTCATTATTACTGTTGATAGAGCTGCTGCAAAGCAGGAAGAGTTGGACCGTGGAAGCAGCAGAGCTTGCGAGGCATGCCTGGAGGATTAGCAGAAGGCTCTGGGGAGTGAAAAAATGAAGAGGTAACAGTTGGAGAAGAAAGAAAAACAGCAATCAGTGTAGACTGGTCTCTATCCTTCCCTTCGCTGATCACAGCTAGAGACCACCGATGCTCGCAGTAGAGCAGAAGTGATGCAGAGCTCAAGCCTGGCTGCCGAGCCAGGATGGGGAGCAGAGAGATTTCGGTACGCAGGTGCTGCTGCTGAGCTTTCCCAGTCCTCACTTGGTGCCTTAAAAGATGCCACTCTCTCCTTTGCATTTCATTCTGTGCAAAATGCCACTGTTCTGGTTCCATCACATGTCACATTGACTCGGTGCTAGCAGAAATTTTGTTTTTAAAAAAATAATCCTTTGGATCAGGTAACCAAATGGTTGTATGCTGCTGATTTCCATAGCCACAGGTAGCAAAACAGAGAGTAAATCAAAGCAAAGCAAAAGTAATTGAAATTCTGACTTTGGCATCAAAGAAGATTTCAAGATAAAAGCTATACCAAAAAATGGGGAGAAAGGCAGAGAAAATGGGGCAGAAAAACTGCAAGAATAAGAAAACACCGGCCTTTTCTTTTTCTCTGTTGAACTTATGGTCTTTTGATTGGGAAAAGCACCAGTACTAGGTGGGAACATATTTTTCATATTTCCTAGTGCTACAAAGAGAAATGTAGCTCTTTCCTACTGCGAGCTGCGTGTATGCGTGAAGCTAGACAGCTCCTGCCCCCTCACCACTTAGGACAGCCAAAGGAAAGAGCACGATCCTCACTTTACAGATGGAAAGACAGAGGCACAGAGATTCTGAATAGGTCTTAAAAAGAGTCTGCAGCAGATGTATGGATCAAACCACAGCTTCCTCAGCGATAGCTCAGTGCTCTCCCAGCTGTTCTCTTCCTCTGTGCTCAAGGGTGTACCTGAGACCCCTTGCAAAGTGTCAAGGCTTGTGTTGAGGGGAAGGGGGTTGCCCAGCAGCCGCAGCCCCTCCCTGGATGCCGTCAGAAAAGACCTGAAGGGGACAGGGCTACTTGCTAGATTTCAGCTTTGCCTTGCAGTGCCTGAACACCACAGCTGCTGCTTCCAAGTTACCTGATGTATCTTGGAGCCCATCCTGAAGCCCAGGGATACAGAAAATTTGTGTTCACACCTGGGTGAACGCACAAGGGGCAGAAGCCAGCTAGCTCCAAGGAGCCTGTCTTGCCTATGCTCTGCATCTCACGCCATCATTTACTGCAGTGTACAGCACTGCTTGTGACATTGACACCTTTGCCATTTCTCCATTGATATTCTTAATGACTTATAGTACGTCGGTTGGTCCTGACCGATTTAAGAGAATATGGTTAGTCTGAGCTCTAGGCTGATCTCATAATTTGACAGCCATACAAACCTGTGACTGATCTGGATCGAGGCATGTACAGATGCCAGCCCTTCCTTAGGAAGGTGGTTAGCTGAATTTCCCCTCTCTTGTTGGTGAAGGCAAAAGACACAACCAGAGAAAATCCCTTTCTTGTGAATCTAGAGCAAACTGGGCTCAATGCCTAAGCGAAGAAGAAAAAACTCCTCTAACACAGGAATGCAAGAACTACCGTAGGCAGAGTCACTGGAACTTCTGAAATAACGTAGTTCTTGGCTCTGGTGCGTGAAGCAAAGCCTTGTTGCTTTCTATTCAGAGCACACATGTTCATTTGCTACAATTCCCTTTTGCTGTGATTTAATTGCTTGTTTCTTTTCAAAATTCAACAAAGCATTTGGCAAAACAGAATTTCCACACCTAATCCTCAAACAAACAAGCGGCTACTTGCTTCTGCTGCATAGAAGGAATTAATGCATTCAGTGTGGCTAAAACCCAACAAAAACACGTATAAAATATATGAGCTGCTATTTAATTTTGGTTGCACCACGTTGAAGACTTCTGCACAATGAATCACAGAGCAATCTTGTTGCCGGGGCTATAGCAGAATTGAACATCAGCCCTAATTCTGCCTTGTTGTAATGTCTGGTGGTCCTGGGGTGTCACCCCCATGGAAATCCAAATGCACCATTGCAGGCTGCACTGTTCTGGCTGCATCAGTTTTAGACTAACTCCAGCCTGTTGGTGCTCAAGAACGGAACCAGGGGTCATTCCCTTCTCTCCGGGTTCCCTGCAGGAGCCTCTGCCTCTCTATAGATGCTCGCGGCCCTCCATGCCTGAACATCACCAAACCAAAAGTAGAAAGTGGGAGCAAGACCCTGTTTGACTCTAGGACGGTCTCCACTGGGGCACGGAGCGTGATAACGGGGTGAGTGACGGGGCCAGAGTGGCTGGAATTGAATTTCTGTGCCGTCTTTCGGCTCTGCTCACAGCAGCTTGGTTTCCCTGAGGATTGCTCAGCTGGCTCTGGGCACCAGAGCACTGATCCTGTATTTCTTCTCTATATTAAAGGAAGGGACCATTAACCTCTCTGCCTTAAAATTCCCGATCCAGACCCTCACCAGCATAGATCAGTGTAACTATCGATTTCTAACTACACAGTGCTGATTTACACCCTTGAGTCACGGTCCTGGTTTGTATGACCAGAAGCTGTTTCAATGGTTCTGTTTTCCTGCAGGCAACTGGTCAGATCCAAGTGATCCCAAAGCAACTGGTGAGACAACGGCCGGCTCTACTAACTGCTGCTCCACCACCCACCTCTTCCATCCCAACCCTCCAGGGAAGCTTGCATTGGTAGGAGCACTACACAGGCTATAATTTAAAATCTATTAACTCGGAACATCAGTACAGCACATAAACTTAACTGGCCCTTGCAATACTGCAGCAAGTTCCTGTTCCTAGTTATTCCTATAAATCATCCCGGATCGGCTAGGACCCAATCGATGGGAAGAAATTATACCACAACATTAGATTTCATCATACATGACTTGAACGATTACTTTTCTGTCTTGTGGTATGAAGAATCGTGAAAATGAATAGTCTCTCTGTGCCCAAATGAAGTGTTTATGGGGCAGCATTATCTATCCTGTATTTCTTACTTAAAACCATACGTTAATATCTTTGGATTTACAACCGGTCAATTGTTTTTTGAACTTGCTGTTGTATCAAAAACAGGGAAACTTTATGGGATTTTTTAAAATTGTTTTACAGTCTCCTTCTCCAGAAACCTTTTAATGCCCCTTCCATAGAGGTGTCACATCCCACTAGACTTTGCCTTGTGCATCTGCACCCAGGTGGTCAGGGCTTAGCTCTGGCCAGCAACTCTCACTCAACACATAGTTGGCCTCGTGCAAACGGGTTGATGCTCAGAGGCAGGGGCAGGATGGACACAGCTTGTCCCAATGTGTCTGTTCTTGCAACAAATTCATATCTCCATGCTTCAGAGCTGTCAGTTTAGCATGACCTGACGTGGACCATCCAGACAATCCAGGGTGCTAACCTCAAAAAGGTGGCTGGACTTGAGTAGATTTTACTAAACATTGAATTGTTTCAGCTTTGGTGACAAAGCAAGTTAAGGATTCCAGCTGTGATTTTATATTGCAAATATTTATCTGTGTCATAAAATGCCTTTGACAATTTGTGCCAAGTAACTGGGTATCTGAAGACCTGTGAAAACTAAACCAGATGTCCTGTGTTTTGTTCTTTGGTCTCCTTCTTCAGTTGGTGGCTGGCATGCTCAAAATTAACTCACCTGTGCAATTGTAGGGGTGAAATATTTTATGCAGCTGCAATGAGCAGACACTATTTCACCTCTGGGGATTGTTTTTAGTACCTTGTTTTGAAGGCAAACCAGTATGTATGTGGTTAGGTTGTGGGGAGGGGATGCAGAGCTGTGCTTAGAGAAGTGCAAGACGCGTGGATGCGGAGCAGCAGCCCTGTGCCTGCCCTGCAAGGAGCACGCTCCCTGCGTGTGCAGAGCTCCCACCTCTCCCTGAATATCAATTATAACGAGAGGTGAACACGGGCCCTTGATCCTCACCATAAGCTTCACAGCCGCCCCCTTCTAGGGATGAAAGGGACCTCTCAACCCGCCTGCTGCTGTTGTAAGAGCGAACCAGGGAAGCCGGTGGCTGTGGCATTTCTGTTCCCCATCACACTGGTGTGATTTCTCTTAGTGCCTCTGATTAGACAGAAGCATCTTCTTATTTTTATCTGTAGCCTGGAGGTTATTGATGCATATAAACAAAGGGAGATTAATGTTTGGCTGGTTAAAACTGTGCACTTAGAAAGATCTGGTTCCAGCTTTTAGCCGTGCTATAGATTTTTGTGCAAGTCACAGGTAGATTTCAGAGGTATTTTGATCCCTGAAGATGCAATCCTTTTGACCTTGGCATTCTTATAAACAACATCATACACTTACCTAGTTTTAAGAAGAAAAATCTCTTCCTTAATCTCTTTGGTTCCCAGCTGTCAAATATTTCTTTGCATCTTGGAAGCTCCAGAGATTAATTTGTTCACATAGATGGTAGAGTCTGTGGTGTGAGACATGAGGAAGAAAACATCTTTAGTAGTAGAGGATAGCTAACAAGTTTTAAACAAGAAATGGTTTTTTATGTGGTTACCTCCAGATCAGGAGGAAGGGGGTGGGGGCAGCTGATTTTCCATTTCCTAGGAAATAGCAGAAATTAAAACTTCCATATATTTATGCATTCCATAAAAGAAATGGAAGAGTTTTCAAAAAACCTATGGTAACAGAGTTCAGACTGTCAAATATCTCAAATTATTTTGATGTTGAAAACATGAGTTTCATTTTGAAACAACCTTCTGAAATGAACTCCCAGAACTACTCTGAAAACGTTGCAACAGGATATTTTGACACGGAGACATTTTGCCTCTGTTGTGGGTATGTGAAGTGTCAGAATTAACATGTATTTCTAAAACATGTCCATTTCAAAGACAGAAGCTTTTGTTAGAGTATACAGTAAAATGGAAAAAAATAAAAACGTAAATAAGTCTCAGCCTTTTCACTCAGCCCATGTCAGAACAAGGACCATCTGAGGACGCAGCAGCAGGTCCTATGATCCCTGTTGCACCACCCAGACTAGAGCAGAAGCGAGCCCCCCATCACCTGCCAGCACTAACTACACATCAGCCCTTCCCAAAACACTTTATCAGTTCTCTTCAGTAACAAGCCTCTGTCAGAGAGCTGAGACCATGGGGACAGTCACCCTTGCCAGGGAGGTGATGGTAACCAGCCCAAGACAGGCTAAAGCAGGCAGATCACAAAGGGCACGTGTGACCGCGAGCGAGTCAGAGCGGTCCCGCACCATCTACCCAGCCTCCCTGCTGGTTTTCAAACCCAATCCATTTGCAGCGAACGACAAATCCAAAGCAGAACATTTGTGGCAGCGAAAAAAAAAAAAAAATCAATTGAGGGACCTGTGATAGAATGGAAAATACTGTAGTGCATGCAGCGTGTTGCCCTTAGGTAGAGGCTGCCCCAGCTGCCAGGCGCTGCGACGTGAGTCCCGGGGGGCAGAGGGGACCGCTTCCCTGCTCGTGCTTTCATCCCGTGCAGTCTCACCTGGGCTGCTGACTCTTAAACCTACCATGAGAGCGCAGACTTTACTGGGAAAAGCAAAAGGAGCGATGCAGGAGCGCGCTGTGCCCCAGGCAAGGGCTGCTGCAGAAAAGCCATGGGGCAGGCTTATCCCTTTGGAGCTGCTACGGCTTGTGGGTGGCCACTGCGTAAGGCATCGTCCTGCCCTTGTTGTTGGCACGTGCCGTAAGAGGAGCAAATCAGAGTCTGTCCTGTTGCAGCTTTATACGTACTTCCCACTTCTTGTCTCTTCAAGACCTGTCCAGAGCTGCTCAGCGCCTGCACACTGTG
This sequence comes from Falco rusticolus, assembly GCF_015220075.1. Classification (NCBI taxonomy): domain Eukaryota; kingdom Metazoa; phylum Chordata; class Aves; order Falconiformes; family Falconidae; genus Falco; species Falco rusticolus. Next base: position 6,252,862 of record NC_051202.1, on the reverse strand, counting down.
CATGTGGGTGGACCGCATGTATGGCTGCACAGGAACCTGTTTCTCATCATGGAAGACTTAATCCTCTCAGCTGCTTGAAAAAAAAAAAAAAAATCCATTTTCTTCCATTTGGAAATCAAAAAACTAATGATAATTCTATAAATAGCAGTGGCAGCATTTCCTGAGATGGCTTGCAGAACAAGAAGCGCATCCGAGGAATACTGGTGTGAGCTCAGCACCTCTGAATGTAGCTGCTTAATTTGTGCATTGGGGCAGGCTCGTAATCTGGAACACGAGCAGCATGAGCTCACGTCTGCCTGCTAAACAGCGTGTTGAATGCACGTGGTATATTTAGAAACTCAGAACAGTTTGAGAACTTTGACCTGAAATAGCCCCTTGTCTCAGCCTGTGACACCCAATATTATTTTATCACGGCTTCTCGTTATTCCTTGCTGGGGCCCAGCACATCTGCGCCACACAGAACCAGACCAACAGGCAGCCTATGCCCTGGGAGTCCAGCACAGAGCTCCCCCAGTGTGTTCTGTGGAGCTCAGCACTGTAAATTCTGCGCTGTGAAAGGATAGAGCTGACTTCAGGACTTCGTGCTAAACCCTGATTTGACTTTCTACTTCATCTCCTCGTTTTCTCACCCACTCTTTCCTCCTCCTTATGTCACATTTGTTTTACATTTAGTAGCTACAGAAACTTCAAGTTTTGCAAATGTAATAACAATTTTCCCTCCAGAATATTGAGTTTCCCTTGGCAACTGTCTCAGCTTCTGGATTCAAAAATGTATTTTCTTGACCTCTAAATAGGAAAAAAGAGCAGCTGTAATGCAGATGAAATGTGTCCTACATCATCTGGGATTCTCTTCCTAGTCCTGGAAGCTAGAAACAACTTCCCTTCTGTGTGTCTTTTTTTTTTTTTTTTTTTTTTTTTCCACTTTTTTATGGAGAAGAGTTGAAATGTGGTATAATCACACGAGGAACTCCAGGAACCTGGACTCTAGGCATGGGCCGCTCAAACCTCATACTTAGTCACAAGTCAATGCTCCCTTCAAACTAGCAGCGCTCGCTGTTAGCTCAGCAAAGCAGAAGCCTGAGGTACCTGGAATTTTACCGTTCCTGATGTGTTTTGTCCATACCCTGGTTGCCTCGTGGCTTTGGAGGGAGAATGGCAGCAGCCTTTGCTGCCACCAGGCTCTGGCTGGAAGAAATCCTGCTCCACAGCACGAGGATCTCCTGCCGTTCATGGCACCATCAGTAGCTCTCTGTAGGCTGTCAAAAGTCACCCATGAGCAATTCACTCCAAGGAAAAAAGACGACCCTATGAAGGCAACACTTCAATTGGCATTAGGCTTAAAACCAGAAGTCATATCCTAAACACAGCGGTGTGCTCCATAGTGGAAGCAGCCCACACCCCCTCCATCTGGGTAGTCTCACCTGGGTGATGAGGCTATCAAGGGCTTGGAGGGGAGGAGATGATGGTGTAGTAGTGCCTCATTCATGACACCAACCAACCTATCCCAGCAATAAGGACGTCACCATGATTTCATGCAGGTAAATCATCCTCATCTGACTGTTACTGCAGCTACAGGTCCTTCCAGCCGTGCAGGCAATGCTCTAACCTACGGCCACAGAGCCTCGGTTGCATTCCCAGGAGAGCTCCTCCTCTAACATATCAAACAGGGACTGTGCTCACATCTCCTATTCAAGCCATGCTGCAAACTCACAAGCAAAGTCCCAACAGTCCTGCCTGAGTGGGAAAGACTTTGGGGTTTTGGGGGAGTTTGGTTTTGTTTTGGTTTTTATTTTGTTTGGTTTTGTTTTGTTGGGGGGTTTTTTTTGGGGGGGAGGTATTTTTTTTTCCAGTTGGAGGTTTATTTTTTGTTATATGATTTAAACAGCTAGGCATGACAGATATTAACCGTGTACAACCAGACAGGGTTACCTCCCAAATGATTATAACCTTGCCTAAGACATGAGGATAGAAACCAGTGAACTAAAACGCCTCCTTAATTTATGCAAGATCTGTTAGTCTAGACTGCCAGCTACTTTCCAAAATGATGGGCTAGTTTAAAGACACAGCACTTGAATCATGGCTTTTCAGCATTGTTAACCTGTTTCCTTTGTGCCCTTATAAACAAAACAGTTGGAAAAAACCCTCCTGAGAACATTTTCTAGTAGATAGTTGACTCCCAAGGACAGACATGAGCTCTCAGGTCAGAGCAGGAGCGTTATCTCCTTCTTAAATGGAAATTCCAAAGAAATTGTGAGCCCAACAGCAAGGCTGCGATGGTACTAAGCTAACATCACGCAAACGTGGTGGTGCTTCAGCAAAGCAAACTCCCTCCTCTTGTCCATAGGCAGCGAGGGTTGGTAGAGCTGGGAAATACATTCATGTATAAACACCCTGCTATGGCTTCATCCTGAACAACCAGCTTCCATGGTGAAGGACCACTACTAAAAGAACATTTGAAGTTGTCAGTTAAGGATTCTAGAGAATTTATTCTTAATAGGAAAACAAACATTTTTCTTGCAGATTAGTTGGCTCTGCAGAGGCTGTCCATGTTTTCCTGAAAGATGAAGGCAGGGTGGGCTTCAAGCATCAGGAGGAACAAGGGGAATAAGTTCCTGCAGCCTGGGCTGGAATCACTAGGAAGCCTCTTGGTGGCTGATATAGCTCAGCCCTTCAGCAGAATTAAAGCAACAGGGGGATGATGATTTCATTCTTTAAAATACCAAACTGTAAAATCACTAAACATCCTGGGGTTAACAGTACTGTCATTCTTTGACAGCCTAACACACAATAAGGATATTATATCCTAGGTCTGCTTCATTATACTGTATAATACAGAGAAGAACAAAAGGATTACAATAGGCAATATAAATATTTTTGATTGCTTTGTAGTATGGTGCAAGTTTTTAGCTTTTTTTCCTGCAATGGAATGGGCTCACATTGCTGCCCCTGTGGCTGTGCTCAGCTTGCCAAGGAGCGAGCAGCACCATCAGTCCCCTGAGGTCAGTGATTTGTGTCTGGCGAGTATCTACCCTCTGCATTCCTTCCCTCTGGAATAGATGGCTTACCTTGGCACAGAATCACAGAATGGGTGAGGCTGGCAGGGGCCTTTGGAGATTATCTAGTCCAAACCCTGCCCAGGCAGGGGCACCTAGAGCAGGTTGCCCAGAGCTGTGTCCAGCCAGGTTTTTAACCCCTCCAGGGATGGAACTCCATGACCTCTGCAGGTCACCAACAACCCTCATTAAAAAAAAAAAAAAAAAAAGTTGTTTTTTACTGCTCAGTCAGAATTTCCTGTGTTTCAATTTTTATCCATTTTCTCTTGTCCCTTCACCAAAAAGAGTCTGGCTTCATCTTCTCTGCACCATCTCGTCAATGCAAAACCTGTTTCCCTCCTAAGCAAACCAACACGCTAGCTATCTGCAGGGGAGATGAAAGTGCTGCCAAGCAACAAGACAAGACGTCCCACTGGGATAAAGATGCTAAAGCTGGTACAGAAGTCTACGGGCTCCGAGAGCTGGATACAACTGAGTTGTACATAGATTATAGTTATTGATTAAGAAAATTAGTGGGCAGTGAAAAGCCATGCTGGTTGTGACCAAGAAACCAGCATGGGAGACTTCCTGGAGGTGTCACCTTGGTTGGGGCGTATCGATGAGCTCAGAGGGATGCCCGTGCTGCAGAGGTGGCCGAAGGCAGCGGGCTGTGCAGAGATGATAAACACCTCACAGCCTGCAGGACCAGCAAGTCTTTCTTTTCTAATCCCTCCTATAGCACAAAAAGAAGGCAAAGCCAAAGGAGATGCATTCCCGTGTCATGGAAGGTGAAGCTCGTCTGAGCAGCCAGTATGGGAGGTGCATTGGAATTGCAAGCCTTTCTGAAGCCAGAAGGGAGCTGGAGCACACACAGCTTGCCATTTTTCCCTTTCTGTGTCACTCCCCTGTACAGTCAGAGCAGTACAGAGACGAGTGAGCTGCCTGCAAGGGAGCCAGCTCTGCAACCACGACCCGTGCCAGCGCCCACCCCAATTCACTCCAGAGAGAAGCAGCACCAGTGCAGCTGCTCTGGGGCCAGCACCTCCACAAGAGGCTGCACTGCTGCGCGGACCTGGCTGCTTGGAAGCATCTCTACAACCCAAGCTGACAGCCCTGGGCAACACTGGACAGTGAGGGAAAATCATCTGGGCAAAGAAAGCGTGGCCAGCAGAGCACGTATTGAAGCCCAGAGTGCCTTAGCTGCTACGCGCGCTCTCGGTAGCGACAGCCCTCCTTGGCAGCAGATTCATCCTGCAGCTGTCGCAGGAATTGCATAAGTTTAAGATGCAGCTGCCACTTCTGTGAGTTCCTTCCCTGCCTCTCCTTCTTTCCCTCTCCCTTGTGACACAGGTGTCCCCCTTACACCTGACCAGCCCCAGTGCTGGGTCCTCTCTGGTGCTGGGTCCTCTCGGGTGCCGGGTAGCGGAGCAGACGCATCCCTCTGCATCCTCCCTGCAACCGCTGCTGGGGGCTCGAGGCCAGCCAGTCCTGGCATTACTCCGCGGTGGTAGGAACAGCAACAACCGCCCCCCCCAGTGGACCAGAGACCATTTCAAGCTAAGAAATAGCAGATTAAATACACGGGGTGGGGGGTGGAATGGGGGCACTCACAGTTACCCCGCTTGTAAAGGCAGCATGGCTTTGGGAAGTTCTGCTGTTCCAGGGGCCATAAATCAATCATAATTGCTCTGCTCGACTCAGAGTCTTTATAATAGAAATTAAATACATCCAGGAGCTTTGGGTTCAAGTCACCATGGCAACCCCAGCCTAGAATGGCTGCGGATGATCCACCTTAACTTTTCCATTGATCCTTATCTTTTTGTGAACACGGATTACCTGGTGCTTCCTGACACTTTGAACATACCATACTTTCCCTTTAGGTCTGTACTTAACTCGCCTTGTGGCAGCATAAATATGCACAAGTAGGTGCTGCCTTTGGGGCATTAACCCAGTCAGAGTTTAATTAAGCACTTGATTTGATGTGGCGTTATTCTTCGACATGTGGATTAGAAACGTGCAGTCAGGATTTACACTTTTATAGCGCCTTTAATGCAACAGCCATGAAATTGTTGAGACATATATACGAATACAGGCGGATGGAAGCCAGAATTCCCCTTTTCCCCTTTCCATGGCAGCTCTGAAGTGTTAAAATAATGCTCATTCCATCTGCAAATAAAAACTTACTATTTGGGGAGTTTCCTGATGAACTGGAGCTTTTCACTGGCAGAAGTTAATGGGACATTGCAATGCAGCTTTTGGGGGGGGCAGGGGGAGGTGTTTGAGGGTTTTTTTGTTTTAGTAGAGTACACTGTTGAGGCATAGGTTTAATGACAAAAAAATTCTGGGATACTGAGAAACTGATAGCCCTGACATTGTTATTTTGGCCTTAAATTCTTGGAGTTTCCAAGCTCCTACCTCTGCCTGAGCTGTAGGTTATCCACAGGACACGAGACTAGTTTTCTATCCAACCCTGCTTCATTTCCATCATCGTTAATGAAAATTAACTGCAGCCTTAAAAGAGTTAAAGATGAGAAGTTTCACAGAACAAACATCGGTAAGAAATGTTCCGATGGACTGATTAAACCTCATAACCAAAGTGCTCAGAAGCAGACTGATTAGCCACAGTTTCCACAGAGGTATCCTTGGTCACAGGGAAGTCTCCAGGGACACCCCAAAAAAATGAATTAATAGCTAAGCTGAGGTGACAGTCCTCAATTCCTGCTGACGTCACTAATGAACTTTCTGTATCTCCCTTTTATTTTTTTTTACAAGGGAGTGGCGGGGGGGTGAAGGAGGAAGCATCCTTACTGCTTTCTGCCAGCCACACAATATTTGCCATGGAGACACTTGGAAATCAAAAGGTTGTTAGACTTTTCTCAAAATAGCTTAAAGTAATCATTGCCTTACATATAGCTTTTAATGCTAATGAAAGTTACACACATTTTGTGGTATTCTCCTCTCTTGTGCTTTTTTTTTTTCTTTCCCCATCCACCACTCCTTCATGGTTCCCTTTAACAGCACATTTCCCACCACTAAAAGCTCTGTTTTAAAATAATTTTTTTAATGTTCAGTATAAATGGCTTAAAAATAAAACCCTGCTGTATGTGCATCTCAATCATAATCCCACTCCTTCAGACACTTGAAGGATGCTTTTCCCTCCGCATAGCTGCTGTTGCCAAAAGGTCTGGAAAGCTGTGTTATTTCTACTCTAGCAGTCACTTTACTTGCCATGGAGATTAAAAAAAAAATAATAAACTCCCAAAACATACAAAAATCAACCCTCTGCAAGCCCTCCCCACCTCCAGACCTGAAGAGGGCTGATTGTCTTTCCACTGTTCGAAGAAAGCCTTCTCCTCAGGTGGAACATCATAGAATCATTTAGGTTGGAAGAGACCTTTAAGATGACGAGCCCAACAGTTAACCCAGCGCTGCCAAGCCCACCACTATCCCATGTCCCCAGGTGCCACATCCACAGGTCTTTTAAATCCCCCGAAGGATGGTGACTCAACCACCTCCCTGGGCAGCCTGGTCCAATGCTCGATAACCCTGGCAATGAAGAATTTTTTCCTAATATCCAATCTAAACCTCCCCTGGTGCAGCTTCAGGGGAAAAAAAAAAACAAAAAAACCCCACCAAACCCACAACCCGAAAAACAAAGACAACCCAGGGAAAACTGGCTGCTGGCACAAAGGGTGTGGTAGAAGCCCCGAGACACAGCCCTGGAGCGAGATCTTTATTATTTTATATTAAAGAGAGACAGAAAGAAAAGGGAAGAACAGAGAAATATCCAGTACACACTGAGAGCGGAGACAATCATGCAGAAGCAGCACAGGGAGATGGAGAAATACAGGGCAAGAAGAGAGAAACTCCAGGGAAGACATGAGCACAGGCCTGGGGTAGTATGGACAATGCAGCTGCAATATCTTGATGTAAATTACATCAGGGACTTCACTGTGCTTTGTACCAGCAGCTCTCCAAAGAGCCACACATTTAGCACTTGCTTTCCCACGGGCATTTGCTGACTTTCCCTTAACTCATTGGACCAATTAAGTTTTATGAAAATATAATTAGCGACAGTTCAGAACAAAAACAGAGGGTGTGACAATAAAGGTGAGGCAGGATCAGTTGAGGCAGATGGACAATCTCTCCTATGGGTTTGCTCCCTGTCAGGGGAAGGGTTAGCTACTGGGGAGCAGACGTAAAAAAAAATATAAATAAGTTACAACCACCAAAAAAATGTTACTCGGAGAAACACCAATCAACAAAGAAGCCCTCAAAGAAAAAGGAGGGGAAAAAATTTTTTAAAAAAATTTAAAGTCTGTTCTTGGCATCTTTGTGGCTTATGGCTTGTCTATGCAATGGTTAGGTTGGTCCTCCAGCTTGCAAGGGCAGGCACTGATCTGCTTGCTGGCTGCGGGAAGGAGGAGGGGGCAGGCTGCCTGCAGGTGACCTGCTAACCTCAATTTTAATTAGGCTTGGCAAGACAACAAACAGAGCAGGTTTCCCTTCTGAATGCTGAGCAATCCACAGCAGCAGTGCTGCAGAGTACAGCACAGAGGAACAAACATGGTTCTGCTGAGGAACCTTCAAGCACATCCCTTACAGGAGGCAATATTCCTGGTGTTACCCACTGGAAGAAAATTAGAGCCATCAATAGCCTTCCATGGTGCCACCTGGAAGAGGACAGTGCTGCACCGTGTGTGAGCACCTCCGGCTGAGCAGCCCGCTCATGCCTCCCCGGCCGCTGCCTTTATCAAATACTCCCAGCACTGACTGTCAGCATTTATGTAACAGTTTATCTTACGCAAATTGAACTGTCGGCTCTCATTTGCGAGTAGTCAATAAAGAATTAAAAAGGATGCTGCAGACATGGTTTGACCATTTTCTTGACATCTGCAGGTGCATCACTAGCAGGTTTTTAGATGCACACTCCAGATGCACAGGCGCACGCTTACCCAGGAGGGCAAGCTTAATGCACATCGAGCAGAATTTTGACGTTCCAGAACATTCTGTTCTCATTGGCACTGATAAGAAGGCATCTCTACATGCTTTGTGCTCTCACCTATAGTGCACCCATCTACTAGGCTTCATGGGGACTGCTAATGGGGATCAGAGAGGTGAACCTTCCTGCTCTCCTGTGGGCACTCAATAGGATCACCCTTGCTTCATGGAACACCAGGTTCCTATCAAAGCACACTCCTTCTATGAGGGGAAAGAAAAAAAAACAACCCCTCAGAGTTTTTCCAATCCATTCTATGATCTGTCAGACTTCCTATTAGGACATTTTTTAAACAGTCTTAAAATATCTTCCAATCACTTCTATTTCTAGTCCTTTACAAATGATGTTTCAATACAAACTTAATTTAAGTGTATTTAGCCTTGGTTTTCAAAAGGAGTTTCAGAGAAGTAAACACAGAATGTTAATGAAATCCCGGTCTTCCAGACACCTAGGTGTCTTAGAAGCCAATCCTGAGCTGTAAAATCCTCTATAGCTTCTTGCTTTGATATAACTTAATAAAAACAAGACTTGCTTCTCCCATTCAGGTGTGATAGAATTGTATTTGTTTCATCAGAAGGGAGTAAGACAATATTGAGACTAAGTAAAAACACCTGAATCTGATCGTAAATTACCAAGGAATCAATTGGTTTGGTGATAACATGCAGTGGCTCAGAATGAATTTGTGTGAAGTCTGCAGCAAACCCTGGGTACGTGTCTTAGCATTTTCAGCTTTTCCCAATTTCATCTGCGACGGGAAGTAAAAGTCATGGTATAAGCAGAAGGTGGGGAAAAAAAAAACAACCAAACCAGCCTTGCTAGAGAGGCTCATCTAACATGAACTATAAGCTTTGAGAATCCCAGAGCAACGAGAAGGTATTACTGCTCACACGTTATCTGAGACTTGCTACTTAACCTGTGCACGCCTGCCTCCCTGGGAGAGCTCCTCGGGGCAAACCACAGCTGGGTAATTCAACGGCGTGTGTAATGGGACCAGGATGGGGTTTATCCAGAGAATGAGCCCAGCTGTAGGAGCTACAGCAACTTTTAGACATTCTCTGATCTTTAACCGAAGCATCTGGAGTAGATACAGCAAAGCAAAGCATCCACATCGCTGTGAATCTAAGGGCAGGCTGAAGTGGGTTCGGAGCTTTTACTAAAGATGGTCCCATCAGCAGCCTGACGTTCCTCTGGCGAGTGAAAAAAAGGGCACAACAGCTCGGCAGCTCCTGGTCCCAGCTGGAAACGTGCGCCCTGGAAGACCCGTGCTGGCTCAGTTGACCAACTGCCAGTTCCTAGAGAGAATGGAGCACGTCCAGAAACACCCAGGGATTCTGTTTTCCCTCAAAAGGGCAGACAGGAACAGTGAAACGATTCTGCAAGGCTAGCAGGACATCAGACACACACAGTTGCTTTCTTAAAAAAAAAAAAAAAAAAAAAGGCAGCAAGAAAGCAGCTGTATAAATCCTGTTGGATCAGCATCTATGTTTTTCCCCCAAGTTGTAGTCAACTGATTTCAGGTGCCATCATCAAACAGGAGAATATTTGGTAATCCACAGACCCACTGCCAGGCTTTGTCTGGTCAAATGCTTTTGAAATTCGTGAAATTGGCTTCTTTCCGTTTCCTCTGTTCTCCTCCCAATTGCTAATGGCAGGAAAACTCCTGCACGCTCCTGCTAGAAGCTGTGTCATCACACACATGTACAAGTACACAAACACTGAGATAAACCCCGTAACACGGTGAGAAGAGCTGGTTTCCTGACACAATCTTACCTTCTTGCTTGTGTATTTCCAAGGACAGTACTCCTCTCAGCCTCAGACTTTTCATTGTTGAAAACCTTAATCCCTAAAATTATAAACCTTGCAGCTTCATTTGCAGAAAATTGATTTCTTTTATCTTCAGCTTTATTGCATGGAAAACTACGAACAAAACCCTCTGAAGCCAGCGGGTGGGGTTTGCAAGCACCTACTGCCTTGCACCGGCGGCAGCTGTGCAATTACAAATGTAGTGGGTCCAAAATACTTGCAAAGAAAGTTTCTAAGTTTCTTCTTGTTTGGCATAAAAATTTGATTTTAAAAAAATTTAAAATATTTTGATCCTTTGGGATTGTTTGTTTTGGTTTTTTTTTGGGGGGGGGTGTTGTTTGGTTTGCTTTTTGGTTTTGGGGGGTTTTTTTGTTTAGTTTTGGGGTTTTTTGGGGGGGAGGCAGGGGTTGTCAGTAGAAATTCCAAATTTTTATCACCTCCCAGCAAAGGTAGATGCACGGCACTGCTGCTGTTCTGAAATGCCTTTGGCTGCTGGTGACAGCGCTGCCTCCGTTTCCCTGGCACAACGAGGCCTCCGTCCCTCAAGCCTCCAGGTACCAGTGCAATAATAAAAACAACTGGAAATGAGTTTGTTGAGCTCATTCCAGAAAATAAGTGTTACCCGGTAACTACAAAGCTATAGAATGCAGTATGTTCTGAAATCAGTTTCCTTGAACCCACACCTAATATTCTCCACAGCCGGTCTTTATTAAACATTGGAAGCTAAACCAAGCCTCCTTTATGCACACAAATGCCAAACCCCAATTTTTAGCTAATTACTGGAGAAATCTTTTTGGCAGCATATGGGGTAACCAGTGGGCTATGCATCTGGTGCCTAGATTATTGGTTTGGTTAGATCAAAGCATGAGTAATTTTTAAATTTCCACATCATCATACAGAGAAAGAGACATATTGAACATTGCGTTTGACAATGCAGGTCCACTCCTGCTACTGACTTTCTGAATTGTAACCCTCTTTGGAGGATTTATGTTTCTATTACCTGCTTTTACTTTTTCATTATCAACTGCTAAGTAACGCAATATTGCAAAATAAATAAATTCAGTTATGACTCCCAATAAAATAAAAATTGTTTATACATCTGAGAAATGCTTTCTGTTCCTACAGCCTCTTACAGCAGATCTCAAAGCACTTCACAAAAAAAAAAAATCAAGATTTGGATTACATGCAAATGTGGTTTAGTTGCCTGGTATCTTTGCTGTCTAGTCAAACTGGAACAACGATGCACAGCTATGAAAATCCTGCAGAGACTTAAACTCATTTAATGTCATTTCAGCTTATTCCTACAAACACAACGTAAATTGCTATCAGACAAACCTTAAAACAACAGCAGATACTGTCAGACAGGTACTCACTCTATAAACCTTGGAGCCAGTTGGAAAAACTTCATTGCTTCTGCATTTTTTTTGGAGGTAGCAGCCTGTTAGTCTGTCGGTGGGGCAGTTTATGTAACTCTGCCTATAGTGCTGCAGGCAGAATCAGCTGGTGTGGCTTAAACTGATTAAATTGATGACCCGAGCTCACACAGCTTTTTGTTGTTGTTGTTGTTGTTGTTGTTTTTTTTTTTTTTTCCTGAAGCAGGTTAAGGAGTGCTGGCACACACCACTTTGCCTGCAGATCTGAAGGATTTCGCCGCTGCCCCCCATGTGGCATTGGGTACCTGCCGTGGTGATGCAGCTGCCGCAGGGATGGCTCTCCCTGGAGAGGTTTGGTCGTAGCCTTGCTGGGTGAAGCGCCGTAAACCAAGTTTAAACCAGTACCAATGCTGGGCACAACTGGAGCTTGTTTCACGGAACTGGTGCAATGGTTTCCAGCAACCCCCCCATCTCACAGCTTCCTGCGGAAGGGCACTCGGTAGATGAAGTTGTCCTGGAGGCAGACAGATGGTACATGTATTTATGTGAGAGCTTAGATGGGTCTTCACTTTTGTGCTAGCCCCTCTACAAAGAACTGAGTTGCATCCAGAATTATTACTTATTTTTTTAGCAAATGTGAAAACAGGGAGTGACTTGTCTAGGCTACCTTAGTCTGTCAGAGGCCAAAATGCAGCCAAGATGCCCTCAGCTGAACGTTCCTCCTTGCCATGCTTCCACTGAGTGAGCTGAAGCCAACGCCTCTGGCCAATATATCACCTTTGACTCCGTGGCAGTTTGATCCAAAAGAAACAGGAGTGATGCTACATATTGATCCCAAAAGTGAGTAGGAAATGCTCCAGGTCTTGTCAGCAAGCATGGGATAATAAAAGAAGATTATGGCAAAGTCCTTAAGGGATCATGCTGAAGATTATTTCTCTGAACCAATTAAGCATACAAATTAATTTCCTGAGGGGATAATGTTTTATTAGCAAACAGCTTTTGTAGAGACCCTGGAGTTTGCCTTGCTTGTGTTTTTTTTGGTTTGTGTTGGGTTTTTTTTTCCCAAATTTGTTGCGGACGCTGCCATCACCCTAGGGAAAATATTTGCTTAGTCAGACTGTGTTTTTCTGAAGTAGCTCTTCAGTAATTTTGCTAGAAGTAGATGAAATATAAGTTATCTGACAAGGAAGATTCACAGCCAAAACTTAATAAGTGACTCCTAATGCAAGAATGAGCTGGTAGTTGCATATTAATTAATTAAACCTGACTCTAACAGGGCATGTTTCACCAGGACTTCTTAGGTGCTTTGCAAAGTGTATTAACTTCTTACAGATGAACAAAAACAGCATGGAGAAGAAAAAGAAGCTCCATGGTCAAAAGAACTTACCTGTCTAGGAGCATGCACGGTGTCTGATGCTCTCTAATTAGCACCTAACACCAGATGCTCTGGCTTGTCAGCCTGACACCAGGGCCATGTATGAGGACATGCAAATGTTGGACTTATGCAACACGCTAATTGCTGAAAGACTGTCCATGGAGAGTCAGCTCGAGGCCTTGGCTCCATCCTATCCACTGCAAAGATACGCAGAGTATCAGGGTGATGCCAGCGGTCCTGCTTCTTGCATCCTCTTGATGCTCATCCAGCGTTTGGGGAGCATATTCACATTGGGCACTATCTTTAGTTCCCAGTCCCCAAGGAAACCTGCAGGAACTGTAGGATGATGGTGAACTCACCCTGGAAGATGAGGGTGCAGGTACTTAAAGGTACTTATTTATTTTCTTGTAATAAATGCTTTGTGGATTTAAGCTTGGAACTGTGCCCAAAGCTCACAGTTCTTGTTATTTCTCTCTGCTTGACTTAACTCGCCTTTTAACAGGAGCAGAAGAAAAAGGTAAAAACACGTTACAACATAGATACGTACAACATCAAGTGTCGGTGTGCCTTAAATTTAGGAGCACTTTCCTTCCTTCAGATTTCCAGGATGCTGGCTCCTCTCCGGAAACACTGAGCTGAACAACCCACCCCTGACCTCAGCAGTCCCCTCCTCACCGAGAAGAACCAGAAACAGTTGGAAAAAAACCCTAAAAAGCACAAAAATAAAAAAACATGGCATGGAAGTATAATGTGGTATGGAGGAACTGGAGGCGCCGTTAGCCTATCTGCTAGCATCTAAATCTAGAAGTCCAGAAAGAATGAAAGAAACACCTTAAACGCCTTCTCTGGGGAACCTAAGCCAATTCTTCTGGCTTCTAGCCAAGGCTCTTTCAGCTGTACTCCTTGGCTCCCTGTGTGGCTGGATGCAAGCCACAATTTTCTAGACTTAATCCACAGCTAGATGCCTCATTTCCTCTGTTGCTAAACATAGAAACCATCCACAGATCTTCAAGGGATGATAACAGGAGGTTCAAGTGCTCTGTCTTTTCATAAGGGAAAGCTGTCTGCCTCAGATCCCGGGGCTTCTGTGTTCCAAACCCATTTTTGATTCTAGCCTTGGGAGAAATTTACTTTTTACGTGCCTGAGCTTCAACCTAGGTCAAATCGGTAGGACAAACAATCTGCAGGCTGCGGGAGGTATGAAGAGAAGCCAAGTCTCCTGCGAACCTCGTCAGAAATATCAGGAGCTGGCAACAGCAGCATGCTAAAGCAAAGCGATGCTTTATTCTCCGGACTAAAAGCGTTTGCCTTAGCAGACTGCAGGCTATCTCCTGTAAATGCTGTAAGAGGCGAGAATGTTAATAAGCCTAACTTGTCCTGTTCGGGTTTTCTTCTTTCCCTCTGTCCTACACCTCAGGTTGATATTAACCTGTATTCACAGGCCCTTTCCAGGCGGATCTGAACTCTCACAAGGTTCCCAAAAAGCCATGAGCAACCAAACTCGGCATTAAGAGCCTCAGGCTGAGCCCATAAAAGAATGGGAAGGACACCTCTTCCACTTCACAGGGGCTAGGTCCCTGGGACCATATATAGGAGTGGTGCGGGGTGATTACAGTTTTAGTTTACGAGACGGTATTTAGCTAAAAGGACCTTTTTGAGTCATTTCTATGAATGACTGCCTCCAGCAGCGCCTTTCTGGGAAGCTCTTTCCCCAGTGGGGATGTGCTCATCAGCAGGCTGATCTGTTACAGATGAACAAGCACTCAGTCAAACAGCTCCAGCTGAACTGCGAACTCTAATTGGAAAGTCACCAACGAAAAGAACAGGAGGAAAAAAAAATGTCTTCACTTGATTTTAGCCTAAGTGATGTTTTTCTGTAAATTGCACTAAATGAGGAATTGATAACAAGATTCTGCAGGCTTAATGAAATGACAGTGAGGGATCTATACATGTGTCTCCAAGCATAACAGCCAACCCCTTCTCTGGAGCAGAGTGAGAATGTGATTTGGCATATTTTTAGACCGCAAGTTTATTTTTATGGAATGGTTAGCATGGGTCAGCAGCATGCATGCAGACTATAATAACAACAGGAATAATAGGAGAAGTTGCTTCTCTTTTGAAACCCCTGGATAAATGTGTCCTTGTTTCCAGTATTGTTCCCCATGTGCTAATCTTTGCATGCAGTAGGGACAGATGCATGTTGCTCATCAGCCCAATAAAACTTTTCCATTCTGCTAACTTCCCATAAGCCGTTACATAGGCAGAGGCATTATTCCTGCAATTGATTTGTAGCTTCAACAGCATAAAAGAAAAGACGAGCTTTAGTGAAAAGAGATGAGAGAAAGGATCCAACACTTTGTGTGCTGGCTGGAGCAGCTTTGTTGCCTCGGCTGTGAGATACAAGGAGTGATGATGCGAATGGGCTTGAGAGGAAAACCTTCTGTGTTCAGCAGCTCTTAGTAGCCTTTGGCCACCTGCTGTGGACAGCCTTGGAATGGAATTCAAGAGATGTAGAGGTGTTAGGTTTTATTCTGAAGGTTAGTGACTTCTCCCTCCAAAATTTGGTACCAGATTCAATCAGATACTATAAAATCACTATGAGTTCTGCATTCGGAAAGGATCCATTCTTACTTATTTGGAATCCCATAATGATCTATTAATACTCTTATGAAAAAAATGTTTTATGGAAAAGGTGAAACCCTCAATGAATTTCCATAATACTGGCCACGGTAGATGTAACCCTTGTGAACAGAGTCCCTTTTGTCACGGTGGGGTTCTCAGTCACTGGGCAGGATGGAGTTCTTGTGTGAATACGGTGAAATGAATGTGATGTGTCCTTATAAACACATGCCTCCAGGATGCTATTGGTGATTTTTATTTTTTTTTAATGCAAACATGTGTTTGCTGGCAGACACGTTGTGACAGATGCCTGCTTTAACCTTTGGACTCTAGACACATGGAATCCTCTGTATCTACATTTATCCGTTTGTGGGGTTTTTTTAGTAGCCCTCTGCACTGCCAGAATTGTAAGAGTATTAAGCCTTACTCACTGTTGTTCGGTTTGCTGACTTGCCCTCATTTCTAGAAAGAATTGAACCAGATCATAGGAGCAGAAATGACACCGGTAATAAAACCATCCCTGTTTTGCAGCAAGATCTAGGAACAAAACTCCCTGGCTGAAGCCTTGTTCATAGAGCTGCTGTTCATTTCGATGCCTGAGCATGCTGAAGCCTGCAAACAAAAAGCAAGAGGGACCGAGTCCTGTGCGGGGGGCTGCCAGCGTTGGTACACACACAAACTGGGAGCTGGGGGTGTCCAGCTCCCCCAGTGTCTTGTTGGCTTGGGAGAAGACTGGAGCTGGGATAGTCAATAGCCGCAGTGCATATGCGTGCTGCATTTCAGCTCCAGAAAAATACAGCCCTTGTTTATTGTTGTAGTTATAATAGTTTGCCATTTAGATGGGCCTGTATAAAATTTATACCCATTTAATATCTTTTTTATTGTGCAGTTAATCACAAGGCAGAATAAAAAGGGAGAGTGCCTGAAAGGCCTCTATTTCACTGGTGTAATAGAGCACTTGTGGGGGGAGCCAGCGAGCGTTCGTTAATAATTTATTTTAGGAAGATGTCTTAGATTTGAGGATTTCTGATGGTGGGAATTTCTGAAGAACAGGGCTCTTCATGAATAAATTTCTTTGGCAAGGAAATAGACCTCATCCTGAGTGTTGGGTGAGGGACTTTGTTTTCTTAGGAATTGGCCATCCTGCTCATCGAGGTCATCCCTGGGACCAGCCTTGTCCTTTCTCTGTGGTCTGCTCCTGCTCTTTGACACCAGTTTCATACCCCAGGTCATGTTTTCGATTCTTCATATGTTCTTCCTCCATCTGTTGCCACCTACCTCAAGCCAACTCTAACTCCCCGTGACACACATTGAAACAGTTGATGTTTGCAGCGCAGCCCCGTTCCTGTCCTAGAGCCTCACCAGCCTGAGTCCTCGCTCACTCAGCCTCCTTCAAACGGGCACGAAGAGCAATGTCTCCAACCTATTTCTTCCCCTGGCTCCTAAGTTGTAGTGTAACCACCGAAACATCCTTTCTCCTGAGGGTTATCTCGCCTTTTCGCTCTTCCCATGGTGTGGGGAACTGCTGTGTTGACTGTGGCCGTTGCTCCCTGTAGGACAGGAACGGTACGTGGTTATGGGCTGTTGGTGAAGGAATATCACTGCTCTTCTTAGAGATGCTCTTCTTAGGGGCATCATTGAGCCGGGAGCAGAGTTCAAGGTGTTGATCCCAGTGTGATATTATGCCCAGACTGTCCAGCTGAGCGGCTCCTGAGCTGTGACCCGCAGGTGCTACACCGAGTCCTCAAATTCAGATCACTTTCATTGCATTACTGCATTAACATTTTAGCAATAACAATTTGCCGTAATCTGGAAGCCGTGGTGAAGGCTGTCTTTTCAGTACAATCATGAGACCACAACATTTGACGTTGTCTGCTTCGCTCCAGCAAGACAACGCTGAGATTAAGGAATTATTTTGAACCTCCTCTCGGCCCCAGAGAGAATCAAAGAAACCCACGTTGACAGGGAATTTCAAACACCATGCAAATAAGCGCTGAGAACGAGAAAAGCACCAGCCTGACTTTTTTGGGGAGCTAGAAATAAGTCACTACTGAGGTTTTACACTTACACCTGTGATAAACATGGCAGTAATTTTTTATTATCTTCTTTATTTCAGCGGGGAAGCTCTGCACAAGTGTCAATAAAAATAAAACATATATAAATCATGGAAATAGTGCCTTTGAGCAGATGTGCGTGGTAGGAAATAAGGAAGCATTTGGGATAGAAAGTGAAAAGCGCAGCATTTAATGCACTTAGCTTTCTAATAGCATTTCTGGATTTTTTTAAGACACAGCTTTGCCCATCTCATTTTAATTTGGTTCTGTGCCCAAATTTTTAATGCTGACATGGCCTCCACCACAGAACAAATGAGCGGCCGCAGTGACTTACACTCACAACAGCTCTGTGTCAAAGTGACATGTCATCCAACTTAGAGATCAAATATATGTACCCCAAGATCTTAATTTCATCAAATTTCAAAAATCCATTTCTGTGCCACATTCAGCACTAGCACTGCAGAAAAAAAAAACACCTTTAGGTTGTTCTTTTCCATCTGGAGGTAGGAACAGATGTATGGTTTGTAACCATATAATCACGTCCTCAATCTTGCACTAGACCACCGTTCTATTTACCAGATTAATGTTCCGCCTTTCAAGAACTTGTAGGATTTGTTTCCTTTTTTTTTTTTTTTTTTTTTTTTTTACTGGTGCTGCTAGTGCGGGACTGGTCAGGTGTCTTTACTCCTGGTTGCCACAGAACTTCCATCTAGGAGGAATTGCTATTGGTATCTCCAGCTGGGAAGGGCTAAGCAGTACCTGAGGGGTGCCCCGTGCACCCTAAAGTACAACCTTAACATCAAAGCAGCCAGGTGGAAACCTCTGTGGGAACTGCCAGCATTTCCATTTGAGAAAAGTGATGTTTAGCAGGGGATTGGACTTGACAGAATAAAAGGCCCCTCTGGTTCTCCGTTCCCGTGGTAGGAAAGAACATGACATAAAGCAATAACCTATAAATTAGATGCCCAAAGTTTTCTGTTAGGTGCTGGTCACTGTTCATTGCACCGGTGCAAGTACCTCTTTCAGAGTGCAAACCAATCTGGAAGAAAACTACAGTAATGATTTGCACTTTCCTCATTCCCATCCTCTGCTTTTTGTATCAGATGCCTTTTTAATTAGAATTCTGTGATAATGAAGTTTTGCTTAGGGTAAATTGATTTTGCTATTAAAAAGTTACTCTAAGGTAACTGTGATTTGAAACAGTAATAGGTGTGGAAGACCAAAGCAAAAAAAAAAAAAAAAGATCTGAATGTAATCATGTGAGGGGTTTACATTAGAACTTAAATTTTATGTCCAGTATTGTAGCTTTGGAAGATGTGCTGCCCATACCTCAGCCTGAAAAGGACCTGCCTCAGCACACAGCATGTCGTGAACGACCTCCAGGGCTTAGAACTTCTGCACGTAGGAAGTGACACCTGAAATCTAGGACAGAACTTCTCCTCGGTATCAATTCAAACTGCATGTTAATAACACCCTAAAGGATCCAGCTCCTCTCCGGGAAGGCACACGGGTGACCTGTCCTGCCCAAGGGCAAGGTGCAGGGCCAGCTCAGCACCCAGGGCGTAGCTGGGACCTCCATGTGCCTTCCCTGCCTGGCTTTGGACGCAAGTTTTGGTCAGCTCAGGGGAGTAACTCCTGTGTTCTCTCTGATGTGCTGGTGGAGCAGTAAATGTCACAAGACCTGTGCTGCCTTTTTCTTTTTTTAAAAAAGAAAGATTCATGGACTGACTATTTCCTTGCTTCACCCCATTAACTCCCTAACTGCCCAGCAAACCAGAAAGAGAATAACATCACTTACTCTTGCTGATGTTAACAGGAAAGATGTGATGTTGGCAAATAATAAATACTTTCCATTTGCGAGTTTGCTTTTGCATGTAGATTAATGGGTTGTGAGTTTAAATTATGTATTTCTAATGTACTTTTCACCAAAGACATAAAAATGCTTTAAGGGAATGAATCTTCAGCGGCCCCAACATTGTGTGTGGAGGCAGCAGCAGACATCCCTTCCTTGCTAAATGCTTTACTTGGGTAGCAGGGGTGATCAGATTCTGCTGATCAAGAAGAAATAATGCAGGATTAAAGCTCATCTTGCAAAGCCACTACCTTTAAAATCCTGGGTATTTCATGGAAGGGCGAGTGCTTAGTTCTCATTCTCCCTTCCTCGAACAGAAGGTGCATTTCAGCCAGCATCGCAGTGCAGATCACCAGTATGCGTTGGAAGGACATCCTGCACTCCTTTCCGAGGAAACTGAACAGGAAAACGTGCATCCCATGGTATGTGGCAGAGCCCACTGGGCATTCCGTTACTGTGACCATACTAGAACTGGCCTGTGGAAAAGCCATCAGAGCTTATAACAGGGATATTGGGTCCTCACCACCAGTTGTTGCATGCCATAGAGCCTCGGCTCTTGGGCTGCACTACGTGCCGACACAGCCATGGCCAAAGGCTCTTCCCTGGCTCAGGCTCTTCTAAACACATCCCTTTGATGTTTCTCAAGCTGGCAACAGTCAGCTAGGGACGGGGCCCAGGGTCCTTACACACCAAGCGTGCATAATCCGGCAGTTTCCTACTACCCACTACTCCTTTCTGAAGGACAGTAAGGTGAATCTTCCATATGGACACCCTAAATACAACCGTCACACACACACACAAAAATATCCCCAACTCTGTAACTAAGGCCACAATAACATGTATTTCAGCTCCTCCCAACTCATCCTGGTCATTCTGATTTAGTCTTTCTGATGTATATTCCTATCCCACCCACAAGCACATACCTTGATTCTGGAAATCGATGCTTTAAACTGGAAAGACGTCATTTATCTCCACAGCATTGTGGCATATCCCTTGTAAAGATTCCAATAGATCTGTAAGCCCCAGAGTTTATTGGTATAGATGGCCACATAACTGAAGTATTATCTTAGCAGCAACTGCTTCAGGAATATAGATGGATTTTTGCGCAATGAAATTGTATGATCAATCATAGCATTGAGCTGCAGAAAGCAAAGCCCTGATGATGTATCTCTGCCATTAGAAAGGCATTTTAAACAGTTGCTTTCTATCTTGAGTGTCATGAGTCTGGAAATCCTGACGCAAGTGCTTTCCTAGTTCAGCCAGATGAGGGGTGATGGGGGCTTGTTCTGATGGGGGCACCGTTTGCTTGGGCGGTGTGGGGCTCCCTGCACAAGTGTGCACAACACAGAAAAGTATATTTTCGGTTAGACTTAATTGAGCCCTTGCTGCTTGTGGGTAGAAGACTTAAACCCAGAAACTGGTCTAAAGGAAATGACGTGCTTCAGTTTGAGTTCCCTCATCACGCTTCAGCTCCAACGGTAGATGCTGGTGTTCTGCACCCAGTCCCAGCTTACTAATTTCTGTTTGAGACAGGCAGGGAACCAGAGTGCCTTAAGTAGCTGGTTTTCCCCTGCCTCTTATGTTCTCAGATGCTCAAGTGCTACAGAAGCCTTCAAAAGATATGGCTTCTATCGATCATGGCAAAAGTATTTTTGTCTAAAGCTCTTAAACTCCTTATGAGCATCAATGACAAAATCTTGGTCTATACAAGCCCACGCCTGGCTCATGGAATGAAGGCACGTCCATCTGTCCCTGCACAGGCTGCCTTCGGTCCCTCTGCCCTGAACCTTGCTGCCTCTCCATCTCCTGGAAATGTCAATCCAAATTGCCCTGGCAGGGTGAATCCCACGAGAAATCACGCTTTTCATCAGCGAAATGTGAAAGGTGTCAGGACTCAAAACCTGAATAATTCCCCACTTCCTCAGGCCAAAATTTCCACATGAGGAGCAGAGAGCTGTAAAGCAACGGAAAAATGGTGGCATTTTGTAATGCAGCATCTACTCAAGAAAATACGTGAAAAATGTGATAAAAGAAGCCTCATTTTGATGACATATCCAGAGCAGCCAGGTTAGAGGCAATCTAAAAGAGAATACCCTGCCATCTAGCACTAATATCCCAGAAAAAAATAACCGCTCTTCCTTTCAATGGCTGGCACTTGATTTTAATAGGCCCAGAGCACATAAAAGCTCCCACAGAGATGAGGCAGACATATTTAGATCAGTCAAACAGAACACTTTCCCATCCCTTCCCCCGACCCTATAGGAGTACATTTATGGTCTAATATATTATTGACGAGGCTGACTTTTATAAAAGTGCTCTGGCATAAGTGGTTATAAATGTGTATCGTCTGCTCTGTATAATCCATTAACTCATTAAAATAATTGTCTTAATTTGATTGTTAAAGTGATTAATAGGGCAAGTGTTAAAGGAAATTAATACTCCAAACTGAAGCATAACTGCAGCCGAAAAATAACACCGCTGAAATGATGTGGTAACAAGGTGCAGGCTTGTGGTTAATGAGCCTTGGGAAGTTAAATATGGACCGGGGTGGGGAAGGCAGGAGGAAGACGATTCCTGGGTGAAGGATGCCTGGGATGGCTGTGTGACCTGAACCCAGCGCCCTCCAACCAGCTCAGGTGGTCGCCCAAGCACAATCAGACCGTGGGCTCTGCTGCCTGTGCCCATAAGTCATCCTAGCTGGGAAGGAAACACCAACACGGATTTAATCTCCTCTGATGTGGGGGAGTAACAAGCTAGGGACTATTTAGAGAAACCAGATGTATCCAAATTCACGGGGCTGGGTGGGAGGCTCCAAGGGTGCTGGGAAAAGTGGCCAGCGTGACAGGAAGGCTAAAGGACAAGAGGAAGATGCAATGTAGTAAGGTTTTCACACTGTCTCTGGCAGTATTTTGTTTAGAAGCTGAGGATGGACCTCAGGGATGGGCTGATGGTTGGGTCAGAATCGGGCTGGCTCACCAGGCTGAAGGTTAATGGTCACTGATCGGTGCCTGGGAACCCGTATTAAGGCCCGTGCTGCGTGTTCAGCAGAGACCTGGCTGATGGCAAAGAGTATTAATTGCAGGAAAGGTGAGGGTGAGAACAGACTAGGGATGCGGCTGACCATCAGCCCAAAGGGACTATCCCTACAGCGTCACTTGTGGAACCAGACTCTGAAGATTGCGACAGGTTGTTTATCAAACACCTCACGCCTGCTGGTTACAAAAGATTTCCACCCTTTACAGATCACTTTCTTTTACACAGGGCGTTCTACTGCTTTTAAATGTCACACCCGAGGCCAGGCATGGTATTTTATCATGAAATACATGATCTCCCATGCATCTGCTAACAGAGTGCCTTCAATTTCGTCTCTCATTTCTGGGGTTTAAGTGTACATTTAGATGGAAAAGAAAGTAAAATAAAGAGTCAACTTGAAAAGCAGCTCTTTCCCAGGAAAGCATCCCCTTCTTTTAATTCAGGGTCTAACCTACTCCTCCAGTAAATTCTGCTCATTTTCACAGGCTCACAATAGCAGTGACTTTATGCTTAACATTCTATTTGATCTGTGTAAAATGATAAAATATTAAACATATACTCTTTTAAAAATCCCCCCCTAGATAACTGGTTGCCAATCAGTTTCTTCAGCAAATCCATGACAGTGACAGAGATGAGTTCCTTGCAGAAATTACTCTTTCACGTATATTAGATTTTGGAAGGATGCCACAGCCTCTTGCGCTGAGTAACTGAGTTATACAGTGTGTACTGCAATATCACACCATATATAGTAACACTGAAGAATGTCAAACAGCCATTTATTACTGAGATAATAGAAATCAGAGCTGTTTTCTCCCTGTGTGAGATACTCATTTACTGCTCGCTCTCCTCCACTGCCATTACACTCACACCTCCCTTCCCAGCTAAGCAATCATTCATATTAAGGCTTACATGCCATCTTTATTTGGGAATAGTTCATACCCAAGCGCAGAAATCAAGGGAACTATTCAGCTATAGATGTAACAAGCGCTGGGAAAGTCTCTTTCAGTGGCAAAAGCGAAATTGCAGTAGGGTGGAAGAGCAGTGGAAGAGGCTGGATTGTTGAGCTCAAGCAAAGAGCTGGGAACCAGCTTCGCATGCGCCTCCCTTCAGCAGTACTTTGCACCTGGATACTGGGCAGACTGGTACGATTGCCCACGTGTCAGGGACTCCTCCTTGCAGCTGAGGTCCCAGCAATGAAGAGGGAGCTCGTGCCACTCCCTGATCTTCCTTCCCATCTCTTCGCCCCAAGTGAGCGAGCGTTAAGGGCAGCTGGAGGTGATATTCAGCTGCAAGGCACCCCACTGTCCCCCAAAAGAGTGCAGGAGAAACCCTGGACTGTGCAAAGTCAGGGATGGGAGAGCTAAACTCAGTGACCTTGCACCACCCGCAGACCTCTGCAGGCTAGACAGATTTCCATTGGGATGAATGAGGCCAAGCCCTAATCCGTTTATGGCTTAAAGAGGCCAGGAAGGGGCAGCGAAGCTGGATCAGAGAGTTTAGAAAATTTGCAGCTCTGCGTGTTACACCTGCATCAGGTTTGGCACCAGCGCCAGAGAGGAAAGGTTTGTCCCTGGAAAACTCTCCGTAACAGCCTCTGCAGGCTGCCAAGCACCTTCTCTAAAGCAGCTGGTCCTGGCTGCTGCTGCTGGAAACGGACCATTTGACCAGGCAGTGTTCTGGTCTGTCCCACTCCGGTAATTGCTTGGTCCTGAGGGACGGAAGAGTCATTTTCTGGGCCACTGAGTGAAAACTGGGGAACCTTGCCCTGGCAGAGCTCAGTCCCCGTGCCCCTTGGCTGACGAACTACAGAGCAGTGGCATCGTTAACACTGATGTACGGAGCATGAAACGATCCACCTCTGCCAGCTCTGTGAGTTTTCACACGTGAAAACGGTTTTGATTGTTTCTTTATTTGATTCTGGGTGAAATTTACCCTTTTCTTTTTGCCTTTTTCCAAGCTTTGGAAGAGAGCACTTACCCTCTTGGCAATACTGTGAATTCATGCTGAAAAGTCACTTCACATTTTTCATAGCAGAGCCAGCTTTCACACGGTAGTGGTCTTTTTGCAGTCATGTCAACTCCGGCATTTGTATCTATGGGGGAAAAAAAATCATTGCTGAAATGCAAATCCTTTCACGTTTTCTGTCTTCAGCGAGGGTTTTTTCTTCTTTACCTGTTCTGCTCCTCTGACACCACTTCCCACATTTCATCACTTATGCAATCTAGAAATTGTCCTTCTGCTCATGCCAGCGTTGGTAGATCTGATGCTAAGAAGAGGAAGGCTTAATACCTGCTCTGGGTTAATTTGTAGGAGATATGGAAATGAGCAGACAAAACCCTGTGACTGAAGGATCACTGAATATTACCATAAGCAGTAAATTCTTAGGAAATTAGGTATGAATACAGCTGTAAGAGGTAAAGTTTCTGGAATAGAAAAGAAAGGCTCACTCTGGAGCTCTATGCAGTTTGCTTTCAATTCCATTTATAGTTATTTCTTGTTTTTATATCCTGTTTTATTGAAATCCATTTCTTACTTTAATGTTTTTTGACTTGGGGATAGATATTTTTGCCTTAAGCATATGAATGAAATGCCACACTGTAAAGTGCCAGTTAAAATTATCAATGCAAATACTGCAGTCATAGTTTTATGAGTCTCTCGGCATTTTTTCCCCGTAAGTGTTTCTGGGTTAAGAGTATTTATTTTGCTTAGTACAAAGAGAAACTCATGCCTCATAATTTGATTAGTATGTCAAAAGGCAGCTACTGGTTTTGCACCTGTCTCGCTGCCATTCTGCTGTTTACTTGCTGCTTGGATTTTCTCTCATTAGCTTATTTCCAGGGAGGTTTGTGATGGATTAATCAGTCTTAGAGATTAAAATGCTCTAGTTGACCCTTGGATAAAAAAGTAGGGAAAAGCAGAGCCTATTTCTCCTTGGCATGTAGACCATGACACCTACGTGGTAGACCTGGTGCCTTTAGCAGAGGAAGTTTAAATGGCTCTTCCATTCTTTGTGGCAGTTGAACCTGCCGCTGCCGGGCACATGTAGCTAGGCACTGAGTGAAGAGTACAAAAAGGACAAAAAAATCCCAATCAGCCCAAGGATGTCAGGCTGAGTCCTCCAAAGCCACTAAGCAGACCTCACACCGTAACAGCGAGGTGCAGTACTGGAATCCTTCTGCACTGACAGCCATAAACTCCCTGAGCTGGAGCAGGACTGTGTACCTCAGCATCGCAAGGATGCCTGCAGATGGTTTGAAGGGATTTCCCTGCGCTAGTGTCAAGGGAGTTGCGTACAGAAGGTGTCTCCTTTGACAAGGACAAATTGAAGGTAGTCTTCTTCTCTAAGGGACTGGAACGGTTGGCAGAAAGGGCCCTGCAATAGGGTTGAGATCTGTAGCTATAAACTGTAAGGTACAGCTGTAATAACAGGAAGAAAGCAGGAGAGATTTCTTGAAAGGAATTGAAAAAAACGTAGGATCAATAGACCATTCACTCTGCAATGCAACTTTGCATGTTTTGGATATAACTCCCCGTGACTGCAGTGTTGCATTGCTATCCTTTTCCCAAATCGCTGTAATAGAATGCAGAAAGTACACATTTCTTCTTGTCCATCTCATTGTCTAAGGTTTAAAAGGGTAGAACAATAAAGGTATGAAAATAAATATTCGATTAATTTAATGTTTTGAGAGGTTGCTCTACACAGATAAGTCCTAACAGGGCGGACCGTGGTTTTGCGGCCCTGGGCAAATGGAGCAGAAAATATTGCGCAGCTCACAGCCTACAAACACCCGTGAACCCTAAAGCAATTAAAGATTTCATCACTCAGTTTGGACAAGCCCATTTGAACAAGTATATTGGATTTGAAAGGAAAAACTGAGAATAAGAGAAAAGCAGTGAACCATGGGCAAGAATGAAAGACAGCAAAAAGGGAGAACGATTCTACTTATTCATGTAAGGTCCCAACTAGACAAAGATCCTCTTGCTATAAGCTTTATGTAAATATATAGATAGAGCATGAGTGAGTTACGGTAGTATAATGTTTACAGGCATTTTCTCTAGTTAATCAGAACATAGAAAACAGTGCAAAGGGAGACAAGAAAGGGGGAAAGAAAACAGTTCTGAGCTCGTCAGTGTCTGAATACTTTCATGAGCGCCATACAGACAAATCCAATACACTGAAGGTGGGTATTGCCTATT
This sequence comes from Falco rusticolus, assembly GCF_015220075.1. NCBI lineage: Eukaryota > Metazoa > Chordata > Aves > Falconiformes > Falconidae > Falco > Falco rusticolus. Next base: position 6,226,525 of record NC_051202.1, on the reverse strand, counting down.
TAACAACACATGTAAATAAACCAGATATGTCCCTGGCCAAAATTCAAAGTGCAGGCAAGAAGTACAGTCTGTTTATTCTCCCCCGAGAGCAGTCATTCAGTCCAGCTATTGCTGTGACTGGGCAGGCAGAACTGGTCCCAGCAAACTTGCAGGAATTGTCACTAAATCTGTGTTTTTCTTGGGGAACACTTAGATGAAAATGAAGATTTAAAATTGTCATCTTTTTTCTTTTTGCAAATTTGGCCTGCTCAATGAAAACATCCCATGATCAAATCAAAAGAAAGCAGATTTTGACTAACAAAGAGAAATATAAGTTTATATGTGGTGGTGTAGTGGGTTTGCCTGGCGAGGGTCTGGTAGCAGGGGGCTGCTGTGAGAAGGTGCCAGAAGCTCCCCCCATGCCCGATGGAGCCCACGCCAGCCGGCTCCCAGAAGGACCCACCACCAGCCAAGGCTGAGCCCATCGGTGATGGTGGGAGAACTGCTGGGATGACGGATTTAAGAAGGAGAAAAACCCCCAACAATCTGCACCAGCGGGAGAAAGGAGTGTGTTGATGTGAGAGCAGCAGCCCTGCAGCCCCCCAGGTCAGGGCAGGAGGAGGTGGGGGGGCTCCAGGCACGGAGCAGAGATGCCCCAGCAGCCCGTGATGGAGACCCTGGCGAGGCAGGCTGTGCCCCCAGCCCATGGAGCCCACAGGGAAGCAGATCCCCCCTCCTGCAGCCCAGGGTCAGGGGCCGAGTGTGAGGAAGAAGGAGCAGCAGAGACAGCGTGTGATGGACTGACAGCAGCCCCATCCCCTGCGCCGCTCGGGAAGAGGAGGTAGAGAAAACGGGAATTAAGTTAAGCCCAAGAAGAAGGGAGGGGTGAGGGAAAGGCGTTTTTCTGATTTGAATGGTAATAAATTAAACTAATTTTCCCCAAGCCGAGTCTGTTTTGCCCATGACAGCAACTGCTGAGTGATCTCCCTGTCCTGATCTTGACCCATAAGCCTTTCATTGTATTTTGTCTCCCCTGTCCAGTTGAGGAGGGGAGTGATGGAGCAGCTGTGGTGGACACCCGGCATCCAGCTAGGGTCAGCCCACCACAAGTGGGGACAAAGGTCATTTCCCTCTTGGATAGATCTAACCACCCATCAACATTGCTGGCCAAGTTCCAATGCTCCGTCCTCCCTCGCTCCCTCGTCTCCATCCATGCCTTCTGTCGGTTGTTTCTCCTGATGTATTTCCAAGCTCGCTCGGGCTCGCTGGGGCTTTCTGAGGATGCCTGCGCTCTTCTTCAGGGCTATGCTGGGAGATGCCTTACAGCAACGTAGCTATTCCTAGGCAGACAGCAGCAACGTGTATTTCAGGTATCGGCTGATGAAGTGGAGCGGCCAGCCCACAGAGCTCTGATGAAATAAGCTCCTTATCAGCAGTGAATAAACCAAGGAGACCTTGGAAAGGGTGTCAGGGGCTCACGTAGTCCCCTGGGTCCTGCAGCATCTCCATTAGCTAAAGTGAGGCCAAGTGCTCCTCCTTGTGACCGAGACAGATGTTGCCAGCGGTGATGCTGCACACGCGGGGGGGGGGGGGGGGTCGTGCCTGTTTCGCTGCTGTCCCACAGCCCTGTGGCTTTAGGAGGTGGGGAGCAGAGCTGGGCTGAAATGGGGAGCTGCTCACCCTCAATCCCCCAGAGCCACCGCAATCCAGACCCTTCCAGGTCACCATGGGTGCCACCAGCCTGCCCGTGAGGCAGGTTACTTGTCCCTGATGCTGCAAAATGGGAGTTTGGGATTTTCCCAAAACAGCCCGATGTGGTGACAAGCACGTGTATGTGCGCGTTCACTATCTGCTCACCATTCTCCCCGGCTTCAGCTCTTTTTCTTGTAGGCAACTCTATAAAGCAGTTCACAGAGCAACTACGTGAAAAGATTACAATCTGTTTTCTTTTTAACTCCTTAATCTAAAAGGATTGCCTCTGGGACAAAAGAGAAAGGCAGTACAATAATCTCTCCTGAACAAATTCAGCTTTCCAGCTTGGTGGAGCTTTCTAAATGCCTGGCTGTGGTAAGGAATGGGAGACTGGGAAGCTGATGGCTAGGCATGTTTTTGTTGAAGTTTTATACAGCGAGAACTTCATTTTTCAAAAAGTGTTTCATTACATCCAGAATGGTGGCAGCTCGGAGAAGAGGCAACAACCAAAACGTGTTAAATGACAGCAGACAGACACGGAGCAGACAGGAGGAATGGGCTGGCTAGTATCTGTAGCAGCTTGGCCTCCTGACTCCTATGATGCTGACTCTGCAGCACGAGCATCTGGCTATGTGCTCTGTCGGAAGTATGTTCCCTGCTCTAGAAACTTGATTCTGGTTGTCTTCAGCACCTATGCTTTAAATAGAGCCACTTCCATACACGCTCCCCCAAATGCAATCAGGCCATTCACAGGAAAGCTGTAAAGAAACTGCATTGCCCTGATAGTCCTAATCCACAAAAAGGAAAAATAATTATTAAGTGGTCTGAGAGTGGCAGCTGTGATGTGTGAACATGAAAGGCGACGGAGCCTCTTCATGTCTAACTGGCTGCTCCACGATGCAGCAGGCGCTGGCTGGGGGTGGCACAGCAGGGGGGCAGTAGCTGAGCCATGGAGCTTGGCTGAGTGAGCAAGTTCGTGTTTAATTAGGCTCTCTGGGGGGTCGGGGGTTCCTAGGTGCTGCAAACGCACATAGGTGCTTTGCACAGATCCTAAAGAAGCATTTGCTTTCCCTCCAAACATGAAAAGAGAAGGGACAAAAGTGCTGACCTCAAAAAAGATTGAGTACTAAAGATTCCCAGGCATGGATGATAGGAGTAGAGCTGAAGTAGGGACATACTTCCAGTTTGGCTTCAGAGAATGGCACACTGTGCATGAAACGATCTTTGTAAGTGCCCCCACCCTGAGAAGCAAAATGCTTCAGGAGAGAAGCAATAAATTACAACTTTGACTAACTAAAATTACCCTTGACTATATGCAAGGGCACCTAGTCAGCCCTGAAAAGCTAGAGGCTGAAAAATTAGACCCCTCAGCCCTGTTCCCTGGTCCAGCAGGGCAGGACAGTTTCAGACCGACACAATGACTGCAGGTGTTTTAATCTTGATTACGCTGCAGAAGCTCAGCGCAGCCCTCCGGGACTCCCCGAAAGGTCTCCCTCCATCCTACCTGCCTGCACAACGGAGATAAACGAGAGGTGTCTGGAGCCTTTATTGATATTTTCAGGAGCACTTCGAGGTGCGTGCTGCACGGTGCTGCAAAGGCCAGCTGCAAACCTCTGGCTGCACAGCCCCTTGCGCTGGCTGCAGCCCGGCTTCCCGGCTGCTGCACAGGGCTGGAGCTGGGGTGGAATTTCTGCCTTAAACATTCATTTTGCACCTTTGCTATGCAGCCAGAGTGCGTTCTCCAGGAAGGTGTTTAATCCGTTTGGAGGCTGCTGGCTTTTGTTTGCTCTTGGACACTCAGCTGGAGAATGGGACTGAAATTTTCAAAAGCGAGCGCTGTAGCCTCAGCACCAAAGAGTCCTCAGTGATGGGAATAAGCCCAACAGCAAAGAAAACAGATAAATCCACCGAGCCACCTGCTAGGGCTGCAGCATTTGCACCTGGCTGCTCTGCCCCTAAGCCATATCTCTTGCCGAGGACTGAAGGCAGCCAGATGGGTAAAGGGCCAAAGCACCGAGGACTCGGGAGACACTGACACGCTGTAGACATGTAAGAATAAAATCTGGGTTCCCAGGTGTGTGATGAAAAATAGAGGGAGGGAATAAAGCCTGTTAGTAGAACTGCAAATTCTAATGGTGGCTTGGAGGTTTTAAACAGGCTCCAGGCATCCAGAGGACCGTAGGAGGTAGGTGTGGGCACAGCACAAACCTGCGTGAGATCTCAGAGAGCAGAACGTGGCTGCATCTCACGCTGGGCTGCTGCAACACCTGGAGTGGAACAGCTCGCGCTGGGCTCTTTGAAAACAAAAGGGCAGCGATTTATCTGTTTTTATTTTTCCAACAAGCAAATGTAAGCTGAAGGTTTACGTCAATTTACTTCCAGCGGGTATTTTGGGACTGTACGCCTGTGCTGTGCAGCCCTTCTGCTGGGCCTGTGGGCAGGAATGACCCTCACTGGGAGTAAACTTGGTTGCATGTAGACTGGCAACCCATGAAGGGAGAAAGCAAAATTCACAGGTGATTATTCAGTCAGCAGCCAGAGGAACAAAATTAATCAGTAAATTATGTGTTTATTGCCCTAGTGGAGAGGGAATGCAAAGTGAGGTTTAGTGCAAGAATAACTTGGCTATTTTTTTAAGCCAGAATGAGGTTTCAGAAGTTTTACTTGCTTCCTTTGTAGGAAATATCTCAGGCAGAGCTGAAAAAAATACATGGCAAGTTTCTTCTGCTCATCAGAACAAATCAATGCTGCAGAAACCACCAGAAACTGTTAGAGCTAAAACCTCCGTCTCCCTAAAAGCAGGCAAATGTGAAAGGAGAGCTCAGCAGACATAACACTGCATTGGGGCCGTTAATTCTATTTAAGTCTTTAGCTCAGCTACCCTGTGTTGCTGTTGATGGGCTGTCTGATGTCTATATACTTCAGGGTTCAATGCAACCAGTATTTTGGTTGTATTTGACTCCAAGAAAATAGTCTGGGCTCAGGAGTGCTACTCCTACGTTACTGGGTCACTCTGCCAGTTACTGATGAATATGCAGCTCTAAAGATATTCTTGAGTGTTTTTAAATGCGGTGCAAAATGAACAGAGCCGAAGTTAAACAAAGCAATTATTTCCAAACTTGAGCTTTCACAATAGAGGCAAATTGTAATCACATCCTTTGAAACCTGCAATTACAAGCAGTTCCCACTAACCCTTTGCCCTCCTCCTTTGTGATAGATGGAAAACGAGCTACAAGGCGTTAGTCAGCGCTTCTCTTTTGTTTCTTGATACAGCAAAACTTCACTGAACTTGCCAGGAGCTGTTGGTGTTTTAATTCCTCCAAGTGTTTAGAGATCTTTTAAAGGACTAGGTAAAACTTCCCTGGCTGAGATGTTTCAGCACTTCCCTGCCAAAACAGGTTCTCCAGGAAAAGGAGAAGTAGATTGTACTAACCTTTTCCCAAAGCCATTTCTAGAAACCTATTCCTGTCCTGGTGTCCATACTTTGTTTCCAAAAAGGCGTATAAAATAGGGTTGGCTCAGGGAAACTGCCAAGGCTGAATCAAGGCAGGGAAACAGTCCTTCTTCTCTGGGCTTAACACAGTGCCCACATCGACAGCAAAGGGAAAAGGTGGTTTAACCACTGTAAATACTGAGTGGACAAATATTTCACAGATGAGAAAGCTTTTTAGTTTAATAGACACAGACAGAAGAATTTTAAAGTGTTAGTAATTAAGCAGTGGTAACTGTTATCAAGGGATGAGGAACATTCACCATCTCCTGTAGTCTTCACATCAAGGCTGGATGTCTTTCCAAAAGACATCAAGACTCCTTCGGTAAGAAGCTGTTCCTCTCTAAATTTAGAGACCAATGAGTGAAATTAAATGGCCTGTATTATATGGAGTTCAGATGGAGTGACTGTAATAGTCCTTATGAGCTTTTAAAATCCTTGAACCTCCAAATCTTTGCCAGCATCTCCTTAAGGAAAGTTTTATGACCAGGATTGGACTGGTCAAGCTTTTGGACAGCACGGAACAGCCTGTCAGTGGTGTGTACATCAAGCCCTCAAAAGTTCTTCTCCCTTACTGGGGGAAAGAGCAGCACGGGGTGAGATTTGCAGCAGAGTGCTCAGACCGTGTGCACGTGCCCCTCAGCACCAAGGCTTTTTCCTCAGAACTTCAGTTGTCATCTTGGCCCAACTTGACTTCACACCTTGAGAAAAGTCTCAGTTTGTGCTTTTACTACATCCAATAGTCCTGTTTAGGAGGTAGCAGGCTGTACCTAAGCTGATAAGGGAAAATAGTAATTTCCTCAGTGCAGAGAAAGAAAAGACCCTCACGAAGTGAGTGGAATTTGGGGCACGCACCTCTGGCGTATGCTCACTTCTGATGCAAGGCATGACGGTACAGTCCCCTGGTCCCCCCTGAAACGATACCCTCTGAGCAGAGGTTTTCCAGCAGTAAAACAGAAATGGGACAGCATAACAGAAACTGCTCACATTTTTACTTTTGTACTTGCACTCTTTATTCTCCGACTGCTTTGGGGAGGGCTGGGCAAAGAAGTGAAGCTCCTTCGCTCATATAATAACCACATGTTTCTCCTCAAGGTTTTTGTCTTACCTAAAACCTGATGATAAAGCCTATATAGACTCCTGATTTAAAACTCTAGAGAGCAGCATTTGCATGTGCAGATCACCTTAACGCGCTGTGCTCCGGGGATGAGAACAGGCCAACCTGCTGGGCAAGACCAAGAACCCTCTCCCTCCAGCCCCAAACCTGCCCTTCCAGCCCCAAACCTGCCCTTCCAACACCGAACCTGCCCTTCCAGCACCGAACCTGCCCTTCCAGCACCAAATCTCCCCTTCCAGCACCGAACCTGCCCTTCCAGCACCAAATCTCCCCTTCCAGCACCGAACCTGCCCTTCCAGCACTGAACCTGCCCTTCCAGCACCAAATCTCCCCTTCCAGCACCGAACCTCCCCTTCCAGCACTGAACCTCCCCTTCCAGCACTGAACCTCCCCTGCCAGCCCTGACTTTAGCACACCACTTTTCCACCATGCTCAGCGGAGTGTCTGCACAAATCCTTGTCCATCGGTTTGCTTGAAGAAAGAGCAAAGGTTTGCTTCATTCTGCCTTCAATTAGCAGCTCTCAGTGAGCAGCGGTGCTGGGCGGTGTCAGAGCAGCTGCCCAAAAGCGTGAAGGCAAAGCTCAAAGCTCAGCGCTCTTAAAGGGGTGTTACCGCAATGCTGGGGTTTGTTAATGGCAGTTAATACCAAAAAAGATGTAAATAAGGGGAATGGAAGCCTCATAGCAGGCTGCCTTTGAAACATCTCTTTCTAAATCATTAGCACAGTTTAACCAGGAAGAATCACGGGCTCACGCTGGACACTGGCTGCCTGTTTAAACAACCTCAGTGGCAGTAGCGATGGAAGCAGAGAGGAGCGAGCCCTCCTCGTAACACTGTGTTAGACCACAGGCAGCTGCAGGAGGCTCGGTGGTTTTGTCACAGAAGATCTGAGGGAGGAGCAGAAATGAGAGAAGCCACTGGTTGGTGATAACGGGGAGACTGGAGCAAGCAATGCCCTGAGACAAGCGGCGCATGCACACGGGAGTGCTGGGTGAAATGACATCTGGCCCACAGCCTCTGCACATCTGAACTCAAGCACGGTACCATTAAAAAAATTTTACATTTCCTGATAAGCAAAAGAAAGGACTGAAAGCATTGCGCAAAAGTTCTCCCGGAGTCTGGCTGATAACAGTTCCCAGGAAAAATGTTGCTCAATTTTTGTTACTTGTGGTTTAATGAGGTGTGGGAACTCTGGTGGAATATCAGCATCCTCAAGGAGCGAAGTGTCTCTACAGGTCAAAGGAGCTCTCTGGATCCCAGAATGATGGGGAACATCCCATCTGTACCTATCCTGTTCCCCCCAAACTTGCAGTGACACACACAAACTCTTCAGGGTGGATCCTTTCCACTTCATGCAAAGCCACAGTCATTCCTGGGCCAGGGGAGTGGGGTTCTCCTGACTTTTTAAAAAGATCTCTATCCATTTCACATTTAGCTGGAACAGCAATCAGAGATGTTCCTAAACTCATGCAATCCTTACATTGAGATGTGCACATCTTGCTTGAAATAACAGAGATCAGGAAGGGGATAATCCAGGACTGTAAGTGCAAAAAAGAATCTGAAATAATATCTAACAACTGCAGTAGGTTCATTAATCTGGTGATTATTTCTGCAGTAGACACGTCACCTATAGCGTTACAGCTGTCAGCTGTCATGTGGCAGCACACAGCCCACAGCTGACAGCGGCTGAGTGGCAATGGAGCATCTTTAAATAAGCCTCAGCCTAAATCCCCACGCACGCCTAGAACGATATTCCAAACTGGCTTTGCTTCCCGGTGTTCCTGGCCTGCCATAAATCTCAGCATTACCTTGGCCCACGCCACAGCACCGTGATCACAGAGAGACACGAAGCCTTGAGGAGTCACTGGAAATGAAATAAGGGGGAAATTCCCTTTGCAAGTGTCCGGGTTCCTGGTGGCTGGGGGAAGCCTGGGATGCGGGATGCTGGTGGAGCGCGGTCACTCCGGCAACACTGCTCATGTGCCCGCGTGTCTCCGTGGGTCCGGGCAGAAGCAGTGTTCCTTTTGTAGGCTCGGGAAGCCCTTTTGTAAAGTAAATCTTCCAGGTTTTCCATGTTGGTGGTAACAAACCAGTTCAGTAGTACTAAGGCATTAGAAGTGCCAACTGTCTACGTAGCAGCCAAAGGGGGAGCAAACGCAGCGGAGCTGCTAACTAGCATCGCTTAAAACAACAGATTTATTTATGTGTCTACAAATGGAAATGGGGCCCTTCCACCTATCTTAAGAGCCAAATCCCGCTCCAAGGAAAGGAGAAATGTCATCTTCTTCCAAGTGTCATCCAGAGAGATAATAATCCAATTCTGTTTTAAATTAGCCATCATACCTAATGCTCCTGGTAGATTTTTTTTTTTTCTGAAGCTAGCATTTGACTTGACATTTGGATGTGGCTATAACTGTCTTTTGCTGCAGGTACCAGCACCGTGTCATTGACTCATTGCAATTTACTGCGTATTGGTTCTGATGACACCAGTAACTCACGTTTGGCCAGCAGGGACTGGTAGGAGGCAGGGGGTGCGGGGCTGGCAGGCACCACGCTGGCCGTGGATTAGACTCTTGCCAGGAACGAACCGTATTATCGAGGACGGAGCAGAACTGCTGTTCCGACCCTCCACCTGGCAAACAGCTATCAGCTGCTTCACATTCACTCCGGCTATAACGAACTCTTACGCTGGTTTCTGCACATAAATTACGGCTGAACAGCCTCAGCCGTGCAGTGCAATTTTGCTGCTGTCTCCAGAGTGCCTTTCCTCCGGCTGAGAGCTGCCTGTCTGACTTCCAGGGGGAAATTTTTTAATAGGAATGACAGAAAGTCTGTAAGAATGGTTCAGCCGGTTTCCAGTTTCGATCAGTCCATTTCATCTGCAGCTATCAGATCCGCTAAAACGAGCCTGAGCTGGGAGCGAGGAGGAACCATGGAGCAGGACCCAGCCTGGGGAGAGGAGCCTGTGAGCAGCCAACATGTGCTAATTGCAGCCCAAAGCTATTTTGCTTTGGTGCTTGAAAGTCTGTGTGTCTGAGGCAAGCTGATGTTTTTTTGCAAACCCCAGAGGAAAGAGGGGAGGAAAAATTCTTTCTTACTTCAAGCAGCCATGTTACATCGGTAATTACATCATGTAGCTTTCAAGCCTAACTTGGTTAGGACCTTATCTTCCCTGTAATGGCTATGGTAACAGACTGCACCGTGGAGAGATTTGATTAAGGGGTGATGTCAGCCCATTTACTGGGAACAACATGGATTTGGGGTGCAGACAAGAGGTTTTAAATGACCCACGCTTGGCTGTAAGAATTGGATTTGCCAAAGCATGACTTTGTGTCTGCCACTGTAAGTTTTCAGTAAATTGCATCGTACTCCCACCCTCCTCCCTTTACCCCCTTTCTCCGTGGGTGTTACTTTTCATCTGTGTTTTTCACTTAACATCTGACAGCTTCTTCTGTTCAGGGCTAGGCCAGATGATGGGATGCTCCAGCATCCTCCAGTAGCAGCTGGAGGTTCCAGCATGGATGAAGGAGAGCTTTAACCTTGTGCATGATGTTAAAGGATTCAGTGGTGGAGCAGGGTGTCAAGGGGTGCAAGGTGGGAAAATTAAGGTGCTACCCACTCAGTCATTACCACCTTGTTGCACATACCGAAGTTAGCAGGCAGAGGCAGTGGAATAATAAAATCTAAACACCTGTAAAAACTATGAGTTTGGGGATTAATACTAAAGTTTTAATCCCAACCAATTCTCTTTGGTGTTTTATGGTCCAGCTTCCCCTTTACACAACCAGAGAGCAGAAAAAGAAAGAAGGGCAGGAATCCAGCCTGCAGACAGATTTTAACAAATGGTGGATTCTGCCCCAAAGATCTTTTTTAGAATTCTTTTAACTCTACTTAACAATAAAACCAAGGCCTTTCAGTAAACCTATCAGGCAGACCCTAGTTGTGTGGGGACCGCAGGGAGGTCTGAATTACTCTTCTCATGCACGTGTTTATGCGTGAGGGTGGTATCTTGTCCTTGAGTGACACCCCAGTGTCATCTCTGAAGGCTTCATCTCAGCCTCAGCTGCAAAGCAGATGACTTTGACATGACCTGCAGAAAACATACCAGGGATGCCACCTGGCTCTTACTTTTGGAGGATTCATAAAGGCATTAGTGAAAAGGGACTTGGCCATGCTGTGGACACCTCGAGCAAATCTTTCCATCTTTCTCAATTTCCAGCTCTTTCCTTTCTATGGGAAGCTTGCAAGTCACCTGTTACACGTATGAACAGAACCTCAGGAGATAACAGGATTAGCCTCACATCGCTAAAGGTATGCAGATACAGAAAGTACACGTCAGTGACAGAGTGCTCTGATCTTTGCAGGATGAGGTATCCTAGATGTTTACTTCTGTACTCAAGGTGTGCCCTGAACTTACAGTTCAGGCATTACAGCGTTGCCTTGTTAAACTAGAAATGTCTGCGTGTTTTGCACTGGGTAGGTAGATTAACAGAAAACAATTGCCAAAAGCAATCAACAACATTCTAAAGCAGTTGTTCAGCTTCCCCGCAGCTGCTTCTCTTTTCCTCAATAAAAAAAAAAACAAAAAAACCCCAACAGCCTCCCCCCACAACCCTCCTGCATAATCTTGCTGTTACTCTAGACCAGTAGCTACAGCCTGTAGGAAATACTCCTCTTGAAAAATCAGCCTCACCATTCAGCCTTGTCACTAGATGATAAAAATGGAACTTTTCCTACATTTACCCTCCAGCAATTAAGTAGCAGACCATTTCTCCAAGCAATAAATTTCTTGGGGATTACTGTTTAACAAAAACATAGCACAGTGGGAAAATGATCCACTGGAAGAAATATAAATTACAGAAGATGCTGTAATGCAATCTCTGTGTGCAGTTACCTTTAAAGTAAAAGCAATTAAAGGAAATGGGAGAAGCTGAAATGTATTTTGTTTTTCAAGCTGTTGAAAATAAAATAAGAAGTTGCTTAACCTGACTCACTTTCAATGGAAAATGCCATTTTCTGATCTCAGCCAAATACTCTCATCCTCTAGCAAAACCTTTGGACATCTCTATGAATTTCTGTGTTTGGCCACCCTCTCTCTCATGCACACCCCCTTCATTTCAGTTACTCCAACCAAAGGTGACACACAAGGGTTCTCCAGAACCTCTCCAGCCTCTGCTCACCGACAGGCAGAGCCGGGGCAGAGACTGCCCCCCGAGTAGCACAGAAACACCCATCCACAAGAAGCATCCAAAACTTGTCAGACAAAAGCAAGATCCCATCACATCTTTCAGAAGCAGGAGGTAAGCCAAACTGGTCCAAGCAGGGGTAAACACCTTTTCCCAGCATGCACGCACCAGAAAGCAAGGGGACAGGTCCCTGTCAGAGTGGCTAAGAGAATATAACAGAGCCTCACTGACGGAAATCAAACTGGAGGAAAGCAGGGAAAGGCATGCTTTGCCTCTGAAGTGCTCCAAAGAAAAACTGGAGGTAACAGCTGCAGAGGTAAAGACAAACCTCATGGAGGTGGGATTAGGTCCCTGACTGGCACAGCCTGAGCTGGTGCCGTTCGTACTATAAGGAAACCATCACCTGGCATTAAAAAGAAAATAATATTAAAAATAGCCAGAACGTTTGCCCTACATTTCTTAGATTAAATTGCCCGATAATCCAAAGGGCAGCTCATCGCCAGCTTCTGTTAAAGATAACAGTTTGGGCATTTTCCTGACAGTTTTGTGACATCCCACGTACTGTTGGACAAGGCAATTTCTTAATGGCATTAAATATCCCTTTTGTGTGTTGACAACACATTACAAGGAGCCAGACCTAAAGACTGTTTTCCTACTGAAACTATAAAATTTTGTATATAATTCATTTAGCCATGTAATGGAAACTTAATGGCATGTGAAAAGCATAAAATAGAATTTGTGGTAAATGTCTTAAGTCTTAAAGATACATTTGTGCCCGCTCTGGCTCTACAACTGTCGCAGAAAGAACAGTTCTCAGCTTCAGAGTTGTGGAAGGTCTGCTTTAAATCTCTGGGAGGTAGAAGAGGGATTTTGTGTAAAAGACCCTAATTTTCTCTCGTTTACCCACAGGTTCTCTGTCTGCAGCCCTCCCTTGCTGATAACAGCTCCCTGGCCCATACAGAGGCAGGAGGAATGCCCGGCTGTGTCCCTTGGGTACGCCTGAGGCCCTCATTAGCGCAAACAGGTAATTACGGAGTGGTGAGATGCAGGAAATAACGGGCAGGGAGTATCTGCGCTCTGAGACCAAAGCTATCACCAGGCTTTCTGCTTTCCCCACTTTTCCTGCAAAGCTCCTGGCTGGTTTGGGGCAAGGCGGGTGTTCACTGGCCTCGTCTCTCCTACTAAACCACGGCCTTGCTCTCACCTCGTACACTGCACGGAACCCGGGCGGAGGCATCGGGCTCGAATAAAAACAGCCAGGCTTCCACCCAGGACTAGATACAAGCCTGGCTAAATTCGTGGTGAAATTTGCCACCAGTTTATAACAGCCCAGGGCTTAATGCATCCATGCTCTCTGCCTGTAGCTGAAGGAAGGAGCTGGCACCGTGGGCATCACTAACCGGATCTCCTGAACCAAGAAAATACTGAGTCAGGTGAGAGATGCCTGCGGCTGTCTGGCAAATGCAGCCAGTCCTGCTGGCGCTGGCTGCTGCTGAAAACATCTTCGCGTTTCTTTAAAGCTACAGCAGTGAAATGCATTCAAATCTGACATGTTTTTTTCTGTCTAGACGCCTTCATGTAGCTAATTGCCTTCTCAAATATCTCTTTCCTCCTTCTTTTGTAAAGCTCAAAGCTTAGGAAATCAAATATCTAGATCATTTCCTTGGAAGTACATGGGCGCTACAAATATCTGGTGCATTTGCAGGTGAAGGACAGTACGTTATCCACTATTCCAAAGCCACTGATTGTAGCGTCCTTAACTTTGCATAAAAAGGGGAGATTTTTTTGCTGTTGTACACTTATCGAGCCCAAAGTTTGAGTTTGGATTGAGGTTTAACCAAGGTACCTCATTTAGGAGTCAGCAGGCACAAACAAAGAATTCAGTAGCAAATTTTCTACTTTCAAACCTTCTTTTAGGAACATCCTCAAAGGAGTAATATCAATTGACTCACATTGTTCCTGGAGAGTCTGTGAGCTTTTAAAGCAAGCTGGCTCTGGAATTCTGGTGATCAGCTGACGCAGTGGTCAGTATTAACGAACCAACATGCAGACACAACTGACGGTGCTGCACAGAAAGACCCCAGCAGAGCTGGAAGATTACACATATGGGAGGATTTGCTTTGGAAGTTTAGGGCAGGAGGTTTTGGATGTTCACGGAATTTTCTAGTTTGCATTGTAAAGCAATGAAGCCCAGTATTTCTGATGAAGTTTCTGTTGGTCAGAGGTGCCTTTAACCCTGAAATTTGTCAGGGGCACTCTCCAAGAGTGGGCAGGTTTCTCACGTGCAGTACTCCCACCCCTGAAGCCAGAGCCTTTGCCTCCAGGATTTCTTCGCCATGACCTGTGCACAGGAGTGGGGAATGGGGACACGGACTCTCGGAGCTTCCCAGGCAGAGGGGTCCTGAGCTGTGTGTCACAGACGGTACCCAGCAATGTTGTGGTTAAGGTGCTGAGAACACAAGCACTGGCTAACTCTGGTGCCTTCGATCACAAACCCCTTTTTTTCTCTCTACCTGGAATGCATCTGGACTTTCAGACAGCTGAATGTTATTCCAAGGAGTTTACTTGTAGTATCATCCTCCACGGTGACATTGCTGCCTGGCTTAGAGGGAGAGACAAACCCAGGTAGACGGGGCTGCCATGCTGGGTCACAACAAAATTTCCTCTTGTCTCAAATGCCTGCAGAGAAAATTGATATATAACACCTTCAAGTGTAAATTCCAGAACGAAAATCTTGTTTTTCAGATATGTGGGAAGGCTAGAAACATCTCTTTTCCATTGTTGGGATTTTTTTTTTTCTTTTGCTTGGAAATCAATGCCTCAAATGGAGAACAGCCCCCAGAAGAGATGAAGTTCAGGGGTAGTTTAATTTGCGAAGCTCTCCTGATCCAGAACAGAAATGTGCCATCCAAATTATGCCCTTTCTATTTGCAGGGAATACACAGGTTCTTTATTTCTTGAAGTATCACTTCAGGAGCATAAGCTGCACACTGTCCTCAGCCATTAAAAAACCTGCAAATGTGACTGCCTTGGGAGAAAGCTGCTTCTGGGAATGAATAGAAAAGAATCTTTCGCTTATTTTTGTTTCTACCTTCATATGTTATTTATTATCAGATGCTTCCAGGTATATTTGCAGCCTCCCTAGGGGCCATTGCTGGAGCGACATTAAACGAGTTTACTCAGATGCTGCTGTCTGTGATGCACTCTAATTTTAGACTTTGTCTCCCTGGTTTCTGTATTTGGATGCAAAGAAGTGACAAGCGCTTCTCCCTCTCTCCTGTATAATCTACATTTAAAGGATGGGAGCAGCTCAGGGTTTTGGCAGAAGTCGGAGGAAAACGGGGGGAAAAAAACGCATCCTGGGGTCACATTTGCCAGCTTTATCAGCAGCATCAGCAGGGGCTGCTGGGGGCAGGGCTGTCAGCCAGACCCCATTTCCAGGTGCTAAATCAGGAGGCCAGCAGAGCTACTCCCCTTCGCTCTCAGGAAACTGAGCCACCATCAGGCTGTTCCTAAGGGAGGGAATAATAATAAACAGAGGGGATTAGGAAAAGGCTGAGCACAGGAGGAGAGTGAAAACATGCTGGTAAGGAAAGATAAATGGAAGAGCAGCAGGAACTGCTGCCTGGGGAGGAGCGCGGAGGGAGCGCAGATGGAGAGAGGAGAGAGCGCTCGGTGTCAGGAGCGGCACGGGTGCTCTCGGGTGGCAGCGTGCTTTTTTGGCAGAGAGACACTGGGACCCGGTTACATTTCACCTCCTCAACTATAGACTGTCCTCAACCCATCCAGGCCCAAATCACGCTCCTGAGCCTCAAGGAGCCTCAAGCCAGGGTGCTCCTCCACTACTTTTACAGAGGGTATGAGTTTGGGAGCCCGAGCCTGCGGCTGGTCAGAGAAAGTGATGCCAGGAGGTACACGGGCACATTTCGGAGACTGACAGCTCTGGAGGCCCTGAAGACAAGTTCATGGCAGGCTTCAGACTTTGCCACTGGCTCCAGCTACACTTCAGCTGCACTAATAAGGAGCTGATCCTTTGCAGAGTCAGAAGCATCTATTTGAGTTTCACAGCAATTTTTCATTTAGGGAAAAGGCAGACCCCCCCAGGGATTACCTCTAATGGCCTTTTCCTGGGGGAGCAATCTCCTGGGGATCTCCTCCTCCTCCTGTGGCGCTCCGAGCCGGGCTGCACTTACAGCAGATACTGCCAAGACAACTGAATATCTGCTGAACGTTCTTGTGCCAATGGTTAACGCCACGGCTTCGGTAGGCTGCCACTGTGTTAAATATCCAGCCACGATAACAAACAGCCCAGCTGACACGGACAGGCATAGCAGCTGCTTTTCAGTACAGACCAACTACTCCCCGTCACCACCTTTCTGCTCAGCGGTGCTCGGAACAATGCTGAATTGCCTGTTCACATTTGTCACTGTGTGTATACATATTTTTCCCCCATTTCATCCAGAAGGCTGTGTAAAGCTTGGGAAATAGGTGGTACCATTAGGAATAATTACACCAGTTGCAAATTCCTATTAGGTTTATTGCAAAATAACCAGCTTGGACCCTATGTGGATTACAGCTGGGAAGCTGAGCCCTTTCCCCAGGTCTATCTGTTCCACTTAATGTGTGTTTCCAATAATGTTATTCCATTACAGAAAACTAGAGTTAGAAGCCCTTTTGTTTACTGTGTTATACAAATTCAATTTGTCATAGAGCTGGTTGTATAAATTAGAAATAAGGGATGTTAGCAAAATTAAATGATAAGGCATTTGCCAGTTTCCATTGCAGCTAAGATTGGTCTGATAAATTGGAACTGCCAAGCAATGTTTGGTGAACTAAAATACAGCCACAAATTAGATCCATAAATAAGTCAGTAATAGACAGTGTGTAGATGGACATGAATATCTTGGATCTTCCCTGCTCTTGCATTACAGAGAACTGGGAAGGAGGTATTAAGAAATTCGGATTTTCTCCTGTGGTGCACGCTGGTGTCAGCCTGATCTGCAGCAGGCAGTAAAGCAGCCTTGTCTGATGGCCACCTCCTTCGCCTTGCCTGCCCTCCGCAGACCTGCTGCCTCCACACTATGGCTTTACTAACTGGTGGCACAGGGAATGCAAGCGGAGAAGGGAACCTTGACTGCCCAAGGAGAAGCAACAACCGCTAGTGCTTGATTTCCTATCACTGACAGTAAGACCGTGTTCTGCGGGGTTGCGTTGCAGCTTGTTAAGCCAGGAGACAGAGATACACCCCAGGATGACCTGTGAGCTGACAGCTCGGGAAACCCAGGTCTGGAGCTGGGAAGGTGTATCCCTGTCCTGTTCTCCTCAGAGGGGCTTGTGGGCTGGTGAGGAGCTGGCAGGTGAGCTGAGGTACCTTCTCGCTGCTCCAGAGCCCCAGGGACCTCTGTAAGGATGGCTGTGAGGATGGCGTTGGGGTGTGCTACAACAAAGAGGGAAGGGGTAGGATCAGCTCTAAACATGCTCTCGCCCCCTTTTTCCGATTGAAAGAAGTCAGAACAGATCAGACATCTACTGCCCTTCGTAGCTCCTTCCCGATGTTTACTGCCTCGTCTTTCAGAGCAGTCATGCTAAAATATTGAAGCCTAGTTTTTTATTCCTGAGTCTGAAACTGCCCCTAATAAGCACAGATACAGACAAGACATTTTTCCATCTCCTACATTTTTTAAATTACTCCTAACTCTTAAAATTTGCACGTTCTTTCCTCACAAGGACATGTTACACTGTACCTGCGACATCCTCTGTAATATAGCAACGTAACTAGGATGGAAAGACAGAGTTTTGTACTTACTCTACATTATTCAAGCTACTCATTGCGATTTTAGAACATCAGTAAAAATTGAAACTCCTTCAGAATAATGGTAGAAGCACTGTAGGGAAGGATGGCTGATTTTCTGCTGAAGTTCAAGCCTTTTTGCAGCATTCCAGGGGATGCTAACAGTTCTCTGCTCCAAATGCATTTGCTGTTGGAGACAAAGCACCACAAAAAAAGGTGATTAAAAGGAAGGAGAGCTGACGTGGCTGTAATGGGGAGGTAATTCATGTTGATGGAAATCCTTGAACTCAGTTCATTTTTAAGGGAGAAGGGGCAAAGGAAACCTGTTGTGTTGTTTCCAGGGTCATAGAAATCGGTCCGGAGCTTTCTCTCCTGGAAAGTTTCTTGCTCAGAAGAGCATCACAGCAGTAAGGGGAGGGGGAAGGGAGACACTTTCCTCTTACCCCGTGTATTACAGGGGGATATTGCAGGATGCCCAAGATGTTCCAGTTATTCTGCAGCTGATGGAAGGTTTCTCCTATTAGACTCTTTGCAGCAATATCCATCAGTAGGGCTCAGGGGCAATTCTCTGGACCTTCCGCCTGTGTTTTGGGAGCAGACTGGCACAACTACCACCTGCCAACACCTGACCACCACCTTCTTATCTGGGGGAACTTTGCTGGGCTCTGAAACGCTGCCTGTTCAGGCAGAATGGCTAATCCCCCCCAGGAGGGACTGTTCGGAGCGGAGGGGATACAAGGAAATAAACTCCCATCTGCAAGACAAGAAGCCATGTAGAATGGACTCCTTATAACAGGAGGGGGTGGGGAAAACTTGCCAGCAGGAGTTGGGTCCTGGAGCTCTCTGTCATGTACGTTAATGATTCCCAGACATGTTCTATAACGCGAAGCAGCAGCAGCTGCCTCGTGGAGCTGCACATTTTGCCTTTGCATGTTGCAGTTCTGTTCCAGGATAAAAGTTGAGCTAAAAATTCCAGTGGCAGGAATGTAATCCCTTTTTCCATAAAAGGATTTAGCCCCTTCCTTACCAAACTCTTGGACTGTAGGTGAGTAGAGGCAGAAAAGAGCAAAGTTCTGTTTAGCTTTCTGTGACGGATGGAAACCGCAGAAGCATTTACATGTCTCCGAGTGTCCTGTATAGACTTGACCTTTCACGTGTCAGTGCTCTGCTGACCCAGAAATTCATGAACCTGGAGGTACCTGGCTCTTGAAGAATTGTTCCTTGTGTCAGCAAAGCTTCTTGCTTGACATGGATTGGCCTTCCTTGGAAAAAACCTGAGAATTCTTGTTTTAACTCTGTTCCCAACTATTTTCATCACAAAAAGGAACAAAGCTTGCCTTCAGTACTAGGGCAGTAAGAGAGGAGGAAAAACAGACGAAGGAAAGAATCATTAGAGACACACACCAAATTATTCAGCTGCTGTGACATGACCAGAGGGGAAAGTGGAAGGTTCCTTGCTGGAGTGTGATTGAAAGCCTCGTGTATGTCATTCTGCAGTGAAAACTATCAGATAATTTATGTTAACTGTCAATTAGGAAGATTTCGTACTTTCTAGAAGGAAAGTCGCCCTGCAAATGCCTCATGCTTACTTATGTAGACTTAGTAAAATTCCACATTTACTGAGAATGTCTGACACCTGAACTGGCCCCAGACAGAGCCCTAGTCTGCACATGTGATGAGAAGGGGTTAAGATAAATAATTTTTCTTCTTCATCTCTCCCTCTTACCTTCTCGTTTATAAATCTCCACAGGCTCAATAGCTGTAAACAGAGGCTCTGGCAGACGGATGTTAAGCAGGGAAGGGAGGAATCAAAAAACGTCAGGGAAGAAGGAAAACATCAACGCTACCCAACAGGTGAAATTTAACAGTGCCATTTCCAAAGGAGCTATGAGCAATGTGAGGAGTCTCCCACGTACTGCACATCATACCTCTCCTTTGGTACAGGTTACTTGGGGTAGCACTGATCCATGACCTTACAGATCCCAACAGCCACACAGGCACGTACGATGCTTGTTGCACAGGGTAAACACTACAAACTCAATGCAAACCCCAGATTAAATTATGCTTTTGGGTCCAGCTCCAGGAAAAGGTGCAAAGCAAGCTCCCAGGAGGAACCCTCAGAGCAGAAGGTAATATAACCACCGCCCTAAAGGTGGGTTCTCCCATTTCCTTCTTGCCCCAACAAGGCAGAGAACATTTTACGGAGACTCCCACTACCTTTCCACCTGCATGTTCATGGATTGCTTTCCCAGAGCTGCTTCTAATCAATTGATCTTAGTTAAATCCTTCCACTACCGATTCTCTCCAAGTCCATGTAACAGTTTATTATCTAGAGGATCCAAAGCAGACCAAAGACCTTTTTCATTAGTTGTTGAGCAAAAATCTGAGTCTGATAGCCCTGGCCCTGAAAGACTTTGTTTCTGAGTAGGCAGATAATGAGAAATGTCATACTGGGAGCCAGCAGCCAGCTCTGACAGGTCACGTGACCGGGCACAGCCTAAGGCCCAGCAGCCCACAGGATCTCCGACACCTCACACCCTGCCCAGCCCCCCCCGGAGGGTATGAGAAGCATGGCCAACATCTGGCAACTGGTTCTCTTGTCTTTGCAAAGCATGAATACCTAAACTAGAAGCATCCCAGAGACAAGTGGCCATCGGACTCTCACTGAATAGCTTCACTTTTTTAAACTTTAACACCTCCTGCAACTATTGTTATGTCTCCTAGGTCATGTCTTCAGAGAAGGAAGAAGCCTTCGTATGTTTCTCTGTAAAGAGATAGGACTGAAGAGGGGGGGAGGGAACCAGAGGATGGACCTTTGTCTGATTGCCTACAGATAAATTCCAACAACTCACCGTGCTGAGAAAGCTACATGAATTAAGGAAAAAGCCTGGCATATAACTAGCATCACAGGGCAGGAAAAGGTTTGAGACAATGCTGGGGTGATGACGTATATGCTGAAGATAGCTGGCTGGGAAAACCAGCGACGTGGGGCAGGCCACAGAGATTCCATCTGCATCAGCGCACCAACTGCATTTAATAGAAGAGTTGAGATCAAAATAATAAGGCAAAGGGAAGAGGCTGAAGCTACACAGGTGAAAAATGAGCTTTTCTTTGGCCCCTCCAACACACAGCTTGGCCCTACAGCTTAGAAATTGTTGTGGCTGCTTGATGTGAAAATGGTCCTAAATTTGAAACTATGCAGAAAGATCACACCAGGTATTTGATTTGGGTTTTTACAGGGCTGAAAGATAGGTGATCAATAGGTTTCTTTTGGTCCTCAAACTCACCAGTGCACAACCAGCATTTCTACTTCTTGCACCAAAGGGAGTAGAATAGGTCCCTGGTGACCAAACAGTTGTGTCATCCAAATAAATGCTGTCACAGCATCTCCAGTTAATGGTATATATCCATTTCTCTGAAAACTTTCTGCTTACTTCAATGTTGGTTTTTGGTGTTGTTTTTTTTTTTTTTTAAAAAAAATTCTACACCATTGCCAGCAGCAAAGAATAAAAGATCCTCGCGTATGCAGTGCAGTTCACTTACAGCTCCTTTATCACATCCCTCATTTTAAAGCAGTCTCTTCAAACCTCTTGAAGTCAGACCCATGTTAAAACACCTTTGCTGAGTTGAAACCTTAATCACCTCAGGTTCCTTGGGTTCTCGGAAGATAAGTGATGTAAATTTTACCTTGCTTGGGTGATGTTGGAATAAGCTCATTAAATTAATAGTTACAAAGTGCCATCTATCTCCCTGCAAATCACGGATGTGCTTCAGAGGGGAAACTCCTCTAGAGGAGCAGGTGGAGCATTTCTCATTCTAAGGAATAAAGCACTTCTCCGCTTAATAAGCTGGATGTGCCAGCTGCATGACAAAGAGGGTTAGATGAGCATGGGGACTTGCGAAGCGACTGGTTGAAATGGGACTGGAGAGAGAGCAGGACTCTAGAACATGGATGCAGTACTTATCTGGCAGGTCTGAGCGCTTTACTAATCAGTCTAATTATTTTAGAAGTGATTACCTTTTACCCCTCTCACTAAGCTTGGAGTTAGACGCAATTCAACTGGCAGATTAATATCCTGGAACTGTGTTTTTCCAGAGAGCCCAGGGCACGAGCAGGTCTCCCCGTACTGCCTGCTTGCAGTGCTCGCAGAGTTCGCCACCCCTGAAAGACACTCGGCTGTTCCAACCAACGCTCTCAGGGGAAGTGGCATGGTATTTTGCTACGTGCTTATACTTTGTGCATCAAAAAACAGCCCTGGCAACTTTCCCTCTGTTGTAGCTGTACCACAACCATGCTTTTAGGGAACGAGGTAGCTCTGTATTATCTTCTGCATGCAAACTGAGAAAACCCAGGGTTTCAGAAGTTAGAACCATCTAGCATTTCTGTACTGTGCTTTCCCCGTAAGGATGCAAAGGCTGATCGTTCACATACATACCCAGTGCATATGAGTGGTTTACATCTGCAAGATGCAGGTCTTTCTGGTTACGTGAGAATGGTGTCTGGAGGCTACAGAGCCACCAACACTGTCTCAGGCTGCCCCCCTGGCCCTCGGGGAACCGCAGCTACATCCACGGTCACGTGCGCCTGCAGCTCTTAAAATAAATGTGCAGATTGTATTTATTATTCAGCATCCACAGACAGCAGCGGCCAGATGGCCAGGAAGCCGAGTGTGTGCCGCTTCCGAAGGGGCCCTGTACCGAGTGGTATTTCATAAAGAATTAGAACTCCCCGTGGTGACATGAAGTGTGTCGCATTTAATTCTGGGTGTAGCTGCTGACCTGGCTTGAACTCCGTTAGGGAGCATAAAACAAATGAAGTATAGCACAGAGCTTGGAGAGCTGGGTCCCCTGAATCACCGAGACCGACTGAAATCCGCAGGCTGATGAGCCTGATGTTATTTGTTTCAGAGGACACTGGTGGGGACAGTGATGGCACCAGGACTGAAGAAACGCAAGGGGTTGAAGAATTGGAGAAAAGTGTGATGAGAAGATGGCAGATCTCTCTTGGCCATCAGCTGTATCACCTGTCTCCTTGCTCACCTCCATACCCAGAGTGAGGGATGCCCGCTCAGCATCCTAGCTCTGTCCAGACCACCTTGGACCAAAAAGAAAACAGACAGACACCTTTGCTCCTCCTTAAAATCTGCCTCTGGCATGACATCTGCCAGACCCTGTGACAGCCTTTCCTTCCTCGGCTCCTGCTTCTTTGGAGTCACAGCTTTGCCACCTAACACACTTTCCAAATCCAGGTTCCTTCAAAGCACCTTTCCACTGTCAATGACTTTGAGGTCTCTGTCAACACATCTCAATAAACAAACCAGAAGTCTGCCAGGCGGTTTTATGGAAGTATCCCTGGATATACCTATAATGTCTGTAGTTTGTTATATTTTATTCTCTTTGCATGGAACTGCATGTATTTTCCTTCTGTGTTTATGCACCTCCTTGTGCTGGCCACTCTCAGGTCAGGGTTGCTGGCCTGAGGTGCCACTGCATAATAAACGATTTAATTAGCAAATAAAATGCCTTGCTCAACTTTGATGTCTTCCATTCTTCCCAAACACAGGGAATTTTGATGACTGCAAGGCCTGTTACCAAATTCCCTGTAAATAATATGAACCTCTTTTGTCTAGATAGAAATCCTCAGGAAAAAGTCCAGTAAAATAAAAAAAAAAAAAAAAGTATTAAATGTCTTCAAAAGCTTTTTTTTTTAATAAAAATAATACGTTTCCCTGAACTCAAATGGAATAAAGTACAGTGATATTCGGAACGGAACAGAGTTATTTTCATATAGAAACTGACATCGAACAACCTTAACAATGCAGTTCCAGACACATAATTAAAATTAAAATTGAAAACAAGGAGCATGCAGATATAATTGCATTTTTTAAATAGAAAGGCATTGAAAGAAAGGCAGAGAATAAACAATTTACTATTTTTTCTGGTGATGACTCTGCAGTTAAAGCAGAGCTATCCCCTGAGGATTCCTGAATCACTTAATATCCTGCTTTTTTTTTTTGTTGTTAGACTGCTTTCTATTACATTTTCTCTGTAGAGGGGTATGTGTCAGAGTGAAGAGGAGAGCAGACCCTGGACAAAATATCCAGTAAAAGAAAACGAAATCATCTGTGTAATTCCCAAATTATTTCCCCTAAGAAAGAAACCACGTTATCTTCAGCAAAGCAGGATAGGCACTGCCCCCGTGCCCTTGCGCAGGCTGCTTTGAATGGGGGTGGAGATGAGATACACCTGCTTATCGTGGCTCATTTGGAGGAGGGCATCACCCTCCCCGAGCAGCTGGATGTCGGAGTGTGGTATTTCTATACAGCAGACATAGGAACCAGGGTTATCCTGCCAGCTACAAACCCGGCTGATAAGAGGGGAGTAATGCTAAATAGAAATTGGGTTAAAACAAGAAATAGCCTTATCAGGGCTCGAAGCAGGCTAAACGGGGTGAAAAGCATTATCTGCTCCTGGTGATGCTCTCTGAACCATGGGAGGAGACTCCAAAAGCAGAAACCTCACTGGGGCATGAAAGCAGGTGGAGTGGGAACCTTATTCCAGATGTTTCAGGTTCCAAAGAGAGAGATAATCCAGCCAACACCATGGCACTGGCTCTGCTGCAGTAAGTAGGTTTCTGCCTCTAAGGACAGAGTCCTTTGTCTGAAATGTTTCCCTGTTTCAAAGGCTATTACAAGTCCCCTTTAGGCTGCCACCTTTGCTAATATTTGTCACCATAGCCGTCAGAGCCGCCACGCTGCCCTGCGAACAGGCACTTTTCCCTGTGGGAAGCGATGGGAGCAGAGAGACATAATGGCCAAACTGAAATTAAAGAAAACAATGCTTCTTCTGGTTATCACTGCGCAAATGAGATATTTTGTGGGTTGATCTACAAATTCAATGTATCACTGTTTTATGAGCAGCACAAAGCCAACAGATCAAGCAGCTTGCTTCATTATGAGAAACAAATGGGGGAAAGAACGACTGTGACTTTCCTATTTCAGGCTCTACCCTTGGACTTCAAACTTCATAACAGCTCCAGGACACCTCTCCAATTGCTACAATAGCCACTACTTTATTGATGTCCAAAGTAGAACAAAACCGCAAAACCACAGGGCATGAGCCTGTGATCTCCAGCAAGGCACAACAAGAACCATTTCAGACCCTGCTGGATCCAAAAAATGAAAAGGTTTGCCTGAAGAGGAGGAATGAAAAGAATTCATTTCCCCAGTGAATTTGTCAGAGGAAGGTCCTCCCTCCGTACTTGAGTTATTCAATGTAGCAAACAAAATTCCATTTCATTTGTTTATGACTGTTAATTCTGGCTTGCCAAGGAATGCCTGACGGATGAATATTGCCAGCAGAAAGATGGATTTTATTCTGAGAGCACACTGCAAGCTGCTCCCCTGTTCGGTGCCATATTTCTCTGGGGTAGGAAGGATCTGTGCTGTTGCATTTGTTTTACACTCTGTTTAGTGTTCCCAGGCATGGATTTCTCACTCAGCAGAGACCAACGAGCAGGTCAAAGTGGAGCTGGGAAAGAGCCTTTCTGTGCCAGCCAGTGTAGTAAACACTTCATGTCGACTGCTATTCATTTTCCACACTGGGCATTTTGCAGCTCTGGAGACATTGCCCTAGCAGAACTCAGCTGCGGATGAGAAGGTGGCTTTGGCACGTTTCACAGTGATTTTCCCAGATACAAAAGCTTTTGGACATTCACACAAACCAAATTTCCAACACAAAGCTAAGAGCCTGGTGTCCAGAAGCTGTTTCCAGGTGCCTCTGCTGAGAGCTCAGCTGCCAGCACCGCACCACTCTGCTGCCCCGGGTGCTCCTCAGCAGAAGGTCTGCAGGGACGTGTCCCCAGAGCAGGACAAGTGGTGGCCCGTGGGGCAGCAGCACTGCTGCAGCAAAGCTGCCCCTTCAGCCCTGGCACAGCTCTACTGAGAGCACCTCTTCCTGCACAAAGCCAGCCAGCCTGGCAGGGAGGATGCTACAAGCTTAATTAGGAGGCTTTGTATAGTCACCGGACAGAAGCAAGTACTCGGGGTTGCCCTTAACAGCTGGCTCACAGCGGGTGCTCCAGGTCCCCCCCTCTGCTGAGCGCCAGAGCAGGGTGCAGGCACACCCCTTGCAAGCCCCTCTGCCCCCAGCACCCACTTCAGACTCAGCTGGGTGTTCGCTGAAGGTTTCTGGCTGCTGGTCCACCAGACTGACCTACGGACAGCACAAAGCATCTAGGAGACGGGAAGGCTAGAAGGAAGGTCTTAGGAAATGCAACGCCCGCTTCTTTTTCTCCATGCAAGAACAAGAGATTAACAGAAATTAAATTCTAGAGAAGGGAAGACTGCCATACTTCAGCAGGCACTCCAATGATTTGCAGTTGTGAGCGCTTTTCCCTTTTTCCATATGTTTCACAGCCTGTTCTGCCTAGAGTCAGGGTATCGGGTATCGGCACTTAAAATATTTTTGAGCCCCCTGGTGGTGCTCAACACGGGCAGTGTCTGAGCCGCCAGGCAGAGAAGCAAGACTTGCCACGTCTTGGTACTGTTATTTATTATATCAAATAGATAAATGCATAAAAAATAAACGCAATAAATGGAATCCACCTCTGCCTGGGCAAGGGCTTCCTATTACTCTGTGCATGTGCACGCTCGTGCACGCGTGTGTAACA
Source organism: Falco rusticolus (assembly GCF_015220075.1). Classification (NCBI taxonomy): domain Eukaryota; kingdom Metazoa; phylum Chordata; class Aves; order Falconiformes; family Falconidae; genus Falco; species Falco rusticolus. The sequence goes on along the minus strand of NC_051202.1, from coordinate 6,200,599 downwards.
GGCAAAGTACCCGACCGTGTTTCGGAAGAGCCGACTGCTCCGACAGCCGCGTGGGAAGCTCCGGGCAGGGGTCCCTGAGGTGCCTGGTGGCCCTGCAACACAGCATCGGCGGTGGCTGCTCATCACCAGCGGCAGGTTGGCAGACAGCAGATAAATCTGCCATGCACGTGTCCACGCATAATGAACACTGTCTTTATGTACTGCCTCTGCTGTGTAATCATCTATTAGTGCTAATTGCTAGAGCCTAGGGCTGAAGTGGCCTTTCACATTAAATAATATGATAATAAATAATATATATAAAAGATCTTCCGAAAGGGCAGCTGTAACCAGAAAGCTCCTCCCTGACTTAATACATTGCTTTTTCTGCCCAGGGCAGAGCTCTCTGCCACACCTTTGGTGCGAGCAGACATTTGGTGCGAGCAGGCAGAGGCTCCCTGCGGATGCTGGAAGGCAGGAGGGCCACCCTACAGACAGCATTGCTGACGCTCGGGCATTTACCTCTCTTCCTTGCGCTGCTGCCAGCTGCGTCTGAACACGCCATTCAGGGGCTGCCGGCTACTGAAGCCCCCCACTGCCGTACGGTGCCGTACAGCTCGGCAGCGCCCGTGGCACAGGGCTGGCTGGTCCCTCTGCAGCCAGGCAGTGTCACAGGTACGAGGGGTGGGGAATCTTCATAAACAGCCCTGACACGTACCTCGCGCTGCAGGCTGGGATGCGCTACGAGGGTATCATCCCGAGTTGTTTTAGGAGGCTCTGATGAGGAAGGACCAATCTTATCCAATATATTTACCACCGAGTGCTTAACCATGGTAATGTGACTGAAACAGCCAGTCTGCTGTGGGGTGGCAGGGCTGGTGGCTTGTGCCGTATTTCAGGAGCCATATCTGACCAGGGCTTATTTGCAAGTTTCTGACACTGTCCCCAAAACAACACTACCCTGTGCCTCCCATCAGCCCAGCAAACAAACTGCTCCAAACTGAAGGCAACAGGGTGCCAGCGAACAACCCACAGGGATGTGACCTTTAGATTACAGGTCCTCAAGCTATTTTCTGCCCACAAATTCCACAGACCCAGCAGATGATTGCAGTGGAGATTATTATAACTGTGGGGCCAGCTTCAATCCTGCTCAGCTTTAAAAAATAAAGAGAAGGAGGAATGTAAACTGAGCTGCAGGTGGCCGAAAGTGTTCCTGTGCTAAGCAGGAGGGTGATCCCGCAGGTTCTGCTCACCACACTGGTTTGAACTGTAGCTGAGACACGACGTCCTGAGAACATCAGGTCGGATCAAAATTAAACCAGAAAAAAACGAGATTGTGAAACCTCAATTAAGCCCATGTCTGCAATAGGTAAGAATTCGATGTTTTGGACAAAACCCCCAACTAATTAGAGAAAGTGATCCATTTAGCATTACAGACGGCCGGACTTTGAGTGACAAGAGGGTTTTATAACACTTAGACACCACCATGTTTAAAAACTGTAGGTTACAGAATTGCAGGATCCTTCCCCCATCGCAGGGCAGGTGTGCATATGGAAAAAGCCTTTCAGTCCTTAGGTTGAAGTCCTTCACTTAGCCAAGAAATCTCGTGGGAGAATGTTCAGGGGTCCTTACGTGACAGGTAGTTCTTTAATGGATTGTGCTGCCAGAAGGGACGGCTGTGATGCAGGACACAGGCCAAAGAGCATCACCTTCTCAGTAACATTTAGACTGTGGCAGAATTAAGATTTGAACACAGATCTTCCTTTGAAAAACAAAATTAATGGTGTTTTTCTAGTGCCTCAGCCCACCGTGCCTTCAGCAGTTGTGCTGTTTATTTCATTATAATAAAAATAACACTGTGGGGGTGGGAAAAGGCCACAAATTGGTGCTGTGCCACTTCCAAGCGGTCAGGTTTTGACCAAATTCTTATTCCCAATCATCAGAACAGAGGCCCTACTTTGTAAGGCTCTCTATACAGACATTGATTTTGTTGCTGAAGACCTAGTCTTCCTTTACGGGTGCCACGGTGGGACCCTTCCCCAGCAGGGCACACCAGGGTGGGTTTGTAGGCAGCATTCCGTGAAAGCCTTAGGGTAGAAAACTAAGGTGCAGTGCTGCTTTCTGGTTTGATGTCATCCATTTCTCCTGTATACGCTTCCTATTTTCCTTTTCCCTCCTGGCTTTTTGGCAAGGTGACTCCAGAAGGGGCTGCATGGCTGACAGATAATTACTTCGCTCACATCCAAATAAAAGCTCCAGAACCACCGATCTAGGAAGCTGGGGAAAGAGCAGCTTTTGCAATCAAGACATTGCAAAGCTGGCACAAAACGCAAACCACTGACACCACCCTTGGACTCATTCCTGATATGGAAACAAGTACTGGTTCTAATTTAAGAGGTTCACAAAAGCCAGTAGGAGAAGAAAAAGGAAAAGCCCTGTGCAGATTTGTCTGGGGTGTCAGAATTCATCTCAATTCCTCCAGCAAAATGATCCTTCAGGGCACTGCCATTGCAGAGACAACTGCTGCTGAGAAGGATACTGTAGTTCTGCCAGCCCCCATGATTAAACCATGAGGTACCCGATTTATGCTTTTAACCTGACTTTTCCATTACCTCAATACTTTGTATGCAGATTGCTGAGTTTCTGCCCACCCTTCAGCACCTTGTTAAAATAACTTGTCAATGGTATGGGTTTCCTGCACACCTGGTGGGAGCAGAGCAGGATCTTAACAGCAGCTGGTTCCCCACATCTGCTTACATACAGCTCTCTCCAGCTCACTCGCGAAGGAGAGACTGGATGCTGTCTCACTTCATCCTTTTCCCTAAGAGACTTCAGCTAGACAGGGCAACTGCAACAGTTTTATTTTGATTTCTTGACCTGCAGTAGCTCAGGCCAGAAAATTATACCCAATGATTTTTCCAGATGGAGTTCAGCAGCACGTGGTTCAATGAAGCTGCGGAGTTACTCCTCAGCAGCGACTCCTAACCCAGCGGTGTGCAGTACCTTCCCTGCCTTCTGCCGTCTTTATCTTGCAAAGATTTGTGTCATCAGAAACACATTTTTTTCCCAAGCGCAAGAGCTTAAGCAAGTAGAAGGAGCCCCTTGCATGACAGAATAGCCCAAGGAGTAGCAACAACAAGGCTGTACCCAGGGCTCTCTCCCTCTCTGGATGGACTTAAAGCATTTACTACCAGGATTTTGCCAACTCAGCCGGTTTTGACCTGCATGGCTCGGGGGGCACTTACACTGCTGATCCCTTGGCAGAGGGACAGGAGATGAGATAAGCAACAAGCCCATGCTTTGGAAAGCAGTTAATTGCTGCAGTCTGCAGATTCCTGGTTACCCATGTCCTGAACTACAGTCCCATAAAGCAGGAACACACACTTTCACTTTGCACTAATTTAGCTGTGTGGCTGCAAAGCCCATTCAGAGACCATGGCTGGAACTTAGACATGTCATCAGGAATCATCCTGGTTCAGCGGCACAGCTACTACCGTAACAATTAAGAGCTACCCTAATAGATATGACAAAAGTACTAGAGATATTAAAAAAAAAATAACTCTGTTCTTTTGCTTTCAGCTGTTGCGCTTAAGAGCTCCTCCTCTGCCTGTTGCTGGCTTGATATGTCATTAGAGATCAGAACAAGGCTCTTCGAGCTGTGATTGTGTCTTGTCCTTCCCTGTTAAGCAGTTAATGGGGAAAGGAATGTTATTTACCAAGCTGATTTCCACACACCCTCCCCACCACACTTTTTTTTTTTTTTTTTTTTGCTGCCTGTGTGCACATTTTCAGAAAAGTTTAAACCCTGTAAGCTGACCCAGAGCAACAAGGTATACACTGGAGCTAAGGGGGCTCTTGTCCCCCAGGTCATGCAGCCCATCCACTGACAGAAGAACTTAAATGGCTCTGAAAGGGCTTTTCATTGAGACTCTGGGAAAGGCCAGCATCTTGCTGCCCCACACTAATTCCTCTCCACATTGTTTTCTTAACCCACTGAAGCCTCTGCTGAGCTTCGCCTCGTCCCCTACACGGGCCAGTTCCCATTCACACAAGCATCCCATGAACAGCAACGCAGGTGACACAGTAGCTAATAAGAGCTGACCAGCAGGCAAAAGGACAAGGGAGGCAAAAGCAGATTAAAGCTGATGGCCAGGAGTGGACTAAATGACAGAGAAGTCAAGGGGCTAAGAAAACCGTAACAGGCAGTGGGAGAGAGACGCCAGCCATACAGGGTGCTACCAGCAGCTGTGACTGGATCCAGTGGGGCAAGTTACAGGCTTATAACAACATGTTTGAGTAAAGTCCTGTCACCAAAGGACACAAACTGTTCTGTTTAACGCCAGAGTACAAGGACATGGGGTTGTGATGCTCTCCTTTTGGTTTTTTTTTGCAGAGAAACAAAACACTTGAACAAAAGCTCAAGTTAGGAGCCACATAAAAATGAGTATAACAACATTATGAATGTTTTCCTCCGATTCTAGAGAGGGCCAAGGCAGGAACAGAGGGTAGGTAAGGGAGGTGCAGAGCTCCTAGCTGGAACATTTGGGATGCAGCAGAGCGTGTAGACTCTTGGATGCTGCCAGGGTCCAGCTGCCGGCCAGCAGGAGTGGGCTGTGTCTGCAGCTACAGGAACAGAGATGGCAGGGCAGGGGCTTCGTGGCTACAGCGGTTTGGTCTGAGCGAGACCCCGGCTGGGCACTCAGTGAACCAGGGACTCCTGCCCCTTCCTTTGGGATCCTTGGAGAGAGGAGGTGAAGGCAAGCAAGGGCAAGCAGGCATGCGTGGGGGTGCGGATCAGCAGCGAAGGCACCACCACAACAGGGAGCACCAGTCACCCAGGGACCGGCCAGCTGCCGTCCCTGTCACCATCACATTCTCCCAGAAGACTGATCTACAAAAAAAAAAAGAGCGGTATTATCGAGATTCTTCAGATGTTTGATACGCAAAGTGTCCTTGTGACCAGTTCAAAGGTAGTGTTGATGGATAAAGTTGCTCGGGATGTAATTTCTCAGTCGGAAAACGTTTGGATTGCTTTCAGCAATCTGCATCTCTGATCAAACAGGCCAATAAATGCGACTAAAGTAGCCAAGGGCTGGAATAGCTAAAGCACCCAAGGAAGCCAAGGGGAGAGAGAAGCTGGAAGTCTAGTGGAAGTGCCTAGAGGCAAGAACAAAGGCGAGGGAAAACTGGAAACAGTAAGGTGAGGATGTATACTTTCAGGATACGTTTACAGGGCCGTTTACTCATTTATCAAAGAAAAGTATCTTCAATGCTACCAAAAATACAGAAACCTGCCCCAGAGAATTTAGTCTGATTACACTGAATAGACAAACAGTAACAGAACAAACATAAAAGTCCGGTTGTGGCTGTAGCGTGTACTCTATGGAAGGGATACTTGCAGGTTATTGTAGGCTGTGCATGTACACTTATTCCAGCTCCTAGATTATTTTAAATAGTGGGAATAAAGCTTTACATTTTCCCCACTTCCCAGTATAAGAGGGGTTCAGAAGGCATCAGACTTCTTTCTTCCAGCTTGTGTGAGAAAGGGAGAGCTAAGGGCTAACAGTGGGAAAGGCACTCACTGAGAGGTCTTCTGCATGTCACAGAGCATAATAAGTCACAAAGACCACACAGAAGAGAGTCATGTAGACAATTTATATGAATCCAAGAAGAATACAACTCCTGGCCATTCTTTTCTGTCTCCTGACTCAGCAGCAAGCACAGTGGTGGTGAGGCTGCAGCTCTTTGCAAATAAACAGCGTCACACACAGCATTTAGTGTTGCAATATTCTGGTGCAAAACACGTTCACTGGGAGAAGTCTGTTGTGCTCTTCAGGTCTTTCTGATCAGACACATAGGAGCCTGTTCATTCCGTTCATACGCATCTACAGCTTATACAGGGTTTATGGAGCAAAGACAATTGCAGCTGGATGCCTGTCACTTCACTGGGGTTTATGCAGTTTCATCAGATCCACTTAGCCACCCTGTTTTATTTCTCCTTGTACTGAGCATCCCTGCGCCACACCACGGCCAGAGTACTTGTATGGGGGCCCTCATCCGCCGCTGCTGGTCCTGGCTGCTCTCGCAAGAGTCACACTCCGAGGCCATGCATGGAATCGCTGCCTGTCATGTGGCATCTGCTTTTGCCTGCACAACACTTGGCCATTAGGGCAAGTGACTAAGATATTCCAGTAATCTGGATTTCCTAACCAGATTTTTTTTTTCCCCCCCTCTCCTTATCTCGCAGTCTTCTCTGGAGAGGGAACCAAGAAGGTCCTTGCTCATGTTAATTCTCAATAGGTTTTAACAGATCTAGACATTTGTCTGCTGTCACTTTCACAAGTGCAGGTATAAAGTTATTCTCTGCCTTAAGGAATGCAAGATTCCCAGCTGCCCTTCCTCAGGAAAGCTGCAGGAAAGTCAAATCCAAGATTATGTTAGTGCTATTGCAATAGCTTTCCTGTCAGGGTATCTTTCTGCAAAATCCACCTCTGGATTATCAGACTCTCACAATGCAGCTATTCCTGGGTGAGGCTCCACATTGCTTTTGTTTCCATCTCCATTTCACCTTTCCTTCTGATATCTATGAAATGGTCTCTTGAGCCTGGGTGCAACTGTTTTTCATGAGCACTCAGGAAATGCTGGAAACCAGGTGGCAGCTTTGAGGGCGACTCAGTTGATGCAATGGAAAGAACAAGAAAAGAAAAGAAAAAAAAAAAAGGAGTAGTTTTCTAAAAAACACGCTGCTTCCGTGCTACAGTCTTTTCTCTTGTTCATCACATTGGATGTAAGTCTCCGAAAAAGGCAAGTACCACAAGCAAGACCGAGGAAAAGCACCAGAGCACTAGCCACCTTTATACTCAGTATCATGTGAAACTAAAAGGGTTAAAATCCAGGTTTGCTCTTCACATGACAGTGCTTCACACCTCTGCCGTCAGACTCCTGGTTTTATGAGCTCTGCTTTATAGATGTTTATCACATTTATAGATAGAGCTTTTCCTCTAAATTTAAAGACAAGGGTATTTTTCACAGCAGCCAGACTCCCATTTCTTGAATTTTTGCAGGAGCCACAAGGAAGGAGAACCTCTAAATCACCAGGAAGCTCTGACAATGCAGACCCTACTGTGCAAGATTGCTTTTAAAAAGCACTTACTTTTTATGGTCTAATTTAGGGCGACATTGAGTGTTCTCAAGAAAACCTTCCAGTTCCTTCAAGTGTTCTGCCCTGTTAAAATGTCTGAAAGTCCTTTCCTGCATTAATTCCAAGCCAAATGTACTGTGTGCTTCCTGGAACTCTACCAAATGGCCCAACCTGAAGTCATCATTTCTAGGATAAATTACCTCTCCATCAGCCTGGGTATGAAATGAATTCTGTAGGGACATGAGGACCAGGATTGCTTTTATTCCACATACATTAACGTTGCACTTATTGTTTGACCTGTAACTGCTACAGGAAGAGTTGTTGTGGTGGGAGAATGATGGGGAACTAAATGCTTTTAAGATCCAAACTCCAGCCAACACACCACAACAGCATCACTGGCCGACAGCGTTTCCAGCAGCGTGTTTACACAGAGGACACTTAGACGAACGGATTTTCATGGACTCATTTAGGTTGGAAAAGACCCTTAAGATCATTGAGTCCAACCGTAAGGCTAACACTGCCAAGCCCACCACTTTTCTCAAGCTACTCGATTCCGAGATGAGCTCCTTTGCCATGGGGACCGCAGACCTGCCAGGTCCTGGAAACACAACTACTCCTTCATGCGTGGGCTGTCCCCTAAAACATACTGGTGCTACTGGTGGCTGCAGCAGCTGCTAAGTTAACTCTTGTGGAAGCGAGGCCAAAATCTGCCCTGAACTCAACACGGTGGGTGCTCAGGGCTTCACCCCGTGAGCTCTTAGTGGCCCTCACATGGGTCTACAGAACATGGATTGGAGACAGACAGACTTCCCTATGGGAGGTCTTTGAAGCAGGTTTCCTCTCCTCCACCCCTCCCTCTCTCCTCTGTAGCAAATAGACACACTCTGAAAGTCTCAGCTTGGATTGCTAACACATTCTTGTTTGCAGAAGAAAGATTTCTCACCCAGCAGCCCGGCGCAGCACCCTGCGTATCGCCTGTAAGGTACCACAGCAGCCCACACTTAGAGAGCAGGCTGAGACTAGGCTTTCCTCCAGCAACCCTTCCCCACAGCACTGCTGCTACACTGTTCTCCTGCAATAGTTCAAGTATATTAAATCCTCCTTCTTCTTTCTCAAAGAATTTCCCTGCCTCTGATTTATTTCTCTGGCAATCCACTTAGCAGTGGAGACCGATAGGGGATTTGGGAGCTGACAGCCTTTATTTACCCGCTGCCCAAAGCACCACCTCTCTGGCATCTCTCCAGCAACGCTTTCCAGCTCCTTCTAGAAGAGCTGCCCCTGCAGGTCAGCACTTGGAAGATCCCAAGTTTGCTTGAAGGCAACGAGCCTTCCTTTTTTATTTCCTGAGCCCGGTCCCAGCCCCCAATAACAATCACGTGCCAGATAAGAAATACAGCCCTCCCTCCTGCACAGCACGCATGCACAGAGCTGCTACTTAGCAGAAAAATTCACGACAAATAAAAAGCCTCCAGGCTGTCATCACTTTTAAATAAAAACTCATGAAGACTTGCAAACAAGGCTGTACGTTTCAGGTACAAGGAGATTTTATTTCCAGTCTGGGTTTTTTTTTTTTCATTTTGTTGTTTTGGGTTTTTTTTTTCATGGAAAGGACAACGTGTATTTGGGAGGCAAAAGGTCTCCACCAATGCTTCGTTCCTAGCTTGTTCCAACCATCCTATATGGACCTTGAGCAGAAGCACTGAAGACCTGGATTCATTACAAGGGTTGGAGGGAAAGGAAATAAGGAGTTAACCACCTCACAACTCTGTGCCATTGGGAAAGGGCTACTCATCTCTTTCATAAAGTGCTTTGAGATCTGTGACACGTATGACATACATGGTCTGTGACAACAACAGCCTTCACAGGAGTTTGCAAGAAGAGGAAATTTGCACCTGGTGGAAGTGAAATTGAGGTGTTGCTCATGCAAACACATCAGCTGAGAAAGCAAGTCTCAAATGTGAGAAACTCTCACAACTTCCCTAGAACATAAAACACCAACATGGAACAGAGCCGATAAATAAATTTCCTTTGGAGACAAGGTGGAGTTAAACTCCACAGTCCTGGTAAGAGCAGAAGAAAGCAGGTGCTGTCCCAGGGAGAGCAGAGCCAGCAGTGCAGCCAGCAGCAGCCTGCAGAGGCTGCAGACACATTCCCAGCCACCCAGAGCCACATCTACACAGCAGGAAGGGGGCAAACCCCAGATATTATCAGTCACCAAAGACCAAATGGATCGAATCCTCACCAACAAAAAGCAGGTCCTAAAGTTACTGGATTTTCAAAAACAAGGACAAAATATGCCACACTCTCAGCTATGCATCCCTGTCCTCCTACCAAGCAGGAAAGTCAGAAAGAAGTAGTGATGCACTACTAGTGCTAGTGAACTAGCACCTAAAACCAAATCCTTCTCTCCTGAGGTCAGACCACTGCCATGCCTGAGCATGCCTGCTGGTTCACAGTCCCTTCAAAATAAACAAAATTTCAAATGTAAGACAAATTTTCTCCTTACCTGATGCTTCTGGTGTCCCAGGATCAAACTACTGCGTGCCTGAGCATCACTGATGATTTACAGTACCTTCAAAACAAACAACATTTCAAATATAAGACAAATTTTCTCTTGTCCACCTGCTATTCACCTGTGCTGATTTCAGGAAAATGTGAAGTCCCATATTAGTTGTTCTGAGGGAGACAAGCTCACCACAGAAGTTTCCTCCTGGAACGTATTGCTTTGCACATCCTCCCCAAAAAGCCTGGGATGCAAAAACCCTTTTACTGAGCACCTCAGCCACAAGCAGAAGGGGGGATGCCTAAACGCAGATGGGATGCCTAAATGCAGGTGGACTAGATCACATCATAACAAGCCCCATCTGTGCCTCTGCAGTGCTGGATCAAGCAGGAGCTCACCCACTTAAGAGAGGGACACCCCTTCCCATCTGGAGCAATAAGGAGTTCCCACCCATTGCAGGCCTCCATCAAAGGGAGGACTGTGAGCAGCGAGGAAGGGAAGTTGTAGGTGTAAAGCTCAGTAAGAGGGTTGCATGTCTACTAAAATACTATTTTTTCTATCACCCATCTTGCTGGCTCTGCTTCTTCCTACCTGTTAGCTGATCAGCCCTTTCTGGGTGTAGAATTTAAATGTGAGCAGGAGATCGGTGCCGAATTTCTGAAATGTGAATTTAAACCTAGAAAGCCTAAAAGTCCACCTTGAAACAGGCATATCCCTGCAGCTATCAAAAGCAGCTCAAAGGTGTTTGTAGGCTGCTGAAGGCTGACATGAAGTAGGATACAGAAAGCATTTAGCTTGTCTTTGTGAAAAGAGGCTATTGCTGGGGAAGAGGAGAGGGGAGCTGCAACACATGCATCTATTGTCCTGGCGGCTGCACAAATGCAGAGGAGATAGGAAGCTTCATAGGGAAAAAGAAAACAAAATATCAGAAAGAGAGCATCATAGCAAGCTACTACTGAAATGGCACCTCTAGGACCTCCTTGGTGGCCATTATAAGCATCCTGGGAGATACCTGGTAACGAGACTAATGAGCAGAACCCGGGTGGGGTGCGGTAGGGTGGCTGGGAGCACTGCTAATGTGGAACTTGGCTGATGTGTGTTGGCACCCTAATGGCAAGTAATGAAAGCAGCAGCAGCCCTGATGGTGTATCTAACTGGTAGGAGCATACGCTCTCAGGAGGAGCCTTTGGCATACTGGTCAAGCTGCGTTACCAGCCGTGTCTCCTTTCCTAGCCCAGTGAGACAAGAAGCTTGGCTTGATGGCTCTATGGTCTCTGCCTTCCATATGTGGGCAGGGTAGCTGTGCCACCTCCTGGACCAGCAGCTCCTGCCCTGCTAACTTCATGGAAAAATCAGAAGTGGCAACAGCCTGTTTTCTGCAGGCGCTGCTCCCTCTGACTCCTGTTCCTGCAGGTGGCCAGTTTTGGTGTAAGTTTTGGTGTGGTACAAACGTTGGGAGCATCACAGAAGTACTGATGGGCATGAACTAAGCGTGAGGGTTTGAAGAATGGTCTGTGTTGATAACCAAGGACACTGCTGCCCTTCAGACTAAAAGCCCCAAAGACCTCTACTCTGCTAAGATGCCTGCCAGCAGCAGACCCTGCACTCTGACAACAGGAAGGCAAAAAAAGCTGCAGCGTATCACAGATGCTGTTGCTTCTTTATGCTAGCCCAGTGTGAAGAGAGACTATAGCAAAAGGGCATAAAACTCATCCAAAAATTAGCCTGTCATCACCAGTCCAGAGTTATGCAGGAGGCAGAGAGCAGACTTAGCAGCCTGCAGCCCAGCCTCCGTGCCGCACACAAGCCACCCTGCCCAGAGCACTTGGACGCAGAAGTTTCGCTTTAAAAGTACGGGGTTGTGAAAGTGAGTGGATCAATGCACTTAGAGATTCTGTATAAAAATTAAATCACTTTCCCCTCCCATGAATTATTGAAAGGAGTTTTCTTACACTATTTTCCAACATGGGGAGGCACGCTGTCAGCACATTCACCCTCTTCGCTCTGCTTTGGGAACCGAGGCGGAGGACTTTTAACACTTAAACACAATCGTGACTTGAAGGTAATCCATCAGCAGGTAGGGGCACCTTCAGAGACTCACAGGCATGGTCGTGAGCCAGTGCCCTCGGTGAAGCTACTGGCTGTTTGTCTGGATGCCAGAAAGCTCCTAGTAGCAACTGGCAGAGCCTGTTTCTGCTCTGAGAGCTATATTTAGCTATTTTCAGGCACCAAGCAAACAGGAAAGTTCCTGGCATCTAAAAGGCAGAGCTCTGGAGGAAAAAAACCCAACCCTCTAGGTAAGCAGGCCAGTCTGCTGTTATCAGAACAGGTTGGTTAAACTCTCCCCAAGGGGATAAAGGTGGGAATTTAATATAAATGGAAAATTAACAATATCAGAGGAAGGTGGAAAGAAATGCGTTAATTAGAAAACCTTCCAGTAAGTTGAAGGGAAGCAAGAGGTCTGTAGCCACGTTACTTTTGGGGAGATAAGTGGAAATACTAACCGGAAGCAGCACCAAGTGTAGAAAGAGAATAGAACAGAAAAGCGGTTCTCCAGCTCTGGAGAGAGGTGTAATTTTTCATTATTCATTGTCCCTTTGCACTACTAACAATATTTCTCAGTGCTCCGTTCTTGGAAGCACCATTTCTCCCCCAAGAGCCCCAGGTGGTTGCCCAGGACGGCTAGCCAGTACGCGTTCATACCAGGAAAGTATCCCTGTCTGAAGTACCAGAAGAACTGCAGCCGTGACATGATGAGCTGGGGCGTAGGGGGGGGCTGCACCACACGGGGAGGCTGATAGAGGGGCTCCCCTCTGCCCCTTGGCTGCAGCCTTGCACGAGTGCTCGTGTGACGTGGTCTGCCTGGCCTCAGTCGGGATTTCTGGCACTTAGGTTGACACGCACAAGGTTATTAGACTCTGCCCTGGGAGCTTCTTTCCCTTGGAACAAGACTAATAAAATACTCCCCTACCAACAGAAGGATGAATCCCAGCACCTCAGACTTTGTGTGCAAACCTAGAGCAGCAAACTGGCAATGCCAGGTCAACCGCTTGCATGGTGAGGGGTAAGAGGAAGCGAAAAGCAACCAAATCTTTATTTTTTTAACTTTTAAGAGACTTTTATAAACTGTACTTAGGAATAAATGGTTTGAAAATTCATGAAGAGTCCCTAGCTAGTGCCCCGGTGAACCTGTGGTAATGTTTTGCCTCTAAAGCATTTAGAAATGTATGAAAAGTGTTATCCAAATGAATAAATAATAGCTCCCAGACTGTTTTGCCCGAAGAGCCGCATACACTTTGCATAAGCTCTTGCATTCCCAGCCCTGTGTTCCAAGCCCCTCCTCAGCAAGCGAGGGAGGGAAGAACGGGAGGGAAAGGACTCATTAGCAATGCTGTGAGCCAGAAGTCCAGATGGGATCTGAAGCTAAGCAATGTGGGAGACGTGGCTTAAGGTTCAGTCGGCATGAAGGGTGCATCTGTTTTTGTCTTGAAAGTCTACCTTGACTTCACCTGCCACGATACGCATCTCAGACTAAATGAGCTTCCCCTTATTAAAGTGCAATGTACCCTAGTTTTCAGTCCAAGTAAGGTTTCACACAGGGAAGTAGACATCTGCTGAGCATTTGCACATGTGTTAAAAAGGGAAGACAGCACTTTCCTGCCCTCCAAAAGCAAATTCAGTACTGCTGGAGGGCAAAGCACACAGCGAAATAGGAGCTAAGGAGCAACACCAGCCCACGACGAGCAGGGATGTACGTTTGCCGCATCTTTCTAGCCCCAACAGTGTAAACCAGCTTAAGAAGGGCGGCTGCAGAAACTGCGTCCCTTCTTGCCCTGTGGAAACACCTGCCTCAGTCCAACCTGATGCAGAGTCCTCTGAGGCCCAAAACCCTTGTGGGTTATACAGAAGACCACGGTCATCACAAATCCTTCCAGCACTTAAGTGGCTTCTCTCCCCAGGTTTGCAGAATGTCTTGTTGGTTTCTTGATCCAGTGAAGCTGAAGGGAAGGCAGTTACTCACCACAGGAGCAAAAACGTCTGTGCAAAGCTTTGAACTTTCCCCTTCTCTTTGCTCCCGCACACGCAGCAAGAGCCCATGCCAGTGCCAGATGCCACACGGGTTTTGGGGCGCTGCATTTGCCTATGTTACAGAGGTACAGAGCACTAATGCTACATGGCACATTATTCATCAAAGGGGATAGTCCAGCACAATCAGAGCTCTTCCAGACAAAACTGAGAAAATTGCCTTTTCTTATCTGTAATGCAATATATAATGTATATAATAGAATGCAAAATGCCTGATACGGTATCTCTGTAATGCTTTCCTTGGTAGAAGATGAGATGGATTTCTGGAAGGACAGTCTTTCACTTCTTTCCTTCCCGGTCCCTGTCCAGTTCAGACATTTAGTAACCATTTTCTACAATACCCTTGCAGCCTCACCACAGGAGTGGGTCTTTCAAGCACTGGAGGGCGAAGCATATAATGCCAGACTACATATGCAGTAAGACCCAATATCTGATCATGTTTATGCAAATGCCTATATTTATTAGCATAACAGGAAGATTGTTCTACTGCCTGCAAAGAAATGAGCCCCTTTATTCAAATAGATGTGTCAGTTCTGAGCAGTTAATAAGATCTATTTGTAATCCATAGGTATGCACGATAAAATCAGGATACTTAACACTTCTGCTGGCAGACGAACTGCTAGGAATATTGGTGGCAGGTAACTTAGTGCAATTATTAAGAGAGATATTTAAGTACTCTTCAGGGTAATTCTTGATAGTGGCAAGGGAATCCAAACATACTCAAAACCTCATTCTAGTTTCAGCTGCCAGTGCTGCTGATTGCAGGACTAGCAGGATGGTGATATCCCTGTGAGGCTTCCAGCCAGGGTCAACCTACCCTACCAGATGAGATCCATAAGACGATGGGGAAGAAGGGAGAGCCTGGCAGAAGGGAAAGCACCATCATCATCTGTTCCCCTAGAGCACAGCCTTGAGGACCTTTAAGGCTAAATGCACCAGTGCCTCAGTTCTTGGTGTAAGAACTTGAGGGCATTATGAACTTGGAAAAAAGTTTGGTTGGGCACAAGATCAGCTGCAGCCTCCCATTAGCAGCTGCTCTCTCAAGGCTTTAAGTTTATTTAATTTATTTCTTATCGCCCTGAGAAAGGACTAGGCTGGTTTGCACTGAGACAAGGAAATCTCACTCTGAATTACTTTGTGGGGGGAGCGAGCTGGGCAGTCATGTGCATCAGCTTAGCACGATTCATGACAACTGGTCCAAGGAGGAACCAGGGATGCCAAATGCAGACCCTAGCATGATACTTCACTGCCTCCCATCATGCTTGGGAAAGTGTTTGGCATCCTATGGTGGACACTAGAATTGCTGTTTTCATTTTCCCCTATTTAGCTATAAAATTATGTTTGCAACCTGCTAAAATGCCCACTTAGGCTGGTGGGTAGCAAACACTGGCCCATCTGCCAAGAGGTTTTCCAGCCGACATTTATCTACATAGAGAAATCAGACCGCTCTTCACATCTGATTAACAAACATAGGCTCTAATTAGCTCATGTGATTAAGATTCATTTGAGAAGTCCCTCCAGCCCATACATAAAACCGTCGCTTCTTTACTCAGTGATGATGATGATGACAAGAAAGAAGAAGAGCGGTCCTACCTCACTCCAGCTTTCCAAAGGAAAAGTGTAAATGTTTAAGGGCATGTTTGGGGGCCAGGCCATGGCTGGGGTCACTCCACGATAATCCGTGCCATTTTTCCCATCAAGGGATTTGTTGCAGAAGGGCCATGGCACAGACAACCAGGGCTGCAGCGGGAACAGGCACCATTTCTTACCAGCGCTGTCTGCCTGTGTTCACCGGAGGTTTGCAATTACAGCACAGGAGGTGGGTCTCGGACACATGGGCCCGGGGGGGTGTGTGTGTGTGTCTCTGTTTTCCTTCCCTAAGCAAATACATCTGAGATATAGAATCTGAGCTCTTCTGTGCAGAGACAGGGGCTAGGCTGCAAAATTCCCCGTGATGTAGGAAAGACTCTCGCATTCAAAGCTGCTTGAATTTTGCTGTAACATTACCTACTTCTAGCGGTCTGCTACGGACCGCTGCAGTTCTCCCCCGAGACTGGAGTGTTGGGGAAAGTTGTTCCTTCAGTGTTGCTAAATAACACATTGCTTGTTGTTCATATGGTTCGATGCGAAAATTACTACAATCAATTTGCTTTGCAATGTGTCCTGTCTTATGAATCACTGAGTTATTAACCTTAACAATGTCAATGAGCTGCTAGTGCAATTGAGTCTGAGCAAATTAAGGTTTGTGGTAATTATTAAGAGCTGCTTTGTACACAGGAATATATTAATACTTTATTGACGCCAAGCGATTGTACTCTTGCAATGAGTGAAGAATTCAGAGCAAAAGATATAAACGCAGCCCGAGCAGCTTCAAATGACAGGAGGTACGTTGACATATCGATTACAATTGCCTTATATTTCCCTTGTCATATTTATATAGCACTGAGCAATCTAACACGGTGCTGCAGAACTCCCGTATGTTGGCCTGCTTTCCCCCCAGGTAACGGGCTTTGCCAAGCGAGGTCCCTCTGTGAGGGTCACATTCAGTCCCAGCCTGTTCCAAGAGCATGAATGCCAGGCAGGACTGAAGAAATAAAAAGGGAGAGGAGCACATACAGCATATTTCAGTGTAACAGCACGACCTGCAACTTGATGCACTTTCTTTCTCCAGGTGAGTCACCAGGGGAGTTACTGCCTTGTTTATACGAACACTTGTATGGCACGAACATTTTTATGTTAATCAAAAAGATATTGAAATGCCAACCACAAATTTTGAAATGGCTAAAAACCCATTAAAAAAAAAAAAACAAAACACAACAACTTAAAAACGAGGAAAAAAAAAGGAAAGAAGAACTGAAACTCCAACAAATACATGAATGACAAATTTCATAATGGCTCCCTTCAAAAAACACAATTATCTGGAAGGATTTTAGAACTACACCTGCATCAACAGGGCAATCTGATCTGTCAGCTGTACACGTGAAAATGTAAGTATGAAAAAAGTCTATTTCTTTTGTCTGCAAAGAATCACCTGCAATCATCTAAGTTGCTTTCAAAGGATTCAAACTGAGCTAAAGGAAAAGAAAATTAAAGTGGAGAAAAGAATGTTCTGGGGAAAAACACAGTATTAGATTTTGTTGCATTAGTTGCTTCTGCTTAATATGAATCTGAATTTATTATGTTGAATTGTACTCCTTTTATGTATGAGTTACCGATCCTTCTGGGCCTGATATTTAAAGCACTGTCACACTTCTTTGGTGAGAGAGTATTTCCCTGTACAAACCCAACCACCTTGTTTAAGAATCATGATAGTGAAACTGGCTATAGGGAAGTGAGGGGCAATTTTTCACCTGCCGAATACGGTTCCACTATCACCATTTCGAGCAGAAAATCTCCCATCGCCTTGGCTGTGCGTAGCATGCAAAAAAGCTCGTTTCATCTCCCAGGCAGGGCTGGATTTGGGGAGATGTGATATCAGCTAGAAGTAAAATATTTATGCAAATATTTCTTCCCGGGGCAATCTGTATTTTTAAAGCACTCCCTTCACCGCAGATGTAACGTCTGCCTGACTGTCAACACTTAGTCTGCCGCTGGTCTTCCTAGAGGAGTCATCCTTTGCTAACGGTGAAGATTGTTAGTCTCGCTTCCAGGTACTAAAGGTCCTTTAAAATCTGTTTGGTTTGTTGATGGTGATTATTCCTTCCTGAGGGCTGGGCCCGTAGGAACAAGAAAATCGGCTGTATTGTCCTGGAGGGTTCTGTGGCACAAAGCTCGAAGGGAGAAGGCATAAAGCGAAACCCGGTATCTTGGTGACAGCCGTCTTTTGATAGCGGAAACATTTCCCAGCTGCTCCTCTGCTGAGGTTCTCTGCAGCCATCCTTGGTGATGCTCAGCACTGCACCCCGAGCCTGCGAGCAGCTGTGAGCAGAGGGGAGCAGATGCCTGCAAGGGCTCCTGTGCTCTCATCCCAGCTCTCCACCTCTCTCCCTTGTCCCTGTGCTATTGCCCTACTGCCCTTTAACGGGACTTCTGGTCCTTTTGAAGTTAAAACTGCCGCTCAGATTCCCTGTGAAAGCTGATGGGATAAGGACTGCCAAGGAAACCCTGTCGCAAGGCTGCCCAGCACGTCAGGACTGTGTCTTTAGTGCTGAGAAAGCCCTTCCCCGGGTGGCTAGAGGCAGCATGTGCTCCCAGCACAGCCTCCTTCAAGCCCAGTGAGGGGTGACCAGTAATACCAGTGTCCTTCAGCACACGGGGTTCGCATGCCCTCAGGTGCCTTGCACACAGCGTGAGAGAAGCCATCCTTAGGCTGATGCCGGCCCAGCCGCACGCAGCTGGCAACGCAGGAGGGGTCTCGCCTTCGCAAGGAATCTAATTATGAGGGAGGGGATTAGGATGAGCTCCCAATTAGATTCTTATGTTTCTGTCTGTCGCAGAAGCTGGGTCTGACATCTGACAAAGGTATTTGCAAGTGAAGTGGGTGGACCCTGGGAACCGTGAGAACTGGAGTAAACAGACCATTTGGAAAATGCTCATTTCCCTCTCTTTTGACCCTGGTGAGATTCTTCACCAGCTCTGCTACGCACCATTCTCAAGAGCCTGTGTAAGGCAGTTAAAGTCATTTTGAAGAATTTTGAAGGCCATTTCCAACAAAATGCAGCAGCAGGCATATTCCCTGTACCTCCCTGAGCAGCAGGAGCTGTGCAGGAGTTCTCTGGATGTTCAAGCACATGGCTGATGCAAGGCCACTTACGGTTTTGATGGCAGGTGCTTTCTTTTTCTTAGGTTGGATATTAACCTTGTTACAGCTCCCCAGGGAAACAATGTAAGTAAATAATGTAACTAAAACCTGTCAGAATACATTTCTGGTCTGTGAGCAATCAGCGTTGCAAATATCTATGGTACTAGCCAGGTGGAATGTTAATATATTGATGTTGGAAGCTTCCTACCCTAACTGAGATGCAGATTTCAACTGTATCAAGTGCTATTTGCCCCTTGCTCCCCCGTCTCCAAAGTGCTTGGTGTCTAACAGAGGAAAGAAACAGCATGTGGAGGCATTAGGAGTCTGAGCTGATGGAAGGGGTCATGGTGGGTGCACTGGACCTGATACAGGGAGGGGTGATGCTCTCGCGGTCACGCAAAGAGAGTGGCAGAGGCTGCAGCTGGAGCCAGCTCACCCCAGACCCGTGTCTCTAAAAACAGAACTCTCCTAAGGGGCTTTGCAAGAGCCAGCGAGTGTTTTTGAATAGACCTAGAGAAATATCTGGTTGGGGTGAGGGACAGCCATACTTTCCAATTAGGAAGAGAAGGAATTGTTTTCCCTGAGCTCCCTCCGTGACCTCATCCCCTTGTGAAGCAGCCAAAAATATCAAGGCATCCTCACTTAGAAAGGAGCACATTGTTCCTTGTGTCTTTTGGCAAAGAGAGAGGTGAGGAGCAGGTCAAGCATGAAAACATGCCGTAATACCCCACATGCCCCAGCAGACTCCCCTGGGTGCAGAGCCTATCTGCCCAAACATCCACCACCCAGTGCAGGGCCACCAGCTCCAGGTGAATCCCAGCCTCTGGACTGGGACCTTCTCAGGCTCAGTCTTGCTCCTCTCTCATAGTGAGGAAATGCGCTGTCCCTAATCAGCGGTGACATGGTAATTTTCTCCATCATGTCAGTTGTCAAGGGGGCCAGCAGATTCCCCTCACAACCTAGGACTCCACCGTGAGACATGCTGTGGAGAAATAAATCAATTATGGAGCCCAGCATCTGCATCTGCTTCACAGCAGCTGCCCAGAGCGGATGGCGGGTTCCTACCCATACCCTGGGCTGCAGGTCAGGGCTGGGAGTGCTGCGAAGGGCAGGGGAAACGTCTTACGGGATGATGTTGGCGATTACAAGGCCTTTACTAATGTTTCTGGCTCAGCGTTGGCAGCCTCCCTTCATGAGAAAGCTCCAGCGATGCATGGCTAAGCAAGGCGGTGGGGTCATCCCCCTGCAAACGGCACTCGGTCTTCTGGCTGCCCCTCGCCTGGATGCCCCTGTCCCTGCTGCCCCTCACCCTGCCGCCCCGGCCGCGGCAGAGCCTGTTTGGGCTTTATTGCCGAGCAAATGCCGCGGTTCAGGGGCTGCCACCGTCAGCCGACAGCTTCTGCCCAGGCCACAACCTGGCCTCTGGCTGATGGACGCACAGCGTGTGTTCCTGCTTAATTACAGACAAAAAGCCATCGCTGATAGCAAGCGTAAGGGGAATGATCTGGTGGGATACGCAATCAGCTCTGGCACCAGGTGATGGTCTGTTCTGAGCACATGGGCCAAGTGATCCCACTCAGAAATTTGCTCTTAATTCTCAGAGACCTACTCATCAAAACAGCTTTTTGCCCCCCACCCCCCGCTTTGTATTCTTCACTTGCATCTGTTGTTTTCAGGAAAAAAAAAAAAAAAAAAAAATGCTTGTGCAAAAATGTCATGGTTAAGAACTCCCTCCCAAATTAACCATCTAGAGGAGCTGAATCTCTGGTTTCTGGGGACATGTGTCTTGGCCAGATGCATGGGGGCTGGGGCTGATGTCACAGGAGTTGGTGGCTGTCATTGGAATGATCAGCTTTAATTCTCGCTGTTTCTCTTAGCATTCATCTACCAACGCCACTAGCTGCTTGCCACCTTTATCAGTGCAGTCAGTGGGCAGCTTTCCAAATCAATTAATGTTATTGTTTCATTTCTTAGGGCTGTAAAATCACAAAATTTAGAAGAAATATGTAAGGCTATGAAGTATGCCATGGAAGTATGGCAGAGATGGAGAGTAATTAGATCAGCTAGAGCCACCGACATCCCATCTGCTGAGCATGTTCCATTAAAATACCTTTCTCTTTTGCTTCAAGAAATACTATTAGCTTAAATATCACAGGAAGGGGGGAGGAAAACACAACGGGTGTTTGTATTAATTCTTCTCAGATACATTTGAAGGGGAAACTGCAAAGAACTTTTCTGTATCGGGGGCACTTTTTTCCCATTTGAGCCTGGACACTGAGTGGGGCATGGCGTGGAGGTGGGGAAGGCAGACCTGCTGCATGTCGTGCTCTTGACATTGGTTGGGTGCTCTTCCCCTTTGAAGAAGAGCCAGCAGCAAAAGTTAGAGGGCACAGCCAAGCAAAGGCACAAGAGTTTCCACTGGGTCCCCGGAGGTTGGATCTCTTGTGAGCTGACTGCAAAGAGAAATCTGCAGGGACCTGGAAGGCCTCCTGCTTGTGGAAGGATGGAGGGCTTGGGCTTGATCTGAGACCACCTAGAGACAAACGATGCTATGGGCCTGTGCAGGCACAAAAGAGCTTTCTCTGGCCTGGGGGTTCCCTAGCCTAATGATCCCTGGGATCATAGCACAGTTTAGGCTGGCTGGGATCTCTGGAGATCATTAGTCCAAGTCCCTGCTCAAAGGAGAACCAACTACAGCATTAGGTAAGTTTGCTAAGTTGGCGCGATGGATGAAGAAGAGGTAGGATGGAAGGGCAGCAGCAGAATGGACGGGTGTCTGAAGGCCCATTCTCACACCCCGCGGCCGAACTAACTCCCGTCCTCTCTCGGCACAGTCTCAAAACCCAGAGCAGCCCTTCAACAGCAGCGAGAACAGCAGGGAGTGTTCGCAAGCTGTTACAGCTCCAGCACACGTTGCTTCCATTCATCTTTTATCCTCAAAGAATAAACAGCCTGAAGGGCCTATAATAATAGTTAAATTATGTAATGTAAATTAAAGGCCAAAAGAAAGAGCAGAAGCCACTGAGACAGTAGAGAGCATCTCTGCAGGCAGGACTAAACCCAGCCACCCCAGAACCCTCCAGCCGAGCTCGTCACCGCATTGGCTTTGAACGGTCCTTTTGCATCGGTGCACCTTATTTTGTCAACCGCTAAGCTGAGGGAATGAGAAATTCTCTCTCTGACCTTTGGTCTTCTACCTAGATTATATATATTGCAGTAAAAGTCTATGATACATCACATTGAAGTCTCATCTTCCGCGTATGATCGTACGATAAATAATCGACAGCCCTGGCTGCTGGGTGTCACAGGCAGCCAGGTACATGCCGCTCTCGGGGGGTACACGTTAATTCCAGAGACAAAATGCTTTTTCTTATCAATGAATTTGTTTTGCCCAACGCTTCAGTTAGATTACAAGTCCTAAAACTCTCTTCTGAAACTCTCGCTAACGACTCCAGTTGAGAAATACTCCTCCGTGCATGTCAGGTGCCTCGTGCCTGATGCAGCAGCAACACCTTGTTCGGAGGTGGTTGTCTTTCAGCTTGTGTTGATGTCCTCTCTCTGTAAGTTGTGTATCTGATTGTGACTTGCTCCGTCCTGGATCTTTTTCCCATGAACAAAAACCTGAACCCCTTAGATATTTTTTTTTTCTTTTTCTCTTCATCTTTAATAACCTGATTTTGACCGCAGAGGCAGACAATTGAAGGATTATCAGAAGGAACAAAGAGGAGGTATGTGTGTTTAATGGGGTTTATTGTTGTTTTCTACCTTCAGTGACATTGCTTTTCTTTCCCTTCCTTTCCTGAATTAACTTTAGCAGTGAATAATTGGATCAAACACCAAAAACTCCAGCTGCAGAGTTCATGGCATCATTAAGCCTCAGGTTCAAGGGATTATTACCAGCAGGTGATTTTAATTTGCTGCAGCAGTCAGCACAGGTAAAAATGGTATCAATGTATTTGTAATCTTGTGTTGCTGTCTCAGTTATTTAATGTGTGTGGAAGGAATAAATTGTGGAACAGACTCTTACAGTGTCAAAGGACAAAGTTAAGCAAAAGAAATGCCTGGTAATTTGAAGTATAAGCTGTTTGTATCTAAACGTTTAACATTTAAACTTAACAATAAAGTGATGCTTGAAGGAGTTACTTGCCAATTTGTGACAGGAACATCAGGTTCATCTGAGCTGAAGTGTCGGAGCGTAGCAGCGATTCAAAGCCATCTTTGTGCTGTATTGCTAAGCAACCCCATCCTCAGCTTTGTGTTGTTAGTATCAGTTAGCCCCGTTTCAAAAGCAAGTTGCAAAAATGAAACTCCTGATTTAGGGAAGAGGATCAAGGAAGCATAAATGTTGCTTTCGTAGTCTGTTGTCTGCTTTTAAAGTGGGGTTATGGGTGGCAGCCGGTGGGATGGGTTTGAAGTAACAGCCTTTTGCAGTCGGCAAGTATTCTTCCTCCGTGTTTGAGGCTTGAAGCTTTGGGGACCATCAGATTCCAATAAGAAAAGGAAAGATTGATTTTTCTTATTATAAGCAGAGAAACTAAGCTTACTCTTCCTGCTGGCGTGGGAGCCCTGTCTCCGAGCAGAGGAGAACCCCTTCTGCCATAGGTCGGCTCAGCATCAGCCGTCCCTCCACAGTCCGTGTGGGACTTCCCTCCTCTATCCCTTCACACCTGGGAGGTCCAACGGGGAGACTGGACCTCAGGCTAACGGGGGGGCAGATGGGACCCTTGGGCTTCGCACCAGAAGCAGAGCTAACGGGGACCCTAGCACAGGAACCTTTGGAAAATTTCAGTCCACAAAGACAGAAGCGAGGGGGTGAGACAGCACAGGAGAGGGGAGTCAGGACACACAAAGCAAGAGACACGCACAACGCAGCAGGAAAGGAGATAAGAGGGATCTGAGGGTGAAGAGCACACGTATGGTATCACTTGCTGCACATGGATTTATTGAATTTCCCTATAAGATATCCAGGCCCATCCTGTGTCTGTGACCCACAGCCACCATCCACCTCAGCTGCTTCCTTCTATCAGGACAAAAGGCCTCCAGTTGCGCCAGGAGAGGTTTAGCTTGGATATTAGGAAAAATTTCTTCACTGAAAGGATGGTCAAGCACTGGAACAGGCTGCCCAGGGCAGCGGTGGAATCACCATCCCTGGAGGTGTTTAAATACCCCGGAGATGCGGCGCTTAGGGACACGGGTTAGTGGTGGGCTTGGCAGGGCTGGGTTAACAGTAGGACCTGATGACCCTAAAGGTCTTTTCCAGCCTAAATGATTCTATGCCAAGCGATCAGTCTACCATGCTCCGAAGACAGCGACAGTAGGACCATCATCTCACATGCCTGAGAGTTTTTACCAGTTTAGCTTAAATCAGTTTTCCAGTGGCGTCAGTGACAGAGGCCAGGTGGACCCACAGGACGGATGGGTGCCTGAAGAGATGGGATACTCATTGTTTGCTCTGTAAGAGGCATGAGTAAGTGTTACATTACCAAAGCCAGAAAGGGTAAGCTCCATTTACTATGGTTATGCTTCTTTTTAGAACAGGGCAACTCAGCTCAACACTTTTCTTAAATTGATTCCCAGCTGACTTGGTTTATTGGAGATATAAAACGAAATGAGAGCACCCATAGCCCTCTGAGCACCAACAAAGCAATACTCTTAAAATTTTGCCTTTAAATACATGATGCTGACCTTCTAGTATACAAAAAGATCAATCACTCAGATAATCCTTCTTCCTCTACACCTGGCATGATTCTTCTTATGGGACACACAGCAGTGAAAGGGTTAAGGAGAGAGGAGCAGCAGTAAATAGGGATTTTGGGATAACCCTGCGGGCTGGGTAACTCCAAAGAGGAAATATACATCACAGTATACATACGTCCTGGGTACTATACTGGAAACCAAACTGCAGTCATAGCAGGGATTTAGTTCTTAGGTACTGTGTTTTATTTCAGAAGGAAAACAAGAAGGGGGGATAAATGATGTGAACATCTTCCTCCTGATATTGTCAGAAAACTATAGTAACCATGGCAACAAGAGGAGCAACATCTTAGAGACTGTATGTCTGGTAAACATGTACTCTAGGTTTCCATTTATTATGGTATTAAATAGCATGTTTGCGCTGAGTCCTGGCACATGTATTATTACGCTGTTATCACCGAAGGCCAAATACACTGGTTGAGCGCTCAGCAGAGTTACTGGTCCTAAATGCAGAAATAACAGCCAGCAGTCCCAAGGCTCCTTGTGGGAAAACAAACATAGCAACTTCCACAAATATTCCTATCTCCCGGGGAGGCTGGAGCGGTGAGGGCCTTTCTCCCTCCAGTGTCCTGACAACCGGGGTAAGAGCCTACTATTGCCACCAGCTACTGGTGCTGCTCCTCTAGCTCCAGCAAGGAAAGTCAAGGGTGCTTGGCAGGCAAGGTTCAGGTTGAGTCCTTGGCCACACACAGCTGTGGTGGGTTCTGTTGTTCTGTTTGAGTTTTTCTCCCTCTAACTAGTAAGAGCTGGTGCCCGATTTCTGAGCTGGAAGATCACGTTGATCCCTGCAATTCATCTGCTCGCAGCCAGAAGCCCCTGCCCACTCCCCTCCTGCTGCCCAGATGTGCTGCAAACCATTAGCAGGAAAAACAAGAGCTCACACTGCTGTGAAGTATTGTCTCCAGCTGTTACAACATAGTGCTTTACATATTTTCTCAGGATAAATGCTGGAAAATATATTTTAATATTTTACAGTGTCCACCTCTCCTCACCCCTGGCTGCATTGCCAAAGATAACACCAGGGAAATGGTAAATCTGATGTGCAGAGTGAATGTACAGCCAGGCACTTTGGGGGCAGGAGGCTGAATTCTGGTAACCGTTGTTCAGCGCTGCAAGTGCTTCAGCAGATGAAAAGAAATCTCTTTCCGTACGGCCCCAGCGCGTGTTTCCCGAAGGAACACGTAAGGTGACGCTGCCTCCATCCTACTAGAGTTTACGTGAGCCGAGAGTCTCACCAGCCTGCAGTATCCGAGTGTCTGTCCACCTGATGGATGCCTCCTACCATGAATGTTGGTGTCCCCCACCAACAGGAGCAACCAGCCCAGGTTCTCCCAACTCAGTCCCTGGTGCAGAGCCAGAAGGAGCCGTCCCCTCCCTTCCCCCAGCCCTGCCTTTTCACAGGGCTGGATGTGACCACCTCAGAAGCTGAACTGGAGCAACAGGAGCCCTCAGCTCAGTAACTGCAGCCAGCTGGGCATCACCTCAGCCCAGGTCCTTGCCCTCCTGGCCCCTATGCCAACCCCTCTATCAAACATTGGCACCAGCTTCTTGAAGACCAGCAAGGTGAAGCCTCGCTCTTCCACTGGATGCTCAGCACTCCCGTTGTGCTACTGAATATTGCCACCGTGTCAAGTTACCTGACCGTAAGCCCTCCCAAGAACTGAAGGCCTAGTAATTTCCTTTCTGCTCTAATAAGCTCTGTTTTGTTCAACTTCAGGAGTATTTTCAAGTTAGAGGCCCCATTCCATACTAATCTCCTAAGCAGACCTGTCAGCTTTCGTGGTGGGGGTCAGGGGGGGAATGAAGAGGAAATCCAAGCAACATGCCATGTGCCTGAAAATCCAACCAAACGGCTCCCAAAAAGAGTCTTTGTCCAAGTTCATTTACCTTCAGCCACTGGGTGCAATCAACAGATGTGGCCTCATTTCAGAGACAGCTTTTCCTGGATGTAGAGGGTTTGCCTGGCAAGGGTTTGGTAGCAGGGGGTGGGGGGGGAGCTTCTCTGAGAAGGTGCCAGAAGCTCCCCCCATGCCTGATGCCTGCTGGCTCTGAGAAGGACCCGCCACCAGCCAAGGCTGAGCCCATCGGCGATGGTGGGAGCACTGCTGGGATGATGGATTTAAGAAAAGGACAAAAAACCTGTGCAACAAATTACAGCAGAAGAGAAGAGAGACACTGCACCAAAGTAGCCCCCCAGGTCAGGGCAGGAGGAGGTGGGGGGGCTCCAGGCACGGAGCAGAGATGCCCCAGCAGCCCGTGATGGAGACCCTGGCGAGGCAGGCTGTGCCCCCAGCCCACGGAGCCCACGGGGGAGCAGATCCCCCCCCACAGCCCAGGCAGAACCCCACGCTGGGGCAGGGGGATGCCCAAAGGGGCTGTGACCCCTGGGCAGCCCCTGGCAGGACTTGTGCCCCCGTGGGGAAAGGAGACCGCGCTGGAGCAGGTTTGCTGACAGGACTCTGAGTTGAAGGATAGTAAATTAATTTCCCCAAGTCAAGTGTGTTTTGCCTGTGATGGTAATTGCTGAGTGATCTCCCTGTCCTCATCTCGACCCACACGCTCTCTGCTGTATTTTCTCTCCCCTGTCTGGTTCTGGAGGGGGGTGACAGAGCATCTTTGGTTGGCACCTGGGGTCCAGCTGGGGCCGCCGCAGTGAGGAAGGGCACGCTGCTCTGCCTTCACTCGGCCTTTCCTTCACTGCCACAAGTCTGGTTTGTGGCCAGCCAGCTACTGGAAGAAACCTGGCAAGCTCTGCACTGCCCTGGGGAACTGTGCTCGGCCGTGGAAGCAGAGCCCTGAAGGTTAGCTAAAGTTCATCGAATGCAGTTGCTGGAATGCAGTAGCAAAAGATTCATGCACGACTGTTTTTAAAAGGGGAAGAAAACACTATTAGCACACTGATCTAATACCCAAATTAAAGGTAACTTGGCCTGCTACCCTTGCCTTGATAATTTTGACAAGTAGCTTTTGGGAATCAGAGAAGCGTGTAGGCTTGGGATACACCTCTCATTTTTAAAAACCAGACTTTCAAGGTAGTCTGACTGGTTGCAAAGCAGAAGCATACCTTTTTCTGGTTTGGTTTTTGTTGGTTTTTTTTTTCTTTAAGAATGAACAATTTTTTACCTTAGGAAACCTGCTGAGAAAAAGTAAATCTGGTACACTGATAACAGTAGGATGCAAAAAAGGCTCGGGGTAGCCGTACGGAGAGCAGGGCTGCAGGCGTCGCACAGCACCACAGCAGCAAGGTTTGCTAAAAGGTTCAGCTTGATATTTTGTTCCTCCACCTTCCCTCAACAACCAAACCTCTTGCTGAACAAGATCCTCTGGAGGTTTCTTGCCCCTTCCAAGGAAACGCCTGCCTGCCTCAGAGCGGCCAGCAGTGAGGCTACCGGGGACTTGGGCTGGGCGCTGCCAGGAGGGTCCCGTCAATGGGAGGGGGAAGGATCCCACAGGGAGCAAAAAGGTTCATCTGTAAGAGTCTGATATTTCAAAGCTTGCTGGGCAGTTATCAAGAAAGGGAGAGCGTCACTTTTGTGGAATGGAAGGGACCAGATGGCTGCTGATCGGCGCTGGGCAGCTGGGGAGGGAGCAGGATGGGTGCAGGACAGGGCCACGGCACAGGAGCGGGGCTGGTCCCATCCAAGGAGAGGCATGGCTGGCCCCATGAGAAGCAGGGAGTTGAAGGAAAGATCTCCTCTCTACCCTCTCAGGCTTCTTTTCACCGAAGGGAGGAAGGGGAGAAGCTTTCTGCCTTTCTGCTCATCCCGTCCCGCAGGAGCTGATGGGAGCATGCTGTCTGGGCTGAGCTGTCATCCCAAGCAGTGTCAGTACGCTTCTGTAGGATTTGCCTTTTTTTATTATTATTATTACTATTTATTTCTCTCATTTTCCAGTTCTCTCCATTAGATTTAAAACCTGCTAGTGACCTCATGAAAGGTTAAAGTAGCAGGGAGATCTGACAATAATTTTGGCTTTCTGTGCGTTTTCTAAACCAATCCTTCTCCCTCCCTCTTTCATTCTCCTCCCTCCCTAGAAACAAAGGGGGTTTTCTCCTTCCTTGGACTTTTCCCAAGTCTTTCTCATTCCCATCTGATCCTGAATTGGGACCACACCAAGATGCTTTACACGGTAAGCATTGACTCAGCATTCAATAGCAAACGTGTTCTGATTTTCTCCCCTTGATTAATTTTGTTAGAGGGGTGATGAACTCCACCTCTGACCTCCCCTCCCTGCCTGTCAGTTGGCTTTCACTGATGCAGGCAGCTTTTAAGCAACTCTAGTAACTCAATCATCCCTGCAGAGCCTTTTTGTGGCTGGGAATAGAACATCTTTTGTCCAAAATGGGAAAGTGAGATTAATGACTCTGAGTGGCCCCAGTGATTTCAATATTCATGTTGTGGGTAGAGGTGCTAATGTTGACAGAAAGACCTACAGTATCACACCACAGCATTGCTAATTAACTTCACCTATGGTCCTCGGAGCCTACGCTGGGTAAAGCTCTATCATGTGGGAAGGGTAGAATTGCTTTGCTCTTTTTTTTGCCCCCTCCATTTCCCACAGCTACTATCATACCACTGTGCCAGTATCCACAGCATCACTTTTGAATGCTGCTGCATTTTTGCAGTCTGGATTCTGGAAGCATCACGCTGCCTGCGGGTTTGAGACCCAGCCCTCCTTTTTGGACCTCAGGCTTCACCTCCTCTTGAAACCTAGTCCAAAGAGCAAGTATCTCCCAGCCATGCCTCAACATTCAAGCTCCTGGTGCTCCAAGGTCTCTGTCTATCATGGTCAGTGTGGGCAGGGCTGAGCCTTTCTCTGCTTTTAGTGATTTTGCTGTCAAGACTTCAAACCCTCCAGGTACCAACAGAGCCCCCCCCTCCCACCTTTTCCAATCCACATCCTTCCTACTCAGTCATCTGCCAGTATTTTTACCTTCCCTCTAGCTCCCCAGTTGATGATCCTGTAAGGTTTTCCTGAGCAGATTAACTCTTTGCTACCTGAACACTGGAATTCATTTATCCATGTGGCCAGTGGCAGCACCTGGCAGCCCTCAATGGGCCCAGGGACCTCTCTGTTAAGCACTGTGCAAATAAGGACTAAAAAAAGCAGGTTTTGTTCAAAGAGCTGGCAAAGAACTTAACTCTGGGCAGAGCATCCAGGGATGTTCAAAGATACAAGAAGTGGGAACTTTAAAAAGGCTACCAGGGCAAAGTTCTGGGTTTGCTTACAATTTGTAAAAGCCCTAGCATTTAAAGGACTGGAATAAACAGAATTGTGGATAAATTTACACTTTCTCCCCCGCGCAATTAATAGCATGGGGTGTTTCGATAAACAGAGCTTCCTAAGCAGAGCTGCTGTGGGATCTGACAGTCGTAAAATTTACTTGACCAGAGAAGCTATTTACCAGAAGGGACTGCTATTAACGATTATGACAGTGTTTGGAAGAACAGGCTTTACTGTGCAAGGCTGGCTCTGCAAACCCTTACTCCCGAGAGGGGGCCTGCTGGCACTGACGTGTTGGTAGGTCTAGAGGAGTGGAGCTAAAGAAAACGCCAGCCCCTGGTGCATTCTGACAACATGCCTGCCAGCAGGACACCCTCCTGCAGCCCCCCAGCTCTGCCAGGGCAGCAGCTTGCCCTGGGCATCACTTCAGCTCCTGGATGTCCTGGCTGAGCAAACCCTGTAACCCGGTTTTCCTAAGCATATTTACAAAGGTAACTTTTTTATTTTATATTATTATATATATTTTTATATATAATAGTTATATTGTATTTTGTAATATTATATATAATAAAATATATTATATTTTTGAAATAAAAAATACTTTCCTAAACTGCTTTACAAAGGTAACAAGCGAGATGCGTCGAGGCCCCCTCTGTGCGCTGCCTGGACTACGGCCCATTTACTCACACCGCCAAGCAGAGCTGAGAGCAGCTGGATTCAAACTGAACTGCAAGACAACTCCTCACTCGAGCAGACGTGGTTCCGTCTGCGACTGGTGAGGAAGGCTGGTTCCCACTGGGCTGACTGGGCTTGAGCAGAGCAGATGTGCCCACCAAGAGCGTAGAGGCCAGTATTATTTTTAATTCCACCAGATGCCCAAGCTGCAAGAACCTGGTCTTTTCTATCTGACTTGGCTGCTTGCCATCACTGGCAGGTCTTTTAGCTCATGCATGAGTCCTTAACTTTGTGCAAATCTAGTCAAATAAAGCATAGCTCAGTAATGCCAGCTGCTTGTATGGGACCCAATGTCACTGAGTAATTACCCTCACTTAGCTCCAAGACATGCCAACAGCAGATTTCTTCCAATTCCTGGAGGAGAAATACCCAGTTGAACGTGCCCTTTGGAGTCCCTTAGGGCTAGCTGGAGTCAGGATGGGAGCAGCGCTGGCTCCGTTTGATTTTCTGCAGAAGGAAAGTGGGGACAAACTCCCTGCACCCCATCCCAGAGGCGTTTTGCCTTTGCCCTCCTGGTTGCTGTGGAGAACTGAAAGTGCAACGGGTCTTCCTTCTGCACACCCCCTCTGCTCCCCATAGTTACCCACACAAGTTGGGGAGCGGCTGAGCCAGAGCACAGCGTTGCCTGTAATGCCTTGCTGAAATATCTAACAGCACATTCAAGAGCAAGCAGGGGTGGGGGGAGGGGTGGGGGTGCACCGGGTTAGGTGGGAGGTGGGAACAGGCACGATGTAGCCTCCCTGTCAGAGGGATAATGAGGGCATCGTGATCGGCGAGGAATGTCACTCCTGCAAGACACTGATTCAGCTGAATCCGTGTTGCTGAGGGAAGACAAAGAGGGGAAAAATATAAAATAGCTACAGCAGCTTTATAGCCCTGTGTACTTGGGTGCACAGGGATCGAGCAAGGACTTCACTCAGGATGCAAAGGGAGGACACCTGGAGGGGCTGAGGGCAGCGGTGGGAAGTGTGGAAGGGTCTGGGTCTGCGGAGAGGTACATCAGCACTGGAGAAAGTGAGAAAGGAGCAAGGAAAGATAACTGAGTGGAAGGTAAGTCACGTTACCAAGCCCAGAGAAGACTCCAGCAACCCACAGATGTCCCAGGGCAAAGCAAAGGCCCCCTGACATGGCATCATTTTCTTTTAGGAGAGTAACTTTCTACTAATCACCTGTAGAAACCCTCCCAACATCTTCACTACTTTATCAATAGCTTAATGCTGCCCCTTGTCTCATCAAGAACCAACAACCTCTTAAAGGGGAGATTAAAAGAGAAAAAGAAAAGAAAAAGAAGAAAAAAAGAAAAAGCATTACATCCAGAACAAGATAACCCGGCGAGGTGGCAAGGCAATCAATTAACAGATAAAAGTGACAGTTCATTACAGCAAGGAGGTGAAGGAGCTGGGTAATTGAATGTTCATTTAGGCTGAAGCCTGAACACCCAGCGAAGGCGCCGCTCAGCATTCAGGTGCTCCGGTACCTCCAGCAAAACACCGGCACAAACTCCTTGAAACATTTGTGCAAACAGACTTTTGCGGGGGGGGGGGGGAAGGGTTTTTTTCCCAAAACAAAATTATCTGGGCAAACACAAACACAAACTCTGATGAAGAAACTTTGTTTCTTTGCAACGAGGTTGAGACAAAAATCTCGGGTTTAACTCGGTGTTTTGAAACTTGCTGGCAAACATCCTTTTGTTTTGGCTCAAAGGGATAGTTTGTTGCTTTTGTTTTTCAACAAAACAAACATCTTTGTGTAAACAGAGCTGGTGCCTTTCAGCCCAGAGTCCCCCTGCCTGCCTGTTCAGACGAACTCAGCTTTTCTCAGGAAGTTTTTTATTTTGTAAGTTTATTTTATTACTCTTTTTTTAGATGAAGTGATTCCATCTAAGGTTTTTTCAGTTTATTTTTGTTTTCTTAGTAGCGGCAGAGCAACAACAACGTTTTTCCACCAGCCAGCATCGAGGCCAGAAGGCAGGGACTGAGGATGGACAAACCTTCCTCAAAGGAGCCCAGGGTGGGAGCCGAGGACCTTCAGCCGTGCTGCTTCTCCTCCTCCTCTTCTGCACCACCAGCACCGGGAACTGCTGTAGCCCCCAGCCCACCGCCCTGGGGACGCGGTCCCTCCCAGTGAGTAGCATCACTGCCTGCCCAGGGCCATGGGTAGCGCTGGAGGTCGGATTAGCACCCAGGAGCTGTAACCAGCATCCCTGACATCCCTGCCTGGATCCGTGGCTGGAGCGCTGCCTGATGCCAGGCTGCTTGGCGCTGGTGTCAGAGAGGGGTGAGCGTTTCACTTCCACTAGCAATAATTAAAAATAATTACTTTTTTAAAATTATTTTTATATATAAAAACAAAAACTATATTTTATTTAATAAAAAAAATAAAAAATAATTTAAAAAAAGAAAGACAGTTACTTTCGGCTCAGCCAAAAGACAGGTGCAGATAAGGCAAGTTGCTTTGTGGAAAGCCAGAAAAGTCGACTTGGGAGCTTTATAAGGAAAAAAAAAATAATTCCCTTTCGCCCCAAGGTCTGAGTGGGGAACATTTTGCCAAGAAGGTGAAGAACAAACACCTGCAAACCTGGACATGGCAGTGGAGGTGTCAGGTCACAGCCGGTGGGGACGGGGCTGTTTCAGGGGCACCCAGCGGCCACTGCCACCCCCTCCCCTTCTATAAAGACAGGGAGCTGCAGTGTCCCACGTCATGCAGCCGGTGGGAAATCACTACTGGCTACTGCTAGACACGTTTATAATTTGATGTCTTGAGATCTTGCTCAAGCAAAGGCAATACTAATAAAGCCACGAGTGACAAGTCTTTTCCCCCCAAATCAAAGCAATGTATCTGTGGGAATGACAGGAAAGCTCCTTCTGCACCAACCCGGAGACCTGCAGAAAGGACAGGCTCTCCCCGTAAACAATTTGCCTGTCAACAAAATGTCACTGGAGGGAGAGAGAAAGCCCTGCAGAGACCTACGCTCATCTTGAGTTGGTCCACGTCAGGTTTTATGGATGCAGCGATGGACACAGGGAGTGGTGGGAAGCACTGACACAGTCCCAGCCGTGGACACAGGAGGCTGAAACGCACAAGTCTCACCCTCGGCTTTTCTCTTTTTCTTCTGGGAAAGCTTCCAAGGTCAATGTTTATGTTCATAATCAAGAGGCTTTCCAAACACCACTTCTCATTAACGAAATGAGAAAATCTGGCCATCTCAAAAAGCTACAAGATGATTTGTTGCCGGCCTGTGTTGGAGAACTCTTCTTACAAGACTGCAAGCTGAGAGGCTGCCCAAGGCACGTGCCTGAGCACAGTGCAGAATTGAACCCAGTGCTCAGCGATGCCCCAGCATGGCTATGCCATTTCCCTCTGGAAGTTTTCTGCCAGGTGATGCTCCAAATGTGAGTGCAGTGTACAGCACCATTTCTTTATGTTCGTACCTGGTTACACAGTAGCAGTTCCGTAGATCGAGAAACCAGTTCTGCATGGATTATCCCAGTATGAGTTACACATGGACAATATGTTTTTCCAAAAAAAAAACCCCACACAAGTGATCCTCAGGACCGTGAACCTGCATAGGAGGTAATACACAGAGAAGCGTACATTGTGCTTGAATTTTCCGGAGTGTTTTCTAGTTTATGAGGATGAAATTAGTAAAGCTCCTCCATTTCAAAGTGAATTTCATTTGGGCTGAATATACACAATCCTTGGGCTCTTCACCCAAAATACATGAATGACAAACGATGAATTTGAGATGAATCTTCCATCCCACGGTAACAGTGAACATTAGCAAAGCACTGAGTTTTGATCTAAGGATAGATTTTGCTGCTGCAAGCATCCAGATGGAAAGATTGCCAAAGGCTGCCAGGTTTGGGGGGAATTCCAGCTGTACGGCAGGTTTTAAAATTATCATCATAGGGGTTTTTCCCACTGCAGCAGGTCCAATCCTAGTCAGATGGGATCTTCTGCAAGACCTGTGCATTGCAGAGGTCTCAGATATTAAAACCTAGATTAGTTGCTTCAGCTTTTTCCTAATAATGCAGCTTGTGAAGCATAGACTTGAAGAGTTTTTACTGGCCTTGGTAGGTTTATGCTAGGAAAGATTCAAGATAGCAAATATTTACAGATAAGACATTAATCAGCCTCCAGCTTTCATAAAATGATCAAGACACTGTCCCAGAATTATTCATCAGAACAGTGAAAACAAGGTGCACCTGCACATAAGATGATACATATAGGATTGATGCTGGTGGAGGTGTAAAAGGAGCAGCCCTCAGAGACTCGCTTGGAGGGAACAGTGGAATAGAGAGCACTTCTCAGAGTTCCCAGGCACTTAAAGTAACAATGCCCACTTGAAACACGTGCAAAATTCCGCACATAACAAGCTATGTCTTGGATATCTTTGTCTATCATACTGGATTTGAGATATATATATATATATATATATTTAGGACATATCTACACACAGGCACGCTCATGCCATACCGCACTGTGGTCATTTAATTAGAAAGGGCTTGAAGGCAAATGGCTTCCTGAATTTCCTATCTGAATTTCCCATTGGGAATGAGTGTCAGAGGTGGGCCAGAGCCCTGGGCGATGGGGCACGTCGGTGCTGTGCCGGTGGGTACGGGTACACCGGGGCCAGCAGGCACGGCCGTGTAACCCGGGGGGGGTGGGGGGGTGGGGAACTACACCGTGGGATGAAAGCAGCGAGCCCTGCGGCTTTGCCTCCAAGGATTACTGCTTGGAACACAGACATAACCGAGAACAAAAATCTGATGTTTACAGTATCAAAAACCTCAGTGGGATCAGCTTTATTTCCCTCCTCTGCAGATGTAGAGGTTATTAATAGGAACAGCCAGGGTACTTGGGAGCAGCTCTGGCGGAGATTATGCCTCTGCATTAGCTGATTTCTAGTACTGGTTTAAGCCCCCAGATTCTCTCCTGACAAGTTCTTCCCGCTCATTGCCCCCCCTGAGCCGAGGGGCAGCTGACCGCACAGGGGGGCTTGGCAGAGAACCCTCCAGAGGGCACAGCAAGGGTTCTGCAGAGAAGCCCGGCAAGCGATGCAGAGCCCAGTCCTCCCAGGTGCCTGCGCACCAGCTCTCCTGGCCCTGCAGCTCTCTTACATCTACCAGGAGCGCTGCATGGATCCTGGGAACAAAATACACTTCTCTCCCGGGAAAGTCAAGGGGCACCAGATGGGATGTGAGGAGTCCCAAGCGCTGCGTTCCCTGCTACAGCACTGTCCCACTGCAATGTACCGGACTCGGGAAACACACCAGTAAGGACAAAGAACTGGCAGTTCCCACCTAGTTTTACAAAATCCTATAGCACCTATCCCTAAAGACAATGTCCCCTCTGTGTTAGCAAGGGACAGTATTATTTGGTAATGAAGGAGTGAACCGTCTGTTCCTAGTTCTTTGGATGCTTCTCTCTCCCCTTCTCCAACACCTGAAGAACTCTTCCAAATCACACACAAGCCCTTTCAATTTATTATCATTCTGATTTAATCAGGACAGCTCTAGAGAAACTACAACCCGATCAAAGCAAAGGAAAGGCGCTGTGTACTGTCCTAATTTATCTGGGGGTTTTATGCATATATATATATATGCACAAAGCAAAACAACTTTGCATCAGCAGTAGGAAAGCAAGGAAACAAATCAGAAAAACAGCATAGTACTCGATGCTGAAAACTTGCTAAAATCCACAGTCTCTGCGTGCAGTTGTCTTTTGTACTGGGAAGGGGTAACCAGAGCTGGTGGGCTACTGGGAGAGCATCTCCCTCCCAGCAAGCGGCAGCTGCCAGCAGTATGAGCTCTGCTCACCTCTGGCACCACGGCCCATTCCTCGCTCCACTGGGATCCTGTTCCACTCATCACAAAGGTTGGAACATTTCCCCAGAAGTGCTGAGGACAGGGGAGTAAAGTGACTCTGCATGGTGGTGGGGCTTCGCTCCAAGCCCTCTTTCAGCAGAAATCAGGCACCAGGACTCAGTTCTATTTTCACAGAGGACTTAGGATTCAGATCCCTTGATCCAGCAACAGGAACACTAACTTCTTCACAAAACAGATCAAGCAAGTGAAAATCCCCCCCCCCCCCCCAGACAGCTCTCACGGCAGATTTTCCACAGGACATCAGTAGCACTTCGAAGGGTTTGTTAGGACAGCAATGAGGAGCCTTCTTGTCACAGCAGAGCACAAGCACCCAGTGACCTTAGTGACAGCTGGGAGCATGTAATATGGGCTGTATAGCAGGAAAGTGCTTCAGAAGCCCTCCCCACTCACATCCTACTGAAGGTCCTACCAATTTTCAGCCTTCCTATACTACAGCAGCTATACTGTGGTAGCACAAAAGATTTTCTTGACGTTAGAAAAGGTTTCCTAAACTTGTTTTGCTGAATGCGCCTGTCAGAACAGCACAGCTGCTGGAAGAAACATTTAATTTCTTGTAAATCAACAGATGGATTTACAACAGTCAGGGGAGGGTATGGGGGGAAAGTAACCAGAAGGCTAGAAGACCTGAAGAACCTGGAGGTGGTACTCTGCCAAGTGCACAGAGAAAACCTGCAAGAAGATGGCCCTCAGCTCCCAGCCGCACTACAGGCTGCTCAGGGGAGGCATTAGCAGGAAAGATCAGCTAGGAAAGAGTAGGACAAAAAACTCCAAGGGGAGCAAGAGACTTCAGAGTGGCATCACTTCTGCAAAGGCGACGGAAGAAATGCAGAAAAGGTACTCTCCTCAGCCCTAGTTTTTGTTGGGCGGCTGCGCAGCCTGCATAGGACGGTGCAGATTGCCCAACACGCAACGAAACGTCTCTGGTAAAGGGGTCTCTGTGAAAGGTGACGTGAAAGGAAAAAGCAATGGCTGATCGTAAGGCTGCAGAGGCAGGTGAGTGCTGCTGAGGAACAGCCTGGGTAAGCCAAGAGACTGGAGGATAATGTCGCTGCTGCTCCGACTTGTCAGCAAAGCCACCCATTCCCAAGGAGACCTCATGCATCCTCCCCGGGGCAGGCAGGGTGCTGGGGAGGGCTGCAAATGAGACACCCGACTGCTGAGCATCCAGCACTCCCGAGCCATCCTTGTACCGACTGCAGCTTTGGTAGAGGCATCCACATGCTCTTCAGCTACAAAAACTTACTGCAGTGACCCCCTCAGGGTCCACACTCCTCCCAGGCCTGGGCTTTGCACCAAAAAACAACAACAAAAAAACACCTTTGAGATGGAAATTTGGCTGCCTATCTAGGGAGAGGAAATCGATCTAATTATCTGTGCTCATTCTCAGCTGAGAACAGAGCCGCCAGCAATTCCCCTCTGGGACATGCAGAACATCGTGGGGCAGGTCCATTGAGAGGAGTCATCTGAACAAGTCCCCCTCCTTCCAAGGAAGGAGTGACATCTTGCTGACTTGCACTTGTGTTTGTTCCACAGCTGCACGAGCCGTCACTGCCTGCTTGGCGCATGAGAACCAACAAAATGCACCTAACCTCACACTTTGGTGCACACATTCCAGAAGGAAAAAAAAAAAAAACCAAAAACAAAAAAACAAAACCCCAAAACACCCAACCCCAAAAAACCCATCAAGGATTTTGCAGCAAGGTTTTATGCAGTAGAATCAGCCAGGAGCAATAAAGAATTTAACCCAATCCAATTACCAGTCTTTGCAAAGAAAAATATTCTATCCAAATACACATCCTGGCTCTACGGCACCTAAAATTGCTACCACCACAGAGATCAGGGCTGTAGATTTTCAGGCTTGTTTTTTCTGGGTGCCGTCCATGTGAGGGCACGCTGTTTATCAAGGTTCAGAACTGGAGTTTCCAGTTTACATACAGAACTGAAAAAATTCGACAAACATCCACCGATTCCTAGGAACTGGGGCAAGAAGGAGCCCTAAGAGCTTATCTAGTCCCTTTGCTGCCTCAAGACAGGATCAGCCTTCCCTGAACCATTCCTGAGAAAGCCTGTTACCTCATGCGATTAACATTCTAGCAATTCCTCAAACAATTTATTCCTTGAACAATCCTACAGCCAGAACCATTTTCCTAATGTCTAAGTTGAAACCAAACCCTGCTGAATTTGCACATCGCACTATTAAAAAAAAAAAAAAAAAAAAGCAGCGGTCAAAAAAATGATGGGCTCGGGGGCTTGGACTAAGCAGCAAGGGAAGAGAAATGGTCCCCGGTGTAGGGATGGCTAATGGACATCTCCGCACCCCCATAAGACAAACAGATGTGCATCAATAAATATTTATGTAATTGTTTCAAGTGACGTCAAACTTTGTTCCTAACCTTTCCCATCGTTATCCACCGCAAGGTTTTTGATAGATCGTGTTGTACCTCAGAGCTGACACCGCAGTAAATCCCTGCCTCCAGCATCCAGATATCATCGCTGCTTTATCCCCCAACTCCCAGTTACTGGCTGTACTTATGGATATGCTAATGAACAGGAAACCTATAGCCGGCAAAGGGAGCGCACCCATCTATAGCTTAGCCTCCTAGCAACTATTATTCATGCAAGAACTGCAATAATTATAATTTCTGCCACCTTCACTGAGCTTGGTGTCCTTCTTAGACATTACAGCAGTCTTTACTGAGGATTTCACAGGAGTGTCATGCCCTGATTCATCATTAATTATTTGGCCATTAAACAGAGAAAATAGTTTTTAAATCCAAATCAAGCAGAGTTGTGGTCGAGTTCCGTCCTTCATTAAAGGATCACAGATTGATGTAGGGGATCATTAATATATTGTATTTAATTATATCATGTACCGGTCACTTAGTGGATCCTGTAGTTACAGATTGCTGATTAAAAGAAATACATTTAGAAATTTATGAGATGAGTTGTATAATTGATTTTCATAGCATCTAACCATCTTTAAACAAGTAAAAACACCCCAGCAGCTGAAGTGCTTGGACAGGTTGGGTTCTTCTACATCTTGCACTGTTTCGTACCAGTGTCCAAAATGAAATCCAGCAATGCTGCAACGCCTGAGCCCCTGCCTACCCCCAGCAAACTGTTTAGGGTTCATGACACATGAGCTCGCAGCTCATCTCTTTCTGACAGCCGTAGGGTTGAGCGCTCCAGACCATCCTTATGTTCAGGTGTGGGGTTTTGGCTTTTAAAAGAACACAGTGAAACTGCCTTCTGATGAAGGGGACTGTTTATAAAGACGTTGCACTGACACTAACAACCCAGCCCCCTGCATTCAACCCTACTGCTCTCTCCCGACTCTCTCCTTCCACAGCCAATTCTTCCCACCATGTTACACACACGTTGTGAGATGACAGAGTGCCAAGCCCTCGGGACAAAGCAGCAAAAGCTGCTAGCCCCAAGTAAAGAAACGCTGGTGGCTCAGGTGATCTGAAGCTGGTGCATGGCAGTCACAAGGCTTGCTGCTGCCTGCAGGTGCTGAGCACGGCTGAGCACCTTCCTGCAACGCGCCAGCCACGGGCTCACCCGGCTGCTGACCCTCACCTCCCTCCCCCGCACCAGCTCCCTGCAGGGCTGGGACAAGCAGCTCTCAAGGCAACGCAAACAACCTGCCCCCCTACATCCTTTTGGTGGCAGTTGACTTACAGCACAGCTACAGGACCAGTTTATTTTAACCACTCGAAAAAAAAGCTGTCGGAGGACACGAGGGTTTGAAGCGCAGGAGGTATGATGTGTTCAGCTGGGTTTGGAGCAAGCTCAGCTCACCATGTTTTCCTGCACTTCCCACTGCAGAGTGCTCAGCATTTTGCAGAGCAAAGTGGCTTGCCAGCAACGATTCAAAGGCCTCAATAACAATTCGCTCACATCAATAAAGATCTTACTGCCAACTTTAACAGGCTTTGGATCTGTGGCTTCTAATGACTCTCCCATACAAAACTCCCTACTGAAGCACCAGAGCTCCTCAAAAATGCATTAAGCTACACAAGTGGCTTCTTCACTTCTCTCATCTTTCCCTGAGAGGAATAATGCAGTTGATTATTTTCAGTGCTGTCTTGATTCACTTTGATATTTTTTTCTTTTTTTCCCCGCTTCCTTTGTCAGACACACGCTGCTCGGAACGACAGAGATGCCGCTGAACGCGCTTTGCACCCAGAGCAGAACGCTGTGATGAGGTCCCATTGTAGACTTCCACGTCACGGCCCTCTTGGGTTTAG
This sequence comes from Falco rusticolus, assembly GCF_015220075.1. Taxonomy (NCBI): domain Eukaryota; kingdom Metazoa; phylum Chordata; class Aves; order Falconiformes; family Falconidae; genus Falco; species Falco rusticolus. Next base: position 6,160,302 of record NC_051202.1, on the reverse strand, counting down.
AAACACCATAGTAGGTGACAGGACAATCCCAGATATTTAAAATTATCTGTTAGCTATCCTTTTAGATCACAGAATGCCTAGAGAGGGAGAAATGAGAGCGTGACAAGCTCCGCCGTGCTCTAGCGGAGAGCCAGAGAAAGCTCCGGAAGGCTCACAACAGGCTGACTCTGCACTAAGGCTCAAAGCCATTTTACGACTTCATCAGTCAACGCCCCACATCCTACACCAGCAGTCCCTGGTGTGGCTCAGTCCTTCCCCGTGCTGTCAGAATCCTCAGGAGCACATTTAAAAATCAATCGCAAAAGGGGTGGCCTTCATTATTTAAAATAAAAATATTCCAAGCAAAGTAACCGAGACTTAATAAGGTCAAATACAGCACCAGGAGATAGGTTTTCCTGAACGATGGTGCTTATGCAAAGCAGGAAAAGTTTCAAAAATTAAGTTTTCAACCTAAAAATCTCTTCAATCGTGTTAATTTTACATACACTATTCAAATAACTGGCTCGATGTCCATCTGTCCCGGGGACTGATCATGGTCACCTTTTCTCTGCAAACTCCTCTGTCAGCTGAGATGTTCTCAAAATCCTTCCGTTCACGCTCCGAGCAGTTGTAACTGAACATGGGAAGATATTCAGAGGAGCCGAGAGGGGGAAGGCAACTCTTTCCATCAAGTTATTCTGAAGCATTTCCAAAAAAACAACTTTTCACTGAATTTTAACTGGTGATAGAATGTGACTGTATTTTATCACTACCTGGACCGCTGAGCTGAAATTCGGCTTAGATAGGAAGGCACAGCGTCAGGCACCACTCAGAGTATTTGGTATGTAAGTGAAGCATGGATGAGACTAATTATGCGAGTAAGGAACCCCCCCTCCCCCGACTGAACAAGCGTCCTCACTGCCTGGCTGCACTGAATTCGGCTCTGCCTGGGCAAAGCTCCGGCTGGAGATGCCCTTTGGAGACCACGCACCAGGCGAGCAGCTGTTTGCAAAGCGGAGGAAGGCAGCCGAAACCAAGGTCTGCGGAGGCTTGGTGAGTCTGTACATTGTTTGTATGGACGGGGGCTGCTATAGCCAGGCAAATGTTACCTGCTCTCCAGCAGGCTGAATCCTCTAACGTGCATAAAGCTGATCTCTGACTCCAGAAGCCAGTGGTGGATTCACTCTCCACAGCTCATACTGGTTTTTCCGGTTGGCTTTTTAATAGGGGCAGGGTCATCGACAGCGACGCATGCTTCACCCTTGCCTCCTCTAACCTGACACATCCATCTGAGTAGAACTTTGGCTAACAATGGGCAGGGAGACCACCACCTGTGGGTAGAACAGTGGCTCTGGGCATCATTGTCTTCTGATATTTAAGAAAAGATAATTCCCAGTCTCAGCATAGAAGATGTCATTACAACTGCTTTAATGTGGTCATAAAACACAGACAAGCTTTGAAGGCTCATAATTCTTTCATAGAGATATTGTTTAAATATTTAATGCCCACATTAATGATATTCTAATCCTTTTGGAATATGTGAATTTGCACTCATTTGCATTAATTTCGACTTGCTGGCAGTTTTGTTAAATCTTATTATAAAGACGCCATAGACAATAGCTTGTTGTCAATGGGGGTGCTTGCTGTGTCTCACCACAATGCCTACACCAACAACACTAGTGCTTTAAAAGCAGCCTTTAGTGCAGTAAGATAAAGTTCACAGAAGAGACTGATGTTGCCTATTTAATAAGGAATGCTTTTCTTCCCTATTTCTTTTTTTTAATTATAAAATGCTATTCAAGATTCCACCTCATTAACCACATCAGCCCCTGGGCGTTTGGCTGACAACAAAACACTGTGAGAACTGGGACCGTCCCTCCAACTGAAGGCAGGGGATGGGTCTCTGCTCCGAGCATCCCAGCCCTTTCCCGGACGGAGGTGGGCCATTGCCTGCTGTGTTGTGCACGCGGGAGAGGGTTGCTCGCCGGCAGCATGCCACTCGGCCACCGTTCCATCCTAAAATATGTGGGTATCAATGCCAGAGAAAAAATGGAATGCAAGTTAGAGGAAATCCCTCAGGATTCTCCCTGGATTGTGTTTCATTTTGGTTTAATCTCATTTTCTGAACAGCCAATATGTTTGGTCTAGACAGATCTACTGCCTTTCAAACTTGAGATGCCAGATACTCCAGAATTCCCAAAGCCTCAGAAAAATTAACGAGATGTAATTTTAAGGTGTTCTTTACCACTCTGAAATACTGTTTAAAACAGCCTGGACTATCACCTAAAAGGAATTGCGTGCACACACTACGACTCTGTTCTTACGCTGAAACTTCTTGATTCAAACTTTTTGAATCAAAATCCTGAGACAGCAAAGCCCCCTTCTCTGCCGGAGGCATGCTGGAATGTGGGATGGGATGTTTTGCCTCTGACCAAGACAAGTGATTTTAATTCTGACACATTGATCAACATCTTCTTGTGCTTTGAGGGTTTGGCAACTTCCACCACTGAATGCTGAAGTCTGATCTATTCAGCGAACGGGAACTGGGAAGAGGAAATGATATAGGGAAAAAAATCCAAATTTATTCACTGAGAATATGATTTAGTTTATACTACTAGATGAACAAGAACTACTACTATGCTTACGCAGCTGGACAGATACAGTGGTTGCTCTGTTAGAAAGCACGGGGGAAAAGACAACCATCCCTGGATTTTCCCACCTTTGGCTTTCAAAGCCTAACCGATCTGCTTTTGGATTCCTGGGCTTCTATGCAAGGCAAATAGTTCTGCTAAAACCCCTTACCTGTCATTAACATATATGCAAAACAGCAGTAAGGTCAGGGTGGTCGGTTGAACATGCGACTGGCATTGCAAAGCAGGTTGCTTCGACCTGATGCTGCCCTGCCCCAGGGTGAAATACTCCAGGCTTGCTGCGCGTGAGCTCCTCCTGCGTTACACAGGGGAGGTGGGGGGACGCCTGCTTAACCTTTGTAAAGGCGACAGCTTGCTGTGTGCAGTGTGTCTTCCTTCGCTGCCAGATGTCATTATCCAGAAGCAAAAGTGGAGGAGGGGCTGGGGACGGACTTTTTTGGATCCGGTAAGTTGTCTGCAGAAAGCTGGGATGAGCAATGGACTGTTCCCACAGCTTAGCAGGGGGCTAGCATAAGACCACACCACCCAGTACACCGAGATATTGCCTCCACCACTGAGTAATATTTATTTTTTTAACGTTTTTATGGAATCTCTTTTGACTCCAGATCTTGGGAAAGCCTTAAGCCATGGCATGTGGAGCATGTATCCATTCTGGAAACACAGACCATCCTTTGCCGACCAGCCATTGCACACCACTGCACGTTTAGTTGCAATACTTGATGCTGTTTTCGGGGCCTGAGTAACAGAAACATGTCACATAACAGGCGCAGAAGGAGGTGCTTGTTTGTGTGTGCAGATCTGTTGCTTGCCTCTAAATACCCTTGATTTCCCCTTCAGATTTCTCCTATAGATTTCCATATTAACCAAGCGTGTTCCTCACCATGACAAATGCATCTGCCGAGCTGTTCACTGGGACTTCTGTTATCTGCAGTTATTCTTGTTCCATGGATACGTTCCAACTAAACAAGCATCAGTGAATCAATAAATTTGCTTCTCAGCTCCTCAGGCTTGGTTAGGAGACAGTCTTCTGGGGGTGATTAGTGCATGGAGCCAGCTAGGGGAGGGCCAGCATGCTGCTGGTAACAGGGGGAGATTGGGAGAGTCATGAATTTTGACATGCACGTGTGTCCTAGGGAGTCTCATCCATCCAGAACATCTCCTAAACTTCCCATCTCCACCCGCAGGACTAAAGGGACTTTATTCCCTGGGGTGTCTTTTGGTGGCTTTCCTTCGTCATTGCACAGCAAGGGCAAGAGCCCTGCCCTGTGGACATCCATAGCCGGAGAAGTCATGGAAAAGTGACAGAGGACAAATTGTTTTTCCAGATAAGCCAAAAGAGCAGAATGGTCGCCCTCTCCAGTGAAAGGGAATGGGAGGAAAAAAGGCTTCTTGAAATAGAAAAGACTGATGCTACCTGCACTGGCAATATCCCAGGGTTTTTACTGCAAGTAAGATCAACCAGAAGAAAGCCTCTGCTTCCTTAAAAGAAACTAGGAATGTAATCCTAGCTTGCGTTTATCGCCACTGCTCCAGAAAAATCACCCAGCACGTGTAGGTGGGTTATGCTTTATTCAAGGATGCCCTTGGTAGAGCGCAGCTCTGCAAGGCAGGAGCTCCAGGTGGCACCTGGCACTGGCTCCCTCTGTGTCCCAGGTGTCCTGTCTGGCTCCGCAGTGCCCACCAGCCGTGACACAACGTGCCCCGAGCTCCTCCAATTGCAAGTGTAGCCAAGAATAAAACACTTGGTAATAGAAGAAGAATACGAATTTAACAACTCGATTGCTAAAAGAACAGTATGTTAAATGGGTATATTAAAAATCTATTTATTTTTAAAAAATTAAATAAAATTATTTTAATTTAATTTTTAAATATTGAACCTTCCTCTTCTCTGCCCTTTCCCCACCGCAGTGCCTAGGTGTGATCCTTGGCAAAGGGGTTTCCTTTCAGAGGGATGAGATTTTCCCTCTATATAACAGGCTTGGAGCTGGGCTATCAGCAGCATGTTCCACACTCAGTCTCCAGCTGGATTCTGAGGTTTGGCATTACAGACATGACCTCTACGAGGCTTCTGAACATCCGCACACGCATATTAGGCATGGTGGGGTTTGTATTAAATATCATTCTAGCTTGGCCTCGCCCTTAAGATTTGCTCAGGTAAAGCCCCCGTCTTAAAGATGCTTGAAACAAATCACACGGGGTATCATTGTAGGTTCTCAGACTCGACGCAGAAGGCGACAGCAGTGTGCTAAACCTCTTGCACCCTTCTTTCTGCAGCACCCACCGCAAAGCCGGGCCACCGAGACACCAGCCAGCGCTGCACCTCCTCCCCATGCCCTGGCTGGGCTTTCTGATCACCCCCCACACTCACACGTTCATATTCAGCCCTAATCTTCTCCTTTATCTCCCACGTCATCTTTACGTTTGAATGCTCATAACAACCTTTGACTGAACCTATGTCTTAATAACGTCAGTATGCCTTGAACAAATGTATGATACGTGCAAGAGCCTCCTGCTCTGGACCTTAATCATGAATAATAAGAACAATTTGCGAGAGCCGATAGTGAGTTATGAATCTTACAGCAGGCACAGCTCTGCAAGATCAAGCCATTGAAAAGGGATAGATTGTCCATTTACTTATTTTTAAAGGTTTGTTTGCTCTAACGCTGCAGAAGCAAGGATAGGACACCCGCTTTCAGGGGCTGACTTGTTCATGCTCTTATCTTCCCTTTTTACTACCTACTTGATATGGCTTTTTACTTTAATCTGTTTATCAGGTTGAACGTATGTTAACAGAGAAACGTTTAACAGCAGGGTTAAAGATTCGCTACCAGGTAATTTAGTACCTATTTTTGCAAATAGAGCGTGTGAAGACTGTTAGTATTGGCAGAGAAAGGGGAGGACGTAGGATAACAAAACTTCAGAGGAAAAAAAATCCTATTTTCAGCAGGTGAGAGAGTGGCATCCTCCTTTCCTTGTTCTCTCTGTGTTTCACAGGATGCAAAGATGAGCCTGCAAGCTGTCAGGCAAGTCCTCTGCCCAGGGCCTACCAGAAGGGCTGTCTGGCACTCCACAGGCTGCTGCGGACCACAGCTACCTCCAGATCAAAGTGCTGGATGCACTCACGCCCTTCATTCCCACATGCTGGAATCTTGCACAGACTCAGGGGTCGGAAACTTGTTTTTCTTTCCCCCAGCTGCCTCTGCCTCCAGTACAAGCCAACTACAAACAGCTGCCTCTTGCAATCTTTTAAGATTTCTCTTAACTTTAGCCTTGACTTAGACCTGCTTGGCTGCTTCTCCTGCCCTCTTTTCGCCTCCTCAGTGGGCTCCTTGCAGCTCTGCAATGGGTAGGTAGAGCTGCCCTCACTGAGCGGTGCACCATGACGGCACAGCACTCCCTCAGGTCCCCTCACCTACCTGCCAGCCTCCTGATGTGACACCACGAGGTGCATAGCACGGCAGTTTCGAGGTAAACAGAGCATCACCCACGCGCTTATGGGGTATCTCGCCCACACAGGCTCTGCAGACCTCCATATAACTAAGGTGGGCACTGACTGATCACATTTGCCCAATGAAGACCCCCAAGAAAGCTTTATAACATGATCAGTGTCTTATCTTACAAGTTCCGAGGCAAGTTTTATGTACCTTCTGTGCTGTACAAGTGAACGAGAAGCACTTTTTAATTCTAAAATAAATGCTCACAGTTGCAATCAGGTTACTTATTACAGGATCCCTGGAGAAGTGTGGTGAAAGCTGAAAACAAAATGTTCATTCAGTTGCTGGGGTGATTTTGAAGGATGGGGAGGTGGCATTACTCTCTTTTCCTTCATTTCCAGGTGTTCGCACTGGTCAAGGAGCTGTCGGTCATAAAATCTGCAGTCGCAGAGGAGAAGGACCATTGAGTGCTCTGGAGGGAGAAAGATAAAAAACCCAGCAGGGAGATGCTCCTGCAAAGTTCATCTGCAGGTGGGATGCATCGCCCTGGGGTGGGTGCGTTCAAAACTCGACAGTGAGCACCAAGGAACTCCCTGGGGAAAACTACCACGTAGTTGCAACAGGTACAAAATGGGGGCACGAACAGCCAAGCTGAAATAGCTTTTTCTTCAAATACAGACACTTTTCTGTAACTCCTGAAGGTGCAAGTATGGCCACGGTAAAACAAGTGTCTATTACTCGTGAAGGTAACCTCTCATGCTTGGTCACACACCTTCCTGTACATATGTACACTTTTAAGTGAGTGGCTCAAACTGGCCTCGTTCAAATACATTTTTTTCTTCTGCTTTGCTTCACCCTTCCCCTGCACTTGTCTCCCCTCTTCTGTGTCTCTGGGTCTCTGCTCGAAGTTAGATAGCAATTAAACTTTCATTTTCCCAGCTAAATCTCCATCTCTTTTTCATGGTCTCTCTATAGTTTGATGGCCACATCTTGATTTCTGCCTCATAGTGGACTCCTTGTAGAGCCGTGACTGGTGGGTATTGCAGCTGTGATTTAACAGTACAGCACGATGGCAGTAACAACAGACTTCCAGAGACTGGAGCAGAAACCAGAAAGATGTTTTTATGAAGTCCTTCACTTTGTTACTGAAGAGGGTTTTTTTCTGGATATACTCCACACCTCTATTCTTGCTAAGGGAATTTCTGTCTCCTTAGGAAAGAACTTGTAAAATGAGGAAGAATATAAATACGCAAGCCCTGTCTGGTCCTCCTGATGCAGTGATCAAATTTGATGGACACTAACCTCTTACCCTTGCAAATTGCTCAGAACAGTAGCAAGTACCTTTAGGAAAATGAATATCTCATCCCTCTGCTCTGCTCGTTTCACCAACCATCAGCGGGGTCAACAGGAAAGCTTGCGCTGCTTTTATGAGCCGAGTCCCACTAAGAGTCACTTCCTATCCTACTGTAAAGCCAAATGCAAATCAGGAAGCCTCACCATGATTTTAAAACACAAATCTACAGGGAAATCTCTCTGCTAAGGCTATTAACAGCAATGAAGACTGAAAAAAAAAAAAAAAAAAAAGACGGCAGTTTGTGTGTGTGTGTGTGCATGCAAATACTTTTTGGAAATTCGGAATAATTTGGAATAGCAAGAAACATCTCCAGGATATTTTTTTCCTCTAACACAGAACACAGTAGGATATTAGCCCAGTTTACACTGACATGACTCTGGATTTCTTGCCCAAAGGTGGGGACACAGGCAGGATCAAGACTCAGCCTTTGATGGTTACTCAGGGAGCAGAGCCAATCCCAGGCACATCCCGAAATTTTACTAAGGTCTTTGAGATGTTTTCACGATGAGGACACCAGAGATGAAGGCTGTTGTTATTGTGGCAGATCGGAGGTTTTCAAAGATGTGAATTATCCAGAAAGAAATCCCACTGCGATCCTGCCGAAGTCAAGATGTAGCCAGCTGAGTCATTAATCTGCTGGAGAAGGCTCCTAACACCCAACAAAGTTGGCCATAAAATTTGCAGAGACTCGCAAGCGCTGCGTACCAGCAAAGCGATCAAGCCCAGCTTTGATACCAGACTGGCACAAGGACTTTCCCACAGCAGCGATCAAACATTTCTTCTTTCCAAACACAACAGTCTGTGCTACATTAGAGAGCTTTAAGTGTTTTTCTTTTAATAACTGCAAGATAGACAGAGTCCCTAAATTTTACCAAGTTCAGGAAAAAAGAAGACGCACCTAAAGCTGTTTCTGGTTATTAGATTATTTTTTTCCCTGTGACTCTTAGCTTAAATATTAATATTTCTTTTTACATATAAAGTGCTTTACATTTCCTGCCCTACTGGAAGGCACAAAACCTTGGACAGAATGTACTGGCTTCAGCACAACGATTGTCTAATCAATGTCAGACAGCACGTCTGGGAGACAGCTTGGTTCGCCGCTGAAATAACAACCCCCTTTCAGCTGAGGACCTTCAGCTAAGCACCAAAAGCTGCACTCCCAGCTTTCTGTAGCACACGGAGACAAGATCATTCAGCTGATACAAGTTAATAGATCGTGTCCCGGTTTTGCGTCAAACTGCTCAGATCTACAGTGACTTGGCTTCTATTTGAAAGGGTGGGAAATTTTCCACTTCTGTTTGGTATCTGGAATGAGGCCATATCTGGAAGCCATTGACTTAGTTTGGGACAGCTAGAAGCTATCTTTCCTCATGGTGGGGGGAAAAAAAAAAAAAAAAAAAAAGAAAAAATAGCTTTTAACATATTCTTATGGAGGAGGATATATTTATTTTTGTTACTACTGGTTTTCCAAAGGTAGCTGTTCATAGACGAGTAATATCCAGAAGTCCTAACTAAGAGAAAGGGCTCGTTCAGAGATTAAATGACCTTCCTATGATAATCCAAGTGATTTTCCAACAGCAGAACAAAAACTGAGTAACCACCACGAGAGATTTACTATTACAACCATCCTTCCTATCTTTAAACTCATCCTTTAGAGATGGGATTTCTGTTCCCACAGCCCAGAAGCCCCGTTACAAGCATGAAATACGTGCTAGGCTTACGCTTCTGACTCCCAGCTTGCAAGATACAAAGGAGGACAAGGCAGCCTTACTTTCGGAAGTAAACTATAACTTCCTCAGTCTGGAGATCAGACCTTCCCAACGCCCTCAAAGAAATTCTGTTCAAAATCAGGTTAAAAACTGCAGAAAGGGAATTTGGTCACCAAAGACATAACAAAATCCTACAAGCTGTTGAAACCCAAACACCAAAGAATTAACTCCAGGCATAGCTTTGGACTTGTTACTTCTTTGTTGTCTTATTTCCACTAATCGGTATTTATGTATCCACAAAACCAGTAATAAATATCTCTTATGGATTTATATTTGTGTGCCAATAGATTCCTCCAGATAGTAATTGGTCAGTTTGGCTGACATTAACCTTTTAAAAGCTTAGAATATCGTTGACTGAATATATTTCATACCATGAGTAGCAGCTGGACAAGGTTATGGGGGACCTTCTTAGACACGGTACTGAAGAGAGATTCCTTTTACTTTTGCAGTTGGAGAATAATTGTACCCCACTCCTGTTTGCACAGGTCTTAATTGAGAAGCATTTATGGCCTTTGTAAACAAGAAACAGAAAAGTCAAACGTGCTTCAGGATTCCTGAGAAACATTTTTCCTATTTTATCACACTGTAAAATTGAAAAAAAAAAAACCAAAACCACCAATAAAACCTCAAACCACCAAACCTAAAATCCCAAGATCCTGCCTAAATACAGAAAGTGCTGATTCCATTCGCACTACATCATTTGAGTGGTGAAATGATATTTAATCTAACAGAAGGAGATGCTGAAAGACAGAAAGTTCATAACAAATAACTCGGCGCAAGAAATAGTAATTAAACAATTTTAGAGTAAAAATTGCTCTGGGTATTTTCTGTGAAGGAGAATTAGTGGTTGATGAAGACTGAAATACATTATTTAATCACAGGAACATTGCATACCATCTTTCTGTACAGAGGCTTTCCAGTTAAATACCCATTTAATGTCTTCTGATTGAATTGCCCTATGTCTCCGGGGAGACCTTCCAGCAGCCTTCCAGTAAAGGGGGGTGCCAGGGAAGGTGGGGAGGGACTCTGTCAGGGAGGGGAGCAAGAGGATGGGGGTAATGGTTTTCAACTGAAAGAGGGTAGATCTAGGTTAGCTATAAGGAAGAAAATCTTCACTATGAGAGCAGTGAGACACTGGCACAGGTTACCTGGAGCATCTGTGGGTGCCCCATCCCTGGTAGGGTCCAAGGCCAGGTTGGATGGGGCTGGGAGCAACCTGGGCTGGTGGAAAGTGTCCCTGCCCATGGCAGGGGGTGGGAACTAGGTGATCTTTAAGGTCCCTTCCAACCCAAACCATTCTATTTCAAGTACTAGCACAACGCCTACATTTTTGTGTGGAGCAAACAAATGGAGAAAATCAGAACCTCTAATGAGACAGCAATGTTGAGAGAACCTGCCTTGGTACAAGCAGGGAACGCTTCTGAAAAAAACATTGCACAAATGTGACGATTGCTCCCGTACGGAGGGCTCAGCAGAGTCCCTCTGTTATCCTTGGAGATACGTGTTGAAACCAACCCTGAGCCCATCGTTTCTTTCCCAACACCAGAAACTATCTCACTGCAGACACAGAGGTGATCACTGCTCAGAGTATGGCTCTCCTTAGGCTTCCTGCCTTTTCTGTGGAAGAAGAGAGAGATGCAATTCTTTTTTTTTTTTTTTTTTTTGTCCCTGTAGTGCTTGTTTCCAAGAAGAGAAATCAGTTCAAAATACAGCTCTCAAAGTTAGGCATAATGGCTTCCCATTTCTTGCTCATGACCAAGACACAAGTTGCCCTAAGCTGAGTTTTCTAACACATGAAACATCCCGTCCCGCCAGGCTGCTTCACGCCTTTTCATTTCCCGGGCACAATAGCATGATAAGTATTAATAATAATACCTAACATAAAGGGAACGAGAAGAGATTAGTTATTACAATTCTGTGACAGCAGTCCATTCCCTGTCTTGAAAGCAAGACAGAAAATTACTAATTTTTTTCCAACAAAAGACTGAAAAAAACCCCCTTCTGATAGATTAGATCAACTGGTGGGGAGAGAAGAGTGTGCAGCCATTGTAAAAATATCTCCCTGACACGGTAAAGATAATGTCATGGGAACTCCTAGGAAGGAAGGAACAAGCCCTGGCTTTGAACAATGCCAGAAAACATTGCTGTTCCTAATGTAATTCCAAAAGGGAAAATCAGGTGGGTAGATAGAGCAAAGCAGAAAACAAGCACTGGATTAAAAAAAAAAAAAAAAAAAAAAAAAGCCAGGACAAAAAAGCCTCCCTATAAAGATCAGGAAAGAGCCCGAGAGCCTCTATTTTTCTATGCTGCTGTAAATTCATAGATTTTTAGGGCCAGACAGGATCGTTCTGACCACTTGTTCCTATCTGCTGCACAATTCAGGCTGTTTAAATCCCTCCTGCAAATTCAGCATCAACACCAAAATTCCTGATGGAAGGAAAACACATTTTTCAGGCGCTAGATTTCCACATAATGATTTCACAGAACTGAAAGTCATCCTCGTACCAAGTTTGGAGTTAGTCTAGCTTACATTACTGCCTTTTCACCCCGTTTTTCCTTTGTGAATATAAAAGACCCCCCTACTACCAGAAATCTTCCGTGGATGCTTAGGGACCACTTCTCCCTACCCCCATTGCTCCCCAGCACGTGGTGACCAGCCACTGGGCACAGGGTACTGGGGTCCATCCAGACGCGCGGCTGGGCTACAGGGGATTTCTCCTTTAGGAGATTTGCTTCAGAAATCATCTTTTACAGGAGACGCAGGTGCATCAGGCACCAGCACATCAGTTACGAACGCAGGGCTGGCAGGAACGCAATGAATGCTGCAACACAGGCAGTTCAGAATGTCACGCAGGCAACGGGACCGAACGACAGAAAAACAGCAGAAGCCCGAAACAGCGCAGGTATAGGGATGGTTTTGGAGATCCAGCTCAAAGCTGAGCTTGGCAAAAGCCACACAAATGCATTTCATGTACCAGAGAGAGAACAGATGCCTGGTATCAAGGCCAGTGCCAGAGATGGAGAGAGGAATGACATGACAGATGTAAGCCTGTACGGACTACGGAGGGTGGGCAAAAAGGCTCACAAAGCTATGGAAATAACAATCTTTTACATTTTTTGAACTACCTAGGTAGTTTTGAACTTCTGGTTGTTCAATCCACCCTGTTCATTTGAAGGGCAAGAACAACAACTCCAAAAAAAAGACATCTCTCTCGCAACAGCATCCGGACATTCCCCATGTCCTAGCACTTATATGTGAGCACAGCCACCAGTTCTCACACTTTCACCCTTCAGATCCTCTCCTCCATCCCCCTGAGGGGCAAGTGAGCGAGCAGGGTTAAACATGACAATATTTCAACCATAAACGTTAGGTATAAACACAGTAAAATAGGCCACTATATATAACGGTGGAATATAGCATCCTTCTTTCTCCCGACTATTATCTTTCTTGCATACTTTTACTACCAGATCTTGGTTTGGTCACTTGTTTATTGTAGTAGTAACTAATCCAGGGAAAAACATCTGCTTGGGTCATTTTTTTTCCAGACTATGCAATTACACAAGCAAGCACAATATTTATGTCAGTCAGAAAAGGGTCTTGAATCCAGTTCCCCCCTATTTCAGCTGGGTGCCCTACATCCACACTATTGGATGTCCCAGGGTCTCCCCTATTCCTTCCACCCTCAAAACTGGGACTTTTCTTATAAAGTGGATGAAACTGCTGAAAAACTGACAGCTACCCCAAGTCTTTGTGGTTTGTGTCTTGTCTGGTAAACGTACAACGACAGAGAGCATCATGCAGAACCGCCCTTAGGTTTCACACATCTACCGGAGTTTCAGAGCCATGTGGTCCTTATTAAGCAGTGGCAATCAGTGAGTTAATTCAAATAGGAAGACCTCTGCAGACTCACAGTTGCAGGGAGGAAAGCACTCCAGGAATTACAGACTGAGCTGCATGAATTATGTCTGATTATCACAATAACTCAAGTATTCTTGGCACACAAGGAGCTGGGGTAAGGGCTCGGAACGATGCTCTAATACCATTAACCAGGAGCCAGCAGGCTTCCCTGGGGAATCTTTGGCTGTTGGATCTTCTTGCTTTTATCTTTTCTTTCCTGGCAACAGCAGAACGTTACCAATCCAAAGGGTGGAGGATGTCCACCAGGAGGTAAGGAGTTAAACAGCCCAGGAAAACCTCTGGATATATGCCGCGGCCTAAACACGTTTTCCCAGGACAACGAGGGAGCTGAGCGCATTTACACAGTTGGGACTGTTTAATGCTTTTTAGAGAAATCATAACCAGTTAAATACCCAGGGTATTAACGCTTTAAAAATGATTGAATATAAATACAACAGGAGATAAACCACAGTTACTCTCCAGGACTGAAGTCGGAGGTTGTGGAGCTTCGTTTGAACGGAGCAGCTCTCTCCAGATGTTTACTCTGACAGCACATTTGGGGGAGATTAAAAAGTGTAATATAGTGGAATCTCATGGGCCACGTCCTGGAGAGGCACAGTAACCCAGATCTACCAGAGGCCGTAGCATTACGTTCATTTGCAGCACTTACACTCCTGGTCCAGTATCTCCATGAGAATCAACTAGCTCTTTTCCCATAAAATCAAGTTTTCACTCCAAACAAGGTGAGACACAGGAAATCCTCCTAACCCCTCTGGGCCATTAGAAACAAATTGTTTGGATCTTCTTAGAAGCACTGGTTATGGGCTGGAAATGGAACAAAACTCCCCGTGCCCTGAAATCATCCCTTACTTCGCTTTCTCAGTTTCACTCAAGTACAGAAAAGGGGGAAAAAATATCAGTGTTGGTGGGGAGAACCTGCCAATCATCCCAAGGACTACATATCTGCCACAGACTGAATTTCTCCTTTTTTCAGTCAAATCTCATTCAGACTTCTCCTGGAGTCATGTTAAAGCTACAGCATTATCCTTCCCAGCCTCATATATTTTTGGACCTCAGACAATTAAGTTAATTTTTTTCTGGAGGCTGTCAGACTGTCATAGCTTGGGCCGTGCCATGATACACCAATGAGATATGAAGGTACCCAGTAATTTTAAGTTACTGGTTAGCTTCAGAGCTGGTACCCCCTTAACTGAGTTCTCCTCAGCAGCTTTCTTCTTTTTTTTCCTGAATTTCTGTGTATTTTGAGGATACACGATGGAGATTCACACAGCCCACAGATGCTCCAGTTGTAAAGAAGGAATTACTGGGCTGTGCCATCACAGCAGAAAACACTTGTTCGATCCATTTCTAGACCTGCTTGAAGGATGAAAGGGGGTTTCTCACTTTCTGGATACTTTGCTGAACCGTAGCATCGCCTGATTCCAGCTCCAGCAAGCAAGCAGAGCAGATCTCACTGTGACAGCAATAGGGTAACATCTCACCCAGATTTCAATTCGTTTCCTTGATGCGATTCAGATTGCAGCAATACCCATTTGCCCGGCTGGCATTCCTGAATCCCATTATTCTGTGATTTAGCCATTGCAAATGCGACTATGATGGAGGGAACAAGACCATTTCCTTCTGCCAGATCCTGTTGTTCATAATTTCACAGGATGCATTAAGCCAGACACAATTTGGACTATTCTTCTAGATTGAGTCACTCATAAAAGTGATAGATACAGTATTTACCTATAGCACTTTCTCCTAATTACAGAGAGATCCAAAACAGCCCTGAAAAGTGGAACAATCTTACATTGCCAAATTGTCTGCCCCTCCAAGGACTGATCTGCCTTTATTCTTCTTCCAGGGCTTGGCCTGAGCACAGACAGTGCTTGTTTACTACTTTATTACAAGAAAGAATATGAAAAAGAGAGAATGCAGATCAATACAGATGATTTCTATTTAGCCCAGCTTTATGATTTCAAAACAGCAGCACATCATTGGCACCCCACATGATATCTGACTTGCCTGCTGTATCCTGCAAGTGTATAACACTGGCAGAAAATGAGATCGCTTTTTTTTTTTTTTCCCTAGGAAAAATTTCTTCACTGAAAGTGTGGTCAAGCATTGGAACAGGTTGCCCAGGTGGCATGACCATCCCTGGAGGTGTCTGAAAAACATGTAGGTGCAGGGCTTGGCAACATGGGTTAGGGATGGATGCAGCGGTCCTGGGTTAACAGTTGGACTCTATGATCTCAAAGGTCTTTTCCAACCTCAGTGATTCTGTGATTCTCATTTATCAGCTTAGGGTGGAGGTGGGATGGACAAACCTGAGTCCTCCTAACTATGCCTGCACTTGGCATCATCTGCTTTACTATCTCCACTTTGATTCTCCCTTTTCTGTGTCTTTTTTTTTTTTTTTTCTTTGTGGGGGAGTGTGGGAGGTTGTACTTTTCTTGCAAGCTGATGAGTTCTGTCTTGCAGATGGCCCTTTCCTTCTTTTCACTAAATATCCTGTTGTATTCTGTGTCCTACCCTCGAAGTACAATTTAACCAGCACCACGTTTGGTTTGTTAGCGAGGTGTTGCGGCGCCATCCACCTGCCGCAATTCCCTGGAGATTTCCTGTCTAAATAGAAATGATTCACCAGAACTCCATCCTGCTGCTGCTCTGTGGCACTCGCCAAATTCCCCTACTGCTGTGACAGGGATGTGCCAAACGTGCTTATGCTTTACCGAGGGATGCGATGGTTGCGTGACTGTGATCCGAGTCATGAAAGAGAAGCGGCTCGTTCCCATTGCAGCGCTGCGCTTCCCACTGGAAGCTGGTCCTCTGCTTTCACGGCACGTTTCAGCACATCCTCACACAGAACGTCAGTGGGAGTTCCTTATTCCTTTGCTTACAGTCACTGGCTGCCCACGGGCTGCCTTTTCCCCGGGGAAGCAGCAGCACCACCAGCTCTCTGTGTGGGTCTGGTGATGGGGACCGTGTGGCTGGCGGTCACCAAGGCAGCTGATGCAAGCGAGCCCGTCTCCCTAACAGTACCCCTGATTTACGGTGGTAACGCTGGAGCAAGTCCTGCTGATAAGGAGGATGCTCCCAGTTACCATAGGAACTACCGGAGGTTACTCAGCCCGATTCAATGTCTTCTGTGCTACAACAAGTGTGTTTCAAAGGAACCGTAGCCAAAAGCCTTAGTAACGTCAGCCAAAGCCAGCACAAGCCTCAAAAACAAACGCACATGCATATTGCAGTATATCACGTAGCTGTATTAGCTCGTCCTTGGAGGATCTCTCCCAGGCATTTCCAAGCATTTTGTCTATTTTGCCTTTGAACAAGCCCAGCACATCACCGCTGTGTTTGGTGGGTGCAGGGGGAGCCTGCTTGCACCCAGCTATGTTTATAAAACTGGATGATGAGAGCGTGCTCCAGACCTCACTGGAGCCAAACTAGCTTGAAAACGTCAGGACCAACGCAGTGCAGCGAACCAGCACATTTGCAGGTGGCTTAACATTTCCCTGAGGGGTGAGAGCACGTTTTGAAAACAGAATGGAGCTGATGAGAAAAGCACCACCCTGCAGAAACTACTCTCTGCCCTTTATAATAACATGCCACTGCTTCCCACAGGGCTTTAAAATATACATCAAAGCTAGCAGATGCTTAAATAGCAATGGGCAACTCAGCAGAACGCGACAGCTTGGGCTTTGCAAGGAAGCGCAGGCATCGTCTCTCCTTTTTGCAAATGCCTCTTGATGAAGTAAAATGTGTTTAGAAACACACATAGCTTGGTTACGGTGCATTCTTGCAACCTCATCTGAACCAGCTTAGCTCTAAGATTTAGGAATTAAAAATAATAATATCTGGTTTCTTTTGCAGGTAAAGGATCCCACCTGCTTTTGAAATTCAGTGTCTGACTGAGATCGGTCTACAGAGCCCCTGCGAACACTATCGTGCGAGACTGCATTTTCAAAAATAGCTTAATGAATTTGCTTTGTCCCTCAGTGGAAGGAAGAGCAGTAGCTCACATTGCACAGAGTCATCAGGGGCAACGATACCAGAGTGACAGTGTGTGCTGCAGCCACTGGACCCTGAGGGTCCTTCTCCCTGTGCTTCGAGGAAGCCTTGACTCAATCACAGGCCCCACTTACCCCAGCTATCAGCATGCAAAGCCTCCTTTATCCCTGCAAACCCACCCAACGTGCTGAAGGAATGGTGGCCCTGGGGATGCTTCCCCACTGCTTCATTGTGGGTGTGAAGCATCCACGTGCAGGAGCTGCAGGAAAAGAAGCCCCCGATGCTCAAATGCTGTGTAGGGAGAGCAGGCAGCATCGGAGAGTTGAAATATATGCTTGCAACCTCTGCTATAGCGATACAGTGAAATCCAGCACCGCTTCGATAAGAGAAATGCTGCTGGAGAAGCATGCGGGCAGCACGGTCCCACAGTAGCTTAACAGAGAGAGCGCAAAGCAAAAGGAGCAGCCAGCCGAAAAGGGATTGTCTTCCTTGTCCCTAATTCACCCCCAAAAAAAGTACTGAGTCAAGGTAACGGACTCACGGGTGGGAATATCGGTACCATCTGCGTGGGCTGGGGACAGAGTTCACCCACAAGCGGCACAGGCAGGGACAGCGGGCGGGGGGTGCCAGTGCCCCGTATTCTGCTGCAGGGAGAGCACAAACACACTGAGTATCTGCAACCAGATCCGGCGCGATCAGTTTTACATCATTTACGCTGCGCCAGCAGCAAAGCATCATTTACAAAGCTGAGCATTACACGATCGAGCTCACAGCTAAATCCTCGGCTGAGGATGTGTTTTGTGGCGTAATTCTCACACCACTCAAAGGCCAGGGTTTATCTGCTCTGGCCTCTGCACTGTAATTTTTATTAATACCCACGCAGTCTCACAAGTCTTTACAGCATTCATCACCCAAGTCAAAATAAAAGCAAGAGCCCCTAACGAGGTGCCAAACTTGCCAAATGGAACAGAAGCTCAAAAAAGGTACGCATAATAAAGGCAATTTTAAAATACAGTCTTTTAGGTTAAGACTTAAAGGAAAAGAGGTCCACAGGTTTGGGAGTTCCTGGCTGCTGTGATTTCTTCCAAACGTCTTAATTTCCTCTCCCTATCTGATTAAAGCATTTATGTATACACGTATTTATTACTAAGCAGTAATCAGCATCTGTCTGGTCAGAGCCCAAAGCAGAGGCTGTTTTGAGGAGCAGAACATGACACGCGTTTCCAGAGGTGCTCAGCTCCACACTTTTACCATGGATGCTTCCTTTGGATCCTCCTTTGGTCGCTTTGCCAGGGCAAGGGCCTGCCAAATACTTCGCTCTCCAAATTCCTTACACAGGATTTTTTTTTGCCTCCTTTGGAGCTTGGCAGATATTCTCACCACTTTGCTTTTGTGCGTACAAATACAACATCCCCCCCTCCCGCCATGCGGCAGCCTGCGTTTCCCAAACACCCCAGCTCTTAGAGGAACAGCTGGTACCGCGGGTGAGGGATGGGGCAGAAACCAGGAGCAGCTCTGGGCTCAGCGACTGCACAGCCCAGGGGGCTGGCAGCTGAATCGACACCCACCGAGGCACAGGCTGGGGGGGGGGGGCTAGCTCACCAATTAAATGCACTGATGAGAAATTAAGGGCATTGCACACAGCATCACCCCCTGCTCAGATCTAGCCGGCCAGTCCTGCACGTGCCCACACCAAGCTAAGCCCCCTAACTCATTTATTTAAGCATTCCGAGTACTCCCAAGTTATAAACATCCACCTCTCCTCCTCCCCATCGCCTGCATCACAATTGTGTTGGAAAGAAACTGCAAAACCAGAACACAATGATAGTGGGATTACCGAAATAACTCCCCATTCCCTTATAATCAACAGATAACGTCTCTTTATTTAATTGTTTCTGGATTAACACACCATTCCAAAATTCAGCTAGAAAACGGAAAGAGAAGCCTGGGCTGGTGTGCCTAGAGCAAAGTTGAATTTAACATGCGAGGATAAGGGGAAAAATAGACATAATATGAAAAATGTCATTTAGCTCTCTTTTCCAGAAACATCACGCTAAGTGGTAGGCTGGCCCCCTGCCAAAGCTTGATGCATCAAGGGTCACGGTGGCTTCAGCACCGCCATAATTTCTTATGCTGAGCTTCCATAATTTGATTGTTAAAGTTTGCAGATTTACATCATATCCAGGCAGGGAATTCTAAGCTGCTGACTATCAATTTCTAGCACAATACATTTCTACGGGCAGAGAGACACTTGGGAGCGCAGGCTTGAAAATACTGAATATTTTTTCTTCCGGACCAGCAAGCGTTATGGATCCTGAGATACTGAGCAAAGGGTTAGAGACACCTGTGTGAGATGTGATATTTTGGGAGGGCAGAATTGAGGGATTGAGAGGTTAAGCCCCTGGGAGGCTCTGCAAAGCCCCAGGCACACACAGTGTGTTTGCCTCGAAAAAGGAAAGGCAATTTCTCTCTGACCAGCCTGCTGGGCTCTGGGATGGCCCCAGACCTGTCGCAGCTCATCTCTTCCATCTGACACAGCAGGGATCCCTACTTCAGGGTCACTCTTTCCTAATCTTTGTCACACGTGGCTTAAACTGTATGTCTGCACACCCTGACGCGGGCAGCCAGAACAGCAAAGAGCCAGAGGCACGCGTGCGTGTGTCCCCATTTTCCTGCCCACAGACAGCTCCTGCCACAAAACCAGCCAGAACCAGGACACCCCCAGGCAGGCTGCAAGGCATGAGAGCTTTGGAGAAGGTGCAGAATAAGGAGCTAGATGCATCTGCAGGAGGCCACCACAGTTCCTTCTATCCAAAGGGGTCTCCTATAGAACCTGAGACCTTGCGATGCTCCCCGCTAGGCATACCGCTCCCCCAGCTTGGTACAGGCATCGTTTTTCCCACCATTTAGATCAGAAAAGCCTCTTGCCTGATTTCTTACAAATGGTAGTTTTAATGGGTGACCAAAAGGAGCTGACCAAAGAGGGATGAGCATGTATACGGGACAGGTTATGGGGGAGACTGGAGCAGATGTGCACATACCAGCACAGCCAGCCACCGCGATGGGCTCTTTTCCCCCTTCCCACATGCCAGCCTCATCCCTGTCCCAGTCCTCTATCTCCAAATGGCCACTGCTAATGATCAACGTTTTGCATCCTGCATCACCTGATAGCACACTATCCTCACGATGATATAATTTGCTCGAGCACCACTCCTAACAGGCAGCCAGAAAGGTCCATGACTTGTGTGACGCTGGTTAAACTGGTAATGATGCCACTGCACGTGCTAA
The DNA here is from genome assembly GCF_015220075.1 of Falco rusticolus. Lineage (NCBI taxonomy): Eukaryota > Metazoa > Chordata > Aves > Falconiformes > Falconidae > Falco > Falco rusticolus. Next base: position 6,139,915 of record NC_051202.1, on the reverse strand, counting down.
TTGACATTTGGGCGTCCTTCACGAGTGCTCCACACGAATTCTGAGTTTGGATCTTCAGCATCATTAGAAAGAACATCGCTCTCAGCAGCAGCTCCATGCTGGCTGCTTCCACGCTGGTTTTGTCATTTGGATGCAGGATATTTCCCTGTAAACTAGCTGTTAACACATTGCATTTGAGTATCTACATTTCTCCTTCCCGCCTCCAACTTTTTATTTCTTCAGCTACTCCACAGAGTCTTGGAAGCAATTGGCACTTTCACACATAGACACATGAAAGGCGTGTGTGATTCTGACTGAAGATACTTAAAATCAGATTTAGAAGCACCAGGAGGGCTGGGAAAGAGCTTGGGAGGTCAGCTAATCCCTTGCTTCTCTTTTTAATCAAAAGGGCACAAAACTTTTCTCTCTCTCACTCTTTTATTTTTTTTTTTTTTAAAAGAAATAATCTAAGGACCAGTTAATATTATTGGGAAGAAAAAAAAAAAATCACAGCCCACCTTACGCTCTTTTCCCCTACATTTGTTAGTACACATGGCTTGTCAGTCCTGCAAGCATTCTGGGGAGGTTTTCTAGGTGTTTTATGACCTTTAGCAGATAAGACCATGCTGAGAAATTCCATTCTTGCCCATTTCCATCAGCAGCATGCAAACTGTTTTGGAAAGTGTTTTGTCTACAGCTTTCTCACAAATGCTCAGGGTTGGAGATTTTGACATCTCTCAAGTATTTGTTGGCCTAAGTCAAAGCAGGAAGTATTAAAGAATGCCCAAATTAAGGAAATAAAAAGAAAAGAAAATAGAAGAATCATTTTGTGATCAGATAGACGGCTTCAAGTTGATCTAAACCACTTTTTTTTTTTAATTCATTTTTTAAACTGCTTTTCAGCTTGAGCAAAGAAAAAAAAACCACCAAAAAACCCAAAACCATACAAAGCAAAAAAAAAAAATCCCACCTATCTGCTTTTTTGGGGAAGGTTTATCATATGAATTTTGAAAATCTTACTCCCTCGTGAAGGACAAGTATGCCTACCATTGTGAATCAACTTGTGGAAAAACCCACAAATTCTCCATGCCTGCAGGAGCTGCTTCTAAGCTCCAATTTGGGGCTACAAGCTAATCATTTGGTCTTGGAGTTCTGCAGCCTTCCTGTTGCTTTGAAGTACCTCCATAACCTTCTGAGGGGTCCTAATCCTGCCGAGTGACAACCCTCAGCAGTTTTCTTCGTTCTGTCTGAAGTAAAACCTGGTTCTGCAAAGCAGCGTGAGCGCATCGCCTTGGCTGAAAGCAGCGCTCAGCAGCAGATGGTCAGGGAGATTTCCTCAGCTCCACTACTTTTAACCATAGCTGGTTTCCTAGGTCATTAAAACTGGGGAAAAAAAAAAAAAAAAAAAAAAAGTCTCTTGTAAAACTATCTCCCTCCTGCCAGTGCTCAGGCTTTGGCTACCAAAAGGGACCAGGAGCTGGCCCAAGGAGGCTGTGGGCAGCAGTATGGGTGCACCGGGGCTCCTCTATACCCCCCAGCTGGGCGAGCAGCACATCAGGTTTCAAGCTCCAGCAGAGATGTTAATCCAGGTTTAAGTCACAGCTGTGGCCTATTTGGCGTTCATGAACCACCTTGTCAGCTGAGCACCGCGGAGCACTTTACGTAGTGTCAGGTTCCTCCACGTAAAACTCGCTTCAGTGGCAGAACTACCGAAGCCTCTTCAACTAAAATGTACACTAAATGGATGAGGCTGGATAAGGAACGTGCAAAATGGACCGATGCTTTGTCCTCAGGCTCTCCAACGATGCTGTAAGCTTCACTTAGATGGGGGCTCACCGAAATATAGAGGCTCCTTGAGAAACTACTCTTTCCATGACCCCTCTCGAAAGGGAAAAGCATTGTGTCTGTTGTTATTAAACCCATTACTGCTTGCTGAGAGCATATTGTGTCAGTCCATGACTGATTAAGATGCTCAAATGATCAGGAACAATAAAGGAATGCATGTTTTCCCTGTGCCAGGACAGCCACAGTGAGCACAGTGACAACAGGGTGATCTGTTTGTTGATTGTGTAAGTTACGGTTCCTCTGAGGCACTATGTGTGGAGTAGATGCAAACCCACGCCTCTACATGAGCTATGGGGAATGTATTCTACAAGAAATTGCCAGCTCAGAGCTTCTCCTAAGGACTAAGATGATTGCATAAAACAACAATAAAAAATACTGAAAGAGAAAAGGCTGTGATACATAACCTTTGCCCCGAGTGCTCTCCCTACAAGAGCAGCTGATGAAATTCACTGAAACACGTCTACTTTTCTGCTCTCCCCTTATCTCTGTCTTGTGCATCTCCATCTGCCTTGTCATCTAAAAATAATGATTTTGCACGCTTGAGAACAGTTTGGGGTTTAATTTATGCTCGCCATCGCATCGACCTCCACCCTTGGTAAGGCACTCAAAGGGCAGGCATACCCTCCAGCGGACTTCTGCTGCTAGGAAATGCTTGTTCAACTGGGAACAAACCCCGGGGTCTCTGAGCCCAGTTCCCTTACCATCAGCGCCCACCCAACAGCACCCCAGTGCATACACCCCTCTGCTTCCCCGCGTTCATTCAGACTAGCACCTCCTAGCCCTATGAATTCAAACTTGCATCACAAAACATAAATAAATAAAGCCCCCACACAAATCAAAATGTTAAGAGTATTCAAGAAAGCCAGCCCTTTTTACCTTTCACTTCTTTGCTCATGTAAAAGGTGGAGCTTTTCTCTGGCCATTCCTGCAAATACCACGCTTGGCTTGTTGCCTGCACTGTGAGATAAACTGCTTGCTCCTAGCCCTCCGCATCCCGTCTTTCTGTCCTTGCAGCGGAGGATGCGGAAGGCAATAGGATCTTTCTGCCTCAGCAGCTGTTTAGCACAATTGTTTGCTTAATTGTGGTGTAAGGACATGAATTCTCTTTGGAAAAGAAAAACTCTTAATAAAAAAATATAGATATCTCGCTCCTTGCCTTTGGAATAACTGAGACAAGAGTATTGTACAGGCTTTAAAGAACCATTTCCAAAAATTAAAATGGATAGGAGCTGGGCCTTCTTAAAGGTGTCTTCCAGAGTTAAGTTCCCTAGAAGCAGAGCTATGAAGGGCTTTGGCTCCCTTTGAATGGGCAATAATCACACCCCGGAGAGGCCAGGGGTGGGCTCTGTACCGGCCACAGAGCAACCAGAAGGGAATTACCCTGCCCAGGTGACTGTAGGCACAAACCCATGTCCCTGCCACCCTGCTGCCTGAGGAGTAGCTCCCTGGTGGCAGTTTATGCTGAAATGGGAAATAAACCTCTCCCTGCCCAACCTCTACACTTGCAGGATCGTGAGCACTAATTGCATCACATCAACGATGCAGTCTGAGACGTCCCGCTTTAACTCAGACCTGTCACATGTTACAGCCCCCCCTTTTCCTCCCAGCACCCCCAGCTGGGGAAAGCAAAGAGCAGCGAATCTCTGGTCCTGCTGCTTCTTGCTATTAGTCTGCTGGCAGGAGTAGCCCAAATTGCCTTTCGCCCCTGCCTCCCTCACCGCTTCTTGGTACCCCCTCCGCTTCACGGGCATCGCTTTCCAACTGCTGCCATGCAGCAGCCTTTGAAACTGCTCCTGGGCAGGAGTCTCCTGTTCCCCCTGGCCACTGTCCTTCCCACTGTGAGCTCCCCACCCAGAGGAGCACATGCACGGACTTCTCCTTTGCTCCCCTTATTGTGTGGGAGGAAAGAAGTCTAAAGCCCTGAAGTAATCCACTTGTCTTCCCCGTCTTTTAAATCAGAAGCTCTTCAGAGCAGAGAGAATCTTTTATCTTGCACATCACGAAGAGCACTGTGGGCTCATAATAGACAGTAATTGCATCCCTTCTTTTATCGGCATGGTAGGAATGAGCTGATTTTCTTGTAATAACTACTCCTAGCCATCCCTATCACCAGCCACATAGCTGCCTCTTTAGCCCCCCCTTCCAAAAGCATCAAGGAACTCAGCTGCAGCAAGACAGGCAAGACAAACACTGGATTTGGAGCTCTTTTCCTTCAGAGCACGAGAGCATGCCATTTGCTGCACTTTTCCTTCCCCAGCTTCAGACCTCTTTTTGCAGTATGCCTGCATTGCTGTGCTGAGGAATGAAAGCGCTTGTCCTAATGGAGAGGTGGCAGTGAACGCGCGTGCAGCTGGCAGCGCTCGGATCCACCCTGGATCTCCACGCATCTACCACCGAGGACATGGGTCTGCTTTTATTTCTCAGAGTTCAACAAACAGCTCTGCAAAGTGTTTCTAGAAAGGTGGTTGGTGGGTGTTCTGGTGTAAGTGGTACCTCCTGGCTGGGGCACTGCCCTTCCCCCTTCAGGGAAAGCCTTCCCTGTGCCGATAACGCCGATACACTATGGATGCTGTGGAAGCTGCAGGAGGCACTGTGAAAGCCAGGAGCAGAGCAGCACTAGCAGCACAATGAATTAACAGCTGGAGAAGCAGTAAAGAACTGTATTTTCTAAGGCTTATGACCTTCAGTGTTTTTTTAATCTGACACATAAGGCTTAGTTTCTGCATTTTTCTGTTTGCCTTTCCATTTATCAGGTGGATTCCTCCATTCAGGACTCAACTCAAAGTAAACAGGAGCACAAACCCTCGTTGAGCAAAGGGAAAAGAAATAAACCTCTCTGAAGTTTTACTTGTACAGCCTATACTCATAGAGAGCATTTCTGTGGCTAACAACTTATTTATGTTAAATGCACAGTCACTCATACACATGAAAACAGCCACCTATACCCGTCAAACACGCAGACCACTTTTTCCTCCTTTTCTTGCATCTTTTTAGGATAGCCTTCAGCTTTCTGTGGAAAATCCAGTCTTTATAGCTCTTCTTTTGATCTCATCCTACTCTCAGTTCTTTCCTGCTTTATCTTTTCTAGCATCTTATTTTCCCCCCAGTCTTTGCTTGCCACTTTCCTTATCACTCACGTACCTGCCTTTTGTTCTTGATATACAGAACTTCACCCGGTATGAATAAAATTAGCTGTAAGAAGAAAAATAAGGTTGAACTTTCAGTATTTCCAGTGGGGGAGACATGATCTAAGAAACAGCTCATCTCACATGCAAGATGTGGTGTGATAACTGGGTACAATTAGAAATGTGCTCGCTTTTCCCCCTAGCTCAAGACAGGCATCTTTTGCCGTTCCTCAAGACCTAGCCAATGGGAATATCACCATCAATGCTGATGTTCTTTGGATATAAACTTTAATTTCTTTCTGTTTTACTCCTATGTTTATTAAGTCATGGTATTAATACTTTCTTATCTGGACATTTATTATAGTTGAGCTGCTTGTGAGCACTGAGGCTTCACCTACAGTGTCTGAACGTTACCCTACCCTGGTAGCAGTGGAATTCCTCTCTGCCTCATGACTTCTCCCTTCAGAGAAGGGTAGGGCAGGGCTACAGCAGGTAAAACACAGTATGAACTCAACTGGGGCAGGGCTACAGCAGGTAAAATGTAGTATGGACTCAACTAGAGCAGGGCTACACCAAGTAAAATGTAGTGTGAACTCAACTAGACAGAATTAACATGGAAAAGGGGGTGGCTTGAAAGAAGAGCGGAAGCCTTGAAGACAAAACTCTGAAAAAAAACCCAAAAACCAAACCAACCAAAAAAACCCCCATCAAAACCACCCTGCAGATATGGAATCCTGCATCTGACCATCCTGCTGCTCTGGTTTATTGAGGACTTTCTCAAGGCGGGAGTACTCCACGCTGAGAACTGTTTTTCTACAACTCCAAGCTGAATTTCATTAAATCAAAAATACATAAAGCCTAAACCTTGTTTTCTTTCAATTTTAGTGTTCAGAGAAGTAGAAAGAATTGATACATCAGTAATAGCAGACTGGCAAGAGAAGATTTTATGACTATAGAAATGCTGAGGCACTGCAATAGAAAGAAATATTTAAGCCTTTCTATTAAAGTTACTCATATTAAAAAGTAATGGAAATTTTAAGTTCTTCAAGGCTTTACTTATTTTTATCAGAGTGATACCAATAAGTAGCAATTTGTCATAACCGGAGCGCTGAAACAGCCGTCCTGCCCTCAGTGAGCAACTCTGAAACCATGTAAACAAACTCAGAGGTGGGGAGAGATGCAGCTGCCTGGTCTGGAGCATCTGCCCTGAGCAGGAGGACACGGTGCTCCCTGCTGGTTCTCCTGCTGCAATTTCCCTCTACCTCCCAACCGCTACAAAAATCCTTTCCCAAAAGGCAGGTGCCATTTACTCTTTGATATTCAACCCAGTGGTCAAATATCATTTTCCTAGGGAGGGAGGAATGAGGTCCAAGTTGGGATGTAGCAGAAAAATTCCGCGTACCTTCTTACAGGAAGGATAGAAATAAGCAATGCTGTAAATTAAGTCTCTCCAAATGGCTTATAAATGGTCCTGTCTCAGCCAAAGCAATCCAGCAGCTCTTTCAAAAAGCTTGAGGAAGCCTGAACGTTCTCCAGCTCTGATGTATGCTAATAGATGTGTTTTCCCAATTTAGCTCGTGCTACATAATTGGTACACACCGGCAGCCCTGCAGAGACAGGGCGAGCCCTGGATGCTGGCAAGAGGAGGGCGTTTTACTTCATCCAAGGTCAAAAATGCTGGAGAATTTTTCTTAATGCCGAGACGTTACCATTTGCCCTGCTGATGCACTTAAAGTTGGACTTGTCAGCGCTAATTGATTTGCAGCCCTTGCGGTCAGAGGGTGAGCTAAACTTAAATACCAGAGGGGGAAGGTTAGTTCAATATCTTTCTCTGCTATCACGTCTTCTCTTTCACTGCTCCGAGAGCAAGGTGCTTCCTTGGCTCGTTTGTAATACAAGACTTTACCAGTCCTGAGGTTTACATCAGTTTTCACTTCATTTGCTATAGTTGTGTCATCAGAAACACGTTCGTTCTGACAATATGGAAATTGCCAACCCCTGTTTGATGAATGGATGAGCAGGAGTAGACTAGTAACTCCTGAAATTGGCTTCTGAATAGGCCCAACCTCACTACCACCTACTTCTACAACATTTCAACTTCTATTTTCAGCCATTTCCATTCATCCAGCATTTCAGCAAGCACAAAGCTTCATTAACCATTGTCAGAAAAGTAAAATCAGCTCATGTAGGAGAAAAGGAACAAGAAAGTTAGCAGAAGATCCAAGGGCTTGCACAGCACTGCTGCCACCTGATGCTGCAACTCCCTCAACTGTCTCTGTTGCAACGACTAGGATCACTCTAAATTTATTTGAGCTTTAAAATGGGGTATCTGAATTGCTGCAATTTTTTTCAACTGCACAATTCTGTCTAGCTCCTTCCTAGGTAACTTATATCAATGTTTCCAGATGCAAGTATTTGCAAGGAGAAAAAACAGATCACTGAAATCATAGGATTTTTTCCCCATCTCACCTATTTCACAATTCATCATCCCTGACCCTGTTTAGTCCATCGGCCTTCACTCCACCTTTCCTCCTTTTGGTCCTTCTCCCTCTTTTTGTTCTTCTGTTTCTTCAGTTTATTCTTACAGATGCCAGCTCCCATTTTCCTTGGGTTTACTCTTCAATCTCTTGTTTTTCAGACAGTATTACAGATGCTGCTATTGTCAGGTCTCCTTGTCAAGTCATTGCATGCAACTGTCTTTGGAGATATCGTAGGACTTGGAAGGACTTTGTAAGACTAGTTAGGGCAAGACACGATCTACTCCACACAAACCCTTCCTAAGGGATGTCTGTGCAACCTCTGCTGAAACCCAGTGCCAGCCCTTCAGTAAAGAGGCCAGTCCGTGCATGAATCATGCAGCTCATCTGCTAGAGGCTGTGTTTCTAGGCTGCTGAGCTCTGCATGCAGAGCTTTTGGGGACTCAGATCCCATAATATTCACCCTTCTCACTGAAAAATAGCTCAGAAAACCAGGCCTCCCTGCCTGTGCAAGTAGGGCAAGTCTCCAGAGAAGGTGATGCACTCAGAACCTCTGCAAATCCCTATCATTGCCATGAAAACTGCATATCCATTCTATCTTGTCAAATGTTAATTGCTAAAGCACTGCTTTTTTACCACCCCCACAGCTTTACACACTAAAAGCTGTGTTATGTAAAAATAAAATCTTCTTTTGCTTTTGGAAGGGTTTTAATTGGCAAGGGGGGGAAGGCACCTCATATTCCATGCTCTGCTCATCTTTCCCCGCCCAGCGGAGAAGAGGATGGGGTCTCCCACAGTCACACGGAAAGTACCACACAAGCAGCTGATGGAAACAGACCCAGTAGTCCAAAGCTGACAACCTGCAGGATTAGCAAAGGGAATACGACACACATGCACAGAACTCTGCCAATGCACCTCCCCTCAAATATCAACCTTTTCCCCCATCACGTAAGCATATCTCAGTCCTGCTTCCTTCTGCAAATACCCAGCTTTTCCTCGTGCTACCCCAGCACCACAGTCCTGACATGCAGCTTTCTCTCTCCCACCACATCGCTACCCATGGCACCATTCACCAGTTTACACCAGCTGAAACAGAGCTTGCAACGTTTTGGTGGTTGGTTCTCTCTATTGAGAGTTGTCGATAAGCTTTGCTTTACAAACGTCCTGGTTAAGAGCGATAACATTCCATCCAAAAACATCTTTCTTGAATCACAATTCTTAAACCTTGGAATATTACTTTTTTTATTGTTATTCTGGGATGAGGTAATAATGTGCTGTTGATTTTTACAGTGAGTCAGCAACACTTTTTCAAGGCAAAATAACTTTTGTCTTTCCTAATCAGTCACATTACATACTGCATTTATATCTGCCTCTCTTACATCCCGGGAATTTGTTCCTTCCTTTTTACTTTGAACAAAGCCCTGTGTCTGGAACTCCATGTTTGAAAGACTGGGGCTCAGTAATGATGCAGAAGCACTTTGCATTCTCTTTTCATCAGAGCAGCTAATGACAAAGACTGCAAGAACAGTCAGAACTGGGCCCCTTTGTTTTCAAACAGATTTTTTTTTTCCTCTTGTACACCAGAAGATCAATTAATCTTTCCTCTTTACGAATCAAAAATGGCTGTGATAGCCTTTCCCAGTTCTTGCTTCTTCCAAGTCTTTCAGCCCCACTTTTTGTATGTGACCTGATGGCAGCCTACCTCTGTCTGGCTCTGACAGGGACAGAGGGTGGTGGTTCTGCTGGTGGGGCAAATCTTTACTCGTTACCACTTCCCAGAGGCCAAAAGGGGTGGTTTACTTTGGGGAAATTACCCATGCAACAATGGTCCCAACTGAAGCAAGGGATATTTGGAAAGGAAAAAAACAAAAATAAAACAAAACAGTGTTTGCTCGTCAGACCTAGAGTTGAAAATCAAATTGGGTTTGCTTTTGGCAGCTTACTTGGAAAGAAAAGAGGAAACAGAAGAAAACGGCTTCACCTTGTAAAAGCAGCCCAAAGCCTGTCTTCTCCCTGCATCAGCCGTGTTACCAGCTCACCTCGTCTCTTGGGCTCTGTGTTTGCTGCTCAACTTACTGCCTGTGGAGCCGGTTACAAGTTCGCTGGCCCAGGACAGCAAGATGCCGTTAGTAGGCACAGAAAGGATGAGCAGTCCTTGCTCAGGGAAACCACTACCATCTCTTGGCTCCTAATTATTAGCAGGCAAGGCTGGCGAGTCCAAAAATAGGGATTTCTGGTGCTATCTATCCATGCCAGTCCATGTCTAACCAGAAGGTTTCTCCCAGCCAGAGAAGCAGGTTCACATCCTTCTGCTGCTGACTGTCAGTTCCTCACGGTTCTGAGCACATCAAGGAGAACGGGACCCTTTAAGCGCTTCAACTACTGATTTTTCTTTTTACCAAGAAATTAGAGACAGGTCCTGAAAGTTCTGCCACAATGCTCCTAACAGCGTGGGGGGGCTGAGCGAGAGGCGCGCACCTCCCGCACGCTTCTGGGTGGCCACGCTCTGTCCCCAAGCTGCACCTTCCATGAGGCTGAAGAGACCTGAGCGTACACGGGGAGGGTGGCCTTCCTCGGTGGCTGAAGCTTTGGGGGTCTGGACAGAAAATAAGAGGTTGCTAGAAATTGTGTGAACGTCTATTCAAGCCTGGCGTGACACCCCGACCTCGGGCTGCTGGTGGTGCCAGTCGCTCTCCTTTTGCACCGCACATGTTTACATGGAACAGGAGGATTCAACTAAACTTTGAGCCTGAAAAATCAAAACATTAATCAGGCTGCAGAAATCAACCAGCAAACCAGGGAAGGAGGATGCCAAAACCAGAATTAGTTCCAGGGATCAGGTCCCCACGTTTAACGTTTCACTCTAATAGCTGCAGAAGCTGAGCTCCCTGCCTTTGAGGAATGTTTATATCCCTGAGTTACAGAATTGTTTGTTCTGGCAGCAGCACCAGAATGTTTTGAAGTGAGGAAATGAAAAGACAACAGTAAGTCTATTAGATTACGAAGCAAGGCGGGGCTTGAAACGCTGTGGAGACCAAAGAGCTTCAAAGGTGCACGAATGGTCACCGGCCAAAGGCTGAAGCCATCGCCCAGCTGAGAGCGCTGCACATGGCACGGTGCTCCAAAAGCACCATTAGAGATGACTCCTGTTTGCAAAATTCAGGCTCAGGAATAAAAAGCTTTAAGAGGGACGCCTGCCTCTCCCCTGGCCTGCAACAAGCCTTTGCTCTGGTGTCAGACACCCGAGTTCAATGCTTAAGAAAATGGGAATAGAGATATTTGTCATGCAGTCAGAATCAGCTGGGATTTATCTCAAGCCCAGGCCCCCCGCCGAGCGCTGGCAGCTTGGCTTTTGCCATTAGAAGGGACCATCTTTAACCCACGCAGCCATTCCTTGGCATGCGTGACCATGGGGAGGAGAAACACAGGAGCATGTGGTACATCCCACCCCCCCAACAGGCTGGTCTCCCCTGCAGCATTAAGGGCAAAGGTGGACAGCTGGATCCACCCCATTTCTGCTCATACCATCCTTCATGCTGAGGCAGAGGCAGCATTTGCCTCTATTACCACGCTAACACGTCCAGAGCAAGGGAGGCAGCCCAGGGCAGACAGCGATGCTCGGAACAGCTGCCCCCTCAGACTGCTCATACCCCGCACGCCACGCATCATCCTCTGGCTTTTGCCAAGGCACCGCTGCTCAGCCCTGAAAGTCTCCAGACACATCCAGGTTTGTGAGGAAAGACAAGTCCCAGCTCAGCTTGTTTCCCTGGCAGCCTCTGTGTGATTTTAGAGACACAAAAATGAAAAGTACGCTTTTGGTATTGTCAAAAATATTTGCCTCTTTCAGATGCGCTGGCTCTGTTGCATTAATTGCTTCCCTCTCTATGCTTTATTTTAAGGTGAGCATTAATTGATTTCTAACTGTAATCACAATTATGGTGTGTTACCCTGATTAATGGAAGGCTTGATTAACACCTAAGAAGGCGCTACTGTTTTCATTTTGGGAAGAAGAGATGAAATATGGTTTTACACCACAGCTAAAGTGACAATTTCATCGGAGAACGCGGTGCTAATGCAAGGCAATTAATCACCTGTTTTGGTAATTCACAGCAATAAAATATTACTTGTGGCACAGAATGCACTTCTGTAGATTAAACTTAAGGGTACAGGAGATATTTGGCTTTACCTACTACATGGTTTAGCTGTAGTGTACTCCAGGCAGCGCTTTGCATTTCTGGGTTGCAAAGCATCTTTGTGCTCCAGCAGCTCGAGGCAGCAAGAAGCATTGCTCACCATTGCTCCCCCAAGGAAGGGGCAGCGTGAGGAGCACAGAGGGGGACACCCCGCTCCCCTCTCTGGTGGCCCAGGTGCCGTGTTAGCTGAAAGCAGATCATCCTTGACCCACGTACTCCCGTTCCTCGTTAAGCAATTCAAGCCAGTGCTCAGCTCTTGCATTGGCAAAGAGTTTCCTAATATCTGACAGAAATCTCAGCTGCTGCTGCCAAAGGCTCTTGCTGTACTCTAGCTGGCGCGAATAGCAACCTATACTCCTCTTTTTTTCTACTGCTTTTTATCTATTCGAACACCATCGTCAGTCTCCAGGCTAAGCAACTCCAGTATCAGTGGTCCTGCATGAAAATCTCTTCAGTGCTCTCTGCCGCATAGAAAACCAGTATTTATCGGGATGCTTTTGGCTGCTGTATCCCTGGGCTGGCTTGGGGTAGAGCCACGCAGCGACAAAAGCTATCAGATCGCAGCGATACCACAATGACTTGCAGTCCCTACTGTTTTGGGGGAGGGGGGGGAGGTGTGCCAGTAACCTCAGAGGTGGAAGGGTCTAAAGCTCTTTTCCTGACCCTCTCAGCTAAGTCGCCTGCAGTTAGTAGCGAGGAGTTTGATAGCAACAAGGAAACACCAACACACATCCATAACGAAGGCATTTAGCAAGTTCCACAGCAGATGGAAAAAGGCACGTAACACCAAAGTGTCTCTGCTATCTCAAAAAGCCACCAGGGTCAGCCAAAGGGTTGGATCTGTTCCTCGGAGCTCATCCTGTGTGATAGAGCCATATTACATAGAGATCCACCATTAATTTTATTTATTTACAGTGTTTCTTTAACTGAAATCAAGGCACAGGGCCCCGGGAAGAGTTTCAGGACCACAGTCATTTTAAACCCAGCATTTTCTAAGTATACAATTTTAGAGTCCATCTTGGGAACGTTCTTATTTATTCTCCTCCTGGTGAACGTGACCTCAGAGAGGGAAGGCAAAGCCAAAAAAACCAGCTCAAAGCCTTAATTAAAAGGCAGCTGACTTTCAGAGAGCTAAAATTAGAGTAGCTCTACCAAAAAGCCATGAGACAGCGCTGGCTTTCATCTCACACCTGGTTCTTTGTCCCTGAAACGAGGGGAGGGAGAGAAGGAGGTAAAGGGCATACTTAGAGCCTGGTGTTCACTGACACTGATAGACCTCATTTACTAATTAATCTGCTCTGATGTCAGGAAATAGATGAAGTTTTACCTTTGAGGCTACGTGGCACAGCTCAGCCTGAGGTTCCCAGCCTGCAGCCCCTGCGCATCCCGTTGTGTCCCAGCAGCCGTGGCTACCACTGGAGTGGTCCAGCCACCCCTGGCGAGTGCTGACAGCGTCGCTCACCGCCCGCTCGCCCAGAACACCCCCCCCAGGAGCCCACCTTCAACCCCACGCACAGCCCAGGCTTTATCCCAGCAGGCCTGAAACACGATTTGTACCATCAGCATTCCCCCTTCCTGAGCCCGTGGCAGAAGAGCCTTTTTGACATGCTGCCAGATGCAGAGCAATAATGAGGATAAATTACCTTCTCCCTGCTGCTATCATTTCACAGACAGCTTCATTAGCTCAGCTCACCGGTGCAGCTTTGACAGGGGGACTTAGTTTGAACTAGTGATTTTGAGGTTTGCTTTCTACTACATTATTTTTTTTTTTATTTTTTACATACTAGCATTTTGCAGTCCGAGCTGCAGCCCAGGCCCGCGTGATGTGCATTGCGAGCTAAGTCCTTTTGCTTTAACAAGTGGTATTTCTGCCTAGAAATCCTTTAAACTTGAGGGAGTTCTAGAAGGACCAAGAGCATTCACAAATTCAACTCCATTTCATAAATAAACAAGGAAAAGCATGACATCCTTGGCCATCGCATCTGTCCCGTAAATGACAACACTGTTTTATTTTCCCTTATCTTGCTTTGGGATGAAAACCACATCAGAGACACGAGAGAAAAAAAACCAAAAAACAAACCAACAAGTAGTGTAAATCGCCACAGCTTGTGAAGTGGAACCATATTGATTTCTACTACTGGAAGACGCAGCCCTTTGTGTTTGAACCAGTTTTCTTATTTGTTCCTATTTGTGCAAAGTGGTACAGCCACATCACCAAGCCAGAGGGCCAAGAAAAGGGATGCCTTCCACACAGGCTTCTCCTGATGACTAAGTCATGACGTTCTGAGCCAGGAAAATAATCACTGGAAAGGGGCTGATAAGGACACGCACAATTACCGTGTAGAATCAGAGACCTGTATTACTAACGCTCCACTCAGAGTAATCATATTTACTCGGAGGAGAATAGCAGCTAAGCACAACACGGGGCAGCCACAAGATACCAGAAGAGCAGATAGAATTGTTCTGGCTCCATTCTCTCCGACAAGAAAGGGCTGACGGATGCTTCCTAGGTGTTTGCAGCACATCTGCTGTGCCAGGCGCGTGTTTGCATTGTGGCGATGGGCAATGGATAGGCTGCAAGCAGAAACAACGGGCAGGGAATAAACAAGAGAGATCTAATTTTACAATGGGCACATCTGCTGAATAGCAGCTTGGAAGCCAGACTTCCTAATCACATTTTTATGGATTGGTACTGGAGCAAAATAAAACCTCAGTTCTGCCTGAACATAGAAAGCAGGGCAGGGCCAGAGCAGCTTCTTTTCAGCTGTAATGCCTATTATTATATGTAGTCCTGTCTTTTTTGAGCTAACATCTCTTCTCAACCAAACCCTTTTCCAAGAAGAAAATAGGGGGTTGTTGAAATAAAAATGTTCGGTCCATTGCAAATTCAAAAAATTTGGAAATCGTAAAAAAAAAAAAAAAGTAGTAGTATTTGGCTTTGATACATTCCAGTTTTTCCATTTAGTTTTCTCCCCCTTCACTTTGTTTGCAGACTTTTTGTTTTAAAATATTTTGAACTCTATCTATAGCTATCAAGTAATACCTCTGCTCCTTAATACATAAGGCTTCAACATTTCAGTAAGGTGTCCCAGAAGGGATGCAACACAGGCTTCAGCGCTGCAGAAGAATTTGAATCTTTCTCTTTCTGAGCCCACAGAAGAAGAAAAAAAAGAATTAAATTTCTATTTCCCACGGGAAACGTTCTCCAGGTTTGTGCATCGGTACCACCTCAGGGAAGCTGGGAAGGCAGCACTGCAGGGGCGTGTGTGATCACAGCCCTAGAGAGACTGTTCATTATCCTCGAGCTGGACACAGAGGAGAGCCAGCAGCATGGCAGCAGCGTTATGAGATTTATAAAATGTCACTGTAATGATGGGTTTTTCCCCTTTTTCCGAAAGGGTGCGGTTGGGGATAGAGGAAAACCCCTGCACAGAGAAATACAGAAGGGCAGAGCTGAACAGGGTGGGCTGCACCAGCAGCCTTAGGGCAGCTGAAGTTTGTGGTTCCTATTTTGGAGGTCCCTGGGCAGACAGCTACGAGCCACAACCACATCATCGCACGCCCTACAGACCCCCAGGAGCACAGACTGCCCCCCAGGCTGTTACCGTCTCGCCTTTGATTTCTGTACCCTATAGCCATCTTTCTGAAGGGCTGGATTATGCAAACATCAAGCACTAAAAAAAAATTGGAAGAAACTCCTTGACACGAGAAGACTTGACATTAGGGGGTTTTGTTAAAGACCAGTTGGTGAATGGCTCTGTAGTTCCCGAGTTAGACTTTTGATTCATGTTCTTTGGAGTCCTGCTTAAGCGCGCAGGTAAAATATTTTCTCTGAAATAACTACTCAAAATGTGATTTACTGCCTTTTAATGAAAACTAAGAATTTCAGCTATTCAAAGGAGTCTAGAAGCCTGAGCTCGGGGACTCTTCACTGAATCAAAATTAAACCCAGGCTGAAATAGAAGGCGAGTTTGGTGCCATCTTGACATCTTCAATGCATTAGGGAGAAACATCTGTTTGTTCCCAGTCCCAAATGCAGCCATTAAAAGTACGTTTTTTCCTCTCCTCCCCACTGTAATTATTCAGCTTATTGGGGCTCTGCCCTTAGCATTCTCGGCCTTCAGCTCAGACTAATATCTTGGCACTGCTTGTTTGCTTAAGCTTAATCAAACGCTGAAGAACTGGCCTAAGCCAGAGCAGTAGATTATACAGCGAGTTTGGAGAGTGTTCGGAACATTCTGCAAAAATAATACTGAGGAGAGATAACCGTGATAAGGAACAGGCATGTTGCTTACTCCAGCAAACATCAGAGAGCTTATCACAACACTGCCCAAGAGAACATGAGAAGCTACAGCCTGAAGCTTCCAGCTTGACAGGACAAGAAATACGATTAGGAGAACCTCATCCTTCATTCTTTCACGTGGTTAAATGAAAAGGCTTTTTCTGTGCTCCTAAAAATGTAGTCAGGTTAAGAGAGCTGTGTAGACACATCAGCTTCCCAGATGAAACCATTTGCCATCAGGGCTATAAAGATGTGACTGGACTTTATTTATTTGACTATCGGAACCAAACTGATGGACAATTCTCAGATCCCTCATTTGTGTGTTTTCTTATTTAGTTGCAAAGTTTGTTGTTTTGGGGGTTTTTTATATATCTATATATTTGCACATATTTTCCCTACACTCCATGGTCAGTTATTTCCAAAAGCCCACTAGGTTACCCGGGAGAAGGGCCACAGTTACTGTTTAAACAATTTACGCCCTGTGTCCCCTTGTCCTCTGTTGTTTTCACCATGATAACTGAAGCAGTGAGTTACAGAGCTCAGTAGTAGTGAAACACACATCTCAGGGCATCAGAGGCCACACATTCAGTGCTCCTCAGTGAGCTGCAAAAGAAATCACTTTCATTTTCTTGCTGGGGAACCTAGAACCACAACACAACTGATTTTTGCCCTGGCCACACCAGTACAGAGCAAGTTAAACTGCATATAGAACGAGTAAGGTCACGTGGAGGAGAAAATACTGAACTATTCCCAGATACTGCTTTTAAATTGCGGCTGGTTTGTGTATGTGACTGCTGCCGGCTTTATGAACGCAAGTCAGCAATTTTGAGGGAAAAGGGACTACCGGATCATTCAAGCTGACCTCCCATCTACCACAGGGCAAATAATTCCTTCTAGTTACTTCTTTATCGAATGCAACCAATTGTGCTGGACCAAAGCAGATCTTCCTGCAAGGTACCCAGTCTCAAAGCGATGAGTTCAAGAGATCACTTTCCTCTGGCAGTTTCGTTTAAATCATTAACCACCCTTGCTGATTGTGTTAATAGCAAAATAAATAATAAAACTTTACATTTTTGCGTTTCCTTCCTGTTGAAGGGCTCCAGGTCCTTTGCAGAGATGAATATACGGAGCAGCAGTAGGTACAAGCTGCTGATGGCAGCAACAAGAGGATGCAGTGGAAATGTTTGATGGGCACTGGTGGCTGGAATCCTTCACGTGGATGAAACTGTTATTATCAATTAGTCTTGAAGATAGCACCCTGGAATACATAGCATTAAGGATTCACTAACAATATCACAGCATGAGCTTGTTAAAACCCCACTGAATCCTGATTATGCAATTGTAAAGAGGAAGGGTGATTGCTCCAAAGATAAAAGCTTCCAAGGGAACGCAAAGAAGTTAACGCTGCACAGAACCGCTTTCCCTTTCATCTCCTTCCCTTTAAATTAGTTTGGTTTCTCTATATCAAAGCGTAGCGGCTTCACACTGCTGGCCCTTTCTCAAAAGCAACCGAGGTGGAGGGAGAACAATATGAAAGAGTTTGCAATTCTAATTGCTCTAACTTCTAGGAAAATGTCACTGGCTGGATCTGGGTGGGTTGTTTTGTTGTGTTCTTTTTTTTTTTTTTTTTCCCCATCGCCAGCCCTGTTGGTACATCTATCTTTGTCAGCCAGCATGGAAGCAGGCTAGATCATGGCATGCCATCGGGATAGGAGACAGGTGTCAGTTCCAACTAACTCATGCAAGTGGGATCCCCGCTCAGCTCTTTTTCGTTCTCTTCCCAGCACGATGCAAAGCAGAGCGCACAAGAAAGGGCCGTGCCACTGCGAGTACCATCACAGCAAGGATCCTTCCATCGGTCACCTTCGTCCCCTGAAACCAGAGACAAAAACACTTCTCCTGCCAATTCCATGTCAACTGACTTCTCGTCTCTTGATAGGTTTTGAAGTAGTGACACCCCTTATCCGTCACACTGGTGTCACCAGCCATTTTCTGCTCGGGAGGCTGTGGAATTGAATTTACCCTTCAATTCTTCATTCCCACTGCCGGGAAGTGTAACAGGGTGAAGCAGCAAACAGACCGGCGTGTCACTATGCTAAACATCAGCCTGGCCGGTGGACCAGCATCGTAGCTTGTAACTGTACTGGTAAGCGCACACAGTGGGAAGGCTGAGTTGGAATTTTACCACCTGGGAAGCGCCTTGGTCAACCTATTGCCTTGCAGTACAAACCATAAACTTAGACCTTCAAACAAGAAAAAAGACTAGGAGTCCCTTCAGTGGACACTTTCCCCTCTCTCTCATCTGCTAAATTACAGTAATTTGGTCACAGATGGCATAAGTTGGAAAGAAACACATCTTGAGCATCACCTCTCCACAGTAAAGGCAGTATTCTGCAGAACAGGCGGTTCTGTTCAAAATGCTGGATCTTTTCCTCAAGAAAACAGAAAATTTTAATTCCCTCAGCTAGTTTTCTGAGCTCGGAATGACAGAAATAGTTGAGGCTAGAGGCACCTCAGGAGGTCATCTTGCCCAAGCAGGGCCACCTGGAGACAGCTGGCCAGCTCACACCGGACAGCTTCTGGATACTCCCGAGGACCAAAACTCCACAGCCTCTCTGGGCAAAGTGCTTCACTGCTCACTCACCCTCACAGTGAAAAAAGTGTCTCCTGATGTTCAGACACAACCCCCCGTGCTTCAGAGTGTGCCCGCTGCCTCCTGCCCTGTGGTGGGACACCCCCAAAAGGTCCCTCTTCTACTGCTCAGCAAGGAAGGGAACGTATAGACAAAGGGACACCTGGACCCCAAGTGGCAGATGGAAGGTCACCAGAGATCCCTGTTAGCCAGCGGCCTGGCACGCTGATCCTCCATCCTACCTGTTTTTATCCGACCCACCTGTCATTATATATCATGAAACGTATATAGGTAAATACAAGATATACTGTATGCACACGTCTAGCACAGGGGGGGGTTGGTCTGAGGGTCTCTACACAGCGGTGCTAGCACAGGAAAGATCCTGATAATTACTAAAACTTTATCTTCTGTCTTTCTTAAGCATATAATATGTAACACGTGCGGCAGACAAATAGACTGCCTTCTCATTTTCATTGGCAAATATGGAAAAATCATAAGACTGTCCTAAGAGACAGAGGAAAGGGATTTTAAATTACATTAATCCTTAAAAACATCTGCCGCCTGTTTGCTCTCCAAGATTGGCCAGGCAGGTCTCTCCAGCCCCATCCCAGCTGCCCAAGGTGCCCAGGCTAGCAGGTGCAAATTTGGCATCGCAAACCTTCTGCTGGCCAGCACAGGAGCCCAGTTTCCCAGTGAAAGGGGCAGCACCGGGCCACCACCCAGACCCAGAGCACCCGTATCTTCATCAAAAGACAAACACGAGCCCATTAAAGAACCCCAGGACCGCTGTAATCCCAACCTTGGCTCCTCATATCAGCGCCTGAAATGGGGCGGGTTGGGCGAGTTCAGCCTGAAACAGATTCATTAACCTTCTCATTTGTGCCAGTTCCTCCTCAGAACAGTCTAACAACGGCTCTGTCACACACAGAGCTCCGCTTACTCTCCCACCACACCCCCTAACGAAAGGAATTTTAAAACGCTGTCTTTCTACTTGCTTCTAAACCCAGTTAATTTGCCTGATGAAACGTTTACACCCTTTTCACGCTGTTAGTTTCCAGCAACGTGTTCCTGAACCATCCGATGTTCTTCAAAGACCCGGCTGCCTTTCATTGCAGTTTGTTGTGATATTTTATTCCATATGTACAGTGCAAATCAGAAAACCTGCAAAGCTTTTGCATCACAAAAATAATTACTGTCTGGTAGCCCAGAAAGTAATAAAATAATCTGCACTAATTGAAACTATAAAACACCTGCTCCTCAGAACCAGTTTGTTCAATACCTTGAATAAAACACGCAGCCCCCTGAATTCAGTTCCTGTACTCCGGATTATAAATCCTCCTCCTTTTCTGTCTTTCAACACAATTAAAAACTGGAAGTGCTGGTATTAATTATTTTAAGATTTTCTTTCTTCTTTTTTTGGCAGTCATTTCCTCTGATAAAATTCTATTCCCTTAGGGAATTATACTTCAATTAATTCAACTTTTCTTGTGTCTCTTTCATGAAATAAGACATTTCAGCTCATGCTCAAGCCTTCAGTTCCCTTTTTTTCTTTTGAAGGTCGCATCAACAGGCAACAAACATTCTCCAGTACTCATTTATATCAAGCTTTATAAAAAAAAAAAAAAAAAAACCAGTACAGAAGCAGCCCCTTGCAGGTTCTCACTGAAAGGATGTAGTCCTGGCTGGCTGGCTGGCATTTGTAGAGTCACAGAACTCCTGGAAATCGGTATTATCATTATAACCTTGTATAATTTTTATTCAGTGACAAAGTCTTTACTTCTGGGGCTGGAAGAGGCACCGTAGATCATGTTCTTGGTGTTACGGAGGGTATCGTGCAGAAAGCCTGAATCTCAGAGGCTGGAGCTCACACAGAAACTGAGTGGCTTGTGGCTATTGAGCAATAAGGTGAGAATTAATTCAGTGTTCTTTGAAAAAAAACTGGGGTTGTGAGAAATTTACATTTCCACCGAGCCTGGCACTAAGCAGCCCACCCCTCCGAGGCCGTATCTAGAGCAGCTGCTCAATACTCTGGTTCCCTCCTGGTGCTGGAAGGGAATAAACTGTTCCTCCTTACGGGGTTTATCGCTCCCCTCTCCAGCACGGACAGATGAGGCAGGCAAAGGGCAGTGGAATATTTTATGATGACACCCTCAGGACTGCAAGGGAGAGTAAATCATGCCAGCAAAGGTCTAGGTGTGAAATGATTCCCATCCCTGCCTGCAGGGAAGCGCCGCACTCGGAAAATGTTGTGGCTTGAACTGCTGGGGCTCAGCGCTTAGTTAATTCACACAGTAGCTCACCTAGTGCAGCGCCGCTGGCAGGTAAGCTATTTTCTAGGGAGATTTGGGAGTTTTCTTCTCTCTTTCTGCTGAGGAGAATCAAGCTGGTTTTCTAAATGCTTACCCCTTGCTTTGTAACGTGACAGAGCGCCGAGCTGTGACCTGGAAAATACATACCCACTTGAAAGTGAAAGCAAACAAATGGTGCTTGCAGAGAGAGCTTATTAGCTCGGTACACCACTTTCTGATAATCACAAGAGGCAATACATTTTAAGTGCTTCAAGAGAAGCAGAAAGGGGGCCGGGATGCACTCAAACAGAACGCCAGCTGGGTGCATCCAGGGGGTCTAGGCAAGCGGAGGCTACCTGGTTTGCAAAAACCGAGCGCCGGATAATCTTCCTACTGCAATGGAACTCGGGCAGAGCCAGGAGTGTAGCAGAGCTCTTGCTAGAACGTGGCATTCAGAGTCACGGAAGCAGAACCCCAGCTCCCTCCTGCCACCTCTCCTCCTCAGGGCGTCAGCCCCCTTACCCCTTCCTCCCACTACAGTGGAAGGTGCTAATAGCTTTGGGAAGAATCCATTCCTTACTCCATCTCTAATATTTTACACAGCAGATCGTAGCAGCGACTGTAACCCAGCTTCTAAATCACATTTCAGAGAAGTGCTCTGAGCTTGAACTCTTGCAGTCACCTCCCAAGCATCCTCAGAGGGTTGTGGAATTTGCCAGGACTGATGCCTAGAGCCACATGAGCAACCACTTGGGCAGCCGCTTTTTTTTTGGTGAACGTTGGTGATCTGCACTGACCCCGAGCATATGCTGCTAAAGAGAAGTCTCTCCGTTGCCAAGTTCAGAACTAAAAAGCATAATGCTTATTACTGCACGAACCTCATACATCGGCAGCAGGAAAAGAGGAAGCTCCGAGTTCCCATCCCAAATGTTTACTTCAATATAAATATGGCCTTAATTACAGTATCAACTTCAAAGTCCAAAGGCCTCTATTTCCTGAGAAAGCTTGGAAACCATCTTGCTTTGAAAACAGACACATTCCAGCGGAAAAGCCAAAGCCATAAAGCATCATTCACATCTCCGGGTGGGTTTTGTTTAAAAACAAACTGTGTGTGGATGCTCGCCTTGTTCTTCTGGAGATGGTCGGGCACAGTTTATATACAGCATAAGGCGATCCAACTTTTCCGCAAATCTCGTTCTTTTTATGGGATTGAAAATATTTCCGGCTTCCCAGAGTTGTTTATGGTTGGTTTATCTTTCCCCTACACCATCTAAAAGGAGATACATGCTCTACCAAGCAGCCACTTGTTTGTTCTCAGTCTCAGCCACACGAGCAACCTCACTTCTCACACATCCCCTCAACCCTTCAGCGTGAGATGCCATCTTACACGGAGACCTCCAAATTTTGCATACGGAAGGTCTGGTCCCAGCACCAGCGATGCTGGTGGTCTCCCCGAGGTCTGATGGGGCAATCGGGAAAGCAGGAGTTTGGAAAGCAAAGACACAGTTTTCATCGGTTCTGAGTAAAAGTTAGTAAGAACTGGATTCTCAATAGCTCAGATTTCAGGAGTATTAGTATGCCTTGATACAAAGTTAATTAGGCATTAAAACAGTCCCATCAGAGCTAGGAAAATATCATCCATAAATCTCTCCGCTGCCTCATTAGCCTTTAGGGCAGCAGCTCTGAGTAAATCAATTGATTAAAAAAACAGGAGGAAGATTCAAGATTATTCAGAAATCTCTATTGAAAGCTTTGATCACATGAGAACACCAGCTTATTTTTCTCTCCCTCAAAATCCCTGTCCCAAAGAAACTCACATAACTAAGGGGCTGAACATCTGCTTTGCTGGCACTGGGAAGTCCAAGGCTTGGGCTCTGTTCTCCACACGTGATGAGTTTCCAATATTCTCCCAGTCTCCTCAAAGATAACTCACACTTTAAGACGCCTCAAACTTCAATCTAAATGACTCTCTAGGAGTCAACGGTTAGAACCAGAGGAGAAAACAAATGCGACGACTGGAGGTTCTTGCAGCTAAGGAAAGGTACCAAAGCACAGTTTCATGGGTGAAAGGTGTTGCTGTGTATAAAGGCAGACAGGAAAAAACAGAGCTGAAGTGTTTAATTAAGAAAAGCAGCAGAGAGAAAGTGCTAAAGACTCTAAATCACAGCATTTGAACTATTTATTTCTAACTAGGCTGTGCAGAGAATATTAGAGACCCAGAGGTCCTGCTTGAGCCTCTCTGCACCACCTCTGGCCAAGTCAGAAAATCTGTGCTAATCTTAATCATCCGTGGATCTTCTTCACGTGCAGTGAACCTATTGATCTCATTTGCCTGGGCGTGCTGGTTTTTTCCCCTCCTCTCATCTGAACAGTTTGCTGTGTTTACACATGGCTTTCATCTGAGCATCGATATAGTAATGATAGGGTCGAGTCACACAGCTGCCTGGGTGGGCTGTGAGGCAGTGAATCACACACTCCAGCTCTCCCTTGAACGTCTCTCTTCCGAAAGGAAGCATGACAAACACCTCCTAGCCTTGCACACAGCGTTTCTTCTAATGTTGCATTTGCATTTTGATTTCTAATTTCCCATTAGCTGGCCTGCAAAGCCATTACAGCCTTGAATATTGAAATAAAATTCTTTGACTTTAAGCCAGTGCAAAGTGAGCCTCAATTAAAGTGCAGTTGGGTACATTACCAAAGCCTCCTCCCCGCATTAGCAGCTTTTGCATGCAAAACATGGTGCTTTAAGTAAGATCAGTGCCTGTCAGGACAAGACCCCTTATTTACACCCTAATTACCCATTGCTCCTAATTACCAAGTAGGAAGAATTGCATTGCCCTTGTCACACCGTGCAGATTTTGTCACTTGCAGTATTTAACGAAGAAAGCTAGTAATGCTTTAAAGAGTTTGAAAGCTCATTCAGCCTCCCTTCGAGAGCTCCTGCTGAGTCCACGGCAAACCCAGATGCTCCATGTTTGCAAATTGGATGCGGAGAGCTCACGTACCTCAGGAAACAGGCAGGTGACTGCCACCGCGCAGCTGAGCACTACACCAGCGAGAAGGGGTGTTGCTCCACTTTGGAAGGATACTACAGATTTTGAAGTGAAAGGATTTTAATTACGGAATGAAGCATCATTTCCCCAACAGCTAATTCTGGAAGTCTTGAGACTCCCGTGAATAACACTACAAGAACGAGAACTGTTACGTGGCTGAATGGTTGAAAAGCGTGTTGCTCTCCCTTTCGGAAAAGCATCACCCGGAGATTTCAGAGCCATCCAAGAAGTGTGGCACAAACCTCCTCAGAACACGGATCCATGCAGCTGTATCTCCAAGCATCTGCTTTTCCCCTTCTTTCCCTTGGACTCCTCAACCAAAATTAAACTCCTCACCCAATTTAAAGACCAGCTTTTTTTCCCCCCCATTTGTTAGACTGCCCTTTGTGCACTAGGTTAGTGTGAATACAATCCCAATACGCCTGGATACGTACAATAAATCTTCCCTTGAAGTTTAAAGCTGGCCTGAACTCATTTGACCTTCTCAATTTATGAATGTTTGTTGGCACCAGCATCCCAGACAGGACCCGGATGTCCTTCATTCACAAAAGAGCAAAGAACACTTGTTGCACCATCATGAAAATGTTTACAGAAATATGTATGTACATTTATTAGATAGGAATACTTCATTCAAATTAGCACAACCAGGTGCACAAAATTTATGGCATTTCCAGTTTTTGTCAACATGGGAACAGCTCTTAGAGACATGATATTCTTGTCCTGGGTCTTGTCCTTCATCAGAATGGACATTCAGCACCCATCTGGGAAGCACCCAAGGCACAGCGATCCTGGGGGCTCCTTTCGCTCTGGCTTTTCTGGGGCTCAGGGTGACACCGGGCTCCCTGGCACCATGCAGGAGCCTGTGCAAACTCCCAGCATGATGCTCTCCCTTATCTCTGGCTTGCACAAACAGCTCCTGGGCTGACCTTTCAGAAAGAATCAACCCATGACAAGCAAGAATGACATAACTAATCTAATCCTCTGGAAACAATATTTGCTTGGCTTGAGCTCCCTGGGCAGTTTTGATATGATGCAGGGGGAAGGGGAGAGATGTGGAGGGGAGAGAGCTGTCAAGGAAGGAACAGTACAATCTCCTCCTAGGGGCAAACTTTTCAGCAAGGCGGCAGAACAATGAACCCTAAGAAGAAAAATTACTCAGCCAATTTCCAGTGCTTCCACCTCTTTCCTTTCCTTACAACCAAAATAAATAAGTGGCAGGCCAAAAGCTACATGGGTGCAAAAATCAAGATGCAGACAGGGTAGAAAGGACTTTGCCTGCTCTCCTAGGATCATTCTTTGTGCAGTTTAAGCTCAACAGCTAGAAACAACTTTGGATTAGAAGCAACACAGAGCAGGAACCCGACGCTGATGCTCCCTGTGGCACTTTTACAGAGTACCTCTCTCACCTTATTTTCTCCACTAGTTAAGTGCAAGAATTAGGAGAGGTACCAAACCCACCCAAGAAAACATTTGTACCACTGAAGTCGCTGAGAAATCTGGTGTCTGTGGAGTCAGGACTTCACCCAAGGAGCTACATGGACTCTGTGCCCTGGCTTGAACAGCAATTTCTCACTTTAGGCCAAAAAGAGAATAAATAGGCTTGGTTCTCTGGAGAGAGAGAACAGCCACAGATGTTTCTATTTCAAGCAAAACCAAACTGCAGATCCAAGAGATGAGGGGAAAAAAAGAAAGAAAGAAAAAAACCAAACAGAGCAAAGAAAACAATCCCCCAGCCGCAGAGAAGGGGACTCACACTTTTCCCAGCAGCAAATACAGGTGGATACGGGCTGCAGCCAGGCTGTGTGCCAGCCCAGAGCACTCCCTACCAGCCTCTGCAGACTGGCCACCAAGTCGCCTACCTACACAGAGAACCAGCTCCTGCAAAGGCTGTTTTTCCCTGTGCCAGACATATATACTTTATATAGAATATGTATCTCCCGCTGCAGCCGTTGCGTTGAGAGCAGCAAACCCCGGTGGGCTGAGCCTTGCGCAGGTCCTGGGGAGTGGGCTGCACACTGTCCCTTCCCTCTTTCAAGGGAAATGTGCTTGGAAAGGAAAGGATTTAACTTCTCCTGTGATAAGTCGCGCCCCCTTTCCCTCTGTTTTTTAACCATGAGACTCCAAAGGGTGACTCGCTCCTGCTCAGGCACAAAGCACTTAACACCAGAATACGCCCAGTAGTTGCACCGGTACCTGCAGGGAGCAATCTGGAGAGACTGGCAGAGCCAGATGTGGCACCAGGCCAACCCTAATAAATTTTTTTAATCAAATTCAACACTTTAAACTCTTAAGCTGGAACCACAGTCACTTTATTCGGAATAAAGTCTTTGTTTGGGTTTCATCTGGCTAATTGCACAAAGAATGGTGACGAAGAGCTGTGTTCTCTTCAGTAAATAGGGCAGCTCAGGGTCCGATCCACGTGGCCTTACCTCCTGACACATGGGCACAAACCCATCCGCTACATAAAGGGCTTAACTGGGATACCCGAGAGCCCCTGCCCACATCAGACCACCCCCCACTCCCACAGGCAAAGCTCAGGACCTCTGGCTGTTTATATACCTTCTCCCCTCCATGGGCTTTGTAAGAGTGCCAGGGAAAACAGGATGTTGTTTTTCTTTTCCCCCCAGTACAAAGTCTCCTTTAACATTGATAAATGTTTGATCAATAGTCAACGGGGAGGCAAAACAAACCAACGGTCCCTGGCCACCGCGCAAGTGCCAGAATCGAGGAGCAAAGCAGAGGCAGTAGCAGCTCAGGCACAAGGACGCCAGGCAGCGACCGCAGAGAAAGTTTCTTCTGGTTCCCAGTCGGTATCTGCTCACAAAGCTGCGCTTTGGTTATCCTGGGATGCTGGCAGCTCCCAAGACCAGCCTACTGGCAGCAAGCAAGCAGAGGTGTGGGGCGAGCCGCTGGTTAGACAGCGACAGGGAAAAACATTGCATGGAAGCAACTCCCGGAATGGGATCCATCCTGCACTGCACAGTTCAACTGCTGAGGCCTCGTTCCCTTGCCTGAATCAGCGATAGACAATGTTCTCCCGTTGCAGCTGTGACTTGGACACTTATTTTTAGCTTTGTGCACATCAGAGAATGCCGCCTTTGTAGAAAGGGGATGACAACGTGGAGGCTGAACTCCTCTGTTCCACCACTGCCCCTTCCAGGGCTTCGGGAGGACACCTAGTCTTTCGCTGCCTTCCTTTCCCATCTGTAATTACCATTTCTCATCTCGTTTTTAAATATGGCATACATTACCCGAGACTCTACACCATCACATCTTGGATGAGGGACTTCGACACACTTCAAATTAAACTTTATGAAAGGCTTTCCCCTGTTGCACTGCCATTTTTATATTTTTTTTTTTTTTTTTTTTTTTAAACGGTCTACCTGAGCTGGGACAGCTCTAGCTTAAGTCAACTCCTTGTGATTTAAAGGAGTACATTGCTAAGTGGAAAGGCTCTTAAAAGGCTTGGAAGCAGCTGGATGAGATGAAGAGAATAAAACCGCTCCAAGTCTTGGAGCCAGACACAGTGTGAAGAGGCTGCCTCGTGTGCTGCAGTGAAGTAGCGGGACAAAGGTATGAAAGTAGATGAAGGATAAAAGGCGCTTCCTTGTGATTTGTGAAGACTCCTGCCACAGGGAAGCACTTCGCTGCTACAGCCAAGCAGTAAAAGCTTCTTCCTACCCATTAGCATCATCTTTAGGACCAAGTTATTTCCATTAGTGCTGAGAAAGAATAGTAAGTTAATACCATGGTGTGCAATGCCCAGGAGACTCAAGAGAAGCCTAACACCTCACCTGGTCTCTTATCTCTGCATGCCTCCCCTCCATCTCATGTGAGAATCCACATGATTCTCCCAATGAATCAAGTGGATTCCTTGCCACTGACAGCCTCTTGTGCAAGTGCGAGCAGAGGACAAGTGTCCTGCAGGGCTCAGCACCAACAACCTCCTTTGTGCTACCTGCAGCCACATTGCTCTGCATTTGGAGACTGATATCATCAGTCACAAATCCCAAAGATCTTCTACAGGACAATGTGTGCACGTAACTCACATGAGTAACGTACAGATCTTCCTCACCCGCTAACAACATCAAAACATACACCATTCCCAACTCAGTCTCTCTGCTTGCAAATCAAGATTTAAGTGCTGGGAGTTCCCTAGACAAATCCCCCAAAATACAGGAGTCTGAGGGAACTGAAGCTTTTACACTTGAGCATGCAGTTACAGAGACTGTACTACTGCGTTACGTTGAATGGGGACATGGCCATGGTGGAAAAGGATGCATAGCTCAGCATCACAAGCAAGAGAGTAAAGGCAAGGAGTGACAATGATGCGTGAAAGGGGAAGCTAGCTGTAAAAAATGCTCCCTCGATGAGGGGCATTAGGGGTTCGGGGGGGTCTGTCTGTTCCTTGTTTTCCCCAGGAGGTTATCTGCTTAACCTCTCCTCTTCCCTCTCAGCATCTGGTCTAACACCAAGTACCTGCTGTGCAATCTGAAGGGGCAATAACTGGTTTCAGCCATTTCCTACCAAATAACAGTTGTAGAAGAGGAGAGCCGGCAGCAGCCAATGCATTCAAAAGGCCTAAGTAACAGCAATCGGCTGAAAAACGAGCCTGGAGAGAGCTAAATATTTTTGAGACATGTGAAGCCATGTGGGCCGCTGAACTGCTTTGCTTCTCAGAGGGAAGATGCTTTTCAGATGACAGGCCTTCAGAGGAATCAGTCTGTGCCTAAAAAGTCATCAAAGACCCATCCCTTTTTAGACTATTTTCAGAGCCCTATTTCAGAGCCGCTTCCAGCTGAAAGCCTTTCCCAGTAGGTGCCTGGAACCACCAGTTGCCCATGTTACGGTCCACCAGACACACTCGTCTCACACAACACAGAGGCTGCCACAGAGCTCAGATGCACGGCCAAGGAGCACAGGATCCTCTGGGTACCATTCCTATCACCCAGGCTGATCAGCGTGAACAGCCCCCACGCTGATTAGTCTCTTTATTAATAAATGCCTTCAGCACGAGCTGCCTGTGCCCACCAGAACAGGGTGGCTGGTGGCTTTTTAGTGCAGTCTTGGCTGCTCACTCCTTTCATCAGCAACAAACCATCAATAAAAGTTCACTCTCAGGTGATAACTAAGACAGATAGTGGGAAATTTGATCAGCCAAGAAAATAACCCATTCCAAGAAACCAAACCACAAACAGCACATATCCTTCAGAGTCACGCTGGGAACATGGCTGTGACTATCCTTGAAAAAGCTTTTCTTTCCTGCACACGTTCCTACCTAGAATTATCTCCACTTTTGCTCATTAGCAGAAAGACATGCAAGATTAATTTCTGTCAAGATCAGAAGATGAACTTTGTTCGTGACCCTCATAATTGGTAGGGAATCTTCATTGCATCAGAGAAAAGATAGACGCAACAGTGAGATTATGATGGAGTTAAATGCTAATTAGAGTTTTAAATGCAATTAAAGCTTAGGGGGGGATTAGAAGAAGCACACATAAGATCTGTACACCGTGATTAAAAGTCCTCTTGCTTTTTCTGACTCAGCACAGGAAAGTTAAATACAAAAACCTTCTAAAGGATAAACAATGTTCAAGATGACCTGACTTGAAAATCTCAAAGCTGCATTGAAATCCTGATTTTTCAGCTTGGCCAGAACATAACAAGAAAGGAAGATGAAATGGGAAGGGGAGACAGATTCTGGGGTTCAGGCTGCGCTTCGCTCTTCCTGCACAAGCTATCATCTTTTTGTTCGAAACCACATTCGCTGACTTCTTTGCTATTCCTTTGCAGCCACATGTTGAATCCATAGAGCACACAAAGAACGTTTGCGATCATTTTAAAGTTACTAACTACAAAGGGAAGAGCTCTGAAAGAGAAGGCAGCTTTTCAGACTGAAATAGAGCCTTTCTGAGGCGTCCTATTACCGTGAATTGGGGCAGCTTTTTATGCGAGTGCCGCTTGCTAACTGTTGAGCTACGTGGAAAACATGCATAGAGCGTGTGCCTTGAAAATCCAGTATAGAAATCCCTGCTTTTCCCGGGAGCAACTCCCAAACGTCCCTTTCATGCCACAGCCAGGACAGTGGGAGACGTCGCAGAGCTGTCCCTTTTCGGACATGCTGGGCTGGGGTGAGAGATGCTTTTGTTTTTTATCCTTATTTCTTGTGAGGATAACTAAAACTGAGCAGCCTAGTTCATGATTCATTCCATTATTCCAGCTGCATGAATTGTGTCCAACTGGCTGACCTTGATCAGCAGATGATTTCTTGGAGATAAGCAAAGAAACCTGACCCTGTCATTTTACCATATTTTTTTACTAGAGGGTGCTTACGATAAGCACACTAACAGTGATATACAGACATGTAAAACTCCATTCCTGGAGCTGGCTGGAGAAATTTCAAAAGCACAATAGGCAATACCGAACTTTGATCAGAAGGCATTTATTTCATTTCTTCCCCATCATAATGCTTAATTCAGGCACGTAAACTCTGAACCTTGGTGCCTCGTATAGCCTGTAAGAGAGACACAAGCCCATCCAAAGAAGTTAAGTGCTTTCTTCTCTCCGTTGGGTACACATAGAGTCTAAAGCCTACATAGAAAATAATCCCTGCATTATATGAAAACCCACATGACAGGCATGCATCCAGCTAAACGAACCCCGTACCTTAAGTAAACCTCAGGACCTGTGTGCACCACGCTAGTGCGTGGCCATGGAAAGGTAACTGAGCTTAATTTAAACCTTTCTTCTCATCAGCAAAACACACTCAGATTTTCTCACGTTTGCCCAGGGTTACAACCCAGAAAATCACCGCGTCTCATCTGACACATAGTTACTCATTAAGTGGCAATAACTTGATCATGTACCTGCAGCCTTAACTCTTACAGCTTTGTTATTGTTCAATCCAGCATAAACAATAAAACTTAACAAAGGAGATGATCTTGTTGCTAGCAGGCATGAGATGAAAGAGTCAAGAGCTGGCGGTTTGCTGAGCTGTAGAATTAAAATCCAGGGCTCCATGAACTCCTGCCTTTTTTTTTTCCCTCCCAAGGAAAAAAAAAATCATTAATTCTGCAAGAGTCATGAGTTAATTGCAGACAAATTGATAGACTTTGCACAGGAACTGGAGTTTAAGATTAATTCGAGTCATCTGGCTGAATAAACTAAAGCAGTTTGTTGCATTTCTGCAGACGTGAGAGTGCAGAGCATTTGACATCCCCCTTCCACGGGACCCCCTGAATCCCACCGTGCTGGATGTGTGATCCACCAAATGCCTGGAGCGTGGACCTTCTCCAGGAGGAGAAGCTGCTGTAATATTGCAAAGCAGCCAGCACTTTGTGAGAGAAGGCTGCAGACCTGTGTCCTGCCTGGCCATGTGGCAATCCCATCCAGCAGCATCTCCATCGCTTGATCCGACACCTCATCCCCATGGCCATCTCACAGGAGGTTGGAAGGCGCGTGGCATGCCCGCCCTTCGGCCAAGGAAAGCCTTCATCTGGGGCTATCCCAGCTGCTGCTTGTGGGTGTATTTCACCAGGTGAGGATGGAGAACAGCATGAGCAAGGCTTGTGTACAAACCAGCCATTGAAATTATACTGAGTGTTCACCCACGGCTCCAGCATGGTCGTCCTGAGCGGTGGATTTTGCTGAAAGGAGCCCAGTGATGAGGAAAGGACACTAGTGGATAAATGGAGCAAATACCTGTGGTGTGAGATAACGGCTGGAGCAACAGATCTGGCCCTGGAGAGCCATGCCTAGCAATGCGGGTTTCTGGCTTGATACAAAAAAACCCCAACACATTAAACTCAGGAATAGAAACCAAAGGGAAGTTCTCCTTTCCTCAACATCAGCCTCTCACCAGCAGAAGGGGAGGGGGGAAACTGGAAAAGGGACGTGATCAGCCACGTCTGTCTCATCAATACACTTGCAAACACAGACTCACATCCCAGCTCAGCCTTTGTTTTGCTGCAGTGAGCCAACCACACGCTTCAGTCCCTGATTTTAGGAGGGAGCCTGATCCCTCAGCCAGCCTCGCTGATGGGGGGCAGATGCTGCTGGTGAGGCACAGCTCAGCCTCTGCAAGGGCTTCCAGACTGAAGCGCTACGGGTGTTTCCCTCAACTAAAAAACAAAGCTTTTACATCATTTAGACACAAGGTAAGTGCCTTTGTCAGCACTGCAGTGCTGAAGTGGCTCCTTACACACTGCATCTCTTTCTGTAAGTACAGAGAGAGCAAACATCTTATTACAAGATGATGTGTTTATAACCTTTGTTTAAAAAACCTTCTCTTCCCTAGGGATAACGCAAAAGCCTCTCGGGAAAGAAGCAGGTTTCAGAGATGCCTACCATCTCATCCCTGTGCGCGTTCCTGCCTGGACGGGCAGGTAGTTCACGTCTCCACCAAATACGCAGCACCCACGAGCACGGGTCTGGTGATTTCCCCCCCGCAGCCACCCTCCCCGATCCCTCCCTCCTTCCCTCCCACCCCCCTCCTCAGCAACAGGCTCCAAATAAAAGACTAAACATGCGCACAAACCAGGCGCCCCTGAATACGATCATTATAAGATCTCAATATGGAACAACAGTTTATGGAAATTCAGTAGCAAAGCCATCAAGCCTGCTTTGTATATCCAAACAGCACTCGGAACAAGTGCTTTTAATGTTTAAAGGTCATGTTGGAAGCAGCATTCCCTACACCCCTTTACATCCCTTCTGACACATCACCCCACTGCGTACCTCCTGGAGATGTTTGCGGTGCCATGGGTAGGCTGAATGCTTGGTATGGAACAGGGGAAGTGGCTTGTTTTGATTTTAGTTTAAATATTTAGACATAATTTGCATCTAATTAACATGCTTATCAGTTTGTTACCAAAAAACGCACACACACAGAGCCTCCAGCAGCTTTGTTAAAATGTCATATCCAAGACAACGCTGGTATGCTGTGACAGATTACCTCCTCTCACTTCAAAATTAGCAACAGTTCTGCTAAAGAAGGATGGCTTTACCTGATGTGCAGGTAATCAGCCCTGTCTCCCAGGAAGAAAGGCTCCTCTGAAAATCCATCTCAGAATTTTGGTCCCTTTGAGGAGACTCAAGCATCCTAAGACAAGTTCCCACCAGAAAAGCGCTGGAAAGCACGAGCACGCTGACGAACGCTGCTAGTGCACAGACACACATTTAAAGCGTTTTGCCAGCGTAGCCTGTAACTTTTACACACATGAAACTGTCCTTACCAGAAAAATGACTTTTACCCCACTATAAGCGTATCATACCAGTGTCCTTGCCAGAGAGAAGAGTCTCCAAACAGAACAGCTGACCCAAGCATCGCCCCTGTCTAGCGACCAGGCATCCCAGTTCATGAGCTGAGCTGTACGTAGCTCAGAGTTCTACACAGTAACCAGCTACTACAGACCACCACGGCAAATCCGGTATGAAAAAAATCCAATTATCTTAATCCCCTTGGAACCACTGTACCTGGGCAATATCATCCTCCCAGACACGCGAAAGCGAAGGACTTCAGCATCTCTTGATTTTCATTTTATGACTTACTCCTCTTTTTCCTCGCTCCTGCCCCCAAAACGCACCCCCCACACATACATTGTATGAAGGAGGAATATATTTCGGATGGCTTTAACATCAAACCCAGAACTGGGCAGGGGGGGGAGGTCAACAGAAAGCATGAATAGCATCACAAGTACCTGCCCTGTGTCAATAATACATTCTCTCTGCCTGACTGCACTGTGGCAAGCCAGTGCCGGTCTTCTGTACCTGCTCAGAATAACTTGCTCGTACTACATACAAAAGGGTGGAAGAGCTGAAGCCAAGTGTTCTGGGATTCTCGGCTGTTTCCCAGCTCATCTTTCTCTTCAGTGATCCATCATTCTCCCTCTCTGGCCCTACTCATCTGCCCAGTTGACTTCATGTGCAAACTGGGCTGGCTAGGGAAATTGAGCAAAAAATCAATATATACGTTTCAAAAAGCGCGAGACAAATGGACATGTTATCTTCAAAACTATCTTTGAGGATTGAAAAGGAAAAATACGTACAAAAGACCAATGGACAGAAGAAAAAAAAGATTATTAAAAAAAGCATCCGTTGAAGTGTGTCCAAATCAGAGAACAATCTCTTAAGCATCAGGAAGAAAGTGGAGGCCGCGGTTCATTCCCGACACAAAACATTCCTACTCCCTGGCTCTTGCAAAGGACCTAAAAAGTAATAAGGCATTTTCTCCATTTGGAGAAACACAAAACGCTTCTATAACAGATCGAAGACGTAAAGCTAATCAGATAAGACTTATTCACTGAAATCAAACCTGAGGATTTGCCACCTCAACAGACTTTCCTGACCTGTTTTCTCGCAGAGGATTTTGCTCACTCACATTCGCCTCCAACAGACCATGCTCCTCTTTCTAAGCGTTTCACTTCGCTTCTGTATAGTTTCAGCACGGGGAAAAAAAAAAGTGTTGGGGGTGGGGGGAGAAGCTTCTTTATGGAGCTGAAATCACTAGTCCAGGGGACAATAAAGGGTAAAGTGGATTTTGCAAGATTTATGCAGTGAACTATTTTTCCAAGTTTTGTTCTTTTTAAAGGACCTATATTCCTTCAGGTGAATGTTAATAAATCATATAAAAAGAACTGAGTCTGTGCTCAGGAGCTTGCAGACGGGGATTATATTAATCAATATATACTCAGAATATATCTTCATAGAGCAAGATCTACAACTAGCGTAAATTCAGCACAGACCACAGAAAGCCTATTCCAATATAGTTTGTTATTCTAGCTGCTATAATTAGAAAAGGTGAGCTCCAGAGGGGGGGTGTCTGGCCAAATGTGGGCTCATTTTGTCTTTCAGTGAGCTCCCCAGAAACCCTCCTCCAATTTGACAAGCGGCTGGAGAGGAAGAGATGTCACCTTGATGGAGGAGCAGGAAGGTGGAGGGGGGGCAAGTCAGGAAACGCGGATGGAGTCACATCCCAGAGCAGGGCCTGCTAGAGACACTGACGATGCATTAGGGGAAGGCAGAACAGACTGAAGGCAGCGCACTGTGCCATCAATCCCAAGGGACGAGGCTGATACCAACACTGACACCGACAAAACACATCCCATTTATCTCGTGCGCAGCACCAGAGGAGGATGGGCGGTGAAAAAAGGGGGAGGCAGCAAGCAAAACCCTTCTTGAGGCAGCATCCTGACAGCAGAGAACAAGGTCCAAGTCAGAAGCATTTGGTCACAGTTATTTCACCTTGTTAGGACTGGTTCAAAGCCCTTTAGAAGATGGATCATTTCAGATGTAACAGAAACTACGCGATTCTATTATAGCTCCATTTAGAGCCCACAAAATCCAGGTTGCCAGTGTCATCCCGACGAGGACTAGGCAACTTTCTGACGTACCCACAGTGCAAAACTTCAAACCAGTACGCTTGACATGGAAAGTTGCTCAAATAAGTTATCCAGGAGCTGGATTTTTTTTTTTTTTTTTCTCTCCTTTGAATCAAAGATTCTCACACCAAGTGTTGGCCACACAGCAACGTGCAAGCAAACAGCAGATGTCTCAGCAGCTAAAGCTGCGGTGGTGGCGGCGGCGCTGGTATCGTTCCAAGAGGTTTGGAGAGAGTCAGTTCTGTCACATCACAAGTAGCAGAGTGACAGACATTAGGGATGTAGAGCCCATACCTTGTCTTGGGCTGCTTGCCTGCAACATCAACTTTCAAATTTTTTGGTGCTCTTCATTTTGGTTCAATGAACTTAACTCACTTTTAATAGCATGGTTAATTGCCTAATTGTGAAAATGACTGCATCTACCTATTAAAGCAGCATCCTTTATGGAAATAATCTGTTTGTCTGAATGAATTCCCCTACACTTCACACAGCAGGTGCTAATTTGTTTTGTGTGAATAGGTAGATAGCTCCTGAAGTATCTGGGTGCGCATTAGTATCTCACATTTTCATATAACTGTTAACTTTCCGAGTGTCGAAGATGACAGATGTTCATTAGACAGGGCACACACAGCCCTCCCCTCCCTCGGAATATCAGCTTGCTTCATGTATATTAATTAGACTCTCCTTGCAACACTTGTGCAGGGCAGGGCAGCGCTTCATCCTCATTCTATAGACCAGAAACAAAGGCACTAGGAAGTTAAATAATTCACATGAGATCCCACAGGAGACCTTCACAAACTCCGAGTGCTCATCCGACCAGCATTGCCTCCCTCTGGGAATAGTGTCAGAAGGATGCTAGATTGCTCCTCCATCCACGGCTACCCCTCTTGGTGGCTTCTGGCCCTTGTGCAGCACGATCCCTCCTGCCTCAGCTTCACAAACCACTCTCCAGAATATTTTGCATGCCCAGCATCACCCTCTGAGGGGGACTGACACTTTGGCCGTTAGTAAAGGAACTGGAGTCCTGCCTCATCTTGCTCCTGATGTGCCCTTTGACAAGCAGGCTCTTTGCCTGTAGACATCTCAGAGTACTTTGCGAGGAAGCAAGAACTCAGCACAGCTTCTCCCCCTGTTGTAGGAAGGAGCCCATCCCACCCTCACCCAGAGTTTCCACCAGGAGTGCTATAAAGCCTCCCTAATTAAAAGCAATGGAAAAGGGCTTGTCAATCCTTGCTCCAGAGCTGCTGAGCCTGGAACCCATCCTAGCAGCCACAGCTAAGTAAAATAAATGCCCTATAAATAATCAAAAGGGAAGAATCATTAGCCAGCCATCTTGTAATAATAATTTTAAATGAATTTGTAATTTATACAGAGAATAATTATGAGACAAGGCCCTTTAACCATAATGAATGTGCTCAGATAACGATAACTCCTGCAGGCTCAACCCTGCATTTTTCTCTTGGTACGATGAGCTTTCTGGTGAGGCACACAAATGCAACGGGACTGACTGCCCAGATCCAGCAGCTGCATAGGTAGGAAGTAGCTGCCTGCTCCCACCAGCAGCTCGCCCTTGCCTTGGTACATGCCCCAGTGCCAGAGATGCGTCAGCTGAGGGAGCTGCAAGGACGAGGCCAGCCTTCAACAGAGCAGCTTCTGACTTGGAACACCGAGGCTCTCCATCTAGCATGGGGAGTTGAGCAGCATCTGCCATTTATCCAAAGTCCCCAGGGGCTGGCCTCCAGCATCAACTGGGAATTTCACCTTGGGGGCCCCCAAGCCGAGCGCTGAATAGCAACGCCAGCCCCCGGGCTGCTGCTCCTGTGCCCACATCCCATAGGTCCTGCTGCAGGGCATATCCAGAACAAGGGAGAAGCCAAATCCTATACGCAGATGATGGTGTACAGGTAAAAGAAATAAGCAAGGAGCCCAGGAGCCTATAGCTTGCTTCAGCATCTTTCACTAAGGTACTTCAGAGGCAGAAGATTACAGATCATCCTCACGTGAAAATCCTTTGCCTGTCTGTGCCGCACTCCTGACAGCTTCTAGCCACAGCCAGAGTGATTTATCCAGGTACAGCAGCAGCTCTCCCATCAAGCTGCATCCCAGAGGGAGGCTGCCTAATGAGATCTAATGGAGCAGGTGAAATAAGGAGCAGAGAACCTTCATCCCATGCAGCAGCCGTCACGTTGCTGTTCATCGCGGTGGCCACTCTGCAAGGCTTGCCCCAGCACTGGCAGGAAGAAAATGCTGCTTTTGACTTATTCTTCCCCCTTTAGAGCAAATTCTGTGAAGTCAGGTTAATAGCAGCCTGACTGCCAGCTTTGCCAGGCTGGAGGAGGAGGAGGCTCCTGCTCTGTAGCAGAGCAAGTCCCAGGAGAAAATGCCAGCTAGAATTGGATAGTTCACGCAGATCTTCAGCATCTAATCTGCCAGGCAGTTTGCTTCCCCCCCGCCATCTTCAGTTGCACATTTCTTCCCTTTTTCTCCCAACAGAGAATTCAAGTTATCAAGGCTGAGGCCAAACACAACACCAAGGCTTTCCCAGATAATGAAACAGGTCTGCAAAGCCTCCAAGCAGCAGGGATCAGCTCATCCCAGAGACATCTGGGAACGGAACCTGTCAGAATTCCAGAGCTGTAATAACACCACAAAGCGCTATCGGAGATCTCCTGCAACAGGGACCCCATGAAGTCAGAACCGATTCCTGCCTGTCTTACAGCTACAGCCAACGTGGAAACGTGACGGCTCTTCTCCAGCCAGCGCTCATCCCAGCAGCGAGAGGGGCTGGAAAAAAGAAGGATTTCTAACAGATACCCTTGCCATTCCACAGGTCTTTGAAGGCTTTGGCAAAAAAACTACCTGAAGAGAGCGGACAGCTACCAAAAGCTGCTTTTGATCTGTAGGTCAAAGCCTCAGAGCCCAGGGGCACAAGCTGTTTGTGGCCACGCTGAGCAGGGCTCCCATCAAAGCCGGTCGCTGCCTGCCTTTCCTCAGCTGGCAGCCACCAGCGTCACCCCACCAGCACGGGGAGGGAAGCAGCAGTTCAACCTGGAACTCCAAGTTAAGGTGATATTATTAGCCATTGTGTCTTATTTCTCCTCTGCACACAGCTCAGAACTCCCCACAAAAAAAGGCGCAGGCAACTTCACATTAAAATCATTTCCAGCAAGACTCTTTGATGCTGCCCCTTCACAACAGAGTGGTTCAGCAATGACAATTGTTTTGGTTTTATCACACTAACAAATATTGATAATGCTAAACACAGACAGCCACTTACCAGAACTCAGCTACCACTTCACAGCTCAGCACAAACTATTTTATTAGCAGAGAGAGCACTGCAGCATCAGTTTCCTCATGAAGTTGAGACCCCAGGTCTGACAACATCGTTTGCTTATTTCACTGCCAAGGCATAAAAGTTGCCAGCAAGGCCTCCATCAAAGCTTACATATGGTCCTTCCTTCAGCATGCATCAGCCAAGCCAGCTAGAGTATGAATGTGCAGCTGGTGGTACAGGTGACCGATGCCAGGGAAGAGAGGTGAGAGCCATAAGGGTGATGTCTTAGGAACAGGAGGGCACAATTGCCCACCTAATTTATTCCCTGCTGCAATTGCTCCTGCAAATTGCCCACTCAAGCGGAATAGGCAACTTTGCCAACGTGCTTTTGCAAGGTCTTGATGAGCTGTAATTGTCTACCCACACACCCCCAGCCACCTCTAAGGCACCCCTTAGCAAAACAGCCAAGCCCCTCACACAGGGTCCTGTTTTCTCTGTGCATTGGCACGTTGCACCATGCTGAGCTGCTGCAACCTGCTGTGGTACAAGGTGCAGTCCAGCGTACATCAGTACCAAGGACTTTGCGCAAGGGAGAAAAGGGGAAAAAAACCAAACAGATGAACTTTTAACAGCTTTTGGACTGGAACTTCTAACTCAAAGTTTCAAGGGTGCCAAGATTTGGCTGCTGCTGGGCTAATGACAGCTCATCACAGCAGTGGCTGCAAGGGTCCAAGCGCAGGCTGACAGCTCCTGCGAGAGCTCCGCAGCCGGCTGAGTCAGCTCCTCCTGGGTGCAGCACAAATCTCTGAACCCAGCTAAGGACACAGGGCAGAAAACATTGGGTCACCAAGCTCAGACCTCTCTTTTCCTCACATGGCAGATAAAGCTGCATCTGTTGCGAGGCTGACCTTGTGTAAGCGTGGCCCTTTGGCCAGCACAGAAGCTGAGGCTCTCTCTGAGCTGGTCCATATGCCCAGATCCAGAGCAGTGCCCTCAAGCCACAGGCAAGCCTAGGGCTGGGTGTAAACCAGCAGCTCAGAGGGAAGACTCCGGACCTTATTGCTCCCAGTCCTTCGTTATCCCAGCTCCTGACCGTGCCCATCTCCCCCCCATACAGCAATGACTGAACACTCCTTAACAGCAAAGTAAACGAGACCAAGAGTACCAGAATACTGCTCTAATGCTGGCCTACACCAGCATATACACAGGGAAAACAAAAACAAGGGAAGGAAGCATCTTTTTTTCTGCCCCAGCCCTGCTCAAGCCCCCTCAATGCTAACGAACACCCAGGGTTCAGCCCTGCTCCTGACAGGCATCCCAGTAACTGTTCCGTGCAGGAAACCGCCACGGGGGCATGAGGATGCCACCGAGGGAACTGGGGGGCCTTGTATTTGTTTAATGAACTGAACAATCCATATCACTGGATTAAACAGTCTCTTTTCACATTAAGCAGCTTCCCCCATCCACAGCCCTTTGCCTGACCGGACTTTATTTGTCGGTTTGTTTTTAAAGACACTTTGCAAGCCAGACTTAATTTATGAACAGAATCCACCATCTACTTGATTCCTTGGGGTTTTTTTGCCTTTAAAAGCTGCTAACTGTGAGAGCAGATTTACAACAGCACTTAGCATTGGTGCACATATTACACACGTCCTTACACCGTGTTTCCACCTTGCTCCCCTGCCTGCTGCTGGAGATTGAATTTTACTTTGCCTTTTACAGCTGTGACGATTCCCCTTCTAGCCTGTCCTGTCAGAGCCTGACAAAGCCATCTCAAACGCTCTTACAATCTGAAAGATTTAGCATATCTTAACAGGTGTGATGTTTCTATTCATCTCAGCCTGTTGAGGGAATTACTAGATAGATGTACGAGCAGAGAGAAACAGAAACAAAGACCGTAGAAGAACCACAGTTTCCCTTCTGTTGGAAAGGACATAAATGCAGTGGTGACAGGGAGGACTGGCAGGAGCTTGTAATATATAACATATTTTATAAATATATATATAAAACGCTATTTGCTTGCAGCTCAGACCTACAAGAAAGCCCAATGTTCCCATTCACAGGTCCGGCTGAGCCAAGCCAGCGGCATCCGCGCCTGGCCAGCGTTAATCTCAGCACTGTTCTCAGGAGCATCACTCCCACCCAGCACTCATGCTGGTGACAAAGCAAGCTGGAGGGAGGCAGGGAGAACCAGCCCTTTGTGCCAACTTCCCTGTAGCACTGCAACGGGCTGTGTCACTGTCCTGTGTCACAGAAGCCCATTACAGACTGGCACGATGTCTCCAATACCATTGCCCAGCCCTTGCTTAGCTCACCACCATCACAGTAAAGGTGGTTAACGTATAGCTACTGTGCTGGTGTCTGGTGTGAGGCTGCGTCCCCAACAAGATGGAGTCACTGGACCTCTCTGTGGGGTTCCCACCGTAGGATCTCACCTGATGGAAAACCTCTGGGAGATGGTACCACCAGCACATGGGAGCCTGGGCTACAGTGAGCCTGGGGCCCTGCTCCAGAGCCCCTTCATCACAGCTGGAATTTGATGGGAAGGACCCATCAGTGGGCGCTGGAGCAAGAGAAGCGTTGAGGCTAAGGCAAGAAGCAGTTTCATAGGTGCCTAGCTGTGACAAGGCCCCTTACAGCACCCCATGTGATCGGAGCTCCACGATGGCAGGCTTGATTAAATGATAGTGCTATGAGTAACGACACTGGGACCGATACAGGCTGCACGCCCCAAGCCTCACAACAATGCCCTGGGCACGAGCATCCAGCAGAACACGTGGCGACTCAGGCTGAAGCTACATTTGCAGCCAAGTTTTCTTAGAAAATAACCTCGTGCTCCACAGCCCCACGCTGCCAGCTTCCTCAGCTGCACAGAGAAGGGCAAGTCCGAAATAAATTCCATCCATGCAACTTCCATGAAACAAGACAGAGGAATGAAGCTGTATTAGATTCCCAGAGTGGGCTTTGCGCCGCCCACCATGGGCACATAAACCAGATCATTTCTCCTTCTCAGTAACTTTTTATTTGAAGCCTGCTATGATGCCCATCCTGTCTTCTTTTCTCTACACTACAACAACCATATTTTACTCTATCTTCCCTCTCAGGTCATACTTTCTAGCCCTCTGACCATTCCTGTAGCTCACATCCGTTAGTCAGCTCTGTCCTGAAGGCAGGTGGACCCGGACCCAGATGCAGTGCAGAAGCTGAGACCCCCAAAGTGCTGACCAGAATGCAGACATAAGCTCGTGTCTCCTACAGACCCTGATCCCACCAGCATCTGCTGCCTCCATAACATCACCACCCCCCTGGCCGACTCATGGGGCATCTGCTCTGCTCCTGTGCTCAGCCACTTGTTCCCCTTTGGGACGTTTCACACCTTTTCCCTGTTCAATTAGTCTACGTTTTCTCCTAAAGTATCCTCCAGTTTATCATGACTGTTTTAAATTCTGTCCCTCTCCCCAATGTATTTGCAGCTGCTCTGATGTCTACACACTTTCCAGTCCACCATCGAGGCTACTCATGAAAACTGACTACCATCAGCCCTGCAGAACCAATATGATAATTTTACAGGGAAGTAATTTGGTGATTGCTCTCAGGCACAAGCTATTTTTGCATCACTCCTCATAGCTTTGTTTGGACCACGTTTCTAACAGCAGTTCATGAAAGTGCCACGCAAAACACAAGGTACGCTGAATTTAGAAGCTATGAACACACAGCTGTCCTCCCTAGCGCAGAAGACCTGCTACCCCACAAGGAAGGAGTCGGGTCCGCTCCTGATAAACCTACGTTAGTTTTTACAAATCTCCTCTTTTCAAAGCCTCCGAGTAGCTTGTTTGAGGAGGAAGCAAGTTTCCTTGCCTTTCTTCCATCAGTCTTGTGAACCCCCCAGGCTCCAGCTAACCTCTAGGGCCATTTACGCGGAAGCACTACTGCAATACAAATAACTATCCTGACGATAAAAACGTGGGATGGTTTGAACTTGGCACAGTAGTTAGCTTGCCCAGAAAGACGCAGACTTTTGGAGGAAGTATGCCAGTACCTGGACTTTTAAGTTGCCAAAAAAACCCCACCACACAAAACCCCCACCCTGTTCTTTAATTTAGGGCCAGTGTAAGCTAGCAATTAGTCATAGGACAGGCTCCAGCTCAATTAAGACAAACAGCCCAGTGTAATGGAAGCAGTAATGTGACCAACAGGAGCAACCTGAGTTATAGTCTCAATTTTCTCCATGCCTGATAGATTTGAACTAAGTTCAAAGAAGGTCAAGTGGTTGACTTTTCATTTGCTGATCTCACACAAAGTTTTTCCTATCCATTTCTCTCTCCTCGTGAACTCTCTCTGGACCTTTCATCATTGTTCTGTCTCCCTGGGAGCAGTGTCTAGGCTAGGAAGGAGATCCATAACTGAATCTAAGGGAGGGTGACCTGCAAACTTTGAGCGCAGCCCAAGGAAACATCACTCCCCCTTCTCTCTGCAGGTTATCTTCTGCCTGGTGTTTCTCAGGCTTTTCTCTTTCACACTCAATCTTGAAAAGGAAGCAAAGGACAGCCCTTCACAGACAGTCTTTGCAACGCTGTCCTCCAACCAGCACAAGGCAAAACTGAGTGCAAAGCAGGGTCTGAAGCCATCTCAGCGCACCCAAGGCAGCGAGGGAGGTTTGGGGTGCATCTGCCTCCTGCTCTTAAGCCTCCCTCTGTAACACCGAGGGGTGGCTGACCACATTTGTCACACGTGGGCTGGGAAAGCAGCGCAGCCCCGTCTCACGAGTGCACCCAGGCTGAAGGCTGCACGCACCATTCCTTGCTGGAGAACTCAAGGATGCGCAGCGCCTCTTTCCAGGCATGGCAGAAGGAGCCAGCCCCAGTGAGATGGGGAGGCCAGCAGGAGCGCCACTCCCAAGCCTCCATCCCTGGGAGCATCCCTGACCAGTGCAGCCCCCTCGGCACTTGTGCAAGGCAGCAGTGACACCCAGCGGCTGCCAGCCCTGAGCCCCCCACCCCGAGGGGCACATCACTTGTGTCTGCCACCTCCTCCAAGCCAGGAGTTTGTTACCGCAGCAGCTGCCCCATTGCTGCACCAGTGGTTGGGTACCAGCACTGACAGCTGCTATTGCAACAGCTTTGTGTTCTCCATCAATTTATTTTGTTGCCTGCTCCCCCACCTTGAATTTGGGGGAGCATTGTAAGGCAACAATGCAAAGGGATCTCTCACCATACAGAGCATGGCAAGGGAGAATTTTACCAACGTGCATTTCAGCCATCCAGATTGCATTCGTTAAGTGTCACAGGCAATTAGCAAGGGGAAGGTCAGGCTGGCAAAAGGGCCTTTTGACACGCTCATTGCAGCAGCTCAGGGGCAGCCCACCCACACACAGAGTCAAAGGTCTCCAAGCTTCTATACAGATCCCCAGATTCCCACTGTAGCATGGTACAGCTTTTTTTTATCATTATTATTTTAATTGTTTGCTGAACAACCTTCCCGCCAGTTTTAGATCTAGGGTTTTTGGTTCCCAAGGTAGGAGTTTCTGAAATTGGCCCTCTGATCTCTCACCGTCTTGTTAGCTCTGCTGCTAACATCAGTGGATTGCAAAGCTTTATTTCTACAGAATCAAGGAGTTATCTATTTATCCAGGATCTCTGTGGCCGTCAGGTTGCAGTCTTTTTAAGTCCACACCTAAAGGATGCTCTAACCTTAAAGGAAGCAGCTGCTTCCTTCTCGTTCTTCCCAGGATTCTTCAAGACTGCCAAACCCTGCGGCACCGCCTTCCTCTGCACTGGGCTCACAGAACCACCATCCGAATTCTGCATAGGACCAGCCAGGATTTTTTCAGAGCATCAATCACAGCAGTATTTACAGTTTCAAATGGAGGGAGCGCTGACAATTTACGCTTGGTCTGAAGAAAAACATGTTTCATGCAGGATAAACCAGATGCTCTCTAGGATATTACATGAGAATTACATTACTCTGCTGGGTTGTTGATCACGCAGGAGGCTGATCTTAAAAAGCAATGATCGTAGGCCTTGGTGCAATTTTGGGCAAATAGGACCAGAAGATGCCTGGGTTATTTGGCAGAGGGTACAAGTTGCTCCTGGGTCAGGCAGAACACAAAGCAGTAGCTGGGAAGCAGAACCAGCAGCTTAGTAGAGAATGAGGGACCCGTTTTTAGGGCAGGGGGGGCAGGCAGTGGAACAGGCTGCCCAAAGCAGCCAGTGGAGGGTT
Source organism: Falco rusticolus (assembly GCF_015220075.1). NCBI lineage: Eukaryota > Metazoa > Chordata > Aves > Falconiformes > Falconidae > Falco > Falco rusticolus. The sequence goes on along the minus strand of NC_051202.1, from coordinate 6,095,170 downwards.
CGGCTGCTGCTGAGGTGCTGAGTCAGGGTCCTGGGTACCTGCTTGGAAGACACCGAGATCAGAGTTAGCTCAGCAGATCCAACACTAGAGCCTGCGTCAGAGAGCAGCCTAGACAGTACAACAGTCCTTCCAGACATTAAAATTGATTAATCTTTGCTGATAGTTATTTTTGCTGCTTCCTTTTGATCAATTTGTTCCATTATTCCTCTTAAAAACCTTGCTCCCCAGCCTGTGACTCACCAGGCACAGCTCTTCACCCTCATCAGTGTCTTCACTTTCCCAGTGCCTGTGAAACCTTCCATTCCTGTCACTCCTGTAAGCATTACTGGTCTTTCTCCACCTAGACATCCAGGCAGAAACCCTTAAAATTCAGAAGTTGCTCACAATGAGATGCTGTCCCAGGACACACGTTGACTTCCCAGGCTGTCATGGTTTAACCCCAGAAAGCGACAAAGGACCACGCAGCCCCTCACTCGCTCCCCTCCTCCCCAGCAGGATGGAGAGGAGAAGTGGGGAAAAAGCTAAAACTCATGGGTCAAGATAAGAACAACGTAATAACTGAAAAACTACAGTAACAGCAGTTGTCATGAAAGAAAGAGGAAAACTAGAAGTCCCCACAGAAATGACATGCAATACAGCTCACCCCCTGCTGACTGATGCCCAGCCAGTCCCCCAGCAACAATCAGCCAGTCCCAGCCAGCTCCCCCCAGTTTACCTATGGGCATGATGCTCTATGGTATGGAATATCTCCCTCCCTAGTCTGGGTCAGCTGTCCCAGGTCCTTGTGCACCTGCTGGCTGGCAGAGCGTGGGAAACAGAATTCCTTGACTCAAGTTAAACACAACGCAGTGATGTTTTAGTTGTTTCCGAGTAATCAACACTGTTCTCACACCAAATCCAGATCATAGCATTGTACCAGTTACTGAGAAGAAAATTAACTCCATCCCAGCTGAAACCAGAACACAGGCTCATTCCTTTATTATACACTGCTGAGAGCTCATCCCAGCCACAAGCAAGGAGGTTCTAGCGATGCTATTGCAAACACAGAGCCAGAGCACCCTACCCCGGCAGAAATCCAGCCCAGACAGCACCTTCTGCCACGCACAGCAGCACCCATTCCCTAGCACTCCGCTTGTGCATTCTCACCCGAGAGTTTCTCACCCGTCCTCCCTTCCGACGAAGGTGCACGTGTCCCTGGCTTTTCTTTCTCCTCTAGCTGAGCACACCGAAGGGCCCATGGAGAATTACAAGAGCCCTTCACCCCCCTCGCTGCAGGCCAGCCTTGCCTTTTCAGCCCCTTTCCCACACGACAGCATCATCCCTCCCTGTTCCAGCCTCCAGCAGCACTACAGTTGTGCTGTTTGGAAGGCAACTGCAAAGCCTACCAAAAAAAATTATCTCTTTAATCCCTTTCTCAGAGCAGAGATACCTCAATTGATAGTAAATTCCCTCGCCCTCTCTATTTCTCTTTCAAAGGAGAGTAAAGTTTGAGATGTATTTACAGCATCTACTACAGGCATCTGCCTGCAATACCCAGTTCAGTAACACGTGCCCTTTCATGTAATAAAAAGCTGTACGGAGAGGAAGCTCCAAAAGTTCCAGCTAATGCAGTTTCAGCCAGCAGAAGCTCCCACGCACACTGAAGTCTGCTCCTGCCTTATCAGCAGCCAGCAAACATCCCATCATTTAGTAGCCAGAGACATCTCCTTAGCATCGCACAACAGCTTGGAAATTCGTAAGGAAACTGCTCCTCCCACACGCTCCGTGCAATGCATAAGACACACGAGACAGCCGTTTCACCTGCCCCAGTTTCTGTAGTGGCAAAGCATGTTGTCCCACGAGGCTTTAATGAGAGAAGGTGTTAATTGTCCTACCCCAGAGCTCTGTGCTGGATCTGCGCAGCAGCAGCAGCCCCCTGAAGGGGGTAACCCCACTCACTCGTGCACACAGAGCATCCCCACCAACAGGCAAGGAGTGTGTGTTGTTTTGACCCAAACAGCAATTTTCCTGATGTTGTTCAATTATGATATAAAATGAACCACATTAGGGCCAAGAGTCTCAGAAGCTATTAATTCTTGAGAAGAGGATAATGAATCTAATAAAATTAGGTTTTCCTGTTCCCAGAAGACCACTGTGAGTTATATACAAGGTATAGACTGCTGTGGTCCCCTCTAATTGCATCATGCAGACCTGGGGCTGATAGGAAGAAGTTGGTCTCGGGGATTATTAGTGGAAAAATATTATATTTGCTCCTACAACACTGGTTCTGAACTAGCCACCATGCATGCATTTGCAACGGTGAGGCAATCAAAGAAAGCGCATCACATGGGAGCCCCCAAGACTAAGATTTACCTTGAAATCAAAGCAAGTCTCAGCCACTCGCAGACTTGCACTGCTTCAACCCATCTACCTGCTCCCATGGCACATGGAAACTAGTTAAAAACTCACCAGCAGAGCTGAGCCTTGCACGGGGGCATGCCTAGTGCCAATGAGCACATGAGAAGTGATACAGGCGAGACCTGACCTCCCTCCAGAGCTGCGGGAGCTGCCCAAACATTATGTCCTTCTCAAGTGTTTATCATTTTTTTTTTCTCCTCTCTCTGAAATAGGCAGGGCAAGAGCCAGCAAGAAGGAACCTTCCAAGATGAGCACATGGCACAATCCAGTTCCTGTCACCGCTGGCCTCAGATCGAAGTGAATTTCATTTGTCCCCACCTGCAGGGGCTGCAAAGGCTTAAAAGACTGAGAAGTGCACTGAATTCTGCAGCTGGGAGAGACCCAGGAGCACTGTCAAGACGTTTAATTTCTCACACATCCTTGTTTGTTTTGTCCTCAGCTCTGGCATCAAAGCTCCCTTTTGCTCTGGGGAGGAGGTGGTGGTGGTGGGGGGAACCCTGTGTCTGAGAATTTCAATTCAGTACCTGCCTTTTAAAAAGGTTTCCTGCCAAAACCCTTCTACCTGATGGATTTTACAATGTCACAGACTACACTGCATACTGAGCTCCCAAGGCTTTATCTGTGAACTGCTGAATATTTGTTTAAAAATGAAGACATTCAAGTGCCCTGCTTTTAACAAAGTCAATCTGGTGGCTGTCAGCGTATGATGCTGTTATGTCTCCTGGAGGAGATCTCCTCTTCTGACTTCTTCTAGTCCTTTATAGCTCAAAAGGTCCTTTCCTCCCCCCGATGAAGGGGGAGGCTTCTGTTAGCCATCTGCTCATTCACCAGAGCACATAGGGTTGAATAGAAGCAACCATGGGTGACAGGAGGCAGGGTGAAACCATTTCTGACTCCTGAGAAACAACCTGGAAGGAGCCCTAACCCTTCTGCTGCCCAGGTGGAGACACGGAGCTTGTCCAGCCCAGGCTACGTGCTGAACCTACGCAGAAAAGGGCCTGAAGGGTTTCCACTTTCAAAAACTGGAAAGTGAAGAAAAAAAAAAATCACAGACTTATTTGTAATGACATTCTCCAAGACTGAGGTTCCCTGATAAAAACTTTAAGAGGTTACGTTAGAAAAGTCTTACCAAAGCTTTCATTTTCATCCAGATGTCAGTTTCCACACCCAAAATATCTTAGCAAAATACCTTTTAGCAGCAACACGCAGGGGCGAGAAGGCTTCTGTACCTTCCCCACCTTGCAGCCTGGCTCTTTGAACAGCCTGGTCCCAGACATTGCTTCCCACATGCCACCCACAGATGCTGCCTTCAAGGCTCAATCATTTGTTTTGGGGAGAAATTCTCCTTCAAGAAGGACTGAAGACCTATTCCCACTCATTTACCTCTTCACTCTGTACCAAGTGTGAAGTCCCAGGTAGCACCCACATGCCCTCCAGGCTCATCCCTGGGCCACCCAGTGCTGACAGTCTGCAGGATGGCTGGCAAGGGTGCTGTCAACATCAACCAGCATCCCATCAGCTAAGCTGATTCATACAGGTTTTTTTAAGAAAAGCTGAGTGCCAAATGAAAGATTTCTCTTCAGAACTGTGAGTGACTAATTAACAATCAATAATGCCCACAAAAAATTGACATTAAAGTCCATAAGGGACACTGTGCCAATAACTGATGATTTATGCTAATCAACTGAGAAAGCCTTCCAAGGCGCAGACAGAAGCCTGTGAGCCAGCTCAGACCAAGATGATACAACCTGAACAGTCACCCCCAGACCAGGAAGAAACTAACCCGGGGTTTCCTTTACTGCTGATCTTTTAAAAGATTTGGTGTTTCACACACACTTCCACAAGCTCGAGATACAGGTAGCAACATGAACCTTTGCCATTCGCCTGAGCTCACAGTCCCTTCTGAACTCGAAAGGGAAGAGCGTTACTTATTTTTATTATTATTACCCATGGGAGGCTCAGATAACCCAGGGCACTGCTGTGTCTGTGGCATCTGAGCATTCACTGATAGTGCTGCTACCAGAAGTTTAATGTATAGCTTTAGTATATGTAAAACCTTAGCCTAATTATTAGATGGGAATCAAGAAGTCCTTGTATCAGGATAATTATTATATTGCAATCAAGACAATCTGTTATTGTACGGATGAGATTTAAGATCCAACTTGAAAGGAACATCTAGGATGAAAGAGCTGATTGAACCTCATGGAAGTCTAGCATGTTTTGCCAAGAAGCATCATAAAAGGACCAAGATGACTGGATCATGAAGTGTTCAGAAGCCAACATCATCTCAGTGGTCCCAGTAAATAGCCCTCCAACTCAAATAGGAAGAAAACTACACATGTGCAAAAGGAGGGATATATATAATGTAATAATAATGATGTAAAATTAAATCTGGGAAATAATCAAGTGTGCATGGGATTTCAGGGAAGTGTAATGCATATGTATGATTATACAGAATATAAGGGGCATGTACTCAAGGGCAAGGTGAGCACATTAGGAGCTATCTCCCGGTGCAGTGATAAAGAATGCCTGTTTTCTAATCTGCAGAGCAAGCCTTAAGTGTCTCCGACCCATCTTTCGATAACACAGGCAGCTCATCAAGCTCAGTATGTTCACGCGGAGCTCATGGGTGCCCACAAGCACAGGACAGAACAGGTAGAGAACTGCACCACCCCCTGCTACACCTCGAACCGAACAAGCTGCCTGTCCTCTGCTAGAGGAAGACCCTCAGAGCCCAGTTACCAGCTCTCCTTCACGAACCAGCCTCGGGTCTTGAGAGCACGGGGCAAGCAAGGGCATAACAGACACCAGTTCAGGCAGCGTCAGGACCAGGTCCCCCCTCTCCAGCCTGGAACAGGAACACACAAGAGCCGCAATGCAGCGAGCAGGGGGACCCCACAGAATATTTCTGGGTTCTTTGGCTCAGTGTAAATACCTGGTGCATGGGGCCTCAGAATGCTCCTGCACTAAAAATAATAGCCATCATCATTGCCCAGGTAAGTGGATCCCTGTCTCCAGAAATGCAGCAGTTATGGCTGTGGCTCCCTTGGCTCCATTTTAACCCAGTCACCAGTCTCTGCATCAGTGACAGCTCAACCGCTCACAAGAGCATCCTGCGATTTCTCCAAGCCTTTATCCAGGGACAGACATCAGAACTCACAGGACCTCGAGAAGCACTTTGCTGCACTGCCTTCCCTGCACTGCCTTCCCTGCAAGCTCCAAACCACGCTCCTTCCTTGGCTGTGCCAGGAGAGCCCATTTTCCCCTCCTGCCAACACCCTGAATTTCATGTCAAGATGCCATCCAGCACAGATGACCTCCAGCCAGGAGTAAAGTAGGCACCCAGAAAAAAAAACAGCGAAGACCTGGCACAGCCCCATAGCCCTGGCTCCAGCTGTCTCCAGGTTTTAATAGCAAAGGTTTCAAAAAGACCCATCTCAAACCCCTGCGGGAAGCACAGCTGTGCCAGGAATTTGCTGGCAGTGTGACTGCTGGGGTGGCTTTGTTCTCCTACAAGAACAAGCTGGAGGCAGCTTCTACCAGGGTGGCAGAGATGGAAAGAAGGGTTCACTCCAGCCTTGGCGGCCTGAAGGCTCAGTTCTCCCCCTCAAAACACTGGTCCTGCTGGGGCCAAGGCAGGGATTGATCACCTGAGCCCTCTGCCCTCCAAAAACAGGGGCTGCTGCTCCTACCCTCTCCCCACACAGCCATACTACCTTCCTTGGATGGAGTAAACCACGAGGCCAGCACCTCAGAGGACCAAGAGCCACCTCCTCCCTACTTGTGACCAGCTTTCCCAGCAGCAGTCCCTCTGGAACATTAGGAAGAGCTGGGGCTCTGGGTCAGGTTATTCAGACAGGTGCAAATCGCCCATTTGAGAGCCTGCACTACTAAACCCTTGAGCATGGTCAGCTGTGTAAAATACGTTTTACATCTAGTGCAACAAAACAGCAAAGGAGAAAAAAAAAACAAACCAGAACTCACACCTCTAACCAAAACCTCTAGAACACCCCAAGCTAACTTTACAGTTTGAAGCAACCATCAAGTCTGGGGTCCGCTTTTTATTCTCAGAGGTCTGTTAATTCCTTACATGGCATCTATGTCAGGGAAGCCAGTAGTTATGGGATGGAAATCTGCACCAGAGCAAGCCAAATTTGATCAGAGTGAGAAAGACCAATGGAAAGGGCAAGCAGCTGGCTCCAGTTAGGGCCTTATTTTTAGAAAACATCTGCCAAGGGATTCAAAGTAGAATGGCAAGCTCCCTCGGGCACAGATAAGCCCGAGTGCAGACACCAGTTTGTATTATTTAGAGACATGGGATTTGCCATCGGGGAACCGTGAGCACACGCTGAGTGCAGCTAGCCCCTTACAGATGCTGCAGGCAGAGTGCCACATCAGATGCTTCTGTGGGACAAGCCTCTCATGGAAGAAAGGTGCTGTGCTGGTGGGATCTCAGATCCCCAGGAGACAGGGCTGGGAGGGATTACCAAGGTCAGCTAGACTACTTCCATGCCCGCGGACTGAAAAGAAAAAGCATCTGGGATAGGAATGGAAAAAGGCACAAGGACTAGGAGTTCCTGCAGTTCCTTTTGATACATCTGTGCCTGCCTCTGTTTCACCAAGCCTCAGCACTGAACACCCTGGGGTGCTGGGGGTAACTGACACTTGCCACCTCTCCAACCAGGTTTTAGCATGGCACTCTCCTGCCCTGGGATGCCACCACCACAGCATGACCATGGCAGGTGGCACTGCTGACCGCTCACCTCAGTAGCTTTGTGATAGGAACATGCAGACTGGTGCAACCTGAGCATGGCTGGGAGAACCTGGAAGCTCCAGAAAGCAGGTGCAGCAACACTCTGGGGCTGGCAGGTGTCACAGCACCCTGATGAACCTGGCAGGAGGATCCAGCAGGTCCAGCTTCCCAGGGTACCCACAGCAGGGAACAGAGCACAACCTAGAAGGATAGCCTACCCTCTGGATTCACGAAGAAGGGGATGCTGTTATCCTGCCCACTCAGATGAGGAAGCTGATGCACCAAACAAGGAAGTTCCCTCAATGACTTTGCCAGTTGGAGCTGGAATTAAGCCCAGGTTTCCCGATCCGGCAGCCACATCAGTTGTACCCACTCACCCATCCCGATTCCCAGCTGCAGAGCAAGCCTGCACCTCTGCTGCTAGGAGGGACAACTGGTTTCCCAGGAGCCCTGCTAGCATCCAGGTTGTGCACCACCACAGATGCTGCCTTCCACCCTTGGACGCTGGTGGCCTTTTTGCAAGATTTGGACACCTGGAGAGGCATTTGTTGAGATGTTTGGAGCAGGGCGGAGAACAGAAAGTACAAGGAAATAAGGGCTGCTAGTGCACACTAAGTCCCTTTCCTCCTGCTGGGGGTTGAAGGGAGCAAAGGGGAAGAGGAACAGAGGCATCACAAAGGAAAATGACTCATTAAGGAGTATCAGAATTTATTTACCTCCAGCAGCATAAAACAGTGCAGCAATAAGAACTGTATTTAACTTCACACTCCAGCCATTCTCCATGGGATGCCAGAGGTTAATGCCTCCATTTAAATGGAAATTGAGTGCCAAATTATTAGCACCTGTTTGCAAAAAAAAAAGACCTCAACAAATTAAAGAATCTTTGTCAGCACAGCACAGTTCCCAGCAAGTGTTCCAGTTACTGCATCCCAACAGGCCTGACCCAGCTGAAGGTCAGTCCCAGGCAGCAGTACTGCTGACAAGCTGAGCATCCCTGCATGAGCAGTATCCCCAGATCTCACCTGAGCATGGAGGAAAAACTCTGGAGGAAGATGACAATTCAGAGAGGTGAAGTCAGCCAAGAGAAATGAGTTATATACAAGTAGGGACAAGTCAAACTGAAAAGGCTCTTACGGCAGTTTAATGATGCCTAGGAGGAAAAAAAAATAAAAATCTGAGCCGAGATTGTTGCACTAAAAAGTTACCTGCAGTAGAAGAGGCAGATTAAAAAAAGTAAATTAGTGGTTTACACTGATTAAATACCCAGCTACCTCTGATGGACTCATGCATGGATGGGTACACTCTTTACTGGGTAAAACACCAGCTGGATGGCAGAGCCCAAGGAGTGGTGGGGAATGGGGTTACATCCCACTGGCAGCTGGGAACAAGTGGTGTTCCCCAGGGCTCAGTAATTTTTAAGGAATCCTGCAGGGTGTTGCCAGAGCCACATCTATGATGCTAACTCACAAATCCTTTTACAAGGAATGCTATAAAAACCTAATTTAACAGGTTACTTTTAACAGTCATCTAAAAATCAAGCCATTAAAGCTTTTTTTTTTAATAACACCCTAAGGACACATAATTAATAGCTAATAAGTTCAAAGAAAATATTTTTCAAGTACAAGCCAGAAACATTAAAGCAGTGGGTCTGGGTTCCTTCTGTTGGACCCTGCTAAAACCACACATCATCTGTTCCACCAGGCAAGAGCTTTGCCCAGCGTTAATCAAGTTGCTCATTGCAAGCAAACACCCCAGAATTAGCCATTTATCTTTTTTGAAACCCACTCTTAAGACCCATCAGGTTCCTGCAAATGTTGTTGCTAATTTTGTTCCTTGTTTTGAGAAGTCTCTGTGCATCGCCTTGGACTTGCTGTACCTCACTGTTCACCAGGAGCATCTCTGCTGCTCAGAGCCACGAGGTAGGGCAACTCCTTAGACAACCAAAACTTTGACAAGAGCTGACACTTGAGGCAGTTACCAGCACATTGGACCTTCCAGCAGGACAGAGCATGCACACTACAGCAATTTTCCCCCCCCCCAGCCATCTCACATACAAGAAGGAACATCATAGCTAACCACATACACAGACCCCAGATGTGCAAACAGCTGGGAGCCTTCCAGACTTGTTGGAGAAGCACAAGCCAAGCTTTAAGCTCCCTAGCTGACTTCCATCCATCTTGCCTGTCACCTTCCCAGCAAGTCACTGGTTTGCGGTACAAATTTCTTCTCCAGGTTTACAGCTAGAGCGGGCTGAAATAGGGACAAGAGGAAAGCTTTTAACCACAGCTCGCTGACTAGAGAAAGGCACAGACTGATTTCAGTGACTTGCCCAGCCTCAACAGGCAGTGACAGAGTCAGGGCTGGTGCTCAGCCTCCTGCGTCAATCCTGCACCACTTCCTCTCCTGAGCACAAGGGGCTCATCCTGGCACAGCGGCCTGAAGACATGCCACCTTCAGGAGCTGTGGCCTTGGAGAACATCACCCAAGAACTCCATCCTCTGCAACCTTCAATCCCGTTGGCCAGCTGACAGCTAAAGGGAAAGCGTGCAAAAATCAGCACTGCTGCCTCCTGCCCAGAGCGGGCTTACAGCCTCCAGGAGCCAGGATTCTTTTAGGGATCCTTTAGGGAATCAACCCATCCCTAAAGCCATGGTGCAGCTCTTCCCTTGGTTCTGGCCTTGAGCTTGCCTCTTACCCTGTTTTTATCAAAGTGCTGAGCGCAGGGGGAAACACCCTGGGGTTTGCCAACAGAGAGAACCAAAAACACACCCGTGACTGCATGGAAGAGGAATTTGGGTGGAGAGGGAGCCTTAAAAGGGAAACACTTGGAAGTGCTACTGCCTGGAGAAAAGTATAAAAGAATTAGATCATTTTAGAAATATTTACAGCTTCACTGCATTGCTGCAGAAAAAGCTCGTGCTGCCATGTTTAATTTATTTCAGACTTGGAAGAATAAATCTCATTAAGGGCTAGTGCTTTCTTTTCATAAGGAGAAAGCATGTGTTCACACTTAAGTTAATTGCAAACATTCATGGCTTTAAAAATAAACCCTTGTGCATCAATCAGCACAAGCTCCGAACCAGTCCCTGCAAGCCACTCCGGTCGGAGCAACCCTACAAGGATGCTGCTAAAGGCAGCAAGAGGGGCCCAAACTGGGCACCAGGAGGGGGGGAGCAATAGTCTTCCAGGATGAAATGCCTCCCTGCTAGCACAGGCACTACCCTGAAGTGGCAGCTAGAGAGGAAGTTGTCCCCCACACTTTGGTACCACCTGGTAAAAGCAGAACTACAGGTTGTTCAGTGCCTGGTTGTCATCCTTTCACGTCCAGCTTCCACTGCACTGAGCCCTTAGTCTTAAAAAAAAACCAACCAACCCTTAACACACACATCTTCACACACACCCACCCCCAGAAAAGCAAGCACTGCCTAATCTACTTCAAGATACTGCTTTCCTGAAACTGGGGCTAATCCTCTACAGCTGCTATAAAGGGAGCATTAGATCAGGCATGAAATTATGAGACTGACAGTTCTAAAAAGGAACAGTTACGTGTTCGAAGCCTCGTGTGCACCACTCTCCCCCCACCATCCACACCCCCAGCCTGCATCCCTGCCTGCCCATGGATGCTTGCAGGCATTTGCAAACAGTCGCTGTCCTACATGTGAGATTTAGTTGGCCAAAAGCATGAATTATTCTTCCAGGGGTTGTTAGCAATTTCAAAATTTAAAAAAATTGAATGCACCCTGATCTGGAAATAATAATTAAAAAAAACCAACAACTTTAAGGTGTCCAAAGATTCAGAAGTTAATGAAACATTACTTGTCTGGGTCCTTTTCCTAAGGCATGTTCCTTTTTATCATTAAGCTTGTAGTTACCTTGCAGAAATAAAGTTACACAGGATTTTGAGACAGTGTAGTTTGAAAATAGGAAGTTAAACATTTCAATAATAGAATATTGAACATATCCATTGTGTTTTATTTAGGGATACACACAAATCCTGACTAAAAATAAACATATGAAATTTACATCTGGAATATTTCAGTACCAAATACGTGTCTCTTAGGAAAAGAGCAGGTACTACTCCTTCAGCTGAGTGGTATCCCAAAAAAATCCAGAATTCAGGATTCCCCTGCTAGAACTGCCTGTGGAGAGACCAAGGAGGAGAAATGCCACACCAGGAAGGAGGTGATTTGATATAATAATCACCTTTTTTTGTGGGGGGTTTCTCCCTCACCTGCCTCTGTTCTCTGTAAGCATAACAAGGTGATAATTTCATCTGAGACCTTGCCCTGCTCCTTTTGCCCTCTCAGCCTCCGCTTTCCCAGTTTCCGTCTGCCAAGTTACATAGAACAGAAGATGGGATGCAAAGAGACTGGGTAGCACAGTTGTTGCAGAAGCGCTGCTCTCTGATCCATCACCCGAGCGTGCTGTCCCCCCCCCAGAGCTCAGAACGCCCCTTTGGGCGCAGGTTCTCACTCCTGCAGAAAGCCATCACTCGCCAGTGACGGCTGATGGAGACACTATGAAAAGTCAACATGGACTTTGTAACCAGAGTTGTTTTTTTCCCTTGTAGAGCCCCTGTTTCGTCTGATCCCAGGGTCCTCAGTGCTCTGAGCCGTGGAAGAAAATGTGTCAGTAACAATGGGAGGTTGTCACCAGGTAGGTAGAGCAAAGACCAGACACCCAAAGCAAGCACGAGCCACACTCTGCTGCGTACTTAGGCAACCTCTACTACAGAATTACTAAGTGACAGATAAACTTAAAGAAGCTTCTGCAAGGAACCTTTCAGAGATCAAAAGCTCCCTCAATTCTATCAATGGTTTGCAACTGAGCTATTGCTCAAGTTCATTAAGCCTCCAATGTCTTTATTGCAATAACATAATTGTGTGAGCATTTGCAACTCTGCTGTGGGATTTTTTTTTTTTTTTTTTCACCCAGAGAGCAGAGCAATTGCATCTTGAACCTGTTTCTTGGCCAGATGATTAACCTCAACACTAGCATACATCCGCAAATTAGAATAAGTGTAGAATAGAGCAGTTCAGTTGGAAGGGACCTACAAAGACCATTTAATCCAAACATCTGACCACTTCAGGGCTCACCAAGCTAAAGCATGTTATCGAGGGCATTGCCCAAATGCTTCTTAAACACTGTCAGGCCTGGGGCATCAAACATCTCCCCAGAATCCCTGCTCCAGTGTTTGACCACCCTCTTGGTCAAGAAATGCTTCCTAATATCCACTCTGAACCTCCCTGGTGCAGGTTTGAACAATTCCTGCACATCCTACCACGGGATCCCAGGGAAAAGAGCTCAGCACCCCCCCTTCTCCACATCCCTCCTCAGGAGGATGTAAAGACTTGCTTGCTTGACTTACAACAGAGTGGAATTACCTGCTCCTGTGCTTCTAAAAGGTCATTGTTAAGGACTGAGCAGCACTTGCAGGCTCCTAAGCCCTCAAAAGCAGATTCCCAGGGCACTCCACTAAATAGCTCCAAGCTCCATCTTCTGAAGTCCAGGGTAGCAACTCTGCTGTCCTTTTTCCTCTGCTTTTTTTTCCCCTCCTCTCATTACACTGAAAATTTTAGACTCAACCATCTCATGACCACTGTGGCCAAGACAGCCACCAACCGTCTCATCCCTGAGTCCTCCCCTGTTACAAACAGCAGGTCTAGGATGGCAGCTTTCCTGGTTGCCTCACCAAGTCCTTGTCACAGGACGTTATCACCGAGACCTGCTCATCACAACTGCACAGTATTCCCAGCTGATGTCCTTATGGGAGATTTCATCTTCCCACACAAGGGCTGCCGATCCAGAGATTTCTCGTCACTGCCTGTAGAGCTCCTCAGTGCCGACAGCCTGTTGGGTGATCAGTAGCAGACAGGCTACAACATATCCTTTGTTTTCCATCCTCCTAATCTTCACCCAAAGACTCTCAACCCCATCTCCACTAACCGTGAGGGCTGTACAGTCAAGCTTCTCCCTTACATACAGGGCAACAGCTCTGCCACCCCTGCCCATCCCTCCTGGACAGCCTGGAGCCCTCCATCCCACCACTCCAGTCGTGGGACTCCTTCCAGCAATACCACTAATACCAACAACACCCTAAGCTCTGGGAGCTGACCAGTGCTTCCAGTTCATCCTGTTTTTCTCTCATACTGCATGCGCTGGCATACAAGCATTTCAGAGACACCCCTGAGCCCCCCATGCTCCCAGGAGCAGCATACACATCCCCACTACCACCACCAGCCTCGGGCAACGCCACACCAACCCCTGGCTTACCTACTGCAGTCCTGCTGGCGTCCCCTTCCCACACTGATTAGTAATTAAAGCTTTCTCAATCAGTCCCGCCAGCTTACACCCAAAGACATGCTCTCCCCATCCCACCAGGCCCCGGCATACCTTGCGCCTCTAAGGCTCTTCCATGCTTTAAAGCCCCAAAGTTCTGGTGCAGGCACCAGTCCCGGAGCCAGATATCAATATGCCTCCGCGCATCCCGCAGCCGGAATCCTGGGCGGCCACACGCTCGAGCAGGAGCTCTGCCTGGGGCTGCGCCGGCCGTACCGGGTGCGAGGAGCTCAGGAGCAGCAGAGGACACTGCTTTTGGAAGGGTGGTACCATGCTGCCTGCTGGGAGGTACAGGGGCTGGTCCATTGCCACCAGCTGAGCATCACCTGCTGCAGCCTCCCACGCTCTGCCCCTCACTGCCTCATCTCATCAGCAGCATCGGGAACATCCCTTGCCCAGACAAGCCAACGACTCGCCCACGTGTTCCATGCACGTCCCACAGCTGCTGCTCCGTGCACACTCCAGCACCCACTGCAGTCCCAGGTGCCTCTGCCATTTGTGTACTGAGCACAGCCCTGACCACCCACCCAGCCACACTGCTGCTCTGCACCCAACTGCTGCCACCAGCACTGGTTTGGTGCCGCTTTTGCAATCCACAGCGCAACCTTCTCCTCTTCTGTAAACGCAACTTTGAGCGCCAAAGGCTAAATTAAGCAGAATTAAATTTGTTCTCCTTCACTGATTGCATCTGTTTCAAAACAGTTATCAATGCTTACTTATTGATAAGTATCCAAAATACACCAGCTTCTGCCAGCAGCTCTTGTGAAGCACCTGATCAGGCTCACGAGCCACTTGCACCATTTCTGCACTTAGCAGGTGCCATGAATCACCCCACACGGGCTCCCAAGGAGTTAATGCTAAAAGAGCAAATCTCTTTCCTGTAGGATACGTTACCCACAAAAGGAAACATGAGATTCACCATTAGGTCAAACTCCTTAAATTAAATCAGACTACATTTAAGTGGGGTGAGTAAGCTGGGTGTTATTAACGGTATTATTTCAGTTTAATCATGCAGCAGCACCAAGGCAGCCTATGTCCAGAGAGAGAAAAAGAGGCAGTTCCTTCTCAAAAAAAATTGCATAACCTCACAGGATAAGCTAGACCTCCTGCTAAAAACATCTTCAGACACCACAGATGTCTTTTGAGGTGTGAGCCAGGCAGTCAAACGCCATTAACGAGTTCTGGCCACCAAAGTCCATTACTTGAGCCGGATGCTTCTCCCCCAGCAGAGCAGAAACCTGCCTCCTCAGCAGGAGCCCCTCACCTCAGAGGAGCCACTCACAGTTGCAGTTAGCAGAAAACTGCAGCTACAGCACGATTTGGGGCACACATGCTCCTTCCAGCACGGTCAATGGGAATAACAGCCATCGGGACAGGGGTCCTGCAGCGCATTAGCAGCCCCAGTGCACCCTGGCCGGGGACCCCGCTCACACCACCTCGCTGCCCACCCACACCTGGCCCTGCATCCTGGTTCCTGTTACTGTTTTGGAGTCTAAATCTGTTGCAGTGAGGGTATTTAGAAGAAACTTACCCACTTCTCCTAGCAGGACAGGGTTGCATCCTGAATGAACCTCACTGCTGCCGGAGCTGTGCTGCAGGGTCTGTTACTGCACGAGCGATTCCTCCTCATGCTGAGGGCTCTCCAAGATGCAGGTATAAAGTTTCCCTTCTCATCCTCTCCTAAAATATATCTATGAAGGGCAATATTAAGCACAAAGCATCCTTAAATGGGCTGACATCTTCAGAAGCAGAGAAAAGCCAAGTGGAAGTGAACAGATACTGCTTTTTTGTTTTACTGCTCATTCACCTGCAAGTTATCCTTGTCACTGTTCAAACACGTGCAGTTCAAGCCACAGAAGAGTTTTCTGCCCATTTCACTGCTCTGCTCCAGAATTTTACTGCACATGAAGTCCCCATCTACCCCTACACACATAAAGGCCAACAGTCCAAGGCACAGGTGTTGTCTTTACCAACAGCACTGAGGTAACAGAGGATGAGAAGGGAAATTTACACACCCACATGCTAAAGATACACATCACCTGAGGAGACCCAACAGAGAAGCTGGTGCCTGCATTGCTTTGAAGAGGGAAAACAACGCTAACTGTGGCTCACAACGCCTCTAAAATCATGACAAACTGCATCTTATCGGAGAGCCTTAGCACGAGGAGGAATTGCTCGTGTAGTAACAGACCCTGCAGCACAGCTCTGGCAGCAGCGAGGTTCATTCGGAATGTAAATCTGTCGTGCTAGGAGCAGGGGAGAGGTAAGTTTCTTTTAAATACCCTCACTGCAACATTTAGAATAAAAAAACCCCACAGGAACCAGAATGCATCCAGCCACATCTGTCTTGTGCTACCCTAGCAAAATGGATTGTTTAGAAATGCTTTTTTCTGGTTTTATTTTAATTTTTGTGGCTCCTTCGGTTTGCAAGGAGCTAAGGACACAAGAATTTCCTGCCTTGGCAAGAGCCTGAGAAACCGCTGCTTGAAGAGCCCTGCCCCAACCTGGCACAAGAGCAGCCTGCACCAAAGCAGACACGGCGCTCTGGTTTGTAATTAATATAACTGACTGAGCAGCCAAGTCACCCACAAATTGCTCTGCACACATGGCTCGTGCATGTCAGATGGAACAGAATGTGACAAGGAAACGCTTCCATTACATGAAGCGGCCTCATCCCCTCCCCAAACACCGCTGAGACTCATGACTGGTAAGTCTCATAACTCTCCTGGCCCGTTTCTTTTCATCGCTGCTTCCACCGTGCTATTTGAACAGCGAAGACAAAACCCACATTCCCTCTAACCCGGCATGAAGTCTGGGTTTAATTGTTAACCTGACCTTGATAGATGAGCACATTAAAGATGAGCAGCTTCCACGTTTCTCATTTTGAGGTCTACCTCCAACTTTATGAAGACAGCTGCAAACTGGTTTTGCCCCCTTCCTACCTGATAGCTAATCCATCTCCAATGAAAACATCTAAAGTGTCTCCTTGCTCTGTGCCAAGTGCTTCTCCAGCAATTCAAGTGCTTGCAGGTTACAAACAAGGAGTATTCAGGGAGCGAGAAGCCATGCGTTGAGGGTTTTGCTTTGTATCCTTAACAGACCATCAAAACCCATAATTGCCAAGGAGAGAAGTCTCCACAGGGTTCCACCTTCCCCACTGCATTTTTGCTATTTGTGTTTCGCTATTTGCTATCTAAATTTGCTAATTCCTATCTAAAAACAGAGCTATTTGTGTTTTGCTGCATTAGAGCAGCTGAATGTATTTTTTTTTAGTGCTTCAGCCCCCAGATCTCCTGGCACACTAGCCAGCCACCCTGCAGACTGGCTCTCCTGGTGCCTCAGTGTCGATCCAACATCTCTTGTAAGACCATTAGAGGGGGCAGAGCCAGAGAAGCCTCCGTTTGAGGAGTGCAGCAAGGAGCTGAGCTGCACCGTGCCAGGGGGGAATTAAGCCACGTACCCCATACCGGCAAGCCAATCCCCCACTGCCTACCAAGCCAGAAGATTTTACTTCAAGACCACTGTTGTGCCTACCTCTTCATTCCTGCACCCACGTATAAGCCATGAGTAGTAACAGCAACACAGTTTCACTAATGTGGAAGCAGCTTGAACCAGCATCGGTCTATTCCTGCATCCTCTTGCTGCCTCCTGAGCTCATAAAACACACTGCTCAAGTGTGATGGGTTTTTTTTATTATTATTTTTCACTGCCAGGCCTGTCTAATGGCCACAGAGGGATTTTTGGGTTCTGTTCCTCCCAATTTTACTCATTTAAGTACATTACAGCTCTTAGAATATCTTCTTGCTGATGGTTTCTGCACACATGTGAAAACATCTACACATTTTCCTTTCCTGCTTGTCTGCCTGTTGATGGATCTGTCTCCTGCACAATAGAAAAAGCCATTTGTGGTTTCTTAACGCAGAAAAAAAGCCGAATTTAACCAGCCACCTATGTTGAGTCATATACAAGCCTGCCCCACAGCAAAATTTAGGGTTTCCCTAAAATAATGCCCATGCTCACTGCAGAAGACTTCAGAATAAGTAGCATTAAGGATAACTTTTCAATCTGCTCTCCTCAAATAGGTAAACACACAGCCAAAGCAGCAAACCAGTGCTGAATGGAACATCAGTGGGATGTCAGAGGGATATCACAATGGGGTTATTGCCACCAAAGAGTAGGCTAAGCCATGGAATTTTACATGACCTATGGTCCAAGATCCTCCATGCCATATGTTTCCTGGCAATTCCATCCCACTGAACCTATAGTTCTTTGCTGAAGATATCCACTGGGTCCTTCCTGGCAGTCATACAGCAATCTTGGCTCAACCCTCCAGCATCGACGCATCCAACAGACACCTGCTGAAGGGCTCCAGCAAAGTTACCCACTCAAGGCACATTATACAGTGGCTGTGGCTAAATTCGGCTGGGATGGCACAAACCTACGGGCATTTAACCCAACAGCCAATTTAATTGAGAAACTACCTGTTGAAGAGGCATATCCCTGTAGTTTTAACATCTTTTCCATTTTCATCTACACAAACTGCTTTTACCGCCTTCGTGGTAAATCCCCCCAGCATGTAACACAACAAGGACAGAAAGAAGCAGGACCTGCACATCATTCCCAGGTCAACCCATGGCAACTTCAGTCAACACCAACCAGTGATAACCATCTACACCACAGAGTTTGACCCCCGAGTTCCCCACAATCCTACAAGACATTTCTAAGGTTTGTTGCAAACCTTGGAAGTGGCAGCAGTGACCAAGTTCCCTGCATTTCTCAAGGTGCTTGATGCACGGTCCGTACCACTGCTTGCAGCTCTGAGAAGTGCTTGTACATGGTTATTTCCTCATTCCAGCAAATGCAACTAGAGGCTCTGCTGCTTTGGCAAAGGAAGGTATCTCCACAGGCATGAATTTAAATATAAATGGAAAGCACAAGCAATTCCACATCATGGAAAAATTCAGCGTGCTCAAACAGATGGATTTTACAGCTTGAATTACTGCATTTCATTGTCTTGCGCTGGCAAAGTCCAAGCTTCATTATGATACAAAAACAACCATGGGTTGCTGACAGGCTGTTATTTTGCAAGAGAAAATCAAGTGGGCCACCACAATGTGGGGCATTCTGTTCAACCCAAAGGGCAATGCTCAAAGGTCAGCCTGGGGCCCAGAGCAGTCAAAATGTTACATTTTGCACATGAGAGATGCTTTCAATGGAAAGCTTAACATTTCCCACAGGAAAAAATGAGAAGAAGCCAATAGCAATTCTGTAGATAAGGCATTAAATCATTTTTATTTCAGCTTCAGGTAGTAGCTCCATCACAATTTAGCACTTTGCATCCCTTTTCAATTCTTCCATGAATGGTTTTGGAGGACTCGGAACCCATCTTTTATATTTTGCTCCCTCCTCTCTTTAAAAAAGAGAAATGGAAAATGGAGAAAAGTTCCAAAACATTTTAGACCACACCTCAAAAACCACCTTCTCGTGTATTCACCCATCTCTTTGCTCCTGCCACCTGCCCTGCACAGGAGAACCATGGTGGGCACACCTGGAAGCGATGCAGTAGCCATTCCCTGGGCTGGGCTACCTGCCTTGGGAGCCTGACAGCTCCACTCAGACACACATGGCAAGGGCCACCTGGGGAAAAGCTGCCTGGGCCAGCAGGGCAGGGGGTCTCGCAGCATCACACAGGCCTGTTTTTATGGTACTTCCAGGCACAAGTTCACATGAGACCCCCAAAACAGAGAAGGGTTGAGAGGGATGTCAAAGCAACTGACTGGCCATCCCTCTAGTATGAGCTATGAGGTGCCCAACATCCCAACCCCAGCTGGTTTGCCACAGCACAGAACACCTGAATTTTGACCATCAGGGTAGAAACAGCCCACAAGCACCTTGTCCTGCCCTCCCCTCTCCCCCACCTGCCCCCAGAGGGACAGGAGCCAGCTCCAGCCTACAGCCAGCACCCAGGAGCTGCCACACGCCCCTTCACCCCCCTCCGGCAGGCATGCTCCCAGCCCACCAACCAACAGACATAAATATCACCAAGCCGCTCTTTGGGATGGTGCCAGCACTTCACATACTCCTTTTATTTATCACTTCGGTGACAATTTGTCTTCCTAAAGCTGCCACTGTACTATATCTATTATTTAATGTTTTGTCTCAATGATACTCTGTAATTTATACCAGGTCTTAATAATATATTGAAGCTTTGTGCTGTTATTTTCATCGCCATTGTGCTTTTCAAAAACACGAGTAGCAAATTTAGCCACAGCCTCAGAGCATCCCTGGTGTATCCAGCCTGGAGTATTCCCTCTCCTGACAGTTAAAAGCACTGGTGCTCTGCCGTGGAAGAATTCCTGCTCCGTCATGGCTAGAGGAACAGGAGTAGATTAATTTCTCCCCCTTATAAATGAAGTTAAAGACACAGGCACACCCTCCATGGGGGGACCCTATGATCTCAGTAGCAACAGAATCTTTTCCTGACCTCAGGGGTCAAGTCTTGCTGCTTTTGCAGCCTTGGATGTGCCACTGACTTTAGGCTTTAGAAGCAGAACCTCGAGTCATTTAAAACATGAAATTGTTAATATTTTTCCAAAGCTAAGTATTGGGAAACAGTAGCATTTTCATTGAACGAAGCCTGTTGGAAGCATTTGTTCCCATTAAAGATGAAATAAAATAATGCTGATGTTCCCATAAAGCCTGAGGGCTTGAAAGCCTTCCAAAGATGGATCAGGAAGATTACATATTTCCTTTATCAAGGCCTTTTGATAGACACATTCATTTGTAAGGGATCCCTTCACAGGCCTTGCTAATTGAGTCATCACTTGATTTCCAGCCTCACCTGGAACCCAACTGAATTGCTTGACTGAAAACACCCACAGCACCAGCATCTCAGAAGTTCTGCAGGTTAGAAACTGCCTTTGGGGTCACAGACAGTTTATTCCCAGCCCCCTGATCCCCACTGGAAGCTGGGTTTGTTGGACCCCCCAGGAGATGTCACAGGTGCCCCTGCATCACTGGAGCAAACATGACCCTTGATTTTCCCCATACACCCTGCTGAATTTCATCTTTCGGAAACTGTTTAGAATTTCTTCCCCTGTATCTTGGGGTCCATGCTCCCATGAGAAAAAGCACGCTGCTGTGGTCCCAGCCCTGAACTCCAAGTTTATGAACCCCGAGCACAAACAACATAAGCACTTAAAGGCAGATGAGAGGGTTTAAACGTGTTCGGCACAGCTCCACCATAACCCCATAGCAATCGTTTCCACACTCCGCCAGCAAACATCGGGAACTCGGAGGGGGCTCTGCACACCAGCTTTCCTTGCAATGGAGGAACGTACAAGAGCCGAGCCGTCCCCTGCAATCCCAGTAAGTTACCTCTGCCCATCGCATCAGCAGCACTCTGTTCTTCCCGCCCCCGACCACAGGAGATACCGATTTCTTCTTCCACCCTGACCCCCCCCCCAGCACCATCCGAGGGGGGCCCTGCAAGGGCGAGGGGAGGCAGGATAGGACCATTCCAGCTTGATGCCATGGCAGAGACACTAAGATTAGAGAAAGTCTGTCTGCTCCTTCCTCCGAGGTCAGTCCCAATGAGAATTATCTATTCACCCGAGACAAGTTACCCCTACCCACAGGTGGTTACATCCACGTGGAAGAAGGTAACAGCGAGTCACAAGGTACAAACTCCGTTCTCTCACAATAGCCTAGACTGACCTTGAGATGTTGGGCTGCCCTACTACAGCCTTGCTCAGCAAATTGTAGCTACACTGAGGCTAGTCAAAAAAAAAAACCCCACAAAACATTGGAAAAGGGCAGTTTCCCTACTAAAGTTACTTAAACTTTACAGCTCAGCAAGCACTTGGTTGCAAACTGATAACGTACCTCCTAAGCCCCATCTAGTGGGTAGCAAACCCCTGTAACATGGCAACACGCTCCTGCGGCTATCTGGTCAAGGCCAGAGGAGACCATGAGTAGATCTCAAGAGACTAAGACAGGCACAAGAGTCTCTCCCTTAGCAGCTGGGACGTGTTTCTTTAGGGAAAACTCTTAAGTTAAATCTCATTACACTACAAAACACTGAGATGCATCTTAGGTACCCTAAATGCACGTGCCCAAACACCACATGAGCATATACATAATATAGGAAGAGCTTTGCAGCGCAACTACCCAGAGCCTACAACGCTTCAGATACTTGATACTACAAGTTCATTCACATTTAACCCCCGTGCTCTCACATTCCATAGCATAGCTACACACCAAACAAGTTCAAGCAAGACGGATGTCAAAAACACCACTTTATAGGTAACACAAACCTAAACCAAGCGCTTTGGCCCTACCTTGAGCAGAGCATCCCTGGACGCAGCGAGAACACCGAAGCTCAGTCAGCCTCCTCACAACACGCGGAGAAGCAGCAGAACAAATGCTTTTGCAGTGGTTCCTTATAAAGGTCTCAGGAAGGCTAAAGCCAATTATCTACACCTCTCCCACCTGCACCTCCCAGCAGCCTCCAGTCCTTTTCTGAAATGGTTAAAGTGCTTGGCATAATTAGTTCTTAATTGTTAGCAGCTGTACCCATTATCAGTTTAATTGCTACTTAATTGTTACAATTAATGTTGCCTTGCCTACCCTGTCTTAAGAAGTGTTTGTTAGGAAGGGAAATGTTACATGTTAATTAACTTGCTACTAAATTTTAGCATTTAATTAAATATTCTGAATCTGTTGCTGTTTCCCCCTGTAAACAATTAATGAGCCAGGGGTCAATTAAATGTGTGTTAACCTGTATCCTAGTGTGCTGGCACGTCAAGGCAGAGACCTTTATTATATCAGAAGGAAATTTGAAGTTGTTCTCATCTTTAAAAGGATGCAGGCAAGGAAAGTGCTATGAGTGTATTTCCCACTGGTAGTAGCCGACCAGCCTTTCCCTTAACCCAGCTCTGCCTGTAGCATACGGGCACGAGCTCATGGCATTTGTAGTAATTAAGCAAGTCGGTAACGAGAAGGGACTCTCCGGTATCCCAGGCTGTTTTAAGAGCCAGCACAGCTGCAGGTAGCACCTGGTGCTGGAGAAGGGAGCAGGATCGGACAGCAGAGGCTTCGCAGGGATTTGCAGCGTGCTGCTGTGTTGCTACAGTCCCGCTTGGCTTCGGGTTGATGGCAAAATTCCCTAAGGAAAAGCTGAGGACTTCTTAGGGGCCTCAGGGTGCTTCTGGTCTTGGTTGACAACGGATCTGGGAATCTGCACTGTCAGATAAAGTTTGTGAGGGAGGGAACACATCCCCCTTTCTCTGACTCTCCCTGCTCTTTCCTTTGGGTCTTCAGTGGTTGTCCACGTGGAAACCCCACCAAAGCAGGGGGCTACAAACGGGCAGGGCTCAGGTAGAGCTGCTGCTGGGGTCTCTCGGGGTGCCATTGGAAATGCCACCACTGCGGCCCCCAGGGTGGCACCTGTGCCAGCACCACCTCAGGCAAACATGGGGTTAAGGCAACGAGAGGGACCAGATGGGTCAGGTGGCCACTGCGTTTTGTTTGCTTGTTTTATGAACATTCCAATGCCCCAATTTTCTCATGGAGTTCTGATGAAAAAAAATATACCGCGGCTTGCTCTAAGCTTTTGTGGGAAGGTAAGATGTGTGCCTCAGCCAGGTTATCCCTCTCCCTGCAGAGCCACCTGCACATCTCAGAGCAGGACAAGCCATGAGCTTCCACCGCAGCAGCCAAGAATTAACACCTGGTCACACCAAATGACCTAACGACACCCACTGAAATGTGGGTACATCAAAAAAAAATTTGCCTGAGCACACGTGCAATTCTGGGGACCCTGCACCTTGCACCACACAAGCCCACCCTTCGCTGGCATCGATGCCAGACCTCAGCCACCCTCTTGCCTTGTCTCCCCTAAGTGTAGTCTGTTCAGCCCTGAGCAGGATACCTCTTCACCACACAGGTGACTTTATTTCTTTGAATGTTATTGTCTTAAGCAAGGGGTTGGTTCTCTGCCACCTCCCCGTCCCCCCCACCAGCTCAGCCCACAGACGTGGTTAGCTCCTGCGGTGTTTTTCACCGTCCCTGGCAGCCAAAGCTCGTTTCTCCCATCTACACCCAAAAAAATCATTTGCTGCCGCAGTGTGGAACAACTCAATTACCCGACCAGGTCGCAGGATCTTAAGCAAGCTCAAGGAATCCACTCTCTGAGCTTGGTTGGAACTGCAAAAGTAATTTAGCAGGTGCCACACTTGGCGGAATCACGTGGAGCCACAAGATTTAACCCTCAAACGTAGCTGGTTTCTCATGCACAGCAGCACCCCTCACCTGCTGGCTGGGCTAGAGAAGGCCTGTATGTTCAAGGGTGCAGCCTGCAGATGTGCAGGCAGGCGTGCGATGCCCTGACGTTCAGCTGTGCCTCTTTGTGCAAGCGTGTGTGCCCGTTTTTTTCAATGAACATGATTTCACCTCTCTTCAAGGCCATCCCTACCGCAGGGCTGCTCTCTCTGAGCAGGGGGGCTTCACTTCCAATGCAGGAAGACATGGGTGATGAATATTAATTGCTTTAGCATCTTGTTGTGATAAGGCCAAGCCCATTTCCCTGCTTTGGCTGTTGCTAGGGAACCGAGGATGGCAAGTCACGGATTTCATCAGTTTCAGGGCCCACTTGGGTTGCAAAACAGTGTTAAGTCACAGAGCAGGATTCGCCTGTTAATTATTTAGAGTCTAATAAAAGAAAGGGGGGGTGTGTGTGTGCGGAAATTCAGTGTTTCTTCTCTCTCCTCCCAGTTGGGCTTTCAGACTACATAGGGTCATCAATCCCCGGGGCCAGGCAGCTTTTTGGGCACACATGGTGCCTCTCCTTGGAGCAGGACAAGGATGCCTCTGCTGGTTTAACAGAGCCACACCTCGCAGAACACCACAGCAAATGACTATATTTAAATTTAATTGTCCGGAAATTGTAAGCATAATATTCTCTCATTTCACTTCTAATGTTAGATGTAAACAAGGTGGCAAGTCAAGCTTGTCCTGTTGCCTCCACCTGTGCTGCTGGCAGCGCTGCTTCCCGGTGCAGGAATTGTGCCTCCTCCTGCCACATGCAATGCCGTTATTTTTCAGAGCAAAGTTGCAGGCTGGTCTGGAGAACGATGACTGGAAGAAAGGAGCACCAGGAGTCAATTAAAAAGCTTGGAAGAGCATTTCTGTTAATGGCATGCCAACACAGAAATCCCACTGCAGACAAGGTGCCAGAGTTCACTCCTGGGTTGTAATGATGGAATTTTAGAAAATTCCCTGATAAATCAGAAAAAAAGTGGAATCCGTCAGGCTTACCCACTCGTGGTGAGTGCGGCAGTATGAGGGATTGCCAGGTTTAGCCTCTGCCAGAGAACTGGTCTGCACACGGGGAGGAACCGGAGAGGAGCCCAGGTACCGGTATCCCTCGGTGTGCACGCGTGCGCTGCTCTCTGCGAGGGTGCTGGGGAAGCAAGAGGGAGCAAAGCACTGCAGTGCTGCAGTACACATGGGTTCTCTCTCAGCCCACCGGCCCCTTTCTCCTCCACCTTTGCACCCAGGAGAGATGTTTGGCACATTGTTGGTGACTGCACGATGTCTGGGTTGGCAAACACGAGTGACTGGCTGCCCCCCAGGGAGTGCACAAAGGGGGAGCTGCCCCAGGTGGCTGCCTTGCCTGGGGAGCACCAGCAAGAAGCAGCGGACAAGCCATTAAAAGAAACATCAGAGGCAGAAAGGAACAATCCATCAGTGAGCAGGAGCCCAGGCAGTGTCATCACCCACAGGGTGTGCTCCGAGGAACCGTCCTGACGTGTGTGTTCAGTCGCCCACACCTAAAAGCTCCCTCGGCATCTCACCAGGTTGAATCGTCTTCCTCCTGCTTCCCATGCGTCCTGCAGCGTTCACAGATTTTAGGTATTTGCTTCTTACCGGAGCTAAGCAAGTAATGAAGTTCAGTTATTCATCGGATATTTCTTTTAAAATCTGCTGTGGAATCTGCCTGATTAACTCTTCCCCAAATGCCACCCCATCAGAATCCGTACCTTTTGTGGACATCAGAGGGATCCATCTGCCCCATGGCCACCCTCCTTCCTCAGAGCCCCAAACTCCCATCCCTTTTACGTGACTGCAAATCTACAGCATCCTGGAAGAGCGAGGCTCCCGGGGTTTGCCATCCCTGCAGCTGATCCTCAGCCATTGGAGGGGTTTGCTTTGGCTACAGCTCGGCAGGGTCCCCCCAAAACACACCTCACCCTCAGCCAGGCTCACAGCTTGCCGATGTGACCTCTCATTTTATCAGAGTGTTTCTACTGATGCAGCCCCGTCCTCCTGTTTCCTTACACTCAGACTGAAAACCTCCAACCAGCTCCTTAGCCAGGCTTCTCAGGAGATTGTTTTTTCCAGATGTTGGTTAATTATTAACAGACAATCAGAGATAGTGGCTCCAGAGTGCTGTGTCACAGCCCCTCTTGGAAAGGGGTGCTCCCCTCCGGCACAGGAAGGTGACTCCAAATGTTGCAATAAAATTCAAAGCTCCCAAAAAAAAAACCTGTACATTTACAATGCAACACAGACCCTCACCTTCTCTCACCCAAGACAAAAGGGTTCGCAGCACAGAAGAGATACAAGCTGCTTTAGCCATGCAAGAAGCATAGTTTGAATGAGCGTGATGATTGCTAAGATGATGATAATGCATAGGAATGGGAGCCGAGGGAAGCGAGTTCTGTCTCCCACCTCCCACCGAGGTGTCAGTGTACGAGGCCGTTTGTCTCAACCTCTGCGCCTATGCACTGATAAAGTGGCTCCACCTCTGCAAAACGCCATGATCTCCACAGCTGGAAAGGTTTATGCAAATGCTAATTACCAATGTGGGGTTTGTTCCATGGGGTGTTGCGTTTGTAGCTATGAAGCTGGTTTAAATGCGCTTCGCAAGCTTCCACAGGCGAGGGGAAGTCATGATGGACCCCAGTAATGCCTGTGGTGCTCTGTGAGCTGTTGCACCCGTACAGCTCTGGCGTGACAAACTGCAGCGTGTGATGGTCACCTTTGCAGAAGAAGCAGCTGCTTGAGATGCAGTTACGTCCTCCGGGATGAGGGTTGCTGGTCTCTATGGGAGAAGAGCATGGAGAACCAGCAAACCTGATCTCCGCCGTGTAGGTACTGATACCTGACTGTCACAACAAAGCAAGTGCGGGCAGGTAAAGCAGGAGAGTGAGCAGAATTGCGTTTGAAACCCACAGAGGCACTTCCATAAAGCCTTTAAAGGATATTAAAGGTAAGCTGTCGGCTCCCACAGATACCAGCAGGGCACAGCAGCAGAATCCCAGATTCCTCTAATATTTGCCATGGCTTCAGCACCTGGAGTACCTCCTCTGCTGCCTTTCCCTTTGCCAGCCAGCTTTCAATCACCGTTTTGGTTGGAGCTGGGGATGAGAGCGCTTGCCTTCAGGAAAGCCTGCTGCAGCTGGCTGTGCGGGAGGCGGGGGGCAAAGGGCTGCCCTTGGGAACAGAGGGCTCCAGACCTGGCAGCAATTTAATACCCAGGTCCATGTCCCTGGAGCCTCCAAAGAGAAGATCCATGCCTGCCCTAGCCAAGCTGGCAATGCTGGCTACATCATAGGTCCAGGTGCTGCTGGGTGACAGGGACATGGAGAGGTCGGGTCCTGTTGGAGCTTGCATCTTGGTCTACTTTGCAGCCCTGGAAAATTCAGGTTACCTCTGGGTCTTAATCTAGGCTGCACCACACCAAGTCCATCCCCAGGCTGCAGCAGCACCCCAGCACTGCCCACTGATGCCGTGGGTCACACCACTGGCTTTAAAGGGGGGCAGATGGGCAGACATGGGGTCCTTTCTTTCCCTCTCTCACCGTGCTGGAAGGGCACAGGGAGGAGAGCAGGAATCCCTGCTAACGGCTGGTTGAACGCACAAGCAGGCGCACCTGGTTGAGCACCACTTCCACGGTTCCCGCACCCAGCCACGTCACAATTAACAGCAGCTCGTCAGCGAGGTGGCCGGCTCGGAAATGCCAATGGCAATTACAGCTTTTTATTTTGAAATACAGTCCGGCCCTCTTTCCCAATGAGATGCATCATGCCACTGAGCACGTGAGCGTCACCGAGCCAGCGGCAAGCGCACTCAACTCTGGGAAGCACCACGGGGTAACCCACACCACCGTCGTGGTACGGAGCCTGTGCGCGCTGTGCTGCAGGCTGACTCAGGACCAGGAAGGAGTCAGAAATCTCACTAATATTCAAACAGCACATTCAGAAATAGGCTGTTCCCAAAGTATTGATTGTCTTCCTTCTGCTTCTGTTAGTTCAGACAAGGACTGAGGCTCAGCAGAAAATCGCAGCCCTCGCAGGAGTTCCAGCTGGCTGAAGAAAATGAAGTGCCAGCTCGCTCCCAAGCCAGAAGGAAACGGTGAGTTTCTGTACGTGCTGGCTGGGCGCATCTGTTCACCTGTCTTCTGGTTTTCACTTCTGCGGGCACAAGTGGGCCTGACGTGAATGGCACATCCACACCAGTAAATGTCCACAGCTCAGCCAGCTGGAAGAGTCCAGAAACCAAAGCAAAACCAGCACACACTGAGCCAAAGAGAGAGAATTTCAGAGCCAGACAGCCCCATTCTGAGGTTCAGGATGGAGCCTCAGGGGCCAGAGCCTAAGCCAGCATCACCTGGTGTTGGCCCACCAAGTGCAGTCCCACCAGGCACAGTCCCACCAAGCACAGTCCCACCAAGCACAGTCCCACCAAGCACAGCCCCACCAGGCACAGTCCCACCAGGAACAGTCCCACCAAGCACAGTCCCACCAGGCGCAGTCCCACCAAGCACAGTCCCACCAGGTGCAGTCCCACCAGGAACAGTCCCACCAGGCACAGTCCCACCAAGCACAGTCCCACCAGGCACAGTCCCACCAGGCGCAGTCCCACCAAGCGCAGTCCCACCAGGCGCAGTCCCACCAGGCACAGTCCCACCAAGAACAGTCCCACCAAGCGCAGTCCCACCAGGCAGGCACAGTCCCACCAAGCACAGTCCCACCAAGCACAGTCCCACCAGGCACAGTCCCACCAAGTGCAGTCCCACCAAGCACAGCCCCACCAGGCACAGTCCCACCAGGAACAGTCCCACCAAGCGCAGTCCCACCAGGCACAGTCCCACCAGGTGCAGTCCCACCAGGAACAGTCCCACCAGGCACAGTCCCACCAGGCACAGTCCCACCAAGCACAGCCCCACCAGGCACAGTCCCACCAGGAACAGTCCCACCAAGCGCAGTCCCACCAGGCGCAGTCCCACCAGGCACAGTCCCACCAAGAACAGTCCCACCAAGCGCAGTCCCACCAAGCGCAGCCCCACCAGGCAGGCACAGTCCCACCAAGCACAGTCCCACCAAGCACAGTCCCACCAGGCACAGTCCCACCAAGCACAGCCCCACCAGGCACAGTCCCACCAAGCGCAGTCCCACCAAGCACAGCCCCACCAGGCACAGTCCCACCAGGAACAGTCCCACCAAGCGCAGTCCCACCAGGAACAGTCCCACCAAGCACAGTCCCACCAGGCACAGTCCCACCAGGCGCAGTCCCACCAGGCACAGTCCCACCAAGCGCAGTCCCACCAAGCGCAGTCCCACCAAGTGCAGTCCCACCAAGTGCAGTCCCACCAGGCAGGCACAGTCCCACCAAGCACAGTCCCACCAAGCACAGTCCCACCAGGCACAGTCCCACCAAGCGCAGTCCCACCAAGCGCAGTCCCACCAAGCACAGTCCCACCAGGCGCAGTCCCACCAAGCGCAGGCCCACCAAGTGCAGTCCCACCAGGTGCAGTCCCACCAAGCAGGCACAGTCCCACCAAGCACAATCCCACCAAATCAGCTCTGCTGTGTTAAATCAGGGCTCCCTGGTGACTCCAAAGGAGGGTGAGCTGATTTGCTCCAGCACAGACCCAGCTTCAAGTGTCTTTTGGGACAAGGCACTGTGGGAGCTCCTGCTGTGTCCCACCAGCATACATAAATTCATCTATGGATCTACCCGAGTAAGCATTTCCAAGTTAGGGAAGCTGATAGAGACAAGTCACAAACCCTAAGCAACCAGTACAGACAAAACAGAGAGACCTCTTGTGTTCTTTGTCTCTTTCATCACACGCTGGAGCCGAACTGTGCTTGCAGAAAGTGTTACGCTGCCAGCTCCAGGCGTCGCAAGAAGCAAGTGCCAATGAGCTGCCTCCCACCCAGCACCACATGGAGAATCTGGGCACAACAGCCTGGAGTGGAAAGTTTGCTTCAAAGATCTGTAGGTTTGGAGAACATTTTTTAGACTGAAAATCCTGTAAGGGAAAGTGCCCTCAGCCCAGACAGGCTGCTCTCCTTTTGCTTTGCTCTCAGCAATTACCCTGGGTAGCAATTAGCGCAACATAATCAGTGCAGAGGAGCAGCAGACAGAGATGATGACTGACGTGGCCCCCAACCTCCTCTGCTACCCATTGCCTCACAGGGTAAATGCTTACATTGACCCTGGAGAAGTGGAAGGAGAGGTGTTTACTTAAGTATTTGCTTAATTGTTTTCTTTTTTCTTAATACCCAAGTCAGTTATTAGAAGTTTGTCTTAATTGGCAATAAATGAAGTAAAAGTTGCCCAAGTCAAAACTGTTCTGGCCCCAACAAACCACTGTTGGATTCTCCCTCCCATCCCCTCCCTAACCCATTTTGGAAGGTAATTCAAATTCTACTGGGATCAACTGAGAAACTGTCAGAAAACCAAATCATTTGCAAAGCAAGCATATGCAATTAATTAATCCATGGACTCACGGACTACTCTGGGCATAAGAACATAGATCAGTAAACTCTGAAAGTTTTTTCAGGGAATGTGACGTTAACCATGCAGGAGCTTATTTTGTTGATGAAGGAAGCCAATGTGATGAACTAGTGCAGGAGGACTTATTTTTTTGATGCACTTTACACTCATCGGCTAATGAATTCTGCACAGAGCAGAGGATTTGCTTCCAGATTTGCAATGGAATTGCTACGCCAGGTTTCAGGGGGTGAGACAGCTCAGACGGCTGGCCCAATTTCACAAAATTGAGCAGCACTAAAACAGGGGGACGCACCTGGTGTTTGTGCAAAAAAAGTTGCAATGTAGGGCTTTGGCGGTAATTAATGAGATGGCTGAGTAATAAGCATACGGTTGTGACCAGCCCTTATCTCTCAGTGGGCTGGCAAATATCAGAGGTCAAAGCTCGGGGAAGGAGGTGCGTCTCCTTCCAAGGTGCCAGGAGGAACTTCCCTGAAGAGCCCATAACTCCAATGTCTGGATCACAGGCTGGGCTGGGGAGGAAAGAGAGGCACAGAAGGTTTTGCTGGAGTTGAACTCATATTCCCCATCAATGGCAGGATCAGGCGTCAAACCTGACTTGCAAAATCTTCATTCCATGTGCTGACCCCCAGACCAAATTTCCTTCCCAAGAACTCCCATCAAACCTATTACCTTATTCTACCCAAACCAATGCATTAAGCTTGTATGTTTGGTGTTTCTATAACTTGTTCTATACTGAACTGGTTTTATAAGACACTCTCCCATTGCTCACAGCAAGGTTAAATCCATGGAAAAACCGTTGACCACAGCAACATGCCTTTGACAGGGTTATTCAGTTCCAGGGCAGATACCAATGCAAGGAACACAAAGCAATTAAATCACAGATTGTGTTTGAAATTATTAAATTCTTGGTTTCTATTAATTATATAATTAAATTAATTGTATATATAGAAATATATATATTAAACTGTATTACAATAAAAGCAAGTTTGCGAGCGCTGTGCTCACAACTAGGAAGCTGCGGAGAGAATCAGGCAAACTCTAATCAGGCAATACTTCTTGCAAAGGCCAATTAGCATCCCAGCGTACAGTCACAAGCACATGGAAGCTAACACAGGTGACAGCAAAAGGAATTTTGTTTGCCTACAACAGCAGCCTGCTTGCAGAAGGGATGCCAACTTGTGAAAAACGCATCTGCTTTGGCATTGAGAGGAGCACGGTCTGCAGCAGGGTGGCAGGGCAGAGAGTGCCAGGACCTTGCTGAGTGTTGTTCAGGATTGGTTGTGCTTCACAGTTCACTCCAAATTGCAAGGGGTAAAGGCTTTTATTTCCTTTCAAGGCAGGGAAGGCTGATAACAACTTGTCTAAGCTACCTATGCTGCACCAGCAATGCTCCTTCACCTAGAGAGAGGAGTGTAACCGTATCCATCGCAGTCCTCGAGGCACCCTGTGCTCGTGCATCCCACGTCTGCTGCGTGAGATACATCACACCACTGCTCCATGCTGGGAGAAGCAGGCTCACTTTGCTGGCGATGGCTGTAGGAACATACACATGGGATCTTAAGTTCTAGCCGCAGCCTGCAGAGGCCACTCTGAAACGATCTCGCATTCTAGGGATACAAGAGGAGAAGCAAACTGCTTTTTTCCCCCAACAGCTGTTAAATTATAGCTAGAAACCTGCCATTTTGCAATAAAAAATAAATAAATAAATAAAGGAGACTGGCCCTTTTGCCTCTATGCCGGTGTGTGGCCAAGCTGCCCCTGGATGGATTGCCAGGGATGAGCCATGCAGCGCGCTCAGCAGTATCCAGAGCTCGTTTGTCTGGTTCGGTGAAGGTTCGGAGGCTTGCACACCTCACTGTCATGACAGATATAAATATAAACAGTCTTTTAATATGCATATAACGCGTCATTAGTCGTTGTCATTCTGTGCCATTTCAAGCAATATTTATCCTATTGACATAAGTTATTTTGCACCTACTTGCTGCAGATTGGTTTTACAGGGATCCTTGTGCTCTTGGCAACGAGTAGATTGATTATAGTTATTACTTTAATAGTTAGAAAAATTAGTTTTCTAACAAAGAGCGTGTTGGCACTCCACGCTGACTTGCCCCGTGCTTTCATTCACAGCCATCAGACAGAATTGTTCTTTTCATGGTGAAACCATTTCGCTCCAAAAGCTGCGTTGAGGAACGCGCTGCCTCCTCTAAATTGCTCGAGTTTACCTGTTGCCTCCATTCACTACACATGGTCAGTAACCCTGTGGTAGAGAAAGAGAACAGGGTGGGAAAGAGATGCCATTTGCTCAGGGGGCTCAGGAGATGGCTAGAGGTTCTGCTGTCTCCACGCTCAGCATCACGACAGCGAAGCCGCTTGCATGTCAGGCAGCTTCCACGTGTTGCTTTGAAATAGCTTGCTCACCCCAAGTGCTGTGATTCGGGGAGCCCAGGTCCCTGCTCTGCTCCTACCTTTGATGGCAATGCTTCATTTAACTTCTGCAGCTGGTGGGGCTCATCCCGTGCCCACAAAGGGAGAGAAGACATGGCACAATTAGTGGTGAAGAGTCTGAGGGCGTCACAGCCTGATTCTCTGCTCTGCCGTAGCCCCCACCCCCGCAAAGACAAATCTTTTCTAGACTGATTCCAACGCCTTATTCCTCCGTTCATCCCCAGCAAAGGAAAAATTGAGAGGAAACTGGGTCAAGCGAAATATGTTCAATCTGGAAACAAACGTTTAATTTTCAGGGGTTTTTTTTTTCTTAATACAACCGAAATTAACTTCAAAATGAAACAACATTTCAAAATTTAAAATGCAGTGACTCCATTTTTAAGAAGATGAAACAAAGCACCTTTATCTTTATGCTGCATTACAAAGTAAACAGATGAAATTCACACCATCTCCCAACCACTTCAACAAACCCAACTTCAGCCAAGAAAAAAAAATGTGCTGAAAATTGTCCACCAGCTCACGTTTTGTCCCTTTGTGCCTCAATTCCATTTTTGTAAAATATGGATAATTTTTTTCCCCACTACCTTGTCTACATGGCTTTTAAAGTTCTCAGGGCTGGGGCTGTCTCTGGACTTTCCCCATGAACAAAGGACATGTCTCTCCCAGAGTTCAAGACTGCTAAGCATAATTATAATATGTTAATACAATAAGAAATAACATTTATTTGGCAGTGATTTCAAGGGCATCTGACATAATATAGGTGTACAGGTGGGTAAGGCTGACAGATTCCACTTTTTTTCTGATTTATCAGGGAATTTTCTAAAATTCCATCATTACAACCCAGGAGTGAACTCTGGCACCTTGTCTGCAGTGGGATTTCTGTGTTGGCATGCCATTAACAGAAATGCTCTTCCAAGCTTTTTAATTGACTCCTGGTGCTCCTTTCTTCCAGTCATCGTTCTCCAGACCAGCCTGCAACTTTGCTCAAAAATAACGGCATTGCATGTGGCTTCAATTAGGGAACAGAATATCTACCCACCTGGGGCTCTGTGTATTTTTCACACCTGAAAATCCTTGCTAAATGGCACTAAGCAAAGGCAAGGGACACAGAAACTACGAGGAAGCCTCCGTAATTGAGGAGCAGTATAATGGGAAGAAGCTGAATAATACATCCATTAATAACGAGACTGTAATTAGAGGTCGGTTGGAGAAAGGCTCAGTGTGTTCCACTGACTGGCTTCAAGGCACGCAGAAAAACAACCCTGGAGGTTTACCACTGAGTAACATGAACTGTGGATACCTTGTTTATCCAAAACACCATGTGCTACGCCATTAATTACCGAGAGCACGCTGGCAGACAGTGGGTTTCAAAAAGCAGCGCTGGCCAATGCTGCACTGGGAGACTGCGGCAGGCAACGGGGCTGATCTAACCAGATCCATCTATCAGCAAGGGGGTCTGATCTAACTGGATCCATCTACCAGCAAGGGGGTCTGATCTAACAGATCCATCTCCCAGCAGAGGGTATGTGTTTCCCTGTGGTGGTGCTGACCTGCCCGAGCTAATGTAGAAGAGGCTGGCTGAGCCCCATCAGAGCATGAGCTGGACCATCCTCTGCTCGTGGCTGGAGAGGTGGAGCCGCATCCCCGCACCCACAGTGATGCCGGCCACACGCTGAGACATCCCAGTGCCTTCCCAGCCACCCAGAACAATGGCCAGTGTCGTTCAGGTTTGGAACGAGTACAACTCCATCCTCTCCGGAGTGATGCACGGGTGGGACTTGCCTCTGGAGTTACTCATCCTGCACCCAGGAAGCTACCCTGCCGGCGGCTCTGCTCCAGCTCTGTTTGGCAGGCCTCTGGTGGCTCATCTGCAGCCTGCGTCGCTCTGGTTTGCTTTCTGTGCCTTGACACCCTAGTTCACACGCACACTTCAAGGGAGGGTCATCATTAGATGCACACCCAGCAAGAAGGACCGCTCTTTGTCCGTTCTGTGGTCCCACCAAAAAGAAAAAAAAATCTTTCAGCCTAAACAATTCTCTTTGGCTGGAAATAATATGAATAGAATATGACTAGAAATGATAGAAATAATATGAATATGCTATTCATGTGCAGAGTCAGCAGTACAAATGCTGAGGTCACTAACATCCCAACTAAGAAATCAAAGCTTGCAGAGCAGCATCCCCATGCTCAGCTAAACCTCTTAAGAGGAAACAGCCAGCACAAGCCTCCGTCCTTTCCCAGAGGCCTGAGAAGAATACTCGTTAGTGCTCTATTCTCCAAATCAATAACACCTCAATAAGGGGATTATTAGAAACACAACACAACACAGTATTTTCCAAAAAGCTCATTATAAAACAGAAGCAGCTTGGTAACGTATTTAAAATGTTCATTACCAAGAGCTGCCTTGGGATTATAATAGATTTTTCATTTTTCCCCCAGAATAGAATCAGATGAGGGTGATTAATTGTTTTTCCCACAATAACCAGGGAGCAGGGCAAGAGACTCACTGAGGTGCCTCCACTTAGGCTGGGACTTGTGGGAAGATAAATCCTTTTCCTCCTTTTGGCCACATCCTCCAGCCAACTGCTTGGCCACGTCAGCCCATCGGCACACTTTCTTCTCCAGCTGCCCTTCAGGCCCTGAATGCTTCAGTAGCATCGCTGCCAAGAAGTTATTTTTATTATAGAGCCACTGGTGGGTCACTGGTACCTCGGAGGACCAAGCTCCGTGTGCCGCCCAAGGCAGCTCCTGCGCCAGCGGGGAACTGTGGCATGTCTGGAGCCCAAGTTCACCATAAAGCCATTTAATGCCATGGAGGAAGAAGGGCTAGAAATGCTGAAGAGTCAACTGCGAGCCTAATTACTCACCCTATGCAAAAGTGATTTTAAAAGCACAATGCTGGGCACCAGTCGAGATGCTGAGACTACAGATTACTCCCCCCGTTTTACAGAAATCAGTATCTTATGGACAAGGGCACTGATGAAGAGATTGCTCTACCCGGTGGAGCGGCCCCCTACCAGGATCCTTGCAGAGAAATAATGGACTAGCAAGAAATAAAATAAAAAAATTCCAGCACTGCCTTCTACATCAGTACTAAAGAATATCCAGGATGAATTTTTGATGAACCAT
This sequence comes from Falco rusticolus, assembly GCF_015220075.1. Classification (NCBI taxonomy): domain Eukaryota; kingdom Metazoa; phylum Chordata; class Aves; order Falconiformes; family Falconidae; genus Falco; species Falco rusticolus. Next base: position 6,059,301 of record NC_051202.1, on the reverse strand, counting down.
CCCCTCCTGGCGCTGTCACTCCTTCTTAGGAAACCACTTGTTTTAAGCACAGATAGATAGATAGGAAACATAAAATGCTGAAGATTTCAGCCAGCTATTCAGTAGGGAAGAACACTAATTAATAAATTTGGCCATGGTTCATAATGAAAAATGTTCTTGTTTCTGTGTCAGAAGACTGTGAGGTTCTCTCGCTGTGTCACAAGTCAGCACTGAGGTAGAACTTCACCCAGCACAGGGTACGGACAAGTGCACCGATATGTACAGAGGTTCTTGTCGCCCTCTGTGCAGGGGATTTGCAGACAGGGATGCTGAAAACCAGCCAGCTTAATACCTGTGCACTGTATTCATACCAGTTCTACTGGAGTCTGCAGAAATAAGGTGTTTAATGCCCTTCCTTGAGGGCTCGGCTGCATCACTCTCTTTTTCTGCCATCCATAATAGACAAGCCGGGCAGCCTTTCCCACTGAGCTCAGAACCAGCAGAGGATTTTTTAGTGATAGCTTTTTCAAGTTTGGGGTTTTTTTTCAGAGCCATTACAATACACGCACCCAACACAGCCGAATCTCATTGCAAGGTGAACTCACCACCCTGAAATCGAATTCTCGCGGAAATTAAATGGCTGACCCAGAATCTCCAGCAGGCTGGATGAGCCTGCGTGATAAACAACTTCTAATGGCTCTGCTGGTGCCACTGAGTCTGTTAAATGTCACTGCTTTCCTAAATACCTTTGAGGGATGACGGCTTTATCTGTATCCTGCATTTTCCCCTTCTTATTATCAATGTCTGCAAAGTTGCCGTTCTGGAAGCCTTTGTGTAGGGGCTGCAGATGGCTTCACGCTCATTTTCCTCTCTGTTCACATCAGCTATTCCTCAACACCCAAGCAGAATTTTTGCTTGGGATGATTTTAAAGTGAGCTGCCTGTTGCATGGCAGGCTGAGCTGGCACAGACACCACATTCCTCCTCGGGAAGGACAAGGCGCATCCTCATGGAGACACGCATCTGCTGATCCCTGCTGACAAGCCTGATTAATGTCAACCCTAATCCAGATTTGTTTTACAGTTAAAATACAAGTCATCAGCATCAACAACCTCTCCCTGCTTCCCTTTTGGGACCGCTTCTTGCTTTCTTTTAAGTCAACAAAATATTTGCACTACCCTCATGTTTTTATTGCACAGGTCTGTATTTAAGGTGGTGGAAATAACTTGCATTGTTAGTAAAAGCAATAAAAGTAATGCCAGGCTCATCGCTTTGTTAAAGCACATGAACAACACCAAGCCGACAAACCAGCCACAGCAAACCTGGTGTTGCTCTCTCGAAATGTCGCTGAAGCCTGTAGAAACAGGTCTAAATACAATTAGGGAGCATTGAAAGTGAAATGACCAGGGCATTTGCACCCAGCTATTAGCCTGAAGCGCAGGCTGCCCTGCGCAGTTAACTGTACCTCCCTGGATTCTTCCACGGGGTGCATGGATGGCAAGAAATGGCTTGCAGAACAAATCACTTTTTAACTTTCACACCCATTGGAAAATGCTTGAATTTTTTTTAAGTTTTTTTAATCATCTAGACTATATCTCCAGGATTTAGAAGAAAACTGGGTGCCTGGAATAGGAAAGGGAGAGGTTTCAGCAATTCTCACACAAATGAAAAGGCAACACGCACCCCAGGCTCTGCCCTAAGCAGTGGCCAGAGGGTCAGTGCCTCAGTTTTGCCTTTCATCACACCAGACTCTGCCAGGTGTGGAAGGATTTTAATTAGGGTGTAAAAGCGATGTATAGAAGGTGGAAAACTCTGATGGCGTAGATAAAACAAGTGGCCAGTGGTGATTTATTCCTTCGGGTTCCACCACAGGGCTTTAGTTTTGACCTCACGCTGCCTTTCTCTGCAAGAAAGTGTTACCCTGAAGATACAAGCAGCCCAAAGCACTCCTGGATCCCCAGGTTTTTGTTGGGGATGGTTTGGGGTGCCCAGAAAGCTGGCATTGCCAGTGTCCAGAGGCTTAGGGATGCTTTGGGTTGCCCAGAAAGCTGGCATTGCCAGTGTCCAGAGGCTTAGGGATGGTTTGGGGTGCCCAGAAAGCTGGCATTGCCAGTGTCCAGAGGCTTAGGGATGCTTTGGGGTGCCCAGAAAGCTGGCATTGCCAGGGTCCAGAGGCTCCCCATTTCCTTTCCTCCTCGTGGCAGCCCCCTCACCGCTCCTCACCGACACCCCAACATCTTGGCAAGCCTCTCGCAGGAGCCGACCAAACGTTTTGCCAACATTAATTCCTTCCCAGAAGCTGCCTTTGCCAGGAGGGACCACGCGCTGCGCGGCTCCACAGCCCCCAGCAGCTGCTCCTCTCCCTTATCAGCAGGTATTGCAGCTCCAATTCCCTCTCTGCGAAGCCTCTGTTGTCACTTTGATGTTGCAAGTCTACATTGTGTCCTTGTCACAGATAATATAGTTTCTTCTGTTTCTTTCTCTGTCACTGTCTCCCCCTCTGGGTCTTTTTTTTTTTTTCCTCCTTCACAGTTTTCTTTCTACTCTCTATTGTGTGGATACAATAGCCCCTCTCAGTTCTCCGCAGACTACATTGTCCTGTAATTGCTCTCCTATCTCTAAGGAAGGGAAAATTCATTCTGATTTGATCACCTTATTTTTCTTTGTATAAATGATAAATGCTTCCATTAATCCATCTGTTTGCAGTGGTGTATCTGGGTGAAGCGTGAATAAAACTTCTTACACAACAGCATGTCAAATTACAGATTTCTCTGTAACCCGTTCTCCTGGATACCATCACTGGTAACACACCTACGTCTTTTATCTACTTCAACTAATTCCGATGCTAAGCCTTGGAGACCTCTTCCAGAGCAGGTCCATCAGCTGGAAACGGGAGCAGAAAATGCAGAAGCAGGTGCTGGAGAGGCTGCTCTCTCCTGGGTGAAAACCTCCTTTGAAGCCAGGGGGAATATTTTCTTAATATTTCCCGAGAAGGTGAGTTTTCAGCACAGGTGAAGCCAGCGCAGCAGCAGGGGAAGGACCCTATTCCCGAACACCACAGCAGTATCCATCAGGCACGGGTCTCTGGTCCCCCCGCGACGGGGTGGTCACAAAACAGAGCAGCAGCTCCGTTGTCTTGTCCTGCTTCTTCACTTTGCCCAGGATTGTTCAATATTTCCCCAGCTACAATCCAGTCACAGTAAATTTCATAATAACAATATTTTTGCAGCAGAAATTGTATTACAATAGAATCGCTGTCATTAGAGCCGTTATTATCCCACGATCGCTACCGTGATAAAGCCGTGCTCATTACACAAGCAGTAAACTCAGTCTGGGGAGAGCTTAGCATAAGAAGCCAAGACTAAATCTGCCCCGTGGGGATTGGAATTTCTGGTTCTTTCTCTCCCACTTGTTTTTCTTTTTTTTGTTAACAAGTAAAGAAACCACCCTTGAAGCTTGTCACCTCTTAGGTGGTATCATAACCCTGCAGAGCTTCAGCAAGCCGCAAGGCCAGGTGGATGGACGTAAGGATATAAACGCGGTCGTATCAGTACAGAGCAACAGTCCATCGAGCTGAAGACCTGCTGCAGTAGAAAGGTTCTCAGACTAGAGCAAATACAGAGGGACACCTTGCCCAGGGCCCAGCATCTCACCTCCTTTATTTCCTGCGTGTCGGATGGGCGATGGGATTTTTGATGAGTCAGAAAACCGCTAGACCTGGATGGGTTTTCCTTCCACTCGTTTGTCCAGGCACCCCTTACACCCACAGGAGCAGCCCTGGAAGAGGACAAGGATGGTTCAGGTATCCAAAAAGGACATGCCAAGGGATATTTGGGATGCTGGGGGGAGAGGCTGAAGAACAGGGCAACAGGCACCGGCGAGCAAGGCAGACGTGCCCGGCCAGGCTCCCCACCACGCCAGTGCCTGCCTCCCCCAGTCCCCACACAAAGCTAAAAAGGCAGCACCATTTCAGCACTGCAGATAAAACACACTCAAGTTTTACAAGCAGAGAAAGTATTTTATTGGCACAGACTCTTTTTTTACTAACCTGGCATAAAAGCTATCAAACTGGATAAATAAACCTGGGGAATTATCTCCTCCCTCAGCCAGGACCCTCACTGGGCCCTGAATGGGTTCGTTTAAAATGGGTTATAAATTCCTGATAAAGGATATTTCAACTCCAAATCGCGTATTGAACGATGCTTTCGCTGCAGCGCTCCTCCACCTCTGCAGAGCGAGGCTGGATACTCAGCAGGGCTAAATCAGCTGGAGTCTGGCCTGGGCGATGCCACGTCAACCCCCCTAAACCCCCCCATCCCCCTCTGCGTGGCACCAGGGTGCTGGGAGCCTCAGCACCCCGCTGCGGCTGCACAGGGCTCGCTCGGCACTCCTGCCCTCCTGGCACTCCCTCTTCCACACTCAGCCCACGCTGGGACTGCCCTGCTGCTGCCAACCAAAAGGTGCAAGGACCAGCGCTAACCCAGCCCCACGTCGGGAGGTGCTCAGGCGGGCTGGCACACCGTGCTGCTCCGCGGGGAGCAGGGCAGGGGGCTGTGCAGCCCGTGCGACTTGCAGCTCCCGGCCTCTGACCTTCAGGGACAGGCTGCATCCCACCCAGGCAGGGGCTGATGCTGGCTTCCGTTCCCACCTGCACTTTCCCATTCAATTTAAATGCAAATTCAGAAATGGAACGTCATGAGGAGAAGGGAGGGAGAGATAGACAGACAGACAGAAAAAATGTCCTGGCCGGTACCTACTCCTAGTGAATGAGAACACAAGGGACCCAAATAAATGCAGGCGCTTTGGCAAGGTGAGAGCTAGGCAAGCTTTCAAAGCACGGTAAGTATCGGTGATGCGGGCAGCACAACTAATTCATGCCGTCACACCTCTCTCCAGCTCCTGATCCATCCCTTTTTCCCTTTCTGCAAAAGCTCTGTTTAATGCTACAGAGAATAAAACTGGAACATGGTCAGAGGCAACATCCAAGGAATTAACAGCCTGTGCCTGAATTCCCAGTTCAACTAAAAGGAAGGTGGTGGGAGAGGGAGGGGTCATACACCTGGTGCTGAGTTGAAGAATGGAGCCTTGAGCTCTGTGCTTCTCCTCGGGCCAAACAGAGGCAAGGCAACAGCAGTAGAGCCTTTGTGCCTTTGGGATCCGTGTTTGCTCCCAGCAGCAGAAAGAGCCTCAAATTCCTGCTGGGGGAATTCCCAAGCAGATTCCCTGCAGCTCCTCACAGGTTGCCACCGCCTTCACCCACCCGGGACAGCAGCAGTTCTCTAAGGACACGTAACATCCCCGCTGCATGCAGACCCTCGCTGGGGCTTGCATTCAGAGGAGCCTTCCATCAGCACCTCGGTTTGCCATGGACAATGTCCCTTCGGGGCTGGGCCAGGTACAGACAGGTCCCAGCTGGGTTTTACACACAGCGCTTTTGCCTGCGGCTGGGAGAGTGGGGGCGGGGAGGGGGGAGCTTGGCCCCGGCACTGGAGTGGGGTTCAGCCAAGGGCATTTGGTTTCCTGCACTAATCAGCCGCCTCCTCTTCCCACCTCTCCCCGTGGCCATCCAGCTCCTGGTCCCCACACTGCAAGCCACCGCCTGCGGGTGGTTCAAGTGAGATGCACTCTCCTCCCAAAGCCTTGGCTGTGGTCTGCAGGACCAGGTTTCTTTTTTGTGACCATACACACTTCCTAACATTCAATCTGCTGCCACTCTGGAGGGGGGGGGGGGGGGGGGATGCAAAAGACTGCTGAAGCCCTTTGCTTAAATCCCTCCAGCTGTTCAGCAGGATGCCAACAGTGATGCCCAATTTAAGCCGTTCCTCACTGTACACTGTGTCGTGGCTGGGGTACCTAACCTAAAGCACAACCTAAGCCAGTCAGCCTCTTAGCATGATGGCCAGCAAGGTCGTTTTCCTGAAAAAATATCATTAGCCTCCAAGAACCCATTTGCTTGCCATCTCCTGAAAGTGAGCTCTGCAGATTGCTGATGCGTTAATAACCTCCGTGGCAGCAGGGGCGATGACAGAAATTGATTTGGCTTACTAATAACACAGTGAAGGCAAAATCCAGCTTTGATCCATCCTTTCCCCTCTGTTTCCCCAACATCCCTGCCTTGAAAGCCCACCTGGGGACCCTGACTCTTTCTGTCCAGGCCACATAGGCATAAGAAACCCCTAAGTCTGACAGGGGACTGGGAGAAAACAAAATTGTTTTGAGAACGTTGCATTACTGTTAGTTCAGAATGGCAAGTGCAGGTACAGATGTTTCCCACTCTTTGCTTCATAATATTTCCCTGACTAACGCAATACAACCGTTCTGCGGTTCAGCATCTTTTAGCTTAAAAATTCAGGCAGTGCTCACAGGCTTATGGGGAACCTGAGAATAACTTCTATGTTTCCTGCTGGACACAGCCTTGGTCCAGGGGAAATGTTTATGGCTGAGTTATTCAGGCTGGACCTAAAGATAACAAGAGAAATCCCGACAGCCCATTAAATGCAGGAGCAGTGCTAGGTAGGACTGAAACTCCAAAGCGCCTGCAGCAGTAAAAGTAGGAGGTAATCTCCAACCAGGCCAAACCAGCAGGTTTTGTTATAAAAAGATCAAGGAAAAAGGCTGAATTTCCCTCCAATTGCCTGTTTATTATTTTATGTAGCACTGTGGGCGGCGGTAACAGTGAACAGACATGTGAAATGACAGTCCCTGCCATTAATAAATAAATAACATTGATAAGCTTTGACAGATATCAGGAAAGCAAAGTTTTCTAGATGGTAATTCCTTCTAATGTTACCTTTAATGAGAATCAATGGATATCACGTATCTGGAATTGAGTTAGACCCATTCTCTGTGTAAGGTCTGGCCCAAGTTACTCAGCATCGTGTGGTCCAGTGTGGGACAAGACTGGCCTGGGTGCTGCAGGTCTTCCCCACTCTGCTACAGATCTGGTTTATCCTTGGCCACCTCTGTTTCTCACCCATTTTCTCCGGTCCATGAGACCTTCAGGGCAGAGCTGCCTGCTGAGGACCCTCAAGCCCCAATCACCCAGGCTTTGGGTCCATAGGTGCTACCACAGGGCAAACAGTCCTTACACGTGGGTGTAGAAATGATCTTTCGTGGCCTTACAGAAGTCCTCAAGGGTCTGATTTTGAATCTAGTGTGGTCACTGGGAAGAAATGTTTTTCTCTCGTGGCAGGTTAGCTCCTTTGCCTTCTGCTACCCACCAGTCATTTATTTCTGGAGCGATGACAAACGATGGCCATGTAGAATCATCATTTAAGCCCTTTGGCAGCTGCCAGGCCAGGAGAGATAGATGTGGACTCCTGATCACAGCGGGCGTTTGCTTTCAAAGGGCAGAGCCCTCAACTTAACAAATGGAAACCTGGTTCAAGAGAAATGATAGCCTCATACTTGTCTCCTGCAGGACTCCTGGCATGTAGCCTTTCTTTTTATTTTGACTTCATTTTCACGATGTTGCCCACGTTCCCCAAGGAACGTTCAAGAACAAACCACGCTAAAACCATCCAGTTGTTTCAGCCCAGAAAGGGAACACTGGCACGGTCGGGAGAAATCCCATGTGCTTGGCCCTGGGCTGGCAGCGATTCTGGCCAGGAGCTTCTGGCCGTGGTTAAGGCACCTGCCTGGCACAGATGCTTCAGCCTTGGCTCTGCTGTGGAGCTCTCTGTGAGCTTGGGGAAATCCAAAAAGGCAAGGAACAAATTCTTGTCTCACTATCTATATTCCTCATTCATTCCCATGGGAAGACAAGACCCTAAAGACCTTTGCAGGCAAACCCACCCCTTCCTTTTACCATTTTCTCCTTGCCCTTCCGAGCCAGTTGAGACTGTCAGCTTTGTGAGACAGCTCCTCTCTGCCTAATGTTGGGCCACATTCAGCCCAGGCTATCATCACACAGATAATAAATACAGTTTTTCATGTTTGATGCTCCCCCAGATCCAATCCTGCTCCAAGGCTTGAGCCCTCAGCCACCCCCTTGGGTTCCCCTTGGATAAGGCTCTGGTCCACTTGAGTCTTTATGGGAAGATGCGAACCCACTGGTTTTGGCAGGGTTGGCTTTCAAAGACCCAAAGGACCCCTGGAGCCTGAGCTTGCAGAGCCTCTTTCCAGGCCCTGGCCCTCCTCAGCTTTGTGCATTGCTCATCTGCCGCCATCAGATATAGAACCCATTTTCAAGGATGTACACGAGCCACAGGATGGGCTCTGCTATCTGTTTTATTCTCCCCTCCTGGCCTCTCGAAATAAATTTAATGTAAAAGTGATCGATGGCCTCCTTTATCACTGCTTGGATTATTAGGAGAATAATTATAGCGTTGGCAGTACCTGAAGGTCTTGCGCACGCAGCCAGGATGCTCCACCTCCACACTGCAGGCTCTCTGGGAGCTGGCAGGTGATGCTGAGCTGGCTGCTGGCCGAGGCTGAGGAGATAGACCAGGCTCACTGGGGTGGCCTTGAACTGTAGCCCAGAAAAGAGGCAAAGGCACCCCCGCAAGGGGGATTTGGAAGGCTCTACACCAGGTTTGTACGCCTGCCCTGCCGCTGCGTAGTTTAGGGATAAAATATTTTAACTTTAGCAGAACATGCCACCATGTGGTCACCACTACAATACTATGAAGATGCCCTACGTATAGGCATCTCTATATACAAGCCTAGATGTAGTTTATCTTATGTATCCCTTCATAAAGGTGTAGCTGTCTTTACACAGCCGAATTTCTACTGCTGTAACTGTGTCTATGCTATGCAGGTCAAGAACAGCTTAAACAGAGGCAAACCTTGTATGTAGAGCAGCCTTTAAATTCATTGACCATGTTCTCCCAATGACTACACCTGCCATACAGCTCAGCATCTCCAGCTGGCATTTGATTTTCCAAGAAATTCTGTTGATACTTGGGTATGGAAATGAAACCTCTAGATGTGCCAGAGTATAGTGCCTCGACCACGGCTACGTCACCTTTACTGCCTGCCCACCTTTGAAAGGGCTGACTCTATGCACTGAAGAGTGTCCCCAGTGATTTGGCAGGATGGTTTTCTTTTTACCCATCACCATCCTCACCTCCCTGGCATTTTCCAGCAGTAGAATGTGGGAATTGAAGCTTGTAGTCAAAATAACCATAATAATCATTACCTATATGCTCAGCTATTGCAGTAATGAGGAACAAAGGGAAGTCTATAAACAAATCAGCCCAGGGTTTTTCATCTTCAGAGTTCCCCAAGTGCCTTGATAGGAATTCTGTTATGTTCAGGATTAGTAGCATGCGGTTTTGATTCAGACCCATGCTTCCTGTACTTTACACTGATTTTTAATTAGCCCGTGCTGCATGGGGAAGCAGAGCAGCCTCCCTATGAAAACAAAGTCACCACGTTTCTCTGTCATCTTCGGATGGTTTTTGTTTGCATATGAAGAGTTGTTTTCAAGGATGAAGCCCGGAGTGAGTTTTAGTAAATGTCGCCTTGTTGTTGGCTGGCTCTGTCCTGAAAAGCAAATTGCTCCAATGCCAGAACTGCATCAGAGCCTGCAAGACTGTCAGGCCTGGGGGTTCCTAGAACAAAAACCGCAGGAAAAAAAAAACCCAAAATCAGGTAAACAATAACCACAGGAAGAAAAAAAAAAAAGCCACGAAAAACAGGTAAAATGCGCTGTAAAAATTCCAGGTTAAAGTCCATTGTTCAGTATATCCCTCACTTGGGACATGAAATGCCTGGGAATGTGAGAATTTTTTAATGATTAGCATTCATTATCCACATTAGTCCATTAATTCCTCCACTTCCAAACTCATCAAGGTCTCTGAGATTTCTAGGGAAAGAATTTGCCCTTTAGAGGTCCTGGATCTCATTTCTAAGAAGTTGTTCCAAGTGATGGATGGCTCCCTGTCTGTCAGCGTGGGGGGCTGCCTGACACGAGCCCTTCTGCCCCCTGGGCAAGGAGCCCAGGGCAGTGTTTGGAGGGTTTTACCTGAGGACAGAGCTCAGCTCCCTGCTGCCAGCACCCTTTTTTGGCATCTCTGTCACATCGCTGCACTCCCTCCCTCGCCTGAGACCCCTCCAGCACAGGCATCCAGACTCCAGTAGCAATTCTATATACTCTGCACATCTGGATATATAGTCCCAGGGGTGCAAAGCAGCAGAGCCGCAGCCACACCAGGCTGATTGCTCCCTTAGATCTCCCTCTCTGGAGGTGAAAAACCCCCATAATCCTGCTTCTCCAAGGGTCCAGCTCCCCAGATTTGCTTTGCAACCTCCCTTGTACTCCTGCCCAGCCCCAGGTAGCAAAGCAAGCTCAGGATTGACAGCACTGGAGCCATGCCTCACATAAAAGGGGGGTTGTGGCACCGTGATTTTGTCACGGTGATGTTTTTTCCTGGACCGCTAGTGAGTTTCTTTGATATCCACAGTGTTGAATCTGTCTGCATCACTCTTGAGAACCATTCCAGAAGCAAAGCGTATGCTAATGAGTGTTGTTGGTTCTGCAGCGCTTCAAATACATGGGGTTTTTTTTCCTTTTGGTCAAAAGGTTCTTTCATCTGTAAAGTTTTTCAGATGTACTTTAGTCATAATGGAAGATTTAACAAGATATGAAATTTTATTAGCATCCCCTCACGATGGGCTGCCACTGCCAAATTAAAAAGCAGTCAGTACACTTCAGAACAACTTGTAAGCGATCTGCTCCTTTCCCTCTAAGGATTGCCTGAGAGTAGCTGCCTGTGTCATACAAAGTAGGAGAGAGGGTGAAGCGACCAGATTTCAGCAGCTGGATATGGACGTTCAACCATTTTTTATCTAAAACGTCACTTTAGAACGGCCGGATCCAAAACACATGAATTCAAAATCCCACTGCCCCTGAAACTGTGCTGCAAAGTGTTTTTTCATAAGATATCCTGGATTCTTATCGTTTTGATCTAGCTAGAAACACCACTAGAAGCCAGAATCTTTGCTTTTCATATTTTCCTACCACCCCATCAGAGAGCTCACAGCATCCAGCTGCACCGATGCAAACACATTCCAAATTGTTTCCAGCAGAATTTTTCACCTATAAATGGCTGGAGCGTTTGAAGGACGCACGGCACTCACGGGGGAAGGATGGGTGACCTGTGAGGTGGTTGCACCCCGAGACGCAACCCCCCGCCTGGCACCAATATGAGGGACAAGCTCTGAGCGTGCCCCTCGCTGCTGAGCGGCTGCGCACCCCCTCGGCCTGGGTGAAGGCGAGATGGCCGAGCCCCCAGCACGCCCAGCTCCATGGCAGCCCCCCAGCAGCGAGGGCTCCTTGCCTCCCGGGGGGCAATTCATTTTCCAGCCGCACATCCCCAGCACCCCCAGGCTGCCTTCCACCAAGAAGCACCCAGCCCTCCGAAGAGATCCATCCCAAGAGGCGTGGGAGCACCCAGCCCTTACGGAAGGGTCTTCAGATGCTCCCAGGCTCCTTCTCCCAGAGCCCACAGCTAAAAGACCCCCGGGTCTCCCTGCTCCTGGACCACCAAAAGCAGCTCTGTTCTGCCTGGGAAAGCAGGATCGCAGGAACCGCTCATCTGACAGAGAGCTTGCTTGAAACTAAGCAGGGTTTCTCAGTTAGGAATTAACGTTTCGGAACACAGTATTATTGGATTGATTTTAAATAGATGTTTCCCTTCTCATTTGTAATAAAGTGAATGGTGCTAAGAAAGCCGGAGGAAATTATATAAATCCAGCCTGCCTATTGCTTTGGAAGTGTCTTTAAATATTTCCCTCCCACAGTCAGTGCTGGATTGTGAGTAGCAAATGACAGACAGAAGAGAGCAGATGAATATCTATTTATGCAGGAAAATGAAATGTATGAATACTTATTTTGAGGACAAATGTATTTTGACAGGTATCTAATTTCATTCTGTTGATAAAATGCACTTCGTCAAGTACTTTCTTGCGCTCTGGTGCTGATGGCTGGTCTGGTGTTGTTTTTTTTCTTTTAGTTTGCAATCTTTCGCTGTGGGTAAAAAAAAAAACCCTGAAAAATTACATTTGTCAAACATCATAAAGCAATTTAATTTACTGTCATCACAAATGTGCTTAAAAGAGGGGGGCGGGGGGGGGGGGAACAAATACCTAGGCACTATTTATTCAGTACAAACCCCAAAATCACCAATACAAACATATAGGGAAGGACCCAAGTGCAACCTGACGATGAAGAGCCCACAGATTTTTTCACAACTTCACATTCCAAACAAAAGAGAGAAGAAATGTGGGTGCTGAGTGCTGCTGCCAGCCTCCAGCAGCAGCCAAGCCAGAATCAGTGCCCAGCTCTGCTGCTGGCCTTGCCCAGAGACACAGCACCAAACCCACCGGCGTTCGAGGAGCACCCAGTTGATGCTCTTAGTCATATGGGGTTAGTTTTAGGTGGTCCCACGAGAAGCAGGGAGTTGGACTCAATGATCCTTATGGGTCCCCTCTGAGAGATCCTGGGATGCTGCCTGCATCCCTGCACTCCATCCCCTCCTCCCTTGGTTGGGACTGTAGGATTTTGGGTGCGCAGTCTGGATCGTTTCATGCTCTGCAGCATGGCCCTCTCCACTAACACAAATAATTCCGTAAGGCAAATAACAGGGGCAGCTCAACTATGGCTGTAATCGCTTTTTTTGCTGTGCTTAGTGTTTTATTGTTGTGCTTAAACTGAGAAAGTCGCTTTCTGACTGCATGGAATGTTCCGTGCGTCTGCTTTCCTTTGAGAATTTCTTTGAAGGATGGCATGCCCCCTACGTGTGCAAACATAAACTCACCAATATTTGCAGGACACGACCTGTTTCTCATTATAATCTCAATTATAACGCCTGAGACAAACCAACAACCTTCAGCAAGAGCAGCAACGACACAGCTTGTGACCCCACTTTTACTAATAAACAAGAGGGGAGGGAACAGCCAAGCAAACATGCTGCAGGCTTCTCCCCTGAGGGAAGGGAAGATAGGGGGAAGGGACAATGATTCCGTTGTTCAAGGCACTGATGGTGGGCACTGAGATATTCTGCTAATATGTCTCTAGTAGAGCCCTAGATGAGGCAGAGCCCACCAGTCGATACAGCACTCTGCAACACTCAGCAGATCCACAAGCAGAATCCCTGGGTGCTGCTAAGTCTGGGGACAAAGATTATTTTCCACCACTCTCCCTGAGCTTGGAAGATGCTCAGGAATGTTACAGGTAGTGCGTAAATACCAAAGAAAAAAAAAAAAAAACCAAAAAAAACCAAACCACAAAACTGCTTCTTTTCTGACTTCTTTGTAAGAGTTACAACAGCAGCTGTTTGCTGGATGTTGCAAATCTGGTATCAATAACTGATTATCTTGATCCAGGCAACACAAACGTCTCAGACTGAATTTCAATTTCTGTTGAATACGTCTCTTTACTGTGGTTATTTCATTGACAAGGCACAGGAATTTCATGGCTTTTTAAAAGCAGGGAGAGGCAGGATGGATGGATTTGCTGCCAGCAAAATACTGGCATAAGGAAGTTCAATGGAGTGAGCGAGGCTGTGGGCTGTTGGTCTGGAACTCCGTGGAAGAATGATCACCTGCAAAGCAGTTTTCCCTCAAAGTTAATAAAAAAATTATGATTGCAATAAAAGTTAATGGCTAAGTATCATATGCCGTAAAAAAATGGCAGAAGTAGCGGTGGAGAACTCTGTTTGGGGAAGGAAACTAAACTTACATCTGCCACAACAGCGCTTCGAAGGAGGGACGAGGGTTCACCAGCGGAGCGAGCTCTCCAACCTGGGCGCCCCCAGCACTTTGCTTCAGTTGCCATTTCCACCCTGAGCCCTCAGATGGAGGAACAAGGCAGGGAAAGACACGGCACCTCATCAGAGGTTGCTTAACGGGTGGAACATAGAGCCTGGCGGGGGGTGAAAGCATCCACATCACCTAGAACCTCACCAGTTTTGCAGAGGACTGGGAACCTGTCGCCCGCTTAGCCGTGACAGCAGATAAATAACCTCCCTGGTACAGGTTTGACCTAAAAGTGTGATCTTTGGTCAGAACTGATCCACGCCTGTGACTTCAGAGGACAGTCCGAAGTAACTGCTGAGACTTTAGCTGCTTCGGTTCCTCCACTTTGAAAGAATATTGTGTTAACTATGAATAGCCTGGATATTCAGAGCCAGTCCTGAGCACATCAGCTGGCAGAGAAGGAAAGGGGGGGGGAGGGGGGAGGCAGAAGAAGGGAAGGGAGGTTGGAGTTTTTGCTGAAGTCCATTCTTTGCAACTTTGGGGCATCATGGGCAGAGGATAATGCTTCCCCCACCCCCTCCTTCGGGGCTGGCTTAGCATGGACTGCACAAGTGCTCCCGACAGCAATGCTTTTCCCTGCTCAGGGCCTGGGGGGCTTTATTCCCCCGGCTGTCAGGAGTCTGGGTGTCCCCAGAGAGAAAGCCACCGAAGGGAAGTGATCTGCTGCTGACTCAACCCTTCCAGGTGACAAAGAGAAGGACGGCCTGGGAGGACACAGCTGGGTGTTGCTGCAGGGTGGTGCATTTGGGATACACACCTCAATATTGTCCATCCATCTCATGTCCCGGCCCCCCTGGCCCTAGAGACCCCCTGGAGACCCTGCTTGTCAGCCAGGGCTGCCCGGTGATGAACTGCAAGTGTCCTACTAACAGGTTTTATGGATTAGAAGGCATTTAATCAACTATGAGCACAGTTCATTGAGAAAGACAAAGGGGACTGCTTTCCCAATGCTGTCTGAATTTGTTCTAGCCTTTGCCCAGGAAAATCGACGGGTGCGTTTCCCAGGCTGACCTCTAGCCAGCATCTTGTACCCAAGCTCACAGCACCTACCTTATTGCACCGCAGCCACTTTCGCTCACCTCCCAGCCCAACGCTGCGCTTGCCTGCTTAGCTCTTGAGCATCTCCAACCCAGCCCAGCCCCCAGAGCAGCTTCCCTGCTTGGGGCTTCCCAAGGAGACCGAATCCAACAGGGCTCAGCCGCCCCTCCACAAGTGACAGCTGCTGCTCCAAACCTTCCCTGTGAATATCGAGCAGGGGCATAGAACTTGGCCTGGGGAGAGAGGGAAGCAGCTCCAGCAGGTGAGAACAGGGGTGGCTGCTGCATGCTAATGGCGTTGCTTAGCAACCTCTGCACCTGCAGTTTATTTAATTAGGATGCTTCTGAGCCTCTGATGAGGTTGAGCTTGAAAGGGCTTCTGTTGGCAGGGAGGGACGGTGCAGCGGCCTTCGTCGGGCACCAGCTCTACCCCATCGGCTTTAGGCTCCACAGTCCAAGGCGAAGCAGCGCGGGACCCGCACTCAGCTCCGCTGCCCAAAGCTGAGCTCACAGAAGCAAAGCCCCTACGGATCAGGAGCAGCCAAGGTGTTCGCCACTGCCTCCCATTCAGCTCCACATCTGGAGAACCACTTCAGGCTTTTTATTTTCCCTGGAGGGCTATTACTGCTCCCAACTACAGAGCTAACTTCCCACAATGACTTTTAAAGGAAAGCAGAATAAAATCTAGGAGCTATTATAACCCAAGCCAGAAAATCTGGCTGGCTAAACTAGCCCTATTGACCACTTGCTATCTTCCAACAGGTTTTGAGATGCCCTTGGAGGCTATGGCTGGAGGATGCACATCCTTGTATCAACATGCTATCAGCACATCTGCACTACCGACAGGAACATGCTCACTTTACCCACACACCCATGAAATGCTCCAGATGGATAGTCAGTCACTCCTACTCCTCAGGAATGATCCAGATTACCCCCCGCCCCTTCTGGGTTTAATGCTTAATCCCAAACATTTATCTTATTCTACTCCAAGTCTCCTACTTCTGTGCATGTTCATTCTTCCCAAAAGCTGCTTTTTCTTTAAAATCTCTTTAATTATCTCTTCTGCAGTAGCATCTCCAGCTGGTACCTTCTGTTACGTTATCCTGTGGATTGTGCATTCCTCCAAGTAAAAGCATTAGACCTCTGGAGCAAGAAGTCTCCCCTTCCTGGCACAGTGAGAAAGGATAATTATGACATCCTATAACACACAACCTGCATTCTGGCAGGTACCACATTTCAAAAAGTTGTAAAGGAGACGTGTCTATTCCGAGTATGCAAGGGAGCTATCATGCCAAGGGCTGACTTCAATTCCATTGGCCTCAAGTTGCACCAGGGGAAGTTTAGATTGGATATTAAAAAAAAAAATATTCACTGAAAGGATGGTCAAGCACTGGAACAGGCTGCCCAGGGTGGCGGTGGAATCACCATCCCTGGAGGTGTTTAAATAACCTGGAGATGCGGCGCCTGGGGACATGGGTTAGTGGTTGGCTTTGATGATCTTAAAGGTCTTTTCCAACTTAAACGGTTCTGTGACTTAGCAACCCGCCTTCCACCCAGCCAAGTCTGCAGACCAGAGACCAGGAAAAGGAAGATCTGCTGCCCGCCATGGCTTCAGATTCTGTGCTGGTTCAGGAAGACCTTATTTTGACCTCATTCCATCTCTGATTTTCCACTGTTTTCCTTGCTTTCAAGTTTGTCTTTAGGGCCATTTCCCCAGGAGAAGCAATAAGGATCTGATACCGGTAAGACTCGCGGGTATTTAGCTCTGACAGTTTCAATTGCTCTGACCCTGCAGGAACAGCTACAGTCTCAGGCAAGGATACGCGGCTCTTTACCAGGAATAGTAACACAGAACAAATATCCTATTTTGCTTACAGGACAACACAGCTCCATGTAGCTACTGCCTGGTTGGGTTCCAGGCAGTTTTATTGCTGTTCTGTCCAGGGCCCCTTAATGCAAAGGCTTCCAGTGTGAAAAGCAGTGAAACCCAAGCCTTTTGTGAAGCAGTAACTGCAGAAAATAACTAGTCTTAGGAACACAAGCTGCAAAACTGAACCCGCAGGGAACTGGAACAGATTTGGGCTATAGAGCCCATACTTGCCCTAGTGTGAAGAAGCACCCAGCATCTCTATTGCATTTATTTTTCCCAGCCCGTATCAGAAGAAAAGGTCTACCCAAGGTGCTTCTCTGGGAGTTGCTATGGTTACAGCACGATGTTGCATAGCAACAAGCTAAGCTGAACAGCACCACGGCATTTTTCCATTCTAAATTCCTTCCCCTTGTGTATTCATCCAAGTGAGTTAGATTTATCTCCAGCCCCAGCATAAACACGCAGCAGGGAACATCTACCTATTGATTTTTGTAGTAAGACCATCCCTATGAGCAGCGTGATGGGAGGAGGTAGGTGCTCCAGGCACCAGGAAAAGTGCCCCTGCCCCAGTGCAGCACACGAGGGCAGGGGGCAGAAGCTGGCACAGCCTCAGCGTAATTTCATAGGGATGGTGACACTTCTGCAAATACAGATTGGAGATGCTGCATGCAACGCCAGGCTGTAACAGAGCCAGGTCCCAGCTGAAGAACCACGCTGACGCCTCCAAGCAAACTGGAGCTCGTCCTTGCCGTGCTCAGGGGCTTGCCCAGGTTCAGCAGGCTGCTCTGACCCCAGGGTCTGCGGAGGGGGCACACTGTGCAATGCTAATAGCCCCAGCACAAAAAGGCATCCAACACCTCCAAAGCGCTTTCCTTCAAACCCAGAATTATTTTTTTCTTACGCCTTTCAGGCTGCAGAGTTTTTCAGCATTACCGTTTCTGGCAAAGGAGACATCCGTTCTCCTTCTGGTCCAGGAGGTAACTGGCAAGTGTGGCCAACATTCAGCAACGCAGTTCAGACTTCACTGTGCCAGGGGAGAAATTTGTTTTCTCACTAAAGCTTGTGCTGACACTGCTGCTTGCTCTGACATCCATACACATCCACACACGTTCAAGCCCCTGCACACCTGAGCACTACCCAGCTCCATGCATCCTTGCTACTTCATCTGTCCCCAAACACTCCCAGTACACCCATCAGTGTAATGGTATGCACATTTGCACCGCTGCAACCACATGCATGAGCACATAGGCATTCCTGCTAACATTTATCCGTCTGTGTACACACCTCCTGTAGCCTTTCATTGCAAGGCTGCCGTCAGGTACAACTCCCTGCCATTCCCAGGATGACACAAACACTTTGGAAGTACACTACAGAGGGGCACCCCAGCTCAGGCACTTTGTTATCTTGGTCAAGAAGCTACTGTGAGGGAGAGTTTTATTCCATTCTCCTGTTATTACCACTTTTGTGAGGGGCTGTCTAATCAGAGACTATTCAAGAATAGTTGAGTCTAGCATTTATAGAGATGATTTCCTTTCCCATCCAAGAGCTCACCTCGATCTCCAGCCCTCTACCCTTAAGCTCCAGTTTCCCCGTATTGCCCATTTCCTATATTGACTCTTTCCATCTGCCTTCTGTTTGCCAGAAAAAAAAGAAAAGAAAAGAAAAAGAAAAAAAAACCAACAAAAAAGAGGATAAGGTTTTCTTCTAAAAGCCTTCCATGAGGAATTAGCTGTTTTTCTTCATGTGCTGTTGGTGTGAGGGGGCCATGTAGGGGCTGAAGTCCTGTTCTTCACATGGTTCATGTCCAGCTAGAAAGCTCACCCTTCCTGGGAGGCAGACGGCCAGGGCTGCACAGAACTGTGCAGCCATGCATGGTACTGAAGGACTGTCAGCACTAACCTGCCTGACTTCACCGGGTCCCTGAACAGTCAGACACAAGGAAAAAAAAACCAACCAAACGACCCCACAAAGTCATTCAAGAAAGAAAAGTCCCCTTGCAGATTTATCTTCAGCTGCAGAGCAGAAACTTTTTTTTTCCCCCTCTTTCTTTTCTTATCAAACACAGAACTAAGGCAGAAAGCAGGCTGGCTAGAAGTCCTTACAGGAGCCTGTGACTTCTGATAGCTCACACTCCTCTCCGGATCTCCGAAGGAAGCTCATCTATGAAGATGGGAGTTCTCAGGGCACTTGGCACACTGGTCCAAGGCTCCTGGTCTGCGCTGCAAAGACAAACACCAGAAAGGCTGCTGCAGCACACCTCGGGTTCAGCTGACCAAAAAGGACAACGGAGGTTTTGAGAGAGGGAAAGCATCAAAAAGGAACAAGGTAAAACAAAGCAGGAGGGCTGAGGGATCCCACAGAGTGGGCGGAAGGTGCATGCTTGGGTTTGATAAGCACTCACGGCTTTAGAATTGAAAGATTCGGGTCTGGTGTGAGATAAAGTGTTTCACCTTCAAACAGGACACCCCTGCCTTTAAAACCAAATGTCAGGAAACGGACCAAGCACCACCAAAGAGTCAATCGCATTTCCGCAACGGTGAACATCCACACCACCACCTTTGTCCATGCACTGCTGCAAACCCAGGCAGGCTGCTCGCCAGCCCATGAACACCAGCCGCGGCTGCTGTCACCAGTTTCTCTGTGCCCAGAATGATTCAAATACTCGGATGAGCTGGGTTATTTCTCATTTATTTCCCTGCTGCTGTGACTAGTGTGCCTTGGAAATCGGGAACTCTGTAGGAGATGCTGTACAAGCACACGGCCAAACAAGAATCCCCATGGAAGGGCATCCTGGGTGACACTAAAGCAATTACAAACAGCAAAGCGAGCTGCGACTGCAAGCCTGTGCATGTATTTCACTAGCGTTTCTGCAGTGGGGGACAGGTAATTTGGAAAATCCAGCCTGATTTTCTTTGCAAAGCTGAAGGGGGATCCTCGGCAGTGTAACCTGCTGTCTGAGCAGTGAATAAAATTATTGCAGTATGAGTTGTGCTAATGCAGCAGGTATGGCCGTACCGGACCCAACATTCATTGCTCCTGGTGTTATTTTTAACACGTATTCACTCTGCTTGCTTTTGTTGCGTGACAGCTCCTGACAGATCTGGTTTCTTTTGCACTGACCTAGCAGACAGGGAAGGAATCGCACGTTGCTGGAAGGTGGCTGGAGGAACAGCTTGATGAATATGGTCACCAGGCTTTGGCTCTGTTAGGGGATGAGCCAGCACCAGCCGGAGCATGCGCTCCCCCTCTGTTTCAGTGCGGTGTCACCGGCATGTTGGAATGCTTTCCATGGAGAAATGGAGCATGTCAGGGGAGTTTAATAACGTAGGGCAGCATCAACAACATCTGTACCTGCACAGTACACTTCCCATGTCTGCAGCTGCCACTCAATTGTTCCACCATCAGAGGCTAAGAGATCATTTTGTCACCATCTGGGAGCTGTTGTAGTAGAGTCGGCACTTAACTTGCCTCTCACGAGTAAAGCCAGCTACCTGCTAGCCCCTAGGGAGCCCAGTGGCTTTTTTGTGGCCCTGATGGCTGGATGACTGGCACATCAGGCTCTCTGCCCATCTCATGGAACAGTGTGCCCGTGGTGTCACACCATCCCCTGGCATCCTCCATCCCTTGACTTTGCCTTTGCTGCAGCTGGATGAAGACCCCAGGAAATCCTGTTACATTAGCTGAGAAGCCATGACCACTGAGGCTAGAAACAAGTGGTTTTCTAATTACTGGAGCTGAGAATTTCCCAAGCGCCCCTGTTTTGGCATCGCAAATCTGTTTTTTTGGATGTGACTCCCAGCCACCCCATCCCAACTCCAGAAAGCAGGCCACACGGTACCTCAGCTGTATCCCACCACATTTTGGCATGGAGCCTGAGAACAGGCACCTCCCAGAAAGGGACCTATTCTTACACCAAGCCAGGATGCAGCCCCATTACAAGCAAACACAAAATGTCCCAAACTGGCCCATTTGCACCAGGAATAGATGGGGTCAGAAATCTTCGTGGAGAATTGGGATGCATACCTGAACCGAGCAGGTTTTTCTGCATCATCTCCAAAAGCTGATACAAACTGCTCCTGCTGAAGTACAGGTCCTAACCAGAAAAACGAGGCTCAGGAGAATTTCACAATGCAATCCTTGCTGCAGAGTGTGAGCCCTCAGCTGTGCCAGTGCCTCCTCTCCTAGCAGTGGAGGCGTTACCTGGTTTTGAATGATGCTGTTCAATTTTAAGCACTGAAAGGACGTAGGAATTCATCAAGGGTGGAAGGAAAACACCTGAGTATTTAGCGAGCAATAACCTTGATTGGGGGTTCATTTAAACAATAACAAAGACTCACCAGTGATAACAATTCCAACATGTTCAAAGCCACATGGACAAAAATACTTAAAGCTGACCCTCTCCTTGGCAGGTGAGGCTTTGATATCCTAAATTCCATTCTTAGTGAGGGAATTCAGTTGCTTCTGGCAGCGGTTTCTGACAGACCTGGGGCTCTGTGCAAGGATCACCCAAAGCACCAACCTCTTTGCTGTGCCGGCGGCACCTCCATTCCTGGTCAGACAGAACCACCCCAAACTTCGAGCCATAACGCAGCACCCGAGACAGCAATGTTTGCATTGTGCTTCCTCTGACAGATCCTTTTCAGTATTTAAAAAAAAAAAAAAAAGACAAACAAATTGTTACAAGCCACAAAACTGGTGGCAAGGGATCAGCTTGCATAAAATACTTATTTGTAACTAAGTAAATCTCCTGGGGTTAGGGCTATTCTTGCCAATTTAAGGAGTTCATCTGTAATTTTCCATTCTCACAGGGAGTGAGCTGCATTAAGACCAAACTACAGCTATTGTTTAGTGCTTCCAGTCCCCCATCTTCACATTAAATCACAGCCTCTAGAAATCAGTAGTGCCTATCTCTCATGATGACACAGATTAGTTGAGATTTTGAGCAATGCACAAAGCCCTGTGATTATATCAAAGCCCTTGGATGTGCTTGGATTCAGTGGGCTATCACAAAGCTCCAGCCAAGCAGAGCCACTTGAGCAAAGCAAACAAACCACCATGCGATTCAGTTAGAGCAGATTGCACAAGCAGCAGAAAAGGGCAAGCAAAAAAAAAAAGAGCAAAAACCAAGCTGTCTTTTTCTGAGGGCTGTGGTAAAACTCCAGTCTGAATAGCCCAGCACAATAATTGCTGAAGTCACAATTAGCGGGACTCTGGGGAAATGTTCAGAGTTCATTTCCAAGGGACTCCTTGGATGCTTAGAGCAGGGGAGCGCATATCTAACCTGAGTGAGATAGAGGAAGCCTGCCCTGAGGAAGTGGTGGAAATGAGCCTCAATTTGGGAGCCGTCATGTCACCTTCTTGCAAAAAATGGGGCTGGGGAAGGTGGGAGAGGGAGGAGAAAGCAAGATTCACCCCTGCCTGCTCACCTCCTTCCCAGCGAGTCCTATCCAGGGACAACCATTTCCCTCACGTCTCTTTTGATAACATCTATGGTCCAACCAAAGGTGACCTCTTGGCACCAGGTCTGCCAAAGCCACCCCCTTCCCATGTCCCACACAGCGGTGGTGACATTTCAAACGAGAATGTGAGAGCAGAGGCATCCAGGAAAAAGCTTATTTCCTTGGGCAATGCAGCTCCCCACGTCGTTCTCTAATAATAAGCCTATAGTGCTTTAGTGTTTGTCTGCAAAATGGACTAATTCAGGAAAAGTAAATATGTCAGCTAAATAGCTAGACATCTGAAATATCCTTTGTCTTTTTAAGTTCAGGTTTCACAACTGATAAAAAGCACGATGCGAAACCCCAAGAGCCAAGCGGGCTTTGAGAGGCTGCAGAATGCCACATTAAAACTCAAAGCTCCTGGGCCAACGATTGCAAGTCCATTTTGCAGTAATGAATTGTTTGTTATAGAACACGTCACCAGGCAGATGTCTCATCAGTTACTGCGCCAGAGACAGACTACAGCGCTCCGAGAGGCTCAAAAGTCATTCCTGGATCATGGTACAAAATTATGAGAAGAGAAAGATGCGAGTGCTCGGTCTCAACAAGAGCGATGTTTCTGTTCTGTTCCACACGTTAATAGACGGTGCTGATCCAGAAATTGGCACAATTTTCACTGCCTTGTGTATAGGGCTATAAACACTTCAGACAAAGGCGTGGCTAAGTTAGAGCTCAGAGACCCAGGGCTCAGAGAGAGAAGAGAGAGGTGGTTGTTTTCAGCAAACAGGGTGTTGTGCTTGCCGGAGACCATGCTCTCCTGCCCTCGTTCACATCATCACTCAGGGTTCCCACTGTGCCATAAGGAGGGACTGATACAGGTAGCGAGTGACAAAGCCTTCAGCAGGATCTGAGAGCCAAGATGCAATGAAGTAAACAGACGCAAAAGAGCTGGTGACGTTTTCTTGCAAATTCACATGCTCCCGCTCTTAATAAGGTACTAGCTGCACAGAAAGTGTGCCTTTAATTAATACACACTAGAGCAAACCAACAGTAACTGACACATGAGGATGAGCCATTCGTAAGTCCTTCCCTAAACAATTTTCTCATGAACTGGAGTGTCTTCTGCTTTATGATTTCCCCACCTCCATGGGGAGCGTCCTGGAGGACTGCTGTCTTGCAGACCTTCCCAGGACTGTACTTGGGTGCTCCACCTGCCCCCAGGTGAATTCAGACTCTTCCCATTTCAGCTACTCGGACATCCCAGCTTCTCTTTCCCTCCTGCAAACTGAAATTCAGCTCCTTTTCCCTGCCTCTGCTCTTGGAGGGCAGTGGGTGCAGCTTCACACAAGCACACAGACTACAGTAAGGTGCAAGGATGCTCAAGTGGGGCCCAACACTTATGCCCACCACACACAGATCTGAGTGGGCAGCACTGGATTCACCTCCTACCTCTGTCCTGGGCCTCCCACATGACCTAAAGTAAGCCACGAACATCCTAACACCCCCAGCCCGCCACCCCTTCCAGCTTTGCTCTGCCTTGTGGGCTCAGCCAGCACTTAAAACTCCACTGAGCTCACACATTCATATGCATATTTACACTGCCTCACACAGGGATGACCCACATCTCAGCTGTGGTTTCTGAGCAATCCTGTCCTCATTTAAAAAAAAAAATAATAAAAAATCAGCTCACAGCAGCCTTCTTCCAGTAGCAGAGCATCAAGACAGCAATCATCGCTAGGGGCCAGGGGGAAGAAGCCATTTGATCTTCTGTCTGATTTCTGGCACACGTGTGGCTCTGCTATTAAGATGCATCCTCATCTCACAGCTTTAGGAGCATTAGGGGCTTTGGAGAGGGGGGGGAAATAAAATAAATAAATAAAAAATCAGGAGTCTAATATCCAGCTAAATCAGAAACAGTTAAAGGAGCCAGGAACTGTCTTACATTCCCCACATAATTCTTGGTTATCTACTTCAATAAGGACAGTTTTTTGCAGAGAAACTGCTCAGGGTGGTTTGGGGGTTTTGTGGTGGTTGTTTGGTTTTTAAATGAAAATCATCTTTTTTTATCAAATTCAACTTGAATGTTCTCTCCAATTTCCTGCAAGTTCAAAAGGAGAAGGCAAAGGGAGCACAAGGCACCTTCTCACATTCTTCAAGGTCAGAAGAAACTACAAAGAAGGAAGGTGAGAATCTCCCCATTGTGTACAGATTGCAATTAAGTTCAAATTTAAGTCACCTCAGTGGCTAGCCTAAATTTGGAGTTGCTTATGGTATTCCGGGGGGGGAAAGGAATGGGCAGAGGGGTCAGATTTCTTAACTGCAGTCTTTTTTAACAACACAGAACACATAGCCAAACCAGAGAGGCTTTGTTTGCCCCGATCTCCACGCTTCCGTGTATCCAGCCCCTGATGTCTTCTGCAAAGCTTCCTTCCACGCCACCATTCTACCCAAGCCTCTGCAGAAGGCTGGGTTTGAACACCCTCCCCAAGAATCCCTCTCCCTCATATCCACCCTGCCTGAAATGCAACATGCTGCAAAGTCCCTGGCTGGCAAAATTATCTCCTGAGCAGATGCATATATCTGAGGGGCGTGTGTGTAGCCAAGCTGAGTCCAACCAAGGGGTGAATCCTTTTGTACCTCATCCCCCTGAGCAAGCCACCCCCCCCCGTTACACCAGGAGTCTGAAACAGGTTTTCAGACCAGCCTAGCACTACTGCCTCTGGATTAAGCAACAGAGAAACAAAACAAAACTCAGACCCTTGATCTTCACTCTCAGCACTACACAACAGTCGTCACGGCTGGATTTTCCACTTCCTTCTGCACACTGGAGATCAGCATTTTACTGTACTTAAGGCTACCCACCAAGAGGCAAATTCAACAGGGTGTAATTGCACACCTGGGTATCAGCAGCCTGCATCAGCAGTGTCTTTCTCCTGCATCATCATATCAACAAATGAAGAATGCGACATTTAGGTTTAGCTTGGATATTAGGAAAAATTTACTCACTGAAAGGGTGGTCGAGCACTGGAACAGGCTGCCCAGGGCAGCGGTGGAATCACCATCCCTGGAGGTGTTTAAATAACCCGGAGATGCGGCGCTTAGGGACACGGGTTAGTGGTGGGCTTGGCAGGGCTGGGTTAACGGTAGGACCCGATGACCTTAAAGGTCTTTTCCAACCTAAATGATTCTATGATAAAAACACTATCCAGGCTTATTTGGCTTATGGTCCTTCTAGGCCTGATGATCCAGTGGGTCCTCCGGGGAGAAAAAAAAAGGGCCTGTTGTCACTTGAATTCAGATAATGAAGCAAACAGATGCACGCACCAGTGATGGATGCTCATAACCAGAGATTCCCCCCTCCCTAACATCACTGCGCTGGTTGGTTTCTCTTTTCTATTTTTAATCCCTGTTCCTTCTTCCTCTGGGGTAAATTAAAGACAGCTTTTCTCAGCCTCCTCCCATCAGAGCGAACACCCAGCTCTGACACACATACTCACATTGCTTTGCAGAAAAAGACAAAATTATACTGAGGTGTGACACATGCCTACAGTCATCTCTCCAATATCTCCCCATCAGACACGTAGGGCAGAAGCCCAGGTCTCTGGTATCACTCATTGTCTTTCAGCTGGGCTAGTTTGCTCTGATTTTGGTGGTAGGACATAGGAGCAGCACACAGCTTCCTCCCCTGCAGCACCTCCTTGCAGGTACAGCATCCTCCAAGGCAGGACCTCTAAGGACACTTCATCCCAAGCAGTGGTAAAAGCTCCGTTTCCTGCAGCCCTCACCTCTCCCTTTCTTGGAAATCAGAAGCTTTGCTCAGAGGATTGCCCACCGACTTGCTGGCTGGTACCACAAGGTGTTTTACCTGGTGCTGTTCCTGACATCAGTGCATTAACACAGCCTGGGCCCTAAAGCATACATACAAGCAGCAGGACGGAGTGTTTGCCTTTCATGAAGTATTGGAGAGCAGCACTAAACCCACCACAGGATTATTGTTCTGATCTCCCTCCCATCCAGCGGCTGCAGAAAGAGTGAACGATAAAACATGTTGTAAACATTCCCATATACCTATTGAAAAGTATTCCCAAATGAAGGAGCTTTACAATGCACATCTCCAGCCTGTTTTGGCCTTGCTGCTATTATTAATCCACCCGCAAAGGTCTCCTTGATTTCAGCAATGCAGGACAAGATTCCAAACAATGCTGGGAGCCCCTGGTTAAAATGGGATTGGCTCCTTTAGCTCAAGTGTAGCTGAACTCAGGATTTTAACGAGAAACTTTTCTACTACTGTCTTCAACATAAGGCAGCAAAACTTAAGGCAGCTACAAGGAAGGACCAGCTAAGAGCAGAGGTCCTACTTTTTGCCAGCAAGTAGGAAAGGAAATGAAAATGCAGGCAAGCCAGTGTGTGCATGACTGGAAAACCTTTATATTTTGTAGTGAACCTTATTCTGGAGCAAAGCAGGATTTCCGGAGGGAAACTATGTAATTGCTGACAAAGAAAAGCTTGCCCTTATTTCTTAGCCTGCATGTAGTACCTTCTAGTAACAAGCTGTCACTGAATGCTATCTATCACAACCAAAAACGTTTTAATTCTTACAGCTGCTCACTTTATCACATTATTAGGATATTGTGCAAGTTTGGGGTTGGTTCGTTTCCATTGCCTATTACTGGTGGTGAATAGCAAAGCAATAAAGTGACAGGTTCCACTACTGGGCAATGTTGCAACACAAGAAAATTGATTAATCAGGTTGGACTAAAACAAATTACTGCTACATAAATGTCTTGGGGATTACTGGAGCACTTGGCTAATTCTTTCATTTTCACCAACAGCAGTTTCTCTTCCCTTCAAAAGCTCTTGCCGGGGTTTACCCTCATGGAAACACCCTTTAATACTCCATCTCATCGCGTGCTTTTCCCACGTACTTACTTATTCTCCTCCAGCCTCAATGGATTTTGTTAACTATTCTTTGCATCTAGTAGGCACAAAACCCCAGACAGTGAAGCTGTGCAAGCTCAGTAGATCATTGATTTCTCATTTCTATGACTATTACTAGGCAGCAGACTCAAGTCAATGTTACAAAGACTTAAACTATTGGAGTACAGCTAACTTTGGAGCATATTCAATGCACATACCCAGAACCCAAAACTTAAATTCCATGTAACAGCAGAAAGCTAAAATATTCTGTATACGTCTATCCACATTTTACAGCTAAGTTCCTGCTTGTGTCTTACCTCATTTTAAGCAAAGTGTTCCAACAGCTCAGCAAGCTTAAAGACCTAACACAGCATCCCTGAGCAGAGGGCACACTATTCAGAAGAGAAATGGATCATTTGGTTCTGGTTTTCTTCTACCCCAGTCTCAGGACCATTGCAACTTTGATGAGATTAACACAGGCACAAACCACTGCAACTCTGATTTGCAGTTGCATTTTGCAGCCTAAATTTCAACTAGATTTCCTGTGATTGTCTAGGAGTTAAATATTAATACATCAGCACATAGTGTTAAGCAGCACAGCAGCTTCTCAGCATAAAGGCTGTGCAGCGTAAATATGTCAACAGTTTCATTTGCTTTCACCCTTCACTCGCCACTGTGGAGTGCCAACAAGGAGGCACTGCTGTGTAGCTGTGAAACACTGTACTGTGCTTTAGGTCAGCCACGGCTGCATTTTCAGCTTCAGCCTAACACTCAGCTAACACAGGGTGCATTTTAAACAAGAAATGATTGTCTTGTGACTAATCCACGAAAATAATCCAGTGGTACTCAAGACATCTTGCTTAATTTCTAACTTTTGCTACAGGCTTCCTCCATTTCACTCTATACAGTTTCTCAGAGATCATAACACTGTTCCCTTCTCCCAGCCCCTGTACGCCTAGTGCATTTAGTCTATACCTGCCACTGAGCAGGGATGGTTCTTCATTAGATGTCCACACAATAACACCACAAACCCCTGATCATCTCAGGCATGGCTCTGGGTATACCTGCAGTGCCACTAGTAGTCCTGCTGTGACTTCAGCAAACGAGGCTTTTCAGAACACGTTACAATAACAAGGACTTAGTCCTTTCAGGTTGTTTATTCACAACTGATTGACTCAAATGAATTTATAATTCACCACACCATTAAAACAGTCCCCATTTGCCTTGCAGAAGTTCAGTAACACAGAAAGAAACCAGGTTTCGGGGCCATCTTAGCTTTTTGCTGACCAAGTGTTGACCTTCCGTACCTCTTTTAACCCTCCGCACCCACCTCAGGAGCCCCTCCTGGGGAGAAAGGCCAGCGAGCTCCATTTTCCAGGATGCAGCAGCCACAGGAGCGGCACAGCTCTGCCCACATGCTGCAGGAGGGAGGCATGCAGCCCGGGACTGCTCTGCAAACACCAAGCCATTTTGTTCTGTAACAAGTTGGAAACCCTGGAGACTCTCATTAGAAATGGCACTGATGTGACATTTATGCTTCATATTCTTGTTATTTACACAGAGGTGTCATTCAAGCAAACCGCTTCATATTTCTGTTTCAAATCCTTTCCTGCTCTTCAGACCTAGGGGAGCTGGGCTTCGTCCAAGTCTAACAGGGATGACAGAGAAAACACTACTCACTGCGTTTGCTTGATTTGCTCCTGCACACACTCCCAGCCTCACATTCCCAAGCCTAACAAGCACCCACGTTACCCTGGCAGGAGGGCAGGGGACATAGTTCATCCCAGAATTCCCAAAACCCCACTTGGTGACTACAGCATCCCGGAGCAGCTCACCATCCAAGGTGCTGTGGACACAGCCTCATACGGTGTTTAACCCCACCATGCAGTTAACTCCTCCTTTGCACCACTGCAGAGCTCACAGCTCCCTGCTCTGCTCCAGCGATCTGCTTTCCTTACCGAAGTCAGGAGCAGGACACCAGCCCAAGTCCTCCACCCCTGAATCTATTTTGGGTATTTCTGTGGCATCTAATGTGGTTGCATTGCAGCTGCTCTACTGCAAGTGTCAACCGGGGCTATTTTTAGCTATATTATAGCAAAAGAAAGCTTAAAGGAGGCAACGGCCTTCATTACAGTCTCAAGAGCAATTCCCAGACATTAGCTACCGCCTACATCAATTCTTTTATTAATGTGAGTATAGTATTCAGACCAGGGAACATGCACTCTTAGGCTTCATGCTATCCTCTGCTTAGTTAGATCCATTTAATTAGCTCCATTAATAAGCAATAAGGCTCTTAAAAGTAACAATTCCTTTCTGCTAATCATTTCTCCGGCTCCAGGACAGCAAATGCTGTTTTTAATTGGTAGAACTGAGAGGGTAAAAAAGTTTGCTAAATCCATGAATCATGGAGGAAGCTGCAAGCAACTTTAATGACTAGGATATTTTTAATGCAAATTCTGATGCAGTTTGTGGCTTTAATTGCACTGGTTACTTACAAGAAATTTACATAATCAAACTCACAGCCGGTTACTGTAGGCAAATTGTAATGGAGGATTACTGACATCACCAGAGCATATACATTAATGACAGGAGTCCATCTCAACTATTGACGGATAAGAAAAGGCACAGAGACGGGGTCTGTGGGACTGACAGTGTCTCCTCAAAGCACAGGTCAGTCATGGCACCAGTTTCTTCCTGGGCTGATTCAAAGGACAAGTAGCTCTGAACAGCCCTGTGAACCGTGTCCCTCGCAGCAAGGCAAATGCAGCTTTACAGGATGCAATCAAGCACTTCTTATCTCTTCGGTGTGCTCATTTTTGAGCTTTTTGATTCTGTGATTTTATTTGCCTAGAATTATATGCTGATAAAATAGTACTAACCTGTTTGATGCCCTGACTGATTACTGAAGCCTTACAGACAACATAAACCCCCTATACCTTCCACCCATGTCTGTGCTGCATACAAGGGGTGATCCAGGCACTCTCAGATCCAACAGCAGGTTTCACAAGCAGAACCAGGGCAGTGCCTCCCTAGCAATAAATGCAGATGCTAATTACTTCCGCTGAGGCAAGGGTTGTGTGTGATGATGAAGGATTTCAGCTGTTTTGAGGTCAGCCTTAGACAGTAATTTAAAAAAAAAACAAAAACAAAAACAAAAAAAACAAACTACCTTCCCAAGCTTGTTTCACCAGGAAGAAACAAAGGAAGGTTGGGATGTTTTTTTCAGACATCACACTAAGTCAGGTCTTAGGAGGCCAAGCTATACACATATTTTGAAATGCAGACATATAATGAGAGAGCTTTGCATGCTGCTGAGCTGGAGGATTGCACATCCAATGCTGGGAGCCGGTGACCTGCTAGAGCTGACTTTTCTCCCAACTGCTGAGATGTGTCTTTACTCCTAAGGACCTAAAGTCAGACCTGTTGCTGAATCACCTGCAGCATTGTAGATTCCCTACTTTTCCCTTTTTGCTACTACTGGTTCCTTCTGTAGACACTTGCCTGCACACTCTTCTTCCGGAGTATGAGAGCTTAGTGCCTTTGCTATTCTTCTGCCACTTCTTTAAAAAAAGATCCCACTTCTTCAACTCTTCCATGTAGAGTGATCAAAGTCTGACTCAAATGCCTGGCACACAAGTCATAATAATACCCCAGGAGATTTTATCCGCAGTACTAAAATGAGAAAGACCAACATGCAAAATGCTACTGAAAATGTTTGTAAGAGAAATCTGGCAAAAGAAAAATCCCATCCCACTAATCCAAACCTGGACAGACAAGCCCTTAGAGGATTCTTGTCAGAAGGAAGTTATCTAAGACATTTGCAATTATGCGATACCTAATTGCTTTTAAATTATAATGGTACCAGAAATGGTTGGTCTACAGCCTGTATGTTCTCTGGAAAATGTTTTTAATCTAACAAGACAAGAGACGTTTCAAGATGTTATTGTAAAATTCATGAGTATTTTTGAGGCACAGGCTGAGCAAAAACAGAAGAGGCCAATGGCTTTTAAGTCAATTTAAAAATATACTGATTTTCATGGCAAGAAAATAGTTCCTGTTGTGGGATCTCCAGTGAAGACTCTCTGTGAAAGCCATTTTAAAGAGGATCGTAGAAACCCAGATAAGCCAGAACTGAAAATGCTCATATTGGAATTCACCTCTCTTCTGAAGGTAAGAAAACACAGAACATTAGACCCCATTAGATTTCTGGGCCATGTTTCTGTCCGCACAAACACTGATTTCAAAAGCAGTTAGTTCTGCTTCTCTTGCAGCTGAGGGGTAACATCCAGCCATCTCCAGCTCCTGCTGAGCACACACCACCAACACAAAATTTGTTTTAAGAAACTGGACTCTCCTGCATGCCGCTGGAAGAGCATCGGGGCTCTTGGATGAGCGAGTGTCCCTGGCAGAAAAGCGGCAGAGCCTGCCTTTGGGGACATATTCCTGAGGAGCAGTGGTGGACACGATGCACTGGCCACGTTCTGGATCTCCTTGGAACACCAAGGCTGTGCGTGTGGACAGCTGGGCTCTCCTGTGCAGCAGCAAATGGAGAGGCCCTCGGGAGAAGGAAGACCCGCTCCGCTTCCAGTAAGGTTTTTAGAGACAAAAGAATTCCAAGACTTAGGACTTTGTACCTCTTGCAACAAATGAATGGCAAAATGCATGTGCATGCTAGTCATTGGAAAAAGTCATGCTCAGCTGCAGAGAGTTCATCAAAAGTCACTGAAGCAATTGCTCCTTGATTTGTTGCCCTGTGTTTTTGTTTAGCTTGCCCAACAACAGCAGCACTGAATATCAGAGGCGCTGGCCCGTGAGGAAATCCCAAACAGCAAGGGAAAGAAGCAGAATATTCCCCCAGCCAGTGGAACTACTGAACTGCAAAACTCAAGCTGTGGAAGGTAAACGAGGGACGGCATAAGAGCAGATATGGCCTAATTACCAGTGTCACCAGCCCCGTCCTTGCCTCTTCGTATCCCACCTAAAATGCCCCCTTCAAAAGCACTCCTGCTTGTGGCCACAGCCGCCGTTCATACAGGACCCGCACAGACCCAGCCAGCGCTCCTCAGCACCAAACGGGCAGGGGCTGAGCCTCCGCCCTGCAGCCAGGGAATGGAGGCAGACAGAGGATAAGGGGTATGGTGAAGTCCTGCAGCACATCTGTGTCAGAGCAAGGACACAGGATAAGGGATACGACCAAGTCCTGCAGAACATCTGTGTCACACCAAGGACAAAAAATAAGGGATTTGACCAAGTCCTGCAGCACATCTGTGTCAGAGCAAGGACACAGGATAAGGGATACGACCAAGTCCTACAGAACATCTGTGTCACACCAAGGACAAAAAATAAGGGATTTGACCAAGTCCTGCAGCACATCTGTGTCAGAGCAAGGTACTGAAATAACGGTCCCAAATTTGCACGTTCCCCATCATGCCAGCCATCCCCCCTTTCTTCACTGCCTTTATGGAGGCTGTTCCTTTTCCCAGTTGTGCATTATATGCAGAAAGTCTGCTCAAACATCTGCAGACAGCCTGTCACTTTACCTTCCTTCCTTCCAAATTATTACTCTCAGTTCTGTCCCTTCAAGGCTCGTGCCTGAAGCACACGAGAAGAGCAAAAAACAACAGCGTTTCTTCCCTTCCTATTAATGTTTCAAAGCCAACCGACTCAGAATCACTGCAGCAAAGCCGTAAATTATGCATCGCAGCCCACCGGAGCAGGGGGAGGTGGGGGAGCATGGCTTTCCCACCACTGCTCCTAGGCCTGCCTGCCTGCTTGCTGCCGCAAGGTGCCATCCCACGAAGAAAATATCCCATGTTCTCTCAGAAAGTGGGAAAAGGGCCTCTTTCCAAGTTCCTGATGGCTCCTTGGGGTGGGCCGAATTCTTTGCTTGGGAGCTCGGGATGGGGGCTGTTGGCTGGCGGGGGGTGGGGTGGGGGGTGGGTAGGATGGGTTTATGGATGGAACTTGAGGAACGTGTCCCTCATCCTCATGGGCCCTCAGCTGTGCAGGGATGAGGGTGGCAGGAGAAGGGTGGCGTTCCCCTGGGCGCAGGGAGACGCAGGCCTTCCCCTCACACCCTGAACAGCGCACCCAGGGCGCTCGCCTCAGCCATGGCGGTGAGGCTGCCGAAAGGCGCCGTTTGCTGGGCTGCCCTCGATGCGGAGCATGTCCCCATCTTGGCTGCCACCACCACACGGCGTCCCCTCCGCCTCCCCTGCCCGCCGGGGAGCTGCAGGCCCCGGCCCCCCGGCCCCCCCGGCCCGCAGGCCCGGCCGCTGCGCGGTCAGGGGCCGCCATCTGCCGGCAGCCGAGGGGAAGGCCCAAGGCCCACCGCGCCGCCAGGCCTACGGCACGGAAACTCTCCCAAGGCCGCTTCCAGGGCGATTCCCTTGCTCCAGGATCCTTCCCCATGGATCCTTGTTCCATTGAGTCATTGCTTTGGGCTGTTTGCTTACTTGTTTACCCATTTGGGGCCTTTTAGTTCGTTTTGTTTTGCCCAGGAGGGTTGTGCCTGGTGGCGGTTACCTCAGATTAAACCCAAAATGATTTAGTGAAGAGTGACCCTTCCTATCTGAAAGTTCATTATTACGATATGTTTTCATTTTTGGAAAGTAAAACCATATAGATCAGCAGTTTGGGTAATGTTAGAATCTTGGATCTGCTATGTCCAAGTTTTTTTAGGCACAAAGGATTTATGGCTACGGGTCCATTGTCATAATTTCCTGAAAAGTTCAGAATAAATTAATACAATAATAAGACAAATATTACTTGAATTTTAAAACTGCAATAATGTTTTAAGTTCCTGGTCTTGTAAGTTAGCAAGCAGCAAACGCTGAATGTGCACGTTCACGCTGGTGAGCAAGTTGCCTTTGGCGATGTGTCATAGACACAGAGGGGCAGCGAAAAATGAATTTAAGGCATTAAGAACAATTAATGTTTATTAAACAAAGTTTATTGAAAGAAGCACAAAGCAAACAAATCAGATTCTTAACCCGTAAAATGATTAAATCTGTTCTGATGCAGATAATGCTCAGTGGAGTAAATAGTCCACAGGAAGGAAAAATGGTGATAATAATCAACCATACACAAACAGCAAATCTCATTCCTCAGCATAACAGTTTATCGCCTGTTCATCTGAAATGAAAACTATGGCCTGTTAATCCATTGCCTCCAGAATGAGCATTTCTGAAGATTAAGAGGTTGAAAGGAGTAAGTTAGTTGCAGATAAAGTGCCTTGGTTCATGGCCATAAGCAAAGATCACTGTGGTCAGGATTGATAAAGCCTTTCCAAAGAGCAGGAAACCCATCTGTCACTCTATCAGTCACCAGTAACTATTAAAGGCAATGGTCTAGAAGTGCCCTCCAGCACAGGAAGTCCTTAAGACACTAACAGCCTGACAGCAGCACTATATATGCTCTATACTTTTGCATTCATCTCTAAATATTCACTACTGCTGTCGCCAAAACCAGGGTGTGAGACCCAGCACAGTAATTCTAAGCACCTCTATCCATCCCCCTGTCTTTATGCTGGGTTTAACAGCATCATTTCTTTGCATAAGCAGTGATAACGAAGTGTGTGTCATGCTCACTTTTAGTGGGTCACCTCAAAGTGATTAACAGCCTCCTCATGCTGCAAGCACTTGGAACGGCTCCTGCTTAAACGTGCTATTGATCCGCACAAAGAGAAGGTCCAGCAGCCAGACCTGCTCTGCAGGGATCATTACGTGACCATCAAACCAAGCACAATGCTTCAACCCAAAACCAGAGCTGGAATGGCTCATCTTCATCGTGCTACACAAATGCCACGGCTATAAAATCCACAGCCCTTGACAAGCCAGACGGATAGGCATTTTGCAGGAAAGGGCTGTACTTTACACTGCGTTATAGGATGTGCTTAGCTGAATAGCAGCGCTTCTTTGGAAGGCTTTCCAGTGGACATGTTTTTGCAGCTGTTCCTAGCAAGCAAAGAGCCTTCAATGGGCAGCGGGCAACAAACAACCTCTGCAACACTTTTGAAAATGGCTCGTCTTGCTTTATTCCCCAAAGCCTCTTCTTGAGGCCTCCCTGGGCTTCACAAAGGTCTCTGGCAAGCACAGGGATATTTCCCCACTACTATGCTGCCGCAAAAGCAGAAATCTAAGTGTCCAGCCTCGTCAGGGGGTGGTGTAAACTGGAATTTAATTAGGTCACTGCCTGGATACATTAAACACAGATGTCCAGAGTCAGGAGATTACAGATTTATTGGGCATTGATTAAATGAAAAATCAAATAAGATCTAGGAGAGTCACAGATGACTGCTGCAGCCATTTGCCAGCTCTCCCTAAGGGCATCTGAGGCAGGCTATAATTAATATTACACAGTCCTGACAGGCAAGATAAAAGTTCTGGCCAGGCCAGGATGTAATTTAGCATCTATTTATTCTTCAGTATAATTTATTACCTTGAACAAACATAGTGCGGGCATATTTGTAGCTAATATGTTACGATTTCTCTGTAAAGGGTGTCAGGAGCACACTACACACGCTGTTGTTCTCGCTCCCCAGGCACGGCAGAAAGCTCCACCGCAACCCAACAGTCTCCAGCTGAAAATCCAGGTCTGAAGAGAACTTTGCAAACAGAGCTGCCATCTGTCCTCTGTGGGCAAGGAGCACTGGCTCACGCCACTGCCGCCCCATCAGTCCCTGGGAAGTTACACCACACCAGGCACCCTCCTGCAGCAGCAATCCCGGGCCATGCTGCTCAAATAAATGCTTTAGCAAATCCCTGCATTCATGCCCTTGGATTAGTGCCTGCTTTTAACACTGCTAGTGACAGGAAATTCTGGCTCCAATTAAATCGATGGCAAAAGTCCCATCGACTCCAACGAGCCAGAATTTCAGCCTGGTTCCCATAACCTCACACTGCAGCATGAACCGCTGTGTCCCAAACAAGTTCTGCTGGTCTCAGTACAGCCTTTGTGGAGCACTATTCATAATGAATATGGGCTTCCAGAGGCTGCCCTTTCGGAGAGCTGGTATAAATAACTAGAAATACCTAGGCAGAGCTGTGCGGGAAGGAGGCAGCAGTTTCTAGCCAGCTTTCAGGTTCCAGCATTCAGCTTGCCTGTACGTTCGAGACAGATACTATTTCTTCTGTGATGTTTGATCAGCCCGTAGCATTACAGAGGCACGAACTAGTCCGAGTCCTGCATCGACTGACAAGTGCTTTTAAAAAATGAGAAGCCAGCTATGCACATCCCTTGGGATTCATAACTGCGTACTTCCACTTGGTCAGTATTTTCTCCTGAAGGAGGAGAGGTGCAGCTTTACCAGAGGGGATGGAGTGTTTATTCCCATTTAAAGCAGGACTAGTTCCCTCTCCTCACTCCAAAGATGTTACCAAAAATGGAAAGAGCTGTAAGAAGGAGATTAAATTAGTGAAAAGCATGAAAAAATGAGGACTGGCCTTGCCTGTGATGGCCCCATGCTCTGCCTCTGACAGCCAAACAATATTTCAGCAGCAGCACGTACTTCAAAGCAGCGATGTACTAATGCAGTTAATGGAGATGAAACACCCTGAGACTAGCGAGAGGCCAAGGAGCTGCGTTTCTGATTGGTATCATACGAGCAAGCCGTAAGTCACAGGGCACTGAAAGCCTGTGGTTGGCAGCAACTCTCTCGTCCCAAAAGAAGCAGGTTGAAAAATCCTAAATTAGTTCTACTGTAAAAAGGGGAGGGCAGTTTCTCAGGGGAGCTTGGGGGTGAAAACGTCCACTGGCAAGTAGAAAGAAAGAACCTGAGATTTGGATGAATACCAGAATCTCCCCTTTTTTTACAGCAGGAAGAGAAGTCGCAAAAATCAAATTCTTCTGGCAAGAGGCATACAGTTAGTTGGGAAAAAAACAACAACAGCAACAACACCCCCCAAAAATAGCTAATGCTTGCTTTGCTTTTATTTTCTTAAAACAATTCCTTACCACTTCCTCCATCTCTACAAAATTACTCCCTCCTTTCAGAACCTCAGCTGAGGCCCGGGTTGCAGGCAGCCCCTGCCCTGGGTTGATCAGGTGGCTTATTCCTGTTGTCATTGACAAGACTCTTTATAATCCTATTAACCAGGCTGTGGGCCATGCCAGGAGACACAGCAACTCTATTTGTTACTGTTGTCTGTGGAAGGTAACACCGGCTACACACAGAATACCGATTCTGAGCAGCTTCTGACCTCTGAGTTGCAATGATCGCTTCAAGTTAAACGTTGTCTATTGAGTATAGTGAAGCCAAACTTCAGAGCACTGGGCACTGCCCTAGCCACAGGGCATCCGACAGTTTAGCTTCCAAAACTCCTGGATCAATTATTAAACCTATAGCCTGAAACTTGACGTGTTTCGTGTAAGAGATGAGCAGCAAGAAAAAGAGAATGCATGTGGCCGTGCCCATCCCTTAGTGACCTCTCTCAGGCTAACATCAGACACTCTGGGAAGGGCTGGGGGGTAGGGAGGTGGCAAGTTTCATCACACAGGGTTTTGGCAAGGCTGGCTGTCTCTTCCAGGCTGCAGGCAGGAGCAGCCACAGCGTCAGAAAACACCTCTCACTGCTGGTCACAGATAATCCCTGAAGTACGTTAATCTCCACACTGCAACTCCTTCTCCACGGCTTAAGAGAAGTAAAAGAAACTTCCCTTTAGCTAGAAGATCCCGAGGGAAAGTTCCATGTGATGTCATCTCATCTGCCTATGTACCAGCCCTATCTCCTGCCAGCCCACGTGGCTCCTCATCACAGCAAACAGGCATCCAGAGGCGTTTTGTTCAGCAAGAACTGACCCTGGGCTGCAACAGACTTTGCTGCTCCATTATGAGACTATGCAGATGGAAAAGAGAATCACAAAAGAACTTCTTATCATGTTCCATTTAGGAAAGCGATTTCCCCTTCATTGTCAAAAATAATTGCCTGCCACCCGAGCAACACAGTGCAGTTAAGCTGCATCTTGCACAGAGAGGTCAGTTCAGATGTGACTCCCACACATCAATAATTTCTGAAGGACACGCTTTTCTGCACTGCAGGTACATGGAAAACAGTGCAGATGTATCCTCTCATTTGTAGGGTCTTCTCTTTGTATTTCCCCTTTCCCCACCTCTGCACCACACATGCTTTCCATGAGGTGCCCTTAAAGAATCCCTGCCCAGCGTCTTAAAATCTAATTCATCCTGACTGGTACGGGCCAGGACCTGTGTCTCAGTGTCAGTCTGTCAGGTCACTCAGCTTC
The DNA here is from genome assembly GCF_015220075.1 of Falco rusticolus. Classification (NCBI taxonomy): domain Eukaryota; kingdom Metazoa; phylum Chordata; class Aves; order Falconiformes; family Falconidae; genus Falco; species Falco rusticolus. The sequence goes on along the minus strand of NC_051202.1, from coordinate 6,021,060 downwards.
AGGTGAAGACCCCTCTAGCATCCCAGGGACCATAGCACAATATGACCTTGTAAGAGTCCTTGGGTTTACTACACAGAGCTGTGCATCACAGTTGGACAGTTACTGACTTTATATTTCTTGTTGTTTATCCAATTCATTAACCATTTTCCTAAAAATCCCTGGTCAGTGAAGAGCAGCATCGCAGATGATACAATCACTTGTACAACTGCTGGTCCAGGACAGAAACCACTGCAACACATGTACTCAAGAATAAGCCACAGACCCACCGAGAATGGAGCATAAGACAGCCCAGATGCTGAACTTGGGTGCGTGCACACAACCATTTGCTAATTTTCCATAGCAGACTTGAGAAAGCCTCTTGATGGATGTTATTACAATAGATAGCTTTTCGAGGAAAAGCTTCTACCACAACAAATTGATATTTACCAAAGGAAAAAAAAAAAAAAAAAAAAACAACAAAAAAACAGCCAAAACAATTCAGGCTGAAAAATCCCTAAATGCTTCTGGCTCCTTTCTGGGCTTTTTAAGCACAGGTCTTCCTGTCTCCCAGATCTCATGATGAACAATAAAGTTACCACAGAGGAGACTTGATTGAAGAAAGGATGTTCATTTTGTCTGTAGAACAAAAAGAGGTACCTCTGACAGATGTGATGAAAACATTTATCAGCAACCTACTTACCTGAGACCAGGGTAAATGTGTCTTCACATCACGGTAATATATGAACACACAGACTGTGCCTTGCGCTTGGCAGGATGACAAGGCACACAATTAGTCAGCAACGCCAAAGATTGTTCCCAGTGCCATTAAGTCCTTTGTGGCCTGATAAGAAAGAAATGCATGCCAAGGAGCAGCACAAAAGCTTGTTGAGACAGGACTAAATACGAGGTCTCTAATGAAACAGGGGGGTTGCCAGCATCCACTCCCTCAGGTTCTCAGACAGACGCTGCTTCAAGCTGCATCTGGGCAGATGAATGGGGCTGCACAGCTCAATAGGGACAGTGGTTACCAGCTATGTACTCATTTTTAAATGATGTAATTTATTTCAATGACAAATGCCTGGTAATTTCCAGCAGCTGAAGCACGCTTTACCAGCCCCCCCCAACAAAAGCAGCCGAGCATCCCTGGACTGAGGCACTCGCAGCCCACTGCCACGAAGGGAAACTCATCACCACAGCACAAGCAAAAAAGGCAGATAGGCTCGTTAATAGATGCACGGAGAGCTGACTCAAGATGGAGTTTTTGGATAGTCCGAAAGCATCCACTGGACTCACAGGATGTTTGCTCCTGGCTTTGTCACTAGGAGGCTATGTTCAGGCTGTTCTTCATGATTGGATTTGAGTCCTCTTCCACCCATTGTTTCCACGGAGACTGCAAGGTCTCTAGGATGTAAAATTCCTCTTAAGACCAGCTTATGCCTGAATTTAAAAAAACAAACAAAATAAAACCCAAAACCAAGCTGATGCTTTTCTTGACCTGCTACAGAAAAGGTGGTACCTTAGGTAATAACAGTAGAGTTAGTATTTCCGAAGGAAGAAGGTGGTGCCACACAAGTGCATGAGGTCTGGCCCCAGGTACCAAAGGGAACTAATAAAGCATCAGTGTTTTGACATCCCAGTGCTTCAAGCTTCCCACCGTTCCCACAGCTGATGAACTGATCCTGATGACACCACTCGGTGGCAGGAGCAGTGTTGTCCCTTTGGATTAGCCTTTGTCTGGGGAGCTTAACCACCAAATGTATGTGCTTCACTGCTGTAGACCTGATAACAACAACAATAGTAATTATGATTGAGAGGGGTCTTTGCATTTGCAGAGCTCTTTGCAACAATTAACTAATTAACAGCGTTAAAGCCTTTGTTTGTGTTAGAGCATCTTTAGATGGAGGTCATTCCTCCAGCACACAACTGCTAAGGTGAGATGCCTCTGAAAGCAGCTTTCTCACTGGACTTACACACATGCGTTCCCACCTTCACGGTTTGGAAGAGGAAGAAGAAAGGTGGCAAACAGGCTCAGAGACAGGTAAGGTAAGACCATACATGTCACAGCACTCTCCAAACTATCAAGCTGCAACAAGGTCTTTTACCATCTCATACCAGCATACTCTTCACACCAGTCCCTCTGCTGCCTTCTCCTCATCTCATCCAGGGCACGTGTTCTCTCTCTGCTTTTTCCTCTCTCACCTTCTCTTCCTCGGCTGCTCTCTCTTCATTGGCTCTCAACCACCTAACTTAACCAGCCACAGCTGCACCTTATCTACATGGGCCAACCCGCCACCCCTGAAGCCAACCCACAGTTGTATATTATCAATGCTAATTAACCCAGCTTCATTCCTCTACACATACACTGCCTTGTGATGATTTTCTGTGGTGCTCCATGCTCTCTGACTGACTATGAAGGCTCTTTTGGAGTAAACCGATGCCTTTGCAATGTCTTTAGCTGAAGAAATCTCCCAAAGAATTCCTCTGGAAGCTCTTTCAAGAAACACGAGGTAAGCCAGGCTGTTTGATGGGAACGTGGGGTGACTCACACCTCGGTACAAGTGCAGAAACATGACGATTTCAGCCCTTTCCTGCACCAGGAAAGAGTCCTGAGCCAGTAAAAAAAATAGTTACATTCAAGCAGCATCTTCCTCTGTGCATAGACCCTCCATGCACAAGCTCTCCTCATACTCTTCCTCTTCTGCACTCACTACAAAGAGGCTATCAACAGTTTTATGCTTTCATCCTGGCCTTCTGCACACAGGAAAAGCTCCTCTGGTAGCTCCCGAAAATACTCCACTCGGCATTGAATCTGCAGTGGTATCTCATAGGCAGAGCACCTGGCAGGAGCCTCCCTCTGCTCTCAGCCTGCTTGGATGGGCAAAAAGTGTGGAGGAAGGAGTCACTGCACTTGCACAGGACTCGAGAGGAGGAAGCGTGTCCTAGAAACCTTAGGTAAACTCAGTGTCTGTCCTTGCCAAACAGCGTGAGGAGGAGTCTTCCAAGCATTGCAAGGAACAGGAGCTACGCCACATCCTGAGTAAACTTAGCAGCTAGTCCAGGACAGTATATAGGTAGGAGAAATCATCTGCATGATACGGAGAGCGATATGGACAATAGATGGGGGAGCATGGCAGGAGAAATGGAACGGATGAGCAAACTGAGTGTCTTGAAAATTAAGAGGTTTTTTGAGGAAGAAGATGGCATACAAATAGGATAAGGAGATGATAATGAAAACCCCTAAAGAAGGAGGAGCGAGTAGCCTGGAGCTGCGTTACGTGTGATGAGTATGATCTCCATTTCAGCCCAGATGGCCAACTGACAAGCGTGAGCAGGACCAGCCAGGTTTATACAAACCCCAGAGCACTGCATCGCACATGCGCCACTTTGACTCCATGCCTTGTTTTCCTCCTGGTCAGGCATCACGCCAGCTATCCCTTCCACACACATTCTCCCCTTTCTTTGTCCTGCATGATTTATATGGCATTTAAATAATAAATTGCATGGACGTTGTGGAAGTTATAGCACTTAGAGTAGGTCATTAAATAAATCACTATATAACTCATATAAATGAACCTGGATCTTGCAATGGTTGCAATGGGAGGGTTTCATTGCGGGGGGTGGGGGTGGGTATCAATCCACAGAGTTTATAAAATTGAAGGATTGTCAGGGATTTGCAATATTTAAGTGCTGTGTATATTTAGAGTAAGAATATGAGAGTGATTTATGTAGGATGACACGTTGGTTTACAGTCGCTCACCTGGATGCCTCTGACTCTGTCCCCCAGCCTTGCCTCTGAAGGATTGAAAGAAATGGAGAAAGAAAGAAAGAAAGAAAACCAGTGATGGGTGGCTGGCCAGAGGGACAAGGACAGGCAGGAAGGACAGAGCAATAGAAAAACAGCTGAGGGACAGGGAGCAGGACGCCTTCCCCCTCAGGAAGAAGAAGAAACGATGTGATGAAGTGACCGCAGCTGCCATTCCCTGTCCCCCGGGGGGAAGGAGACGGGGAAATCAGGAGTCTAATTAAGCCTGACAGAAGTGAGGCTGGGGAGAAGGAGTTTTGAAGATGTGGTTTTACTTCTCATTCTCCTGCCCTGATCTGACTGCTAACCAGCTGAGCTGATCTCCCTGAGCTGGGTCTGCGTTGCCCGTGACTGTAACTGCTGAGAGACCTCCCCATCCTTACCTCGACGCGTGAGCTGCTCCTTCTATTTCCCCTCCGCGGTCCAGCTGAGGAGGGGGAGCGATAAAAGCAGCTTTGGTCCAGCCGGGGGCAACCCACCACACCAAAAAATCCCCAGCAGCACAGGAAAGAGAGGGGGGCAGAGGAGGGGCAGGGGGGGTGGGTATGCACAAGAGGGGGGCCATGGCCCCAGGGATGCGGGGCTCACCGCAGCGCTCGCTCTTGGCACCCGCCGGGAGAATTTGACGTGTCAGAACGAAGCATTCAGAGCAGGAACACAAAACCCCCCAGTTCTTCAGCGCCAGGTCAAGGCATGCCAGGCCCCAGCTGGGACCTGCCGATATTCCACTAAACTTCACCCAAAATGTTGAAGTTTCTTGTTTATTTCGGCCCACAAAAACCCAGGTGCTGGGCGGGGGGAATCAGCGCAGGGAGCTGGGGATGCTCGTCCTCCCTCTGCATCCCCACGGCCGCCGCAAACCCGGCTATGGGGAGGGGGCGCTGGACTGGAACCCGGCTATGGGGGGGGGGGGGGCCGGACTGGAACCCGGCTATGGGGGGGGGCTGAACTGGAACCCGGCTATGGGGGATGCTGAACTGGAACCCGGCTATTGGGGGGGGGGGGGGGGGGGGGGCGCGCTGGATTCGAACCTGGCGCTTCGAGTCGCTTGTGAGGCTGAGATTTCAAAAAAAAAAAAAAAAGCATTCATGACCCCATTGCTCTAAAATATCGTTTTTGTTTTAAAAATTCGATTTAAATTTTTAATTTCCATTTTGACTCTTAAAAGGAAGCCTTTCGTTTCGAGACAAATATTTTTTTCCAAAATTTTTTCAAAATTTCTTTTTTGAACCGTTAATAAATACAATTATTTCTATTTTTAGGTATTATTTCATGGGGTTTAACTTTCTATTTATACCGCACAGATGTGCAAGCGTCGAAATAATTAATAAATCGATACGCGGGGGGGGGGGGGTGGGGAGCTCAGCAATATTTTAGGGTCGGAACCCCCTGGGCTGGGGGGGTGGGTGACGTCAGGGCTCCCTTGACCACGACTTGCACCCACCTTCCCGGTGACGTCACTCCTCCTCCCCCGCGCGTGCGCAGGGCGCCGCCCCCCCCCACCCCCCCCATCCCCCCACCCCCCCCCAAAGGCGGTGCGGAGGATGCGGGGCCGCAGGTGGGTGCGGGGCTGGGCGGGGGGGGGGGGTCCGGGTGCTGGGGGGGGTGTGCAGTGCGGGGGGCGGGGGGGTGCACGCGCGGGAGGCGGGATTTCGGGGTGCAGGCGTGTGTGTGTGGGGGGGGTGATGTATGCGGAGGGCTGCTGAGGTGCAGAAGGGAGGGGGCTGCTGGGGTGCAGCGGGGCGGGGGGGGCTACACGGTGATGCGGGCGCGTGCACGGAGGAGGGGGCGCATCGGGGGCGCGGCGCCGTGGTGCATTGTGGGTAATGCATGCTTTTCGGGGGGCAGCGGCGGGGGGGTGCGCTGGCGTGCACGCGCGGGGCAGGGGGTTTGGGCGTGCATCGTGCTGCAAGGGCCGGGGTACGTCGGGGGGGGGTGGGTGCATGGGGTGGGGGGTGCCCGCATTGGGGAGTGCGGCGGCCGTTGCGTTGATGGGGGGGTGCATTTTTGGGGTGCAGCACGGAGGGGCGTTGGGGTGCGGGTGCATTGGGGGGATGCCTGGGGTCGGGGGGGGGGGGGGGGGGCAGCCGGGCACTGCCTGCCCCGGGGATGCTCCGCTGCGCATCAGCAGCCGTGCAAGGGTGGTGCATTGTGGGATGCGCACGCGCTGCGAGGTGGGGGGGACGGGGACATTTTGGGGTGTTTGAGGGGTGGGGGTGCTTGGGTGTGTGGATGCACAGCGCTGCATATATGGGGGTGCGTGCAAGCAGGGGGTGCAGCCTGCACAGCTCATGCATGTGCAGTTCATGCATGTGCAGGTCTGTTCGTGCTCCTGTTTGCAGGTGCCCGGGAATGGTGCAGGCATGTCAGGGTCCGTGGTGCATGCAGGGGATGCATGCATGCCCAGAGGTGTATGCGTGTGCTAGGTGCATACTTGCACACCATGTGCGCTTGCATCCCTGTGCATGCACCCCCCTAGTGTGAATGCACCGCCTGAGCACGCATGCAGCGTGTGCACCATGTATGAATGCACTGCCCGAGCACACATGCATGTGTGCACCTTCATCTGTGTGCACCCGTTGCACACGTGCTCACCCGCATGCGTGCACCATGGAGTGTGTGCGTTCTGCATGCATGCATAGGGCAGGGCATGTGCAGAGTTGCAAGCAGTCACGAGGTACGTACCTGCAGCATGCGTATTCCCGGGGTGCATTGTGCACGGTGTATGTACATGCAGTGTTCTGCGTGTGCACGCACCCTTTGCACACATGCACCGTGACGTGCGTGCAGCGTATGTGTGCACCCTGCATGCATTCACCCACAGGTGCTCGCAGGGAGGGTTGCACACGCACCCACCCTGTGCATGTGGGGGGGTGCATGCACGCTCAGGGGTGCGGGCGTGCACAGGGTGCATGCTGCATGCGTGTGGGGTTCGTGCATGCACACATGCTGCACATGGGTGCAGGTGCACATGTACACAGACTACTCAAAGCCCCAATCTGGCCGAGTTTTCCCCCAAAAGATGTGGGATGTTTATGCTCTCCCTCCCCCTGCCCAGGGGACGTGTGACCAGGAGAGGGTGAGTGGGTTGCGGTAGTGGCACCTTTACTGGTTACTACTGGGTTACTATTTGCTTCCTGCGAGGCTACTGCTAAGATACTACTGGGATACTCTAACCTTTCGAGGGAGTAGTGAGACGCTATAAAGACACAGCTGGAATACTCTGAGGATACTGCTGTGATGCTACTAAGATTTTACTAAAGTTTACTAAATACTGACAGGATACTCTGCTGACAGTACTAAGGCACTCGCAGGGTGTCACAAAGATACTGTCAGGATACTATGTGTATGCTGCTGTGGTACTGCGGGAAGGCTACTAAGGTACTATCAGGGCACTACCAGGATGCTATCAGGACATACTAAGGTATTTTCAGCATCTTTCCAGAACTGATAACGGTGATACTACTATGAAGGTACCACTGGAACAGTGCTGACACACCATCAGTGTACTCTCAGGATACTACAACAGATAGAGTTAAGTTGCTTTCACCATAGTAACATGGCACTAAGATAATATCTGGATATTACAGTGCACTATCAAGATACTCTCAGTACACTACTACAATAATAGCTATATAACATTACACACCACTATTAGAATCCTATCAGAACACTGCTCATATACTACCATGATACTGTCAGGGCACTAATAGCATGTAACTAGGATACTATCGGAATGCTCTTGACATACTATCGGGATGCACCCACCTGTGCTAATACAACATCAGGACAATGCTGTGCCATTCAATGGCTGCTACTAGGATACTCTGAATGTAGCACAAAGGTACTATCAGGACACTATTAAGGTGTTATTAGGGCACTGCCTGGATACTACAGCTGAGATACTTTGACAATGCTATTGAGTCACTACTAAGATACTGCAAGGCCATTACTAGGATGCTACTAAGATACTATCAGGGTACTACTATGATAGTATCAGGATATTATCACAATGCTGCTATGATGCTGTCAGGACAATATTAATTTTTTAGAAAGATGCGATAAGGATGCTAGTAGAATATCTGTGGGATACTTCCAAAATACTACGAGGACACTAGAAAAGATAGTGGTAAGATACGTCTGGGATATTATCAGGCCAACACTCAGATTTTGGGATACTGTCAGTGTATTACAGGTACTAGTGTGATACTTTGAAGCCACTACTAAGATAGTAGTGATATAGTATAAATATACCACTGAGATGCTACCAGTTCAGGAAGAAGGGTAGTGTTATGGTATTTTTTACATACCATCAGGGTAGCACTAAGCTACAGGGGGCACTATCAATGCTTTGTTGCTACTAGTAAAGTACTACTAGTGTAGTGTGAGGATATCAGCATATTTCTATGAAGACAGTACTAAGACGCTGTTGGGATACTAGTAGGATACTACAGAGATACCGCTGGTTGTGTAATAGCCCTGGCAGTAGGATTTCAGGCAGCACGGCAGCAGCAAAGGGAATGGGGAGCCCTGGTGTGGTAACCTGTGAGTAGCCCGGTGCCTCATGGGCACCCTCTCCCTGCAGCTAAGGCGGCGCTCCAGTGTTGAGGATGGAGGCACCCCTGGTAAGCCTGGAGGAGGAGTTCGAGGAGGGGCCCGGGGATGATGGGGGGACCCCGCAACGCGCTGCGGACCCGGCGCTGGCCGAGCTGGAGAGCTTCTCGGCCGAGATGATGAGTTTCAAGTCGATGGAGGACCTGGTGCAGGAATTCGACGAGAAGCTCACCGTCTGCTTCCGCAACTACGACGCTGCCACCGAGGGTCTGGCCCCTGTGCGGGGCCGTCTCCAGGCGCAGGAGGAGGAGGAGCGCCTCCAGGATGAGGAGTGAGTAAGGCCCCCCTACTCCTGGGGGCATGCGCCTCCTCGCACACCTGCAAAATCCACCCCCCCACAATGCGAACTGGCACCCTGCATTGCAGTGTGGATGTGCAACACACTAAAGCAATGGGGTAGTAATCTGTGAGTAAGCCCCCTCACAGCTTGTGTGCCTCCTTGCACCCTTGCGAGACTTCTCTGACCTGCTGCCTGCATTGTAGCGTGTTGTGCAACGTGTTAGGAATAGCACTGTAGTATCCTATGAGTAAGGACTCCCTCAGGGTCTGCATGCTGCCTTGCATGCTAGCAAGGTACACTCCACATGCAACTCAGCCCCCTGCATCATGGTGTAGTCGTACAGCAGCATGGAGTAGTAGCTGTGTAATATCCTATGAGTGGCTGTGTAGGATCCTTAGAATACCTGTGTAGTATCTTATGAGTAGGCCACCTTTGGGCCTGCATACCTCCTTGCATGGTCATGAAATGCACCCTCTCCCATGGCATGCAGACCAGCCAACCCCATTGCAGCACAGTTGTGTAGCACATCAGAGTAACAGTGTAGTATCCTATGAGTGATGCCCCTCTGGGGCCTGTTGCACCTCCTTGCATGCTTGCAGGATCTCCACCACGTGCAGACCAGCCCCCTGCACTGTGGCGTGGTCGTGCTGCACCTTGGAGTAGCTGCATGGCATCGGTGGGGTAGCGGTGTAGGATCCTTGGAGTAGCTGTGTAGCATCCTACAAGGCAGGCACAGTGGGGTGCCCCATGTTGCATTGTAGAGGATCGTGGAAGTTTTAGTATTCTGTGAGGACAGGCCCTGGGGGGGTTGAGTGTAAATCTTGAGTAAGGTGTGAGTAGAACTTAGCCTCCTGCTTGCAACGTGAAAGCTCTGCACCAAGGCAGCAGGCAGCCACTCTGGGGCAAAACCTGCCCCAGTGTAGTGGCATTTGTATTAAAAATTAGATTTTCATTAAAACTTTTTCATTGTTGCAAAATGCCATTTTTGGGCCAAATTTGGGTTTTTTCAGCAACGTTGCTATGTTAACTCTTTTCTGATGGATTTTTTTTGCTTTTAATTGAGATTATTCCCCAGGTTGCAATGCCTAATACTCATTTTTCACCATTCAAATTGGTTCTTTTCAACCCAAAAGCCCCCAAATCTGTTTATGTTGGGATGGGGTTTGGTGTTTTTTTTCTTTTTTGCCTTTTTTTTTTTTTTTTCTTTTTACCGAAACCTGCTGAGGCCGAATTGATTTTCATAATTGGCTGAATTGATGGGTTTTCAGCAAAAAACGCATTTTGGCCCCATGCCAGGAGCGCCGCGCTGTCGCCGGCAGCCGGTTCGCGGCGCCGCTTTGTGCTGCTTATTGTGTCTTTTTGGGTCAGTATGGGCAAAACAGGGCTTTTTCTTTTTTCTCCCTCTTGAATGAGCCCTGTGTGCATGGGTGGGGGATGGGCTGGGACCGTAAAGGCGTGGATTTCCCTAATTATTAACCATTTCTTGGCATAATTAAGCCAAAAAGCTGCTGCTTGCCTGACCCTGAGGGCTGCTGACCCTTTAAGAGCAGAGAAAAAACCCCAAATTTTGGGGGATGCTTAATTTGCTGCGGTTTTGTTAAAAATAGGAATATAGTTGTTGTTTTTTTAATATACATATTTTTGTGCATTAAATTGTGAAATACGTCATTTAGGAGGGAATGAAGCTCAAGTGAGGAGGGAGATGGGATAATAAGCAGGTTGGGGGGGAGGGGCAGATGGTTTTGGGGTGATTTTGAGGGAATCGAGCTGTGCTTGGATGTGGCACGGTGTGGGAGCGAACATGCCATTTCTGGTGGGAAAATGGGATTCCCTTCACTGGGGTGGAATTTTCTAATTTCTTTGTGTGCTTTTTCCCCCATTTTTGACCTTTCCCCCCTTTTTTGACCTTTTTTCTGATGTTGCCACTTTTTAGCTCTTTCCTCCCATTTTCCCCATTTTTTCTCCACTTTTTCTCCCTTTATCCCCATTTTCCCCTTCATTCCCCCTTTCTTATTACATTTTCCCTTTTTCCCCATTTCCCCTTTTCCCCCCATTTTTTCCTTTTTCCCTCGCTTGGCCGTTTCTCTCCCCCTGCTCTCCCTTTTCCCGTCTTTCTTTTCTCCCCCTTTTTCTTTTCTTTCCCACTTTCCTCCCTTTTTCCTTCTTTACTCCCTTTCTCATTTTTTTCCCATTTCCACTCTTTTACTCCATTTTCCCTTCCCCCACTTTGCCTCATTTTACCCCTTTTGGCCCTTTTTCCACCCTCTTCTTTTTTTACTCTCCTTTTTTCCTCTTTTCTCCTCTCTGTTTCCCCCTTTCCCCCCCCCCTTTCCCCCTTTTTCACCTTTTTCCATCTTCCCCCACTTTTCCCCTTCCCCTCTTTCCCCTTTTTACCGCTTTTTTCTTTCCTCCCTTCCCCCTTCCCCCCTTTTTTCCCCTTTATTTCACCTTTCCCCCCTTTATTTCACCTTTCCCCCCTTTATTTCACCTTTTTTCACTTTCCCCCCCTTTCCTCCTTTTTTCCTTATTTTCACCTTTTTAAACATTTATTCTCTTTTTCACCCCCCCTTCCCCCCCCCCTTTCCTCCCCTTTTCTCCTCTTTTTTCCCCTCTGTTCCCTCTCCCCTCCCTCATGCACCATTTTTGGGGTGAAATTGGGCAAAATTCATTCAGCTCTAGGGGGGGGGAGAATGCGGCACCCCCACAGCAGCGCGGGGGAGGGGAGGTTGGGGGGTCAGGGCAGCTTTGGGGTGCTTTGGTGCATTTTGGGGGCTCGGGGCCATGGTTTGGCGTAGTTTGGAGCAGTTTTGGGGTAATTTTGAGCAGTTTTGGGGTAGTCCCACGTGTTTCAGGGCTGGGTTTGGGTGGGTGTGGGGGACTTTCAGGGCATCACAGCTGGTTTTGTGGGTGTTTCAAGGTATTTTGGGACATCATGGTGATGCTTTGGGGTGGCTTTTTTGGGGCACCTGGAGACATTTTGGGACGTTGCGGTGGCCTTTGGGGATATTTTGATGGCAACGTTTCAAAATTAATTTGGGGGCATCTCAAGTGGTGGGGGCAGCATTTTGGGGTACTTTTGGGGTATTTCAGGGCAGGATTTCATGATGGTTTTTTGAGAAGCTTTGGGGTCTTCTAGGGCAGCGTTTGAGCTCTTCTGGGACATCGTTTGGGACGCTCTGGGATTTTTGGGGGGGTGCATTTCAGGGTGTTTCTGGGGCTGCGTTTTGGGGTGTTTGGAAGCATTTTGGCACAGCTTTCTGGGAGGTGACATTTTGGGATCGCCACTCACCACCCGCCTCCCTGCAGGGTCTGGGATGCTCTCACCGATGGCTTCGCCCCCCGGGGCTCCCCCCGGCCCTGGCTGCTCCCTGAGGCTGAGGCCCCCGACAGCACCGACCCCCAGGTATGGCTGCAGCCACCAGCTTGGCTCCCCCCAACCCCCCCTGTCCCCACATGACCCCTTGGCGATGCCTGACAGCTGTCAGTCAGCCCCAAGGCTCAGCGACCATCAGGGCACTGCAGACCCCCCAGAAACTGTATTTTTGGGGTGCCACAGCACCCGTGCTGTGGGTGTCCACATTTTAGGCTGAAATCACCCTGGACCAGGCAAAGTGAAGGGTTTGGTTTGGCAAGCTGGTCTTTGCCAGTTGGCCCCCAAGCCAGGGGTGAGGTGGTGTGGTTTTAGGGGTAGAAAATAAAGTGTTTTCTTCATTGTAATGAGTTCATGCTGCGAAGAGCTGTGGTTGGGGTGGTGGGAGGGCTGCAAATACACCCCCAAATCCACTGGGTGTAACCCATGTGGATGTTAGGCAGCGAAATGGGGGAGAGAAATTTCTTGGGTTATTTTCTGCTAAAAAGGTGAAATAGACTCTGAAAGGTGGTAAAAAGGAAGGTGCCTCCCTGTCCAACATCTCCATCCATCATCTCCCCATCCCACATTCCCCTCTGTCGTCTCCCCATCTAATGTCCCCATCCCATATCTCCATCTGACCTCTTCCCTGTTCAGCTTCACCATCCATCGTCTCCCCATCCCACCATCTCCCGCATCTCCATCCAGCATCTCCAGCACCTCCCCATCCAATATATTAAAACATCTCTACATCCGACATCTTCATCCAGCATCTCCATCGGACATACCTGTACTTCTCGCTGTCCAACTTCTCAGTCCAGTGTCTGCATCCAACAACTCTCCGTCCGGTGTCTCCCCATCCGACGTCTCTATCCAACTCTTTGCAACACCTCCCCATCCAATGCTTCCCTCCTCATCGTCTCCCTCTCCCATGTCTCCATCCAGCATCCCCATCCAATATCCTTGTCCAACATCCCATCCAGCATCCCTGTCCAGCATTTCCCCATCTAGCATCTCCATCCACCTCTATCCAGTGTCCCTGTCCAACACCCTCCCATGGATGTTGGATGTTTCCATCCAGTGTCTCCATCCACCTCTGTCCAGTGTCCCCATCCAACATCCTCCCATGGACGTTGGTTGGATGTTCCCATCCGGTGTCTCCATCCAACATCTCCATCCAGTCCTCTCATCCAACATCTCCATCCAGCTCCCTTATCCAACATCTCCCCCTCCAGCATCTCCCTGTCCAATATCCCCATCGGATGTCTCCATCCAGTATCTCTCCACATGACCCACCCCATGCCACATGTCCCCTGAGCTGTGGTTCCCTGGTGGCTCTCCCTGTGCCAGGGCCAGGGCCATGCCTGGGGCCATGCTGGGGCCATGCCTGTGCCGGGCCGTGCCTGCGGTGCCACCAAGGCCACCCAGCCTGTGTCTCCTGCAGTTCTGCGAGAAGGAGGAGGAGGAGGAGCTCACTGAGAGGAGTGAGCAAGACTCGGGCATCAACGAGGAGCCGCTGCTGACAGCTGAGCAGGTACCCTGGCCCCCGTGGGCACCGCAGCACCTGCATGTCCCCCAAAATCCCGCTGTTAGCTCCTGCTGCGTGGCCTCAGCCCACCCCAGCCCCATGGTCGTGTGCTGGAAGCGTAAAAAAAGGCCAAATCCTGTCATGGGAAGGTGGGATGCGGGGCATGGAGTGCAGGTTTGGTGCAAGTTGTGGGTGCTGACATGGGATTTGGGTGCAGGTGGGAATGTGGGGTGCAGGTGCTGGATGCAAATAGGTGGCATGGGGTGAAGGATGAGAACATGGGGGCAGAGGCGGAATGCAGCTGCGGGATGCCGGTGCAGAGGCAGGATGCAGGTGTGGGATGCAAGTGCCAGATGCAGGGTGCAGATGCGGGATGCAGGTGCCAGATGCAGGGTGCAGATGCGGGATGCAAGTGCCAGATGCGGGATGCAGATCTAGGATGCAAGTGCCAGATGCAGGGTGCAGATGCGGGATGCAAGTGCCAGATGCAGGATGCAATGCCAGATGCGGGATGCAGATGTAGGATGCAAGTGCCAGATGCAGGGTGCAGATGCGGGATGCAAGTGCCAGATGCAGGATGCAATGCCAGATGCGGGATGCAGATGTAGGATGCAAGTGCCAGATGCAGGGTGCAGATGCGGGATGCAAGTGCCAGATGCAGGATGCAATGCCAGATGCGGGATGCAGATGTAGGATGCAAGTGCCAGATGCAGGGTGCAGATGTGGGAAGGGGATGTGGATACAGATGCAGGGTGTGGATGCTGAATAGAGGGCGCAGATGCAGGATCCAGGGTGCAGGGTGAAGGGAGCAGGATGCAGACGTAGGTGTGGGATGCAGATTTAGATGTAGATGCAGGTCTGGGGTGTGAGTACCCTGGCGGGGTGTGAATGTGGGATTTGGATGCAGATGGGAATACGGGATGCGGTTGCGTGATGCAAATGGAGGGCGCGGGGCACAGATGGATGCAAATGCAAGTGCAGATGCAGGATGAGGGGAGCAGGATGCAGATAGAGGATGCAGGTGGAGGATGCAGGTGGAGGATGACGGATGCAGGTGGAGGATGGGGAATGCTGATGCCGATGGAGGATGCAGGTGCAGGATGAAGGGAGCAGGGTGCAGATGTGGGCACAGGGTACAGATGCAGCATGCAGATGCAAAGGCATGATGTAGCTGTGGGCTGCAGGGTGGAGGTGCGAGGTGGAGGTAGGATGCAGGTGCACACGGAGGACGCTGGTGCCCTGCAGGTCATCGAGGAGCTGGAGGAGCTGATGCAGAGTTCGCCTGACCCCGAGGCCGACCCTGAGGTGGGGGAGGAGGAGGAGGAGGAGGAGGAGGAGGAGGAACCCGAGGCCGATGCTGAAGGCGAAGGGGGGGGGGGGGGCACGGAGCCCATCCTTCTGCGTGAGCTGCGTGCTTTCTCCCCTGCCTTCAACAACAACTGCTCCCACGAAGGTACAGCCAGCAAAACCCGGTCCAGACACTTTTTGGGGGCAATTCCAACCAAATTGGGCAACTGAGTCTCTGCAGGTTCAGGGCTGGCTTGCTCCAGCCTTTGCGGAGTTCGGCCAGGAGAGGACTATTGGCCAAAAAATTAAGCCCACGTGGATCTTGCTTTTCGTATTGCTTTAAATGCACCCTGAGTTTCACCAAGAGCACCGTGCATTTTGCAGAATGTCTCATACGCTGCACCAAATGCATTTTGCTAAATGTGTTTTGTGCCTTTCCCTAAAGCACTCGGCACTTTGCAAAATGTGCTGTGTCAGTCATCAAATGTACTGTCCCTTGCGCCAGCGGTGTCGTGCACCGTCCTTTCTCTGTGTGCACTGAGCTCTTTGCTGCGCTTGCCCAGCATTTTGCAGAAATGCCTGGCCGTGCTTTGCATTTTGCGGTTTGCAGCCTGCGTTTCGGGAAATGCACTTGACAGCACCGTGCCTGTGACGAAACGTGCTGGGCAGTTCACTGAGCCGTGCAGTGCATCTTCCTGACTACGACATTTTATTTATTGCACCGTGCATCGCACTTACTGCACTGGGTGTTTCACCAGTTGCACCAGGCAGCCCACTAATAACCCCATGCATCTTAATTATTGCACCGTGTGTCTCATTAAGTGCATGAAGCATTTTGCAAACATTAGGGTGCCTTTCCCTAATTGCACCATGCACATCAGGGATTGCACTGGGCATGTGACTGGTTGCAACGGGCATTTCAGTAACTGCTCCAGGTGCACTATGCATTTCATTTATCGCACCAGGCATTGCACTTATTGCACCAGGCATTTCATTTATTGCACTGAGCATGGCACGCACTGCACTGGGCATTTCATTTATTGCACCGGGCATTGCACTTATTGCACCAGGCATTTATTTATTGCACTGAGCTTGGCACACACTGCATCAGGCATTTCATTTGTTGCACCAGGCATTGCACTTATTGCACTGGGCATTTCATTTATTGCACCAGGCATTGCACTTATTGCACTGGGCATTTCATTTATTGCTTCGGGCATTGCACTTACTGCACTGGATATTTCATTTATTGTACTGAGCATGGCACACACTGCACCGGGCATTTAATTTATTGCACCGGGCATTTAATTTATTGCACCGGGCGTTTCATTTATTGCACCAGCATTTCATTTATTGCACTGAGCATGTCACTTACTGCACTGGGCATTGCACTTACTACACCGGGCACTTCATTTGTTGCACTGGGCATTGCACTTATTGCACTGGCATTTCATTTATTGCACTGGGCATGGCACGCAATGCACCGGGCATTTCATTTGTTGCACCGGGCATTTCGTATATTGCACTGGGCATGGCATGCAATGCACCGGGCATTTCATTTATTGCACCAGGCATAGCACACATTGCACTGGGCACTGCATTTGTTGCATTGGGCATGGCCGGCGCTGCACCGGGCGTTTCACCAGTTGCACTGGGCAGCCTGTTAATCGCCCCCTGCATGTTAATGGTGGCGCCGCGCCCGTGGCTGAGGGCACGGTGCCCTCGCTGTGGGCATGTGCCCACCTCTGGCGGTGCTGGCAGGGCTGGGGCGGCTGTCGGCGCGGGAGCTGGCAGCGGCGGCGGGGCGTGCGGAGGCGGCGAGCCGGGCGCTCTCGGCGGAGCTGGTGGCCCAGTTGGCACGGCGGGACGAGCTGGCCTTCGAGAAGGAGGTGAAGACGGCGTTCATCGGGGCGCTGCTGGCGGTGCAGGGCGAGCAGCGGGAGCAGCGGGAGGCTGCCCGGCGCCGCCGTCGTGACAGGGGGCTGAGCCTGCAAGGGGGGCGCCCCGAGCGTGGGAACCACATGCCCCGGAAGGTGGGGGACACAGTGGCCGTGGGGTGGGGGATTTGGGAAGGGCATGTGGATGTGGCAGCAGGGACAGGGGAGTGGGGGACAGGACCAGGGACACGTGGCGGGAGGGTGAGGGATGGGGGGATGGGAAGGCACAGCATGGGACAAGGGGATGGGGGGCAGGAGAGGGGTTGAGGCAAGGGGACAAGGGGACGTGGGGGCAGGAGGATGGGGGGACATGGGTTTGGGTGGGTGGGAAAGGGGACAGAGGGAGGGGGGATGCGGGACGGGAACGGGAGGGATGTGGGTGGGTGTTGGGGAGTGGGGAGGAGGTTGGTGCCACGGGTGGTCTTTGTCCTTGGGAGGTGACAGGGTGACACGTGTGTCCCCAGCGCTTTAGCATGGAGGGCATCTCCAGCATCCTGCACTCCGGCCTGCGGCAGACCTTCAGCCCCGCCGCCAATGAGAAGCAGGTGCCCTTTTGCCCTTTTTTTCCCCCCAAAATGACCCAAATCTGTCCCTTCATACACACGCCCTCCCCACATACCCCATTCCCCTGCATCCCCCAAACATCTTTTAAAATATTTTTCAATTTCACCACCCCACTCCATCCCCCACACCCCCTAATCCATCCTTCAAAAATCACCATTTGTCACCCAAAAAAACGCTCCCGAAGCAGGGGTTCATGTTTGGGTGGGTTTTGCACATGCAATTAATCCAGTACCCCCCAGAATACCTGCAGGTGACGTGCAGTCACAGGAACATTGCAGACATGTTCTGCTTTTGCACCAATTCGGGGTGATTTGTCTCAGGGTGGTGCAAAAAACAGGCAGTTTTGTACCATCTGGGGGTTTTTTTGTTGGTTTGTTTGGGGTTTTTTGCAGTATCTGAACACGGTGATTCCCTATGAGAAGAAGGGGTCACCCCCCTCCGTTGAGGACCTGCAGATGCTCACCAACAGTGAGTATTCATTCAAGCTGCCTTTTGGGGGCTGAATCGGACATTTTTCAATAGATTTGGGACACAAATGCACATTTTGCATTGCTGCAGCAGCTGTGGTTTGGGTGCATTGTTGCAACGCAGGCAGTTTGGGGTGCAGGCCCCTTTTGCATTGTTGCAGCACAGGCAGTGTGCTGCACCAGACATGTTGCATCATTGCAGCAACGCCCAGCTTGGGGGAGGGGAGAAGGACCTGTTTTGCAGCGTGGCAGCACAGCCAGCTTGGGGGGCGATCACCCATTCTGCATCACTGCAGCAGAGCTGATTTGCAGCCACCCCCT
The DNA here is from genome assembly GCF_015220075.1 of Falco rusticolus. NCBI lineage: Eukaryota > Metazoa > Chordata > Aves > Falconiformes > Falconidae > Falco > Falco rusticolus. Next base: position 6,002,932 of record NC_051202.1, on the reverse strand, counting down.
GGTTTTTGCACCCTACACCAGTGCTGATTTGGGGGTAAAACACTTGTTCTGCATTGCCCCAGATCAGCTGATTGGGGTGAAAGTGCTTTTTGGGGGATGCTCTCAGGCCTGGTGCATTGTGGGAAACTCTGGCAGTGTCCCTGTGGTAACTGTGGGGCTGGTTTTAGGGGGAAAAGGGACATTTGGGGGGCAATGGAGCTGGGCTTACTGCTCTGTCCCCCCTCAGTCCTGTTCGCCATGAAGGAGGGAAACGAGAAGGTGCCCACACTGCTCACAGACTACATCCTCAAAGGTACCTGCTCACCTCATGCATCCCCTGTGCACCCTTCGCGTGGTTCCTGTGCAGCCCTTGTGCCTCTGTGTATCCGCCGTGGATCCCTTCTGCATCCTTGTGCATCTCCCTTGAATCCTTCATGCACCTCCCGTGCATCCATGAGCATCTTCATTGTATCTTCTGTGCATCCCCTGCCCATTCCTCACACATGGTGCATCCCTTACACATCTCCAGTGCATCTTCCGTGCATCCTCTGTGAATCCCAAGTACATTCCTTGTGCATCCTCCCTGCACCTCCCTCGCACTGTTACGTGGCCCATCTGTTTGCTTCGTGCAGCCTCGTGAACCCCTGTGCACCCCCTTTCACCCCTCACGCACTGTCATGCGCATCCCTCCTGTGCACCTCTCGTGCATCCCCGCGCCTTCCCCACAGAGCTCTTCCCATCTCTCGGGCAGCATCCTGCATCCTTGTGCACTTTGTGCACCCTTCATGCACCATCACGCATTCCTCGCGCATGCCTTCTGCGTTTCTTCTGCATCCTCTCTGCATCCCATTTGCAGCCACTGGGCAGCCTCCTGTGGTGCTCCTGCGTGCTTGTGCATCCTTGTGCACCCACATGCCCTCATGCACACTCACACACCTTTCTGCCTGCTCGGGAATCCTTGTGCACGCTCATGTATCCTCATGCAACCCCCATGCACCCCTGTGCACCCTCATGCATTGCTGCGCCCTCTTGCACACCCTTGTGTGTCCCAGCACGTGCTTCTTGCACTCTTGTGCACCCTTGTGCATCACTGTGCTCACGCATCCCAGTGCATCTCTGCATGCTCGTGCATCCCCGTGCACACTTGTGCATCCTCCTACATCCCTGTGCACGCTCACATATCACTGTGCACCCGTGCACAAGCGCATACATCCCTGGTGCACACTGGTGCACACCCACGACCTCTCTCTTTGCAGTGCTCTGCCCAACCTGATGTGGCGCTGCCCTCGTGCCCCCCACCCCGGCGCCCCCCAAAAACGGGGCCAAACCCAAGGAAAATGGGTCGCCTGCGGCCCCCCCCCCTCCCCCCGCACTCCCCCCACCTTTGCACAGCTGGGAAATAAATAATTCGTTTAATTAATTAAGCAACTGGCCTCCAGTGTCTTCATCCCCCCCGCCCCCTCATGATACTGGTTTGCAACTTTTCTGGCGGAAAATACCGACAAGGACTTCCGGTGCTCATGGATATTCAGAAATCTTCAAAATAATTCAAATTTCTGGCTAACGAGCTGCTGGGTTGGCGCTGCAGGCAGCCGCCGCAAGGTGAGGGGCAAAATTTTGGCTGCAAATTCCATTTTGATTTTTCTCATTTTGAACTTTTCTGCAGCCCCATTTTCTGCTAAAAATTATGCAAAAATAACCTTTTTTTTTTCCTCCCCCCCTACACAGAAAATCAGCCCATTAATTACCAGTGGATTGATTGGGGAATGCAGGGGGCCTTCCATTTTGGGGAGAATTGCTCGGGTTTGGGGTTTGTCTCTCATCTGGGGGGACAGCCCCTAATTTGGGGGTCATTGCTCATTTTTGGAGTGTCTTCCATTCTGGGGCAAATTCAGTCATTTTGGGGGAAGTCACGGATTTTGGGGAGCTGTACTTGTTTTGGGGAGCATCCCCTTTGGGGACAACCACTCATTTTTGGGGGGATCGCTGGTTTGGGAGAGCATCATTGCGGGGACCATCACTCATTTGGGGTGTTACTGCTCATTTTGGGGAAGAATGACTCATTTGGGGGGAACATTCTGGGGAGCAGCGTGGGTTTGAGAAGATCAAATCATTTTTGGGGTACCACTCCCAAAAAATGAATTAATTTCAGGGAGCATCCCTTATTTTGGGGGAGCGTGACATGTTTCAGGGGAGATTCACTCATTTAGGGGCAGGGGGGATTGGGGGAGCATCACTCATTTGGGGTGAATGTAACTCATTCTGGGGGGAGCATCACTAATTTGAGGGGAGTGGGACATTCTGGGGGAGAATCACTCATTTGCGCAGAATATAATTAATTTTGGAGTGAGCATCACTCATTTTAGGGAGCGTGGGCTATATTTTGGGGTGAGCATCACTCATTTTGGGGGAGAATCACACCTTTGGGGGGGGGGCCTCTTGGGTAACATAATTCCTTTTGGGGGAGAATCACTCATTTATTGAGAATATAACTCATTTTAAGGGAGCATCATTGATTTGAGGGGTGGTGTAACATTTTGGGGGTGTATCATTTGGGGGGCGCACCGCTCATTCTGGGGTAAAACCAAATTGGAGCTCATGTTGGGGGGGTATTAGTCATTTTTGGGGGACCATAACTTTTGGAAGTTTAAATCCTATTTGTGCCCCATCACTCAAGTGCAGATTTGGGTCAATTCGCTCATTTTGGGGGCCGATTCTCCTATTTGAGGGGAATTTTGCCCATTTTGGGGCTTCTCCACTCACAGGAAGAAGCTGCTAATAAAATACAGCTGCGAAACCTCATCTCGTAGCACTTTATAATAAATGGCCATGAATTAATACTAAATTACAATGAATCCTTTATGAAATTACAGATTACATTCACGCCAGATCAGTATTGAAAAATAGGCTTTTCTGCCCATTGCATCACTCGGGTGGTTTTTTTGCCCCCAGCTGCTTTTTGTGGTTTGTTTTTGTTTTGTTTTGTTTTTGTCTCAACTCTTCAAGAGCCAAAAAACCAAAAGGACAAAACCAGCAAAAAGCCGCCAAAAAAAAAAAAAAAAAAAGGGGGGGAAAAAAATCCTTCTTACAGAAACCTGCATTTACAGGTGGAACCTGCAGAAGAAAATTCCTTTATTATTTTCGCCCTGTGTCGCCTGGGTTTGCTTTTGCCTTTCCCCCCACACCACGTTTGAAGGTGAGATTTGCCCTTTTGCTAGCATTTAAAAAAAAAAACCAAAATACATTGGGTTTTTTTGGCAAAGCTGCCCTTCCCCATGGCTTGTTTGGGGTAAAACTCCAACATTTTCCCACCAGGGTGGACGGCATCAGGGAGACACCATCGTTCCAGAAACATTATTGAATTTCCTTCCACCTGGTTGAATCTTGGGGGGGTCACCATTCAATGTTGGGTGAAAAATCTGCTTTTTTTTTTTTTTTTTAAACCCATTTTTTCCCCATTTTTGCCTGACCCGTTGCCAAAACACTGCAGAAAATTCTCGCTCCCAGCAGCTTCTGCCCCAATGCTGCATCCAGTCTCAGTCCTTAAGGACAAGGATGGGGTGGGTTGTTTTTTTTTTTTTTTCCCAGATTCATTGGGTTTTTAGCACATAAATTAAAAAGGATTTGGGGGAATTTCCTCCCTTTTCCAGATAGTTGCATCCGCAGTCACCAAACGGCAGCAGCACCGGGGAGGTCTGGGCAATCCGGTGGGCCAAGAGCACCAAACCCTCCTCAGATCCAACCTGAAGCAGAATTTGCACTCGCCGATATGTTGGGGTTTTTTTCCCCCACGTGCCAATATTTTTCTTTTTGGGGGAAAACCCCAAAAAGCATAGGTCCTGGAGTTGCAGTTGGTTGTTAGTTTGGTTTTTTGTTGGGTTTTTTTTGCACCAAGAAATCCAAGTGATTGACGTGGTGGCCCACGGTGAAAACCCACTGTCGCCCAACAGCATCCCAGCATCGCGTGGGGAAAACGGCTTCCCCTAAAAATCCTTTTTCTTACCAAAAATGAAGGGGAAAAGGGAAAATTAAGAAGAAAACCTGAAAAAAAATTAATCTGGCCACAATATGTGCCTTGTAAACATGTGTCCTTCACTGCCACGTGCCGACATGGTGGTCCCCGCGCTCCTGTGGGCAGCCGGGGCATCCGCCAATGCCTCCAATTTGCTTCTTTTTCACCAATTTTGTTGCTGTTCTTGCCAATTTTTTTGGCATTTTGGGGGGAATTTTGATTCCGGTGCTGTCAGTGATTTGGGGAGGTGCAGGAGGAGTTATTCCAGCGAGTCACTGTGGTCCAAGCCGAGGTCAGTGCCGGGTGCTGCTGGGAGGCCACCAGGCTCTTCCTCCAGCTCTTCCTCCTCTTCTTCCTCCTCCTCCATCTCGTCCTCGTCCTCCTCATCCTCCTCCTCTTCCTCAGTGCCATCGAGGGAGTCGTCGTGGGCTGCCAGCATGGCCTGCTGCATGGCCATGGTGGCTGTGGCTGATGAGAGGGGCTGCAGGTTGTCCATGCTGAGTGAGCCTGAAATTAAAAAAAAAATACAGAGAAATGAGGATTGCCCAGCTAATGTGAGAAGGACAAAAAAGTGCATAAACCCAGAGTAACCCAGGTGGAACGCTGCACCTAGACAGAGCACCCTGTAGGGTGTCCCACCTGCCCCAACTGCTCCCCAAGGTGCAAGCATTAATTTTTTTAGCTAATGTATCTTCATTAAATAACAGGACCCCTTCATTTTTGATCAGGTAGATGCCCAAATCGGTTGGGCAGATCTTCTCTTCATCTTCTTTCTAATTCCACCTTCTTTTCTCAGCCTTCTCTCTTTTGATCTTGTCTAGGCCATGCTCATGTCTACTGTCTTCAACCCTTCATCTTCTCCACTCCTTTCCATCATCTGTTCTCTGTTCATCCTCCCTTCATCTTCTCTCTTCCCACCTTGTCTCATCTATCCTCTCATCTCCATCCTTCCGTCTTTTTTTCACGTTGTCTCCTCTCCCCATCGCCCCCCTTCCCCCCCCTCAGGAGATGTCCCACGGGATACCCCGCAGTGGGTGATCCTTGAGGGCTGTCCCTATGCCACGAAGCTGCCAGTGCCCCAGCACCAGCACCCTTGTGATGGCCAACTGGGAGGACCTTCTTGCATGAGCCGCCTCTTCAGCATGTTTTTTTTCCCCACAGGGGTATAAAGGGCTCTAGAAATACTTAATTATCAATTAAGGCCATGAATTAATGCATCGCCTCCCCATCCAGGAAGGGCAGAGGCTGTTGGGGTTTTTCCTTACCGTCAGGATTTGTCCCCGAATTGCCACCCTGCTGCTGCAGGACTCCGGCGGCGATGGAGTTGGGCCAGAACCGCTGGGTGGGCCGGTGCTGAGATTTGATTTTCTTGGCTTTGGGGGCTGGGTCTGGGTTGCTGGCGTCGAGCATTGGCTGCAAGATGCGCCGCCGGGCGTTTATGAACCTTTCCAGGGAAAAGAGAGACCATTCATTACACCCAGTTGGAGTTAAAGCAACAGATATTATAACAATTCAATGAGCTGCTATCTAAAACCCTTTCGAAAGCGGCTACACGGTCCAAAAAGCTGGTTTTTTACCCTATTTGTCTGTTACACCATTGCATTAATTTTTCCAGCCGAGTTGGAGGCTGCTGCATATTGGATTTGCCAGGAGAGGGCACTGAGACATTGCACACGAGCGCCGTCAAATAATGCATGAGCCCATCTCCCAGAAATCATCCCTAACTGCTCGGGTCACTCCCAAAAAAGCATTATATATCACCGAAGGAGCATGAAAAAATTTCTAAAACCAGCAAGGCGACTGCACGGGCTGCCGATGCGCTCACCAGTTGTTGACTTGCAAGAGGGTCAGGTTGGTTTGAGCCGCAATTTGCCTCTTCTCATCCTCTGTGGGGTAGGGATGCTAGGAAAAAAAAAAGAGAGACTGGGCAGCAAAGTGACATCTGTGTGCAAAACGGCAGCCCCAGGTGAAAAAAAATAAATTAACTCCTCCCTTTTTTAATTTATAATTTGGTGGCTTCTTGCATTTACAAGATGCAAGGCTGAAGGGTAGCATCTGAGAGCGTCATGGTTTCTCCTGTGTCTTTAGGGCTTTCCAAAGGCTTTTCCTTGAAGGAAAATATATATTATTTTTTTTTATTCAGTGATTTTCTAATAATGGTTGTTGGTAAAGGTTGCATTTGGGTTTCAAAACCCGCTGTGACCCGCAACGCTCCTGGTCAGATGCATCAATAAACACCCTGAAACATCTGCCCTGCGAGACTATCAGCACTCAAAGTCTCAACAACCTCCTCCCAACCGCACCACAACACTCGGTCCAACCCCAAAAATGAAATTATTATCAAACCAGCCCCACGTGTCATTTTTCTGAGCCCCAAGCCAGCGCCAGTGTTGATTCACATGACTTTTTTTTTCCAGCTGTGCCCACAAAATAGTGTGATCTCCTTAATGAAACCCCCCAAAGTCACGGCACGCCGGAGAGTCCCATCCCACAGGGGCCTCAGGGATGCCAAAGTGGTAAAAATAACTTTTTGGGCAAAAATATCCCCCATTTTTGGCATATTATTTCCAGCGTTCCTTCCTCCTGCTAGTGCTACAAACCCCAAACCCAATAAAATGATGAGCATCAATGCTATTAAGTTAAAAACCACATCACGTATGATGCCAGAGGGAGAAATCTCATGGGGAAGCCCAAGCATCTGCTGCCCATGAGGACCAGGCTGAGAGCAGAGGTCCAACCAACCATCCAGTAGAAGAACAATTTCTGGTAGTTTTTTGATCGAGTTTTGGAAATCTTAGACCATGGGGTTCTCCTGGCAGACAGCAGAAAATTGCTTCTCGGTTTCTGGTCTGCTAAATCCTTTTTCTGCTTGCAGCTCTGCAGTTCAGCCCTCCAAAAGCACGGGAGATGCATGATGTGCCTTGGGATGATGGCCCAGCACAGCAATGCTCTTGTCCTCAATGCAATAAATCCAAAATTTCCCATAAAAAAAAGGCTGGGAAGTTCCCAGCCAGGGGCTGCTCCATGTCCTGGCTCATGTTTTTTTCCAAGTTGCTCCTTGAAGCTGTGTTTTTCCATCTTGCTGCTACCTTGGGGGTTCTCCCACCTTCTTGGAGACCCTCAGGCAACTCTCTGCAACCCATGATCAAAGTGATTTCTTGGCCAAATTATGCAGGGAAAAGAGAGGGGGTTTTAGCTTTCTGCCCTTCTTTCAGCCCTGCTGATGGGAGAGGAGTCTCCTTGCATGGAAATATCCCGGTCGTGTCCTCCCCGCTCCCGCTGCCTGCCTACATCTCCATCCCCAAAAACGGGGCGATTTTGCGCTTCTGCATTTCACCTGATGGCTGATGCACCACAACCATACCTGCAGGGCAGCTTTCACCCTCCAGCTTGCTAGAAAAGGGTATTTAGGAGCTGTTAACTGTAAAAAAACGCTCTATGATCCATCTGCAAAAAATTTGTGGAAGTCCCCCTCTAGTTTTCTTGGCTTCTTCATGCATTAAAGGAATATTTTTACCACCTGCAGTGAAAACGGTCCTGCCCAAAATACTCCCAAAATAAAAGCAAAGCCACTTGGTGCCTCTGAATATAGATTCAGACAAACCACCACCTTGATTTGTTAAGTTTCTGGGGTTTTTGCCTTTTTTTTCCCCCCAGCTTTCTGGCGATGCTCACCATGAGATGCTGGAAGAGCCATGAGCGCATGATGTTGGTGGCATGTTTGGGCAGGACGCCCCGCTTGTTCTTGGACTTCTTGTCCTCACCATCAAGGAGGGAGGTGAGATCCAGGTTCACCTGCCAGGGTGGAGGAACAGGGGGGGAATGAGCTGAAAACAGCGATGGGCAAAACCAACCCAACAAGGAAACCAAAATGAGCAAAACCACCCCCAAAAATGAGCAAAACCAACCCTAAACGGGTGTGGGGCAGGTGCAAAAACTATACACTGGTAGGGAGCATCCAAAACTCATTTTTCCAAAAAAATTTGCATTAAATCCACATTTCTCCCCAGGATCTCTATTTAATAGCTCCATTTTGTTGCTTTGTGAAAGGCACTGGCACTTTTTTCTCCCTGTGATGGTACTGACACGGTTGGGGACCGTGGTGACGAAGCCAGACCCTTCTCCATGTGCAGTTAAAAACACTTCCACGTTAAAAAAACAACTTAACAACCCCCCCCCCCCCCCAAACAAGATGACTTTTTCAACCTGAGGTTAAAAGCCCCCACTCATTAACCCCTTGCAAACCTGCATTCCTCACCCAGCTGATTCCCACCACCAGGAGAAACATGCCCATTGAGCGAAAATTTCCCTCCCCCCCCAAAATAAGTATCTTGCTGCAAGAGAAGTTTTAATGAGGATGCAGGAGCTGAGCAGAAATCTCAGCGCTTGAGTTAAAAAGGGATTTTTTTTAATATTTTTTTTTCCCCAGCTCTTCATCAAAACACTTCTGGATGAATTAAACATCAGGCCAGCAGGTCCCTGTGATTCCCCTGGGCTCCGGCTGAATAAATCATGCCGGCGGCACGGGAAGAGCATCCGGAGGTGCTTGTCCAGGGCTCTCTCCCTGCCCTGATATTCCCTGCGAGCGTGTTTTTCCCACCACGCAGGGTTTTGCTGCAAGAGATTTAAGCCCGTGACAAAGAGATATTAAAGAAAGAAATTTTAAAAAGCATCACACAGGCAATAAAATTGCTAGGGAGGTGCCACGCATTTCCAAAATGCCATTTTAAGTTTTTGTTTTGTTTAAGATGCTTCTGCAATTAAATTGGGGCATTTCAGAAAAAAATTTGCATGGGAGGATTTTTGCTGATATGCAGCGTAAGCAGAAATCAGTGTTTTTTTGCCCAAATTCTGGGCAAATGGGGGTTTGTAAGAGACCACAGGCAACGCACTCAACAGGGGTAGCAAGTTGTGCTTATAAATCCATTTCTACCCCAAATTGTCTCCTTATTGCAAAAATGCAGCCACGCAGGGAAACCCCTCATAGTCAACTGCAATGACAAAATAAAGGAATGAAAAAAGGAGCAAAAGGCTAAAAAATACCCCAAAATCCATAAAGCAATGAAAAAAAATGAGCCTTTCCCCTGAGCACTGTGATTGCTATACTGGACCGGGAACGCCAGTGATCCCAGACCCATAATATAACAGCAATAATATATAGAATAGAATTAGAATAGCATTGGAATAGAATTAGAATAGAATGGAATTAGAGTTAGAATAGAATAGAATTAGAATTAGAATAGAATGGAATTAGAGTTAGAATAGAATAGAATTAGAATTAGAATAGAATTAGAATTAGAATAGAATTGAATAAGAATAGAATTAGAATTAGAATTAGAATTAGAATTAGAATTAGAATTAGAATTAGAATAGAATTAGAATAGCATAGAATAGAATAAGAATAGAACAGAATAGAATAGAATAGAATAGAATAGAATAGAATGGAATGGAATGGAATGGAATGGAATAGAACAGAACAGAATAGAATGTAATATGGCATAATATAATACATTATGGTATAATATACTATAAATAATATAATACAATAATTATACGCTGTGTATAATGTATATATTATAATACCACGTAAGATATCGATAATACAAGCATTGCTGCAATTTCTTAGGTTGTTGCTATAATTCGCTAGGTACCCCAAAGGCACCTGGCAGATGGATTTAATCAACTTTTCTTGCTAATTAAAAATTTAGGATACTCCAAGGGTTGAATTTATGGCGAAATGACAGGTTTTGCTGGCTGCAGCCGCGCAAAACATCGCGACAAACGGCAGCGTGAGGCGGGACGGTCTCACCTGGGCATTGGGGATCTGTAGGGCGCCGGGGGCGATGGCTTGGGCGAGGACCTGCCCTTGCGACGTGACCATGGTCACGGGCTGGTACAAGGCTCCACCTATGGAAAAAGATGCTCATGGGGGGTGGCAACCTCCCCCCCCCCCCCGATTCCCACACCGCTCCTGCGCCGGCCCCGCTGCGGTCCCTACCTGGCACGGCGGGCGAGCCGCTGCTGGCGCTCATGGCCAAGTTGCCTGGTGGCAGCGCGGCCGCCGGCACGACGATGCCCGGCGGTGGGTTGGAGGCGGGCGGCAGCGCCGCGGGGGAGCTCTGCAGCATCTCCTGAGAGAAAAAAAAAATAAAAAAATTACCCCCTTGAAATTTCGCACGCAGAGGGGACGTGCAAGGGTGTGATTTTCCCCCTCCGATAAATTCACCCTTTTTTTTCCCCCTAGGTGGTTCAACAGGCAAAAATGCAGAAAAAGGGATTTTTCAGTTCATCACAATGGCAAAAAAAATAAAAGATGGAAAAATAAGGATTTGCGCTTTGCAAAGTTCCCACTTAGCATCTTCCCCAAACTCATCCTCTCTGTGCAGCCACTATTTCCCATCAGGAAAAAAGGTGGGGGAAAAAGAGCACAACAGACAAGACAGAATTTCTTCAGTCTTCTTCTTCTTTCCATAAATTTCTATTTTTTTGGTGCTTCTACTGGAACTGGATGATGCAGCATTTGCTAAAAGCCACAGCAAGCACCACGGTTTCGTCTTACTAGAATAATAGTAAAATGATGAAATTAATAATAATATCACCCCATTTGATATCATTCCTTGCAGTTTGATGCTAACTTCTTGCAAAACTGGGCACTTTTTTAGCCAAAAGCTGTAATCTTATTATCACCCCCGGCTCCGAAGCAGCTCTTGCACGCAATTGGAATTGGAAAAAGCTCAGATTGAAGGATTATTTGAGTATTAATGCAACATTTTGGGAAGGGAAGGGTGCCACAACTGAGGATATGGGGGAATACAGGGCGATGTACCGCAACCTCCCAGATGGGCAGGATTTTGCAAATAATATTTATAAAATTGTCATTTCAAAATAAGCCCAAGATAACGATGCATCTCTAATTCGCCCAGCTGTAATGGAAATAAACCTGCACTTGTTTCTTGCAATAAAAAATATTTTCCCCCCTTTTCTCTCCATCTTCCCATTCTGCGTCACTTCCCTGGTATCCAGCTGGTTCTCAACTGTTGAACAAAATGTCAACAAGGGGCTTTTTTCACCTCTCAATTAGATTTCTCTTAATTTTGATGCATTTCCTCAAAAAAGCTCTTACTTGGTTTAAGAAAAGAGAATTTCTGTGGACTATCACCATGCAACAACACTGGAAAGGGTGACCCTGCAAGGGGGTCAGGGTGGAGAAAGCCATAGCTCCTCTTTTCCTTGCAATAAAACTACAGAGAGAGTAATTTGAACATAGAAATCAATCATTTATATATCAAGAGATGACGTGGATGCATTGTTCAGCGGGGAGTCAGGGAACCCTTGTGTCCATATCAATGCATTTCTCATTGCTGGGGGGGGCAAATGTAATTTTTGGTCTTTTTTTTTTTTCCTTTTCCTTTTTTTTTTTTTTTTAACTATCAGCCACCACCGATTTGCCTGTGCCTGGTTCTGAATAAACTCTGATTTCCCTGCGTGCTTTTGCTATTAAAATTCCTCGTTGAATTTTTCCCACCCGCGATGCTGAGCACAAAACGTTGCAGCTGACGCCTCTGCCACGTGTTATTTTTGTCCTCTCCACTGGTGATCTGAATATTATTTATCTGGAAATTTTGCTATAATTGCTGTGAATTTTTGCTTCGCCTCCCAGACATTTCTTTTCATAGCTACGTTAAAAAAAAAAGTGAATATGACTGTAAAATACTCATACTTTTTTTTTTTTATATCCCTTCCCTATCTCCAGCCTTTTGGGGGAAATGGTTTTCATTTTGAAAAATGAGGATTTCTTAGCAGACAGAAAGCAAAAAAATCAAGTTGCTTTTGCATGCACTTGGACTTGGCTTTTGCTAAACATCTGGCTAACAAACACGGTGGAAATATTCATATAAACCCAAACGTGGTCCTTGGAGAACCTCAAAAAGCAGCCAGATACAGCCAGGGGCAACCAGAGATTTGGACCAGCCTGAAGACCTCCAGCTTCTCTCTCCTGCCTTGTTTTTCCATGATTCCTCCAAAAGAAGGGCATCCAGGAGACCACTTTTGGAAGTGCATTGGGAAGAAGGAATGTGGGGTATTGGAATATGGGACAAGAAACTGCCGTTTCCCCAATATATACCAGTCAAAGCCATTTTCAACAGCATTTTTTGGTGGCAAAATCCACATTTTTTTGGAAATTAGAGGAAAACTGTCCTGAAACACCAGTTAAGTGGTGTCCAAAAAGCCAGATTATTAGTAATTATTAGAAAAAAATATGAAAGAAATTGCTGCTGCTTCGGCAACAGCACTGTGAAACCAAGGGTACCCAATGGACGTGATGGTTCTGCCTTAAAATAAATATAGGTGTCTCCAAGAAGATTTTAAAAATATATTTTACATACTAATTGCCTTGGATCGCAAATGTCAGCCAAATTATATTACGCTCGTGATTTTGCTGCAGTGGAAAATATTTTATATTTTAGGACTTCAAAGAAATCGAAATGTTTCTGGCAATTCTGAAACCTGAGTGTAAAAAACTGCATCACTAGGTGTCTCTGCAGATCCACATCTCAGCACTGACCTCCCACAGCTCTATGGCAAAAGGCGATTTCTCTGAATTAAAAGTCACTTTAATGAAGAAAAAGACCAGACCTGGTACATATTGTGTTGCACAACAAAACCCTTCTTACAATAAAGCAAGTGTCAAAGACCATGTGCCCAAGTGTAAATAAGTGCTAAAATTCAGCCGCTAATCCAGCTGATGTTCGTCCCCTTGGGTTTTATGAAACAGCAATTTATTTTTGAGTGGCATACAGGCACAAAAATTTCCATCTCATCCTAACTTGGTGAAATTTCTTTGCGCTCAAGTAAAGCTGGGGAAAATGAGGGTTAGCTGGAGAAAAAGGAAACGCGTTAGGTGGCCGAGGAAGAGCTGGCCAAACTCAAACTCATGTGAGAAGAATCAAAAGGCTCCTTCGGGGGTGGGTGGATGGATGGAGATAAGAAAAAAGTTGGCTTTCAGTAACAGAGAAGTGCAAGCTTGTCCCCAGGGCAAACTTGGACACATTAAAATCTACACAGACCAGTACTGCATCAAGTCAGGCCAACCCAACCATGAGTTTCCAACCACCAGCAAGACTGAAGGAATTCAAGAAGATGAAACTCTGTCCTGAAAACGCTCAGTTTGAAAATGCCCACTGCCCATCTGCTGCAGTTCTCCCTTGAAATGAGAGCTGAAAAATGCAAGATTTAATCCAATTTAAAGGTCCCTGGCAGTGCTGTGGTTCCCAGTGTGACCGGCTTTGCAATGGGCTTTGTCTTGCAAGTCAACCAGAGAGCAGTGAGGACCACGTTGATGTCAAGGGAAAGTTGAACTGATCCACTTTAAACACTGGTTTAAATTGGCTTCCCCCGCCATGCAACAAGCACTGCCACTCTCCCATCCCTGCCTGAAAAAACTGGAAAATATTCATTAAAGGGAGTTAACAAGGGTCCAACGAGGACTCAAGGGAGAGGAATGAAGCCAAGTGAAAAAACACCAAGAAAAATGGAAGAAGGGGAATCGCTCAGTGGATGAGCTGGCCAAAGAGGCTAAAACTTCTCCACAAAACCAGACGAAACCCAAAATGAGAAAGCGATGGAGAAAGCGGGGCAGAAAGATGTCAACGAGGCAATGAAGGTTCGGGACCGGCTCATCGCACAGGATAAAACCCAACATTTCACCCAAACTTGGCCAACACCAGGAGTCATCTCTAGACTTAGCGACGTGGGAAGATTTCAGCAACAGTCAAAACATCTGTTTGGGTGCTCTCTCATCTTTCCATCACCTCCAGGCATTTTTGCATTTCCAGAAATTCTTGCATTTCTCATCTTACAAGGCACAAATAACGCCAAGCCACAGGCCATCCTTTTTAGAAACAACAGGGAAATCCAACCACGCTTCTCCCACAGTGATATTTTGACAGGTCCAGGCATTGTTTTCTCTGTTTTGGTCGACGTCCTTGTTATTGTGTATCCATAATTTTTTGAGTAGGCTGTCCCACGGGGAAATATTTGGCAAAAAAAATAAATATTTTACTTGCATGACCAAGCTGGTGTATCTCCTTGCAAAACGATTGACTCCCCTCTCATACCCTGAGAAAACCTATTTTCTGAGAAATCTTGTTCACTGGTATTAATCACATTTCCATGACGTAGATATAAAAAAAAATAAAATCTGAAATTAGTGGCTCCTTTGCTGTTTTACCTGCTCTCAGCATGAGTTTAACAGGACAATAATCAGCAAAATCTTCCCACTTGCCAGTTTTTAAACAGCGATCCCGTGATTCTTCAGTTCTCCAGAGCATCACCAGCCCTTAAAACTCAAGCTGATGGATACAGAGTATTTCCACCCTTTTTTTTTTCAAGCTTCATCCATGAAAAACTCAAGTATACTCAGTAAGTTGAAGCACTCGGGCACTTGACATTGCTTAGTTGGATAATTAGACAAAAATTTGACATTGTGTCGTCCCTGGTGTGTCATTGGCATCCAAAGGCCAGATGAGATGGTGGCTCCTGGTCTATCACCATGAGCAGTTTGGCTCCCATTGCCTGCTGAAATCCCCTCGTTGTCGAGGAAGCGTTTCCCCTCCAGTTGGGTCTTTCCTGGGCACGTTCCCATTCATGTAGCAACTGCCTCCAAATCCTCACTTGAATTATTCAACTTTCAAGTCTTGCCCGGAAGGGAAACATCGGCAGCTCCGGGTTTGCAGGAATCAGAGGCACTCGGAGCCTCTCCATGGGCTTGATTATTTTCCAAAGACTTGTGCTAATTTTCTGATACGATCCCCACCTCTTTGTGAGGCACTAAATCCTCATTACTTTTCCTGACCGATGCATTCTAATTAGATCAACACTTTAAAAAAAAAAAAAAAAAAAAAAAAAAAAGGAAAAGAGGGGGAAAAAAATCACAATAGCCACAGGACGGCTTTCCATCTCATTAACTCCCTCACTTATTATTTTCATGAAAATTACTGATAAAAACCATGCATCTCCATTTGCTGGGACCGGGAGCTTCGTCGGCTCATATCTAACATCTCTCTCATCACCCGGGATGCGAGCTGTTGCCATGGTGACGCACAATAATAGAAACTAATAAATTACAAACGAGATGCTCGTTGAGCAATTATTGTTCTCTTTTATGCAAGTGTCTTGCTAATTTTGATCATAAGGAATGCTACCATAAAGCAGCGAAGGGATAATAAGTCCATTTCTAGAGATTATTAGAAAATAGAGAGAGGATGGGGGGTTTTAGATCAATTATTAAGTGGTTTGGTGCTTTCAGGAAACCCAAACAAGAAATAAAACTTGGGGGGGGTGGCTTTTCCCTCCCTATGCCACAAGCATCATGTTGGGAGCTTCAAACTCTGCAACACTTGGAGCCAAGCTGCCAAAAATGACAATTCTTTTCCCTTCCACCACTCTAAAACTGCCCTGAATAGCCCTAAAAAGCCACCACCACCTGCATCCTTTTGCGAGGGAACCCCAAGAGCTCCTTGGGTTATTTCAGGTTGGCTGGAGTTATTTCTGGTGGGATCGTGCAACCCCAAATTTCATTTCCCCCCACCAAAAAACCAGAGCATCTGAGAGAGAGAGAAATCCCCAAGGGACACACAATATTGCATCAAGGAAGTTTTCTGGGATGCAACCAGCCAACATTTATTCCCTGCACTGTAAATGCACAGGAAAACTCCAACCCATGGGCAACTTTTTTCCCAAATATTATTAAATCTGCCCCAAAAGCCACCAAGATGCAGCTTGGGTTGGCCACTCCAGCTGGTATTTCTACAATTCTTGGGCATCTCCTTGTACTTTCCCACTATGCTTGAGGCACCAAATGTCGTCTTCTCCTAGCTAAAATCCAAATCATGAAAAAAAAATAAACCAAGGTGGGAATGTCGATCATGCTGGGGAAGAACTGCAAGATGTGTCAGGGCAAAAAAAGGTGCTGTGAAGCCAAAAAGGGTTATCCGAGACCCAAAAATCTGTTGAGCCGCTTTGAAATGAAGAAAAGAACGGGGAGAGAGGAAGTAGTAAAGAAAATCACGGTGTTTCTGTCCCTCCTGCCAACAAATAGTATTTTTTTCATGAAAAAAATGCAAATTTCCTGCCCATTTTCCCACGCACTTGCATGGCTTCTGAAATTCCTCCCCCCCACATTTCACTGCTGCAACGTAAGACTTTGGGAGAATTCCTCACCTCTCCCTTTTGGAGAGACACAAAACATTGGGGCTGTAGCTCTGCCAAACCCATGAAAAAAAATTTTAAAAAAAGCCAAACGATTGTTGCAGCACCACTTACTGCACCGCACGAACAAGATACAGGTTGTTTTAAAGTTATTTTCCTCAACTGGGGAGGCTTTTGATGAATTTCCACAAGAGTTACAGACCCTCAAGCCTTGTTGACCCAACTCATCCATTGGCCAACATGCAACAGTGGTGAGTTTTAAGGCATTTTTAAGGTGTTACCTGGGGGTGGAGGCTAATGGAGGAGGGGTTGGGGGAGTAGGGCCCCCCCAGGTCGTTCCTGAGTAGGTTGTCACTGTGCATCTTGGTTTTGAGGCAGGTGATGTAGCGGTTGCAAAAGTCCTTGCACAACTCGTTGACCTTCTCCAGCTCCAGAAGGTGGATGCGCAGCACCTGGATCGCCTTCACCATCTGTGCAAGAGCACACAATGGCAAAGTTAAAATACTCTTTTTCCTCGACTCATCCGAAAAAAAACCACCCAAAAATCAATATTCTTACCCAAAATCTAACCTGGAAACGATCCCTGCGGTAGAATTCAATGCATTTCCTTGCTCAACACACCAACAAAAGCCAAAAAAAATCAATATTCTTGCCCCAACCCCATCCCAGAACCCATCCCTCTGCACCTCTGCATTTCTTTTCCCTCCCCATCAATCATTCCTCTGAAACACCAAGAGGTAAAAAAATCACAAAATTCCCCATCGCCTTCAAGGGAATTGCTCCCCGTGCCCAAAAAAAAATTCCGAGCCAAAGCCCTGGATGTCGAGAAGTGTTTGGTTATTCTCTGGAGACCACTTCTTCTAACAAGATTACAGGGCTGCAGCTCTGCCGTGAGCTGTTGCCAGTGCAAAGCCTGGGCCTCATTAAAACGTACCCCATAAACGTTAAAAAATTTACACATAAAACATTCCTCTCGCCAAGCTGAAACCTTAAGTTTTACAGCCGCTGTTTGAAATCTTGCATAATATATAAAATTTCAGCTATTCACTCTGGGGCAATAAATCTGGTTTTATGTAACAAAGCGTCTTTGCATTTCAAAGGGTGTTTTTAACTTGCAAATTTTAGTGGTCATCTTTACAAACTGCGAGTCGTCACGGTTGGGAAGCATCCCGAAAAATCCAGGGCCAAACTCAGGTGGTGGCTCCACGACAGAGAAAGTGAATTTTTGGTTGGCAAACGACGGCGATGAGGGGTTGTGGCTGGAAAAATCCTTTTGAAAAAAATTTTTTTGGCCTTTTTGGGCTTTTTTTCCCCACTTTCTTGTCCTCCTTCCCAGTTGGCACAGGCAAAGTGCAAGGTAGAGGCATCGCGCCCTGGCTCTCCGCATCCTCCCAGGGCTCAACGGCCATGAAAGTCAATATTCAAGGGCAAAGGCAAGAAGACCTGACACATATATGTATAAAAAATAAATCTCTCAATTATCTCAGCTCATTTGCTTAGGGTCTCATTTTATGTCCCTGCTCCGCTGCGTCGTATATCTGTCCGGATAAAGAGTTACAGTCGGACGGCGTACGTGCGCGGGGTTGTAAAAAATACAGATGCTGAATTAATTGACTGTGTGGCACTCGGCAGCTGATTGAGTTGATAATGGTGAGATCTGACCTTTTTCTAATTTCTAATTATGTGCATCTCGGCGGTGAGGAATACATGACTCTTATTCTAATGATAGCTAATGCCGCTGGCCTTTTCATCCCTGCTTTGCCATCACTGATTTCCAGGGAACTGACGGCGTTACAAAAAGAAAACATGCAAAAAAATAATAAAAAAAAAAAAAAAAAAGGGACAATGTCAACAGGGAAAAAGTGTCAGCTCGGGAACAGGTTGAAATAAGTGCTGAGTTTTGAGCACTGCAAGAGTTTTTCATCCAAAATTCCCTCTGGTTGGCGCTTCCCACCAATAGGAAGAGTCCTCCTTCATCATCACGTTAACCATCTCCTCTGTCTTGATGGAAACCAACCACATCGAGTGATTTGGATGGCTTTTGGAGAAGGTCTGGGAATTGGATGGAATATATACATGCAGATATGTCTTAGAAATAGGGCAAAAATACACACACACACATAGATATATGTATGAAGATGAATATATCCAGTGCTGCAAGGTCATACATGGGGTCAATACAACTGCCCGTGGTCAAATCTCACCTTGGCAGCACAAGTTGCTCCAAAACATGCCCCTAAAACATTATTGGTGTGGGTTTTTTTAAGAAACCAACAAAAAACTGAGTTTAAAATAGCCTCTGTGGACACACGTCCTACACTGACCATTTCCTGGAGATGTTTCACCTTGATACATGTAGGGATAGGTTCTCCTCCCTCAAAATTTTATATCTTTTTATTTTTAAATAAACCAGCTTCGGCTGGTTCCATCTCTCTCTTCTTGCTACATCACTGCGCCCATTTTTAGGTAATTTAATGCGATGGGGTTTTTTTTTGGTGCACCTCAACATTGGATGCATGTTCAGTCCCCAAACTGAAATAACCCAAAACATTGCTTTTCGTGGTTGCTCATCCCGGAGCGATGGCTGTTTCTGGCTACACTGCAAAACGGGTTTAGAAATCTCCAAACAGGGCTTTGCACAGCCTGGAATTTTTTTTGCAGGGCTCTCCACAGACTGCCAAGCCACTCTTGATTTAGAGATGTTGCGAAACTCTCTTCCACGAGCTGATATCAGGCACAAAAAACCCGCAGGATTTTACTCCATCTTGAAACTGTCTCTTGCTTTTCTAGGGAAGCGGTAGCTTTTGCACGTGGACGTGCATTGCTTGTGCTTCTTCCCTTCGTGATAGGTCATCGAACGTGACCACCTTGAGATCTGTCATACTTGGAGAAAGCTGCCTGTGAACTGCCTGGTGCTGCTTCATTTCTGGGATGGAAATCCCTCTGCTACACATCCCAGGGGACATGCCAACCAGTGGGGAAGGTGTTTTGCACTTTGCATCATCAGAGGTGGGCAAAATTGCCAATTACTTCTTTTGACCCTAAAGATTTGCTTTGTGGGCATGCCAGGATGGTGCCAATGACCTGTCTACCCACATGTTTGCCATGGAGACCACCTGTGGAGTCTTTCTGGACAAAATAATGGGATTTGGGGATGTTTCCTGAGGTCCCCACAAGAGAAAAGCTCCATCCCAAGCACCTTGCAGCAGCAATGGGTACAGTAGGAAACTTGGGTTTCTATGACAGGGAAGCCACCAAAAACAATCCAAAGTGTCCTAAATCATTGCTATGCATCACCGTTTTTGGAAAAAGCTCTTATTTTGTCTTGTTTCTAGGACAAGAGCTGGCCATCACACTTGGAACAAGATGGTGCCAGCCAAGGACACAGATGCTATTGCATGTTGCACCGAAGAGCAGTAATTCCTGCAGAGACTGCAAGTTCTGGTGCACAAACCAGCCACTGGGCTCCACTGCTTCCAGCAAACACGCTGACCCCAGGGCATTTGTGTGGGAAACGAAGCAAAAAAATGGGCAGGGGTCTGTTCTCCCAGGGGATCTATGGAAAAGGTCCCAGAGAAGGTCTCACAAGGTCTACAGAGAACATTGCCAAGATGGCCAACACTACAAATGGAGCCCAAAGAGGTTGCCCAGGGTGGTAGATCTTCATAGTTTGTTCCTCACCCCCTACCTTCTCCCTGTCCCCCAAAAACCATCTGCCAAGCCCCAGCTGCCTCTACCAGGTTGTCCAGCTCAGGGTCATCGCTGAAGAAGGGCTTGTGCTCCTGCTCCTGCTGGTGAACAAAGTTCTCTATGTCGACGTCAAAGCTGGCCGAGGTGATGCACTCAGAGCCCTGCGTCGCCTGCTCGCACTTCTCAAAGAGCAGAGTCAGCAGCGGGAACAGCGGGTGTCTGCAGAGGACAAAGGAGACCCCCCATCACGCACACTGGTTTAGGTCCCATGTCCATTTCCACCCCACACCATCCATCCATTCCCTCCCAGCTTGCAAGAGCCTGGTGGTGCAAACCTCACTTCCAAGCCAATGCTGGAAGCGCTCCCTCCAGACCTTCCCCAACAACAAAAAAAGGTTAAAAATTGCAAAATTCACCATCTTCTCCCCCAGGCAATGACCTCTCCCAACATCTTGGTGCTTTCCACCCTTGCACCAAAGCCGGCATTCCCAAATGTTTTGCCATGGGCTTTGGGGCGGCTGTCTTGGAGGCATCTGCTATCCTGGTGGCTTTGCATGTTGGGGATCGACTCCAGCACCCACTCATCTCTCTTGGTTGGAGATGCCAGAAGGAGGTGAGCTGGTATTTCTGCGTGCCCGCAGCATCCTATGGACGGATCTTGCTGTGGGTTTCTCCTCCACTGAGAGGTCCCATCAAGCACATCCATGTCTGTCCATGAAGACGGGTCAAACCCCACTTCTTTCTTACACAGGATGATTCTTGGAAAACAAAGATTTGCAATTCTTGCAAATCCACAGTTCACTCTACGGATTCAAAAACAGGCTCGTGATTCTTGCAAATCCACAATTTGCTCTGATGATGCTAAATTGATGCAATATAAAATGCCAATATACACACAACACCAAAGCACGTGGAGAAGAAGGGGATGAAGGCCACGAGGCACTGCAACCCTCACTGAGCCTCTCCAGCTGTGCAAATTTAAAAAAAAAAAAGAATTTATGGAGTCTTTCAGGGGAGGCATGCAAAATTCTGCTCCAGGGATGGTCCCCCCCAGCACCCCCATTATCCCAGCGCAATGGGATTTGCTCCACCGTTTTATCTCCAAAAGATGGTCCAAAAGATGATTACGAACCACTTCCCGCCAGTCTTTTCTAAGCCGGAGCCAGGCGAAGGGGTTAAACCCCTCGGCTAAGTCTTCATTTGCAGCCGCTAATACTGCAGCATATTATAGTTTAATCTGTCCTGATCCCGGTTTAATGCAAGATTCGCTGAGGCTGGAGCAGAGAACGGGGAGGTGGGGGGCGGGGGGAATAATTTCATAATTTCGGCAGCCCCGCCGGGGCTTAGCTGAGGGATATGAAAGGCAAATTCCAGGCAGCGGGCAGAATTATTGGGGCTTATCAACCGGCAGCTCAGTGGCAGGTGCCCGCTGCCATTTCCAGAGCCGCTCCATCAATTAGGAGCAAAGGCACGGAATTACCCCAAGGATGGGCTGGGGAAGGGGGGGTTGGCTGTTTGGGTTTTTTTTTTGGGGGGGGGGGGGATATTGCATCCTCTGAGCAATTTGTAGCCCCTTTGCTTTGAGGGGGTTGCATCAACCAAGGGGGGATTAAAGGCGCTGCCAGCATCGCCCCGCACTCGTCGGTGTTAATAATTGGGGCAGCGCTGCTATCGACCCCCAGTGTCTGGGAGTGCTGGGGGGAGAAGGGGGGGGCACATGGCACATTTTCAGTTGGAAAAAAAATATGAACTAAAATAATCCAAAATAAAATAATTAACTAAAATAACATAATAACCTAAAATAAAATAATAAAACTAAACCGATCCAATCAAAGCAAATAAAAAAGAAATGAAAATAAAATAAAGAATAAAATATAATAAAACAAACAAAAAAACCCCAAAACCCAAACCAAAATGCAATCAACTAACATAAAAACAACTAATAACATAAAACAAAACAAGGGGGAGGCGGAAAACCCGCAGGGGTGTGTTAAGGGAGAGCACTGAGCCCCCAGCCCAGCGCAGTGTCCAGGAGCGGTGCAAGCGGGGTTTCTGCCACCAGCTGGATTGGTGTTGCAATCTTTTTTTTTTTTTTTTTTTTTAACTTCTTGCATGCAAAAAATCATCGCAGTTTTCTCCATCGCCAGCCTTCCTGTGGCCATGGCAGGCAGAGGAAGGGACGGGCCACCACGGGGGTTTGTAGGTGGAGGTCGTGATGTGAAAATTGAGAGCTGAATCCCATCCTTGCTCTGACATTTGGGGGGGGGGGGGGGGAAAGATAGATATCCAGGATAAACAAGAGGATTTTCCACACTGCAGGTGTTACAGAGGTAGAGAATCACCCCTACAGCACAAGGAAGGGTTTTGGGGTGGAAAAATCTGCTTTTGCCCAATACGGTTTTGCAAAATCCCCCCCCCCCCCCTCCTTTTATTTTTTTTTTTTTCAGGGAATCCTCCTAATAAAAGGGCTGAACCGGCCCTGACATTTTCCTGCAGGAGAGAGGTCGTTTGCAGCCACTAATAAAAAGGATTCGACACGGGCTAATAAAGAGAAATGAATTCCTCTAATGGCCTAATTTCGCACCTTCAGCAGGGCTCTGCCCGCGAGCTGGTGGCATCCTGGGCACGCCACAACATGGATTTTTTTTTTACCCAGCTCCAGTATACCCCTTTCCCCCTAAAAAAATAAAATCATCCCAAAAACCAAAACCAAACAAAACTTAATGCAAAAAAATTTCAGCCATTTCCCACTTGGAAAAATCCAGTTTGTGGTGCTGGGGGGTTTAAGTGTCAGTTCCTGCAGGAGCATCTTCTTCACTGGTCCAAAATCCGTCGGGAAGTCCCAGCCCCGCTGTTGCATAAAGTCAGGAAAATCCATCAGCTGGGAAAAACCAGGGATGCTGCTGGAGCAGCCCCTGCGAAGATGCTCTCACGCCAGGCAGGGAGGGAGAGGATTATTTTTTTTTTCTCTTTTTCTCTTTTTTTTTAATGGATGATAAACCTCCCACTAGAGCATAAAACCCAGTGGGGTGACTCGTCCAGCATTTTTCATATTTCCCATCGCGTTTTCCCAGCGATTTCCCTCCTGGATCATCAACTGACGCTTACAACCGATGCCTTCTGCCTTGGTGCAACTACTGAAAATTAACAAATATCCATCGTTTCTAGTGGAGGGGCTAAAAAAACCCCTGAGACATACACAGTCCATATTATCTGCTGTAGAGGGGAATATTCCAATTTTGCACACAGCAAAAAAAGGCTCGTTGGTGTGGGTTTAGAGATAAAAATGTATCTGGGAGATAGTTTCGGCTGGGACACAAAAATAAGCATCCAGGTTTGGGCAACCAAGTCCACGCGTCGGACCAACCAACAATTTTTTCCCCACTTTTCAGGGTGGGAAATAGCTGCAAATAGGTGTTTCTGGCATTTTTTTGACCTTCAAATAAAAGCTGTGGAAAGTCCAAAGGGCTTTTTGGTTTCTGTTATCCCAGGAACGCTGCAAACCCCTCACCGCAGTGCAAAGGAAAGGGGGGGGTGGTGGTGTTCTTGAATGACCCTTTTTGCCTGGAGAAAATTATTTCCACCATTGGAAAAAAGTCTTGAGACCCACTGCGAATAATCCTTTGCATTTCCTGGGAAACCGGCGGGTTTATTCCATGCCTTCATCCGCCTTGCCAGACCTTTCAAACTCGTAATATTTGATTATTTGGAGTCAAAATATTTTAATTCCTTCATTTCCAAGCTGCGTTTTTTTGGTTCACGAGCCCCCGCAGCCCTAGCCATTAACAGGGGGTTAATCCTTAACCTTAAACCTTAATCCTAATTATATTATAATATTATACATTGCTGTTTTACATCACTACTGTATACATTATAATATTGTAAATAATTACTTATCACTTATATAATTACAGATCACTTATACAATTATACTATTTACATAATTATAATGTTACTTATTGCAATTAGACAGTAACATTACTGCATATATTACATTATATATTATTATGTCCAAAGTATCAAAAAAAGGGGACTGAAGGGGCTCATCTATCCTGCACCTGCAGCTGCCCGCACCCCGTATGGATGCATGAACTTCATATTCCAGGTCAATACATGACTTACTCCTTCTGGGTTCTTTTTTGGCCCCAAATCACATGGTTTTGAAAAAAAAAAAAAAAAAAAAAAAAAAAAGGGTAATTTTGGGGTTTGGGGGAGCGACTGTTTTGTAGTTGGGGAGATGCTGCAACACCAGGTCCAGGAAGGAGCTCCACCCCGTTCTTACCGATAGTTCTTCTTGCTAGAAAGGATCTAACCGCTAATCATCCCGTTCCTGTATGTTAATTAATGCATTAGAATAATAATGAATTAATAATGCATTATAATAATGACTTCATCAATGATCCGATGCATTAACCAACGCATTTAGTTAACGCATCGCTGAATCGATGCATTAGTAAGGCATTACAATAACTGACGCATTAACGAAATAATGCATTAATGAATGCATTAATTAATTAATGCATGCTGACAGTAGCCTGCATCCATCACCTGTAGACGGCTCGCTTGTCGGCCTCCAGCTGCGCCTGGGGGTCGCCGGCCGTGGTGGGTACCGGGGGGTTGGTGGCCACCGCCGGCGCAGCGAGATGCACGGGCTGTGCCTTGGTGGGCTGCTGGGCTGTGGCCGTCATCTGAGGGGGGGAAGGAGAAAATAAAGGAGAGGGAATAAAAAAAGGAAGAAAACAAAACAACGCTGGGGTTTGTCGCACTTTTCCACTGAGTTGTGCAGCCTTTGCGTCGGGTTTTTAAAACTGAGGAGGAGGCAGCCCCGTGGTGGGGCTCTGAGCAGGATGGTTTGGGGGGAAGTAAAAATATATTTGAATTTTTTCTAAGCCTGGAAACAGCAGGTTTTTCCCACTTTTTTTTACTTGGGGAAAATACAGGAAAAAATTCCAACATGCTTATTGCACCAGCAGCAAAGCAAAGGCGGGGGGTAATTTATTAAGGGATGCTTTGCAGAAGCCCCAGATTAAATCAGCTGCAACGCTGCTGCTCGCCAAGATTTTTTTCAAAGCAGGTATTATTGTCTAGACACACAGGCATTTGAAACTTCCTTCCAAAATTACATGAGCCTCTTCCAACTCGCCAAGCCCAGGAATGAGTCATTTTTGCCCGCTGAGAAGCCAGCCAGAAAAAAAATCCAACCTTTTTTTATTCCCCCCCCCTATGCCCTGATCACCCACCTTCAACCCCGATGCTGCCCCAGATCCCAACGCTGAGCCAAATCACATCGGCTATGTCAGAAATCATTCCACTAACTCACGTTTTGGTTTTTTTTTTACAAAAAGTTGTGATTTAGTTAGATATATATGGATTTACAATGTGAAACGCGCGCGTGCCCCTGCCTGTGCAAATCACTGGGCATCCTTCCAGCATCACCCCCAAACCCCCACCCCCCTGTGTACAGGACTGCATCTATGTAGGGGGCAATCACCACTTAAAATTAATTGCACTCAAATCTGAATTATCTGCAGACAGGTCCAAGATCTGCTGTGCAACACGTAGCTTTACCTTTGAAAGATTGGGTTAAAAAAAGAGAAATTCCGGGAGAATTTGGATCGATTGGGGTTCAAACGCATCAGCAACCCCCTGAATGTGGTGCATTTATCCCAAAATCTCAGTGGAAAATTAACGCAAAGTGGGTGTCTCACCTGCTTTGGTGTCAAAATGGTGTAAAAAAATTACCATTTGCCTGTTTTCACTGGTAAATTTTTGACATACCCCCCCTTGAGCTGGGTAGGGAAAGGAAGCCTCTGCTCTTGCTAAATGTAATTTATTTATTTTATAATATACTTATACATTCATTTCTGTTTAGCTATATATAATTAAAAAAACAGATATTAATTATTTTTTTTGGTTTATACGTATATATTTATTTCTGGCTTTATATAGTAAGAAAGTATTTTTATATGATTTATTTATTTGCCTAACTACTTATATATTTACTTCTGTGCTTATGTACACAGAAATAAAATATTATTTAGTATATTTTATCTATTTATTTATTTATTTAATATCCTTCTGTAATCCTTTCTGTGGTCATTTATATATAAACAAAAAATTATATATATGTATGTATATATAAACACACACACATACATATATATAAAAATACGTATATATTATACATGTGGATGCCCACAGTCTTCACCAGCCAAACCCACCCTTATACCCAGGTTTTTGCCACGAAAAAAGCAGATTTCTCGCTTCCCTTAAAAGCTGCATAAAGCCAAGCTGGGCCAAACCCATGACACCTTTGCTTTTAAAATGTTTGACTTTAATATATCCTGCCTGACCTTTTGCTGCCAATACAGCGCCTTTATTTTTTTTTTTAATCTCCTTTATTGTTCATAACTCCAAAGTTTGGCTCTGGCACCTGTAAATTCACCCAGTGCTATTTAATTTCTCACTCTCCCAGCCTAGAAGAGGATTTCCACCCCTTTTCCCTTCCCTGCTGCTAAATAAAATAAGCGAAAATTTGGGGTTCCCTCCCCGTTCCTGTCTCCCGTTTGGATTTCTCTTTTTCCCCCCTATTTTCTAAGCCCAAAAGGCAAGTGGATTTTGGGATGCTCCAGCCATGCCATCGAATATCCCCCCATCCCCTTTCTCTTTTCCCCCTTTTTTCTCACTGTTATCTCCCGTGAAAATTACTTTTTTTAAGGGGGAAATGGCTTTTTATTCTCGCTCGTTTTTCCTTTTTAATTTTTTCCCCTCGTCACGTCATTTACCAGGATGCTGAAGCCTTTTTCGCATCCTGCCCCGAAATCCTGCCAAGTTGGCTGTTTCAAGCCAAGTCTGCAACTAATTGGGCTATTACCCCCTAAAAAAAAAGAAAAAGAAAAAAAAAGCCTCCTCTGCGGCTCCGTCAAAGCCATTACCTCACCTTGTACTAAAGAAAATACAAAAAAAAAAAAAATAAATAAGCTCAAGTCAGCGGAAAAAAAAGAGGTGAGAGGATGCTCAGATAGGGATGCTGGACAGGGAGGAAGGCAAAAATGCAGCCAAAAATGGCTTTACAGGTAGCAGGTGGGGATGGGAAAGGAGGAAAAAGGCAGCAGGATCCTGGCTCGGGAACACGAGCATCTCAGCAGGTGGAAAACGGGGGAATTTGGGGGGAAAGGGGCTGGATTTGGGTATGAAAGTTGCAGGTGTTGAAAAAAAATGCAGGTGGGGATTTATTCCCTGCCCCACCCAAAATGGCCAAAATTATTTGCAGATGGGGAAAAAATAATAAAATTAAAAAAAAAAAACCAACAACCAAAAAGGGGTGAAAAAATGTACAAAAAATCAGGTACAGTGAGTATGCTAAAAAAAAGTTAAAAAGGTTAAAACCCATGCAAAATAATTACGTTAAAATATGTAAAAATGTAAAATAAAATGTTAAAAAATACGATTAAAAATATGGTTTCAAATCTTTTTAAAGGAAAGGAAAAAAGAAGGTAAAAATAAAATTGGGGTGGTGGAAAAAAGGCAAACCCCCCCCCCATGCTTTTGTGCAAGACTCCCGGTTGAAGCTAAGATTTTCGAGGCGCGCATCGCTCCGTGATGTGCATCACCTCCCCGTCCCTTTGCAGACGGGATTTCTGGGATTTTTGCTTCTTTAGGAAGAAAATCCTTTGCTGGAGCGAGCGGCTGCTCACCAGGCACCGCGGGGGCTTCCCACAGGTTTAAACGCGATAATCCCCCTTGCTTTCGGGTTTTTTTGAAGGCTATGGCCAGATACATCAACTCTAGAGAGCGACCACAGGGACGAGGTCTTCAGGGCAAGAAAATCTCCTAAATCAGCGATATTTCCCCTGGTCCTGAGCATTGCACTGGGAAATTTCTCTTGGGCCATCACCCGTGCTGAAATCTGGGGGTCTGAGCCCAAAAATGTGCCCAGGACACCAGGAGTTGGGGGTTTTCATTGATCCTACTGAAAAAATCAATGGCATCAGGCAATTTTTAATCTGTGATTGTCTTCAAAAATATTTTTTATCCTTTTTAAAAAAAAAACTTGTATTTTTATATTTTTCCATCGTTGTTCCTGATATAATCACCTAAAAAGCACTTTTTTTGGGGTGGGGGTGGTAAAGCTGCTTTTATCCCTTTATGTGTGGAAAATTCTGAAAAGTCAACATCGCCACCCCATTTTTAATACTTTTAAAAAATATAGTTATATAGCAAGTAAATGAATATTATTATTTTTTTCAGTTGTCCATGATGTAACCGCCTAGAAAGCACTTTTAGGGGAGGCAAAGTTGCTTTCATCATTTTCCATACCTATTTTTAAAGCAAGCTCTTTCTGCTAACAATGAAATGGCTGAAGCCTTTCTCTTAGCTTTTTCTTTTAATTTATTACGGAAAACATGCAGATTTTTATGCAGACTCTTTAATTTTCAACAGGTAGAGTTGCCTGGCCAGTGTGATCACGCTCGGTATAAATGATGCTCCTTATTACCCCCTTTAGCAGAACCAGGTGATTATTAGATCTTTTTTTTTTCCTCCAAAATGCTGCTTTTCCCACCATTTCTGCTCCCTTTTAGCCAAATGCTGACAGTGAGGGTGATAGCTTGCATAGCCTCTGCAGTAAAATATTAATGCAAAAATCCTCCAAACCCCTATTTTAGTACTTTTCTCACCGAAACAGTCCGCTTGAGGAGGAAGAGCTGGTTGTAGCTCTGATAAATGATTTTTTTTTATTTCTCACCCACCCTCCCATCTAGGAAAAATCCCCCATCTTTAGGAAATTTGTGCAATTTACTGTTCCAACCCTTAGAAATCCCAAATTTCCCGGTGAAAAGCTCACAGCAGTCACAGCGTTGAGTCAAAGAAAAAAATTTAAAAAAGCAACTCTTGGCTGCAGCTTTTTCTCCAAACCCACTAAACCGCAGGAAAAATGCTTGAGCAACCCCCTCGATAGAGGGAAAAAGGAAGGATTTGGCCAAAACCGCTCCTGAGGGTCCCCAGAATTGAACGTATTGCGGTGAGGGGCAGGTAAGGGCCACGAATGGGGAAGGTAGAGGGGACGTCTCCATAGGATGCCTGCAGAAAATCTCAGCTATTTCAGAATTCCCTTAAATTGCCCATTAGGACTAAAACGGCGTTGCGGCTCCCCGCCGCGTAAGCGAGAAAGGGGGCGTATTTCAAGGTGGGGGGGAAGGAAAAAAAAAAAAAAAGGAAAAAAAAATTGGAAAAAAACCCCCCACCTTCTCGGAGCAGAGCAGTGAAGCGAGCAAATGATGACACAGAAGTTGGAGGAGCCATAAAAACCCCACCGAGGTGTCATTTGTGAGAAGTGACCTTTTCCCACCGAAGGAGATGAGCGGAAAGGAGACCCGGGTGGCTTGGGGGGGGGGTGGTGTTAAAGTCGATTTATTTATTTTAGCTTGCAGAGAACAAGGCTGATTTTTTTTTTTTTTCCTGGGAAGGGAGATTTTTGTGCTTATGCAGCCAGCAAATGGGGGAAACCCTCAAAATTTCCCATATGAACCCCCCAAAAAAGCTGCTTTGAACACGGAGCCGGTTCAGTGCTCAATCCAAATCATCCCCATTCAGTCACTGTAGCCAGGAAAGATGGAATTTGTGAATTTGCCCCTCCGAAAAATCTCGGGATGGTCTGCAAGGCATGGAACTGCCTCCAAAATCCAACCCCAACCCCACATCCAGCCCACTGGGGTGCTCCAGTAGAGCTTCTCTTGGACAAGCCCTTCTTTTAATAACTTAACTCCATAAAGATGCTCAGAAAAGTTATTCAACCCCTTAGAGCAACACTGGAGGTCAAGTCTTCCCCCTCTCCACCACCAGGTTGCCAAAAAACGCCGTAAAAATAAACCAAAAGGCCATTCCTATGGCTAAACCAGGATGGGTTCAGCCAGATGTTTCCCCTTTCCATCTTACTAACCCACTGGCTGCAAACACGCTGGTGTGTCACCTCTCCAAGACGACCCCATGACCCCAAAATAAGCCAGGAAGAGGAAAAAACCCCAAATTGTTGGACCCTTCAATCCTGGAGATGGTGTCAAGAAGGGTTTAAATTTCTGCCAGTCTCTGAAGAGAACGTTTTGGGGTGAAATACTTCGTAACGGTCATTATTTTGGAAGGCAGGATAATTAACGCAGGAGCTGGGTGTCACAGGGGGTCTGGAGGAGCTCAGGGGTGCTGGGGGACACTCACCTGCGGGGTGTCTTGGTAGGGAGGAGGGGGCACCGTCTGGGTGGCCATCATCGTCAGAGCCGGTGCCGGGGAGACATGGTGCATCCTGGGTGGGAGTCACATCGAGAACCTGCGGGCGGGAGAGATGCCATAGGATTAAGGGGGATCTCCCCCAGGAAAAATCTTGCAGAAAGAAGAAAAAAAAAAATGGGGGGTGGGGGGAAAAAGGAGAGCTGACATTTCTCGCATGAGCCCCCTGGCACAGTGCTCCACTTCTGGAAGAAAGTGCTTCCACTTTCTGGAAGAAACCCAAGGTGATTTTGAGGACTATGTGAGATTTGTGATTTGGGGTAAGGAGTGCATCGGGGTGAAGAGAAGAGGGTCACGGGCCAGAAGATCTTCCACTGGAGAGCAGCCAGACCAGGGCAGAGCTCTTGAAGATGATGGCTGCCACTGGCGACCCTCACTGTATTTCCCCCCTTGGGAACCTTGGTGCATCCAGGGCATTTTCTTTCCGCTCCTCATGCCTCTAACCACAGCACCTAAAAGAGGATTTCCATCCCCTTTCCAGTTATTCCTCCTTTTTTGGAAGCAGGAAGACAAGTCATAAATGCAAAACTTTCCGTTTTCTGAAAATATACACTAAAAAAAAAACCCAGAAATTGTGTCTCTCTGCTTTTGGCCACCATGGAGTCACATCCTCAAGCACAGCATGCTCATTCCAAAGGGACATTGAATATCCACTGTTGGGTTGACCAACACAGTTAACTCCTACGTTGAGTTGACCAACACAGTTGACTCCGGCGTTGAGCTGACCAACTCTGTGGCGACTGAATACACAGAAGTGAGGAAAGAGGGTTCAAACCCTCACTTGATCTGAACTGGGGACCAAACTCTGCTTTTGCACGTCCCATATGGACATCCTGGAACCCAGGAGGCAGTCTGAGACGTGCCACCCTCAACCTCTCTTGCTCTGCTTTCCATAAATTCATAGTTATCTGAGGGGGGAACAGATTTTTTTTTTTTTTTTTTTTTTTTTTTTTGTATCTTCAGGTGCCAGGAAATGGGGAAAAAAAGAGAGGCACCAGGAAGGGATAAAACTGTTGAGGAGCTCTTGGCTGGATGCTGTCTCCAAGGGTAAACCTACTAGCAGATGTAACCAAAAAAGCAACTCTTGACCCCAAAACACCTCCTCTCTGATTATTTCACTCCAGCTGTGTGGTTGCTTCAGAAGAAAAGCCAATAACCTTGATTAAATCCTCAAAAAAAAAACCTGTCCTGAGTCCTTTGTGAGGCTCTGAGCTCTACTTTGAGCCAACTCACAAAGCCACCTAGCAAAAAAGCCCGAGAGCCTCCAGAAGTGCATTTCTCCCTGCAGTGACCCATTTTGGTAAGAGATGACCCCATCCTGTTGCGATGCCCATCAATGTGTTGGGCTCCCCATCAGCTTCTCATCTGGAGAAGAGCCACAGCTCCATCCCATGAAGAAATGCAAAAAGTTGTGTAAAGTCCTCCGATATTGTGAGGGAATCTACCAAAAAATTGCGCCAGCGTCACTTTTGCTGTGAACTGGTGGCACCCAGGATGAAACGCGCTCGCGTGGGGCAGAGGAACGGGGACACCCATGAGTTCAAGAAAAAACAAGGCACATTTGGGGTCTTCAGATAGGTCTCCACTGTTTTTTTGGGGAAAATTCACAATATTTTGGTCTCCTCCACGAGGTCCACAGTTGTTTGGGAGAAGATTCACAACATTCTGGTCTTCTCCACAAATTTTCGGGCTTGACAGGAACCACCAGGTACCAAGTGCAGAGATGCAACGGAAAGCCAAGTGATGTCTGCATGCATCAACCACTCTTATTATTTTGCATTACAAATTAATTGGGTTTTTTCACTTTGCACTACTACAGGTGACCCATGAATTGAGGATTAAGAGAGCACACCCAAAATCCTGTGCATTGGGAAGGTAGACCCGCGTCCTTGCATGACACAGACCTCTTGCAGCGAGAAGGATATTGCATTTATGGGATTAAAACGATGCTTTTCATCTGTTTTCCCCAACAGCAAACTAGTGGGAGGCCAAATTATCCGCTCCTGAGTGAACTCCAGCTTAAAATCTTCAGTGTCCGATGTCAAAACCCAGCTCGCAGCTGCAGGCACGCAAGCATGCGCATCCTCGAGGGGAATACCAAGGGGAAAACCTCCCCACCAGAAATAGCTGCAGCTGGAGAAAAGCAGAATTTAGCACTATAATGGTCTAGACATCTCAGTAAGAAGCTAAAAAAAAATAATTAAAAAAAAAAGAGATGGCTATTTTGGGAAAAAAAACCCTGCTTGGCATCTATTGTTCATGCCAGGAGTGAGCCTACCTCTAGCGCGTGGCAATTTCTGGTGGGGTGCAAGCTTCCTGGACGAATAATTTCCCAGAAGATGGCAGTCCGGAGCCCAATTTAATTGCCAAATATCATCTAACCTGCTAAAATCAAGCCTTTCGCCGAGGCCTTATGGGTGTTGATTTGTTTGGAGAATAGGACTTAGAGCCAAATGTTGTGTAAAAAAAAAAAATAAAAAAAAAAATGATAAAAATGAGAGACAGCTGTTGCCAATAGTGGTATATTTATCTGGGGGGAAACAAATGCACTTGGGTGCCATAAATATCTGGGGAAGCGCCTGGTGCCCGCGGGAAAAGCTGGACGGGTGTTTCACGCTGGAGCCCCCGGCCATGAATCTCGGGATACGATACAAAACTGTCAGCCCCATGGATTTATCGGCAGTCAAATGCAGAGAAAGGTGGAAAGCTGCTATTTTATGCATTAATCCTTTCTTTTTTTTTCTATTTTTTTTATTTTACGCATTAATCTGCTCCTTTCCCCCCCCCCCTCTTTTTTTCCCCCCACCTCTTAAATCAATTCAGCCACATCAGCTCTTGACCATAGGCATCCAGATGATGGAAGGAGCAGAGCATCGCCAACCCCCCAGCAACCCCCTTGCAGAACAGGGCAAGGCGATGATCAAATCTTGGGCAAAGAGAAGATTTTGGGGGGGCTGGGGGTCGAGGAGGGCAGGAATCGCAGCCAACTCTCAGGGCGCTTGCACCGAGGAACGAAATGGTGAGCAATAAAACCCCATAAAGGCTCCTTCATTTCCGCCAGCAGCAGTACTTTAGGTTTTGGCAGCAACCTGAGATCAAAGTATCCTAAATTTCCTTATGAAATAAAATTATTTCAGCTATTGCTGAAATATCGCCATTAAGTTGGAAATGTATTTCCCAAAGAGCTTGCATCTACCTAAAAGAGCCTCAGATTTATAGGCTGCTTTTTTTTGCCAGCAATATATTATGTCCTCTTTCAGATAAAAATAATTAAAGATTAAGTTGAGAAGTCAAGCTGGTGGGTTTTTTTCAGCGTGGTCACTGATGCCTTAAAACATTTAAAAAATCCAAGTATTGCAGACAGTCATCCACACCCCCCCAGGTGAGTATGACCTCCTTGATTAATGAAACAGCCGCAAAATCACATTAGAAATAGAACTGAATGCAAAAAAAATAAAAAATCATATTGTTGCGACTCCACATTATCATTTTTAATGGCTAATATTATATTAGCTTTGCAAGGTGCAACTCCTCTTTCCAAATCAGTGGGAAAATGGGGACAGTTTTTTCTAGCTCCTTCAGCAGCTTCTCCCTCAGAGCCAAACATGCAATTGATAACGGAGGATCCCACGTCAGAAATCAGAAAATCAGCTTTTCAGGCGTTTCCTCTTCTCTACCCAAAGTTTCAAATTTATTGGAGATACCTGAGGATCTTTTTTTCCAGCCATGGGACGGTATTTCTCTGTATTAAAAAGCAGGCTGCCTCTTCTAACGGTTTGCTTTTTTTTTTTTTTTTTTTTTTTTAAGAGGGGACACTTTGGAATTTGCAGTGATGCTGTGCTAGCCATGCTCCCTCCCCAGCAGGCTGCAAGTTTTTTTATGTCACCGTCTTCACAGAGGGCTTGTGCGTGCTGAAGTTTATGATATATGCATTCATCTAGGTTAAAATGAAGAAATATAGCTGAGGGGGGAGGGAGAGGCACCTCCAGAGAACGATACATCTCGCTCTGAACTGCCAGCAAGGACAGGTTCACCCTCGGCGGGTGATGCTGACTCTTCATCGGCCATAAAGTGAATCGAGAGCGACCCTCCTGCTCTTCAACTTCTCCTTTCTACCCACCAGCCTTCACCCTTTTTGCTTGTTTTTACCAAAATTCATCCGTCACCCTGAAAGATGAACACAAGCTTTTCACAAGCTATTCGAGGAACCCCCTTGTGCCACCCTGAACTCAGGAAAAATAAACTGAATGCTATTAAATGATTGAAAATGTGGAAGAATCCCATTTTTCAAGACGACATCACCCATTCCCGGTTATTCCTCATGTTCAAAGTTGCTTCCAAGGGGGCTCACACAATGCCTCACCCGAGGCTCTCAGGAGCATCTGTGCAAGAAATACCACCGAGTATTTTTAATTTTTTAGGGATATTTGGTAGCCAAGTTTCCTCTCCCCAAACCCAGGAAGTTTTTTGCACTGGGAGCATCCTTTGCTTTCAGCCAAGATGCTGATTCCGTAAATTCTGATGTCCGTACCCTTCCCAGCATCCAGTTATTTCCCAACAAAAAAGGACGAAGCGAGTCCGCACTTCTGCTACAACCATGGGCTAAAGCAGATGGACGCTGGGTATTTCTGCAGGATAAACCCCAGACCAGAGCAAACCGTTTGGCAATTTTTCTCCTAAAAAAGCTCTCGGCAAATGCATAAGCACCAGGGTAAAAGGGAGAGGGAAATGCCGTGTTGGACAATGCCAAAAAAATCCTGCCAAGCACCAGTTTGGTTCATCAGTGGCTGGGACATCTCCCCTGGGTACGGGGGAAACAGCATTTACTCATTTAATATTTGCAAATCCTTCTACCAACTCCAGCTCCATAGAAAGGGAGGAGCTGCTACAGCGAATTTCCAATGAGAACAACAATTACCGCTAAATATTTCTCTCCTCTCCAAAGATACCCATCCCTAAAAGGCTCCAGGGATATCTATGCAACATAAACACGAGAATAAAACCTGCAAGAGCCAGTCACAGTTTTAGTAGACAAGGTTAATGTACCTTGAACGGCAGCATTAAACAACTTTGTTCTTGGTGTTTTTTTTTTTTTTTAAGTGGAGAGCTGAGATACCTACATAGATTTTAAAGTGTTATTCTTATAAAGAAAGACCATTAAAGCACCTTCCAAAACAAACTGGCACAGGGAAACATCAAAGAAGCATCTTCAAAGTAACCTGGAAATACTTGCAGTTTGTGCAATCCAGCCCCTGGCCCAACGAAAGCTCCCCAAAGAGCAACCTGTGAATTTTTTCAGAGGGCAAATCAAAAAGCTTTGAAGCGACATGTAGCTGAGAAACCCCCCAAAACGCACAAACTTCTCTTGACGGACACGAATTGTCCAGGAGAAGTTTCTGATTGCCTTGACAGCGCTTGCAAAACACAGCGAGCAGATCAATCTCCCAACAGTTCTTCATGGCAAGCAATTAACTGTGAATAATTTATGATCAAAATCTTGCCCGACGCTTTCAAACCTTGCCTCACGCTCTTCGTTCTCCATCACTAATCCCGTGCAGGAGGAATCGCTGAGCACACCCATCCCCATCACACAAACACCAAATCTCCATCCCACGCCAGTCCTGCAACGGGAAGGTCCCAGCCCAAAGGTCCCAGCCGGGTTCAGAGGTGCTTCTTGAAGGACAAAGAAGACGATGGTAGATAAATGTGATGAGTTTTGGAGAGATGGGTTGGAAGAAGAGGCTTAAGTATGGGTCTGAGATTAACGAGGTGCTGGGAAAACAGGAGACTGGGTTTTACACATCTTCTGTCCCACCAGCAAAGGCCACATCACAGCTCTTGCTTCGAGGAAGGGCAGCCGAGAAGGAATATGCTCAAAACCAGTCTCGCTCAGCAAAAATTTCACCATCAGCCACGTTCTTTCATCCCAAACTGACAGCTGCAGTCCTCCACCGATTTCTCAGCTGCTGTGAGTCTTGCAAAGCGCAAATCAGACCAACGCCAGCGCAGAACTCAACAGAGCAGTGTGCCGATGGTTATGGCCAAGGTCCCACCACAACCTGCACAATGACATTTTGCAACCCTGGCCGCAGCCCATATATTTATTTTATAAAAAAATAAACCCTCGCCGTTGCACCCCGTGAGCAACGCTGCCGTTTTTAACAACGCCTTTGGGGGGTGTTTTATTTTGCAAATCAAAGCCTGCGGGCTTCGTGCCAATCTCCCAACACCCGCACAAGTAATTGCACCAGGTGAACACCAACAGGCACCTGCTTTTCGGTGGGCTTGCGGCAATCGGGCTAAAAGCAGCAGGACCTCAGCCGCCTGCAGAAGCGCGGGCGAGAGGGGCGCAGGAGCGTGCAAAGCATTCCCCACCCGTGGGAAAGCCTGGAAAACCCAGCAATGCCGCAGCACACCTAATAAAACCCTCTCCTCCCTTAAATCTGCCTCGTTTCTTGCTACATCCTGCCATCATGCTTGCAAATTTTCCCTTTGGGAGAGGGAAAGAAATCCCTCTGGAGCCGGCTGTTTTCCTCTTTCCCATATGGCAGATAAATCAGCGCTCCCAACTTGCTGAGTTTCCGCTTCGCATCCCTCTCTTGCAGCTCTCCGGCTCCTCCCGGTCTTCACCTCCCCGCTGAATTTCCTTTTAAAATGCAAAATTCCCCATCAGAAATGGCTCTACAAACCAGAAGAGAGAAAGGAGGTTTTCCTTGAGGCATGTCAGGCTTCCCAGGATCAGCAGAGAGTTGTCCCCATCCAAGCCCTGAGCCAAGACACCGACGATCGCAACGATTCATCGCCTCCATTTAAACATTCTTCATTTGCCCACTTAAAAGCAACTTTTCTGCCGTATTTCCAACCTCAATGACAAAAGACAGCTTTGAGACCTAACACGGTGATTTATACATGCTCCAGCTAGCACAGGAGTCACCAATAGTTTTAAACTCCTTTAATTATGCTTAACGACACTATCTTCTCCATTTACTCCAAATGGTAGACCCTAAGAGATGTTCAGCCTGGTCTGAACTTGAGACAATGAGAAAATTTGGGACAAAAAAAGGACTGGGAAGTGTTTACAGTGTGCCACCGATGTTCCAAGGTGGGGTTTTTTTCAACTTGTTTTCCATAGTGACAAAACGTATGACCTGGCCTTGGAGATGCATCTCTGGGGACGTTGGGGCTTCAGGAGGAAAGCTGAAATGGTTTTGTGCCTGGAAAATGAAGGGAGGCCAAGGGGAACCAAGTTATTTCTTGGAAGATGTCTTCAGGATAGATAATTTGTACCATTAACCATTTAGAGCAATGGCAGCCTCCTGTTCCAGAAGGTCATTAGGTGGACACCCAATCACCACGTCATTCTGTGCCTCTAGCGGGAGGTGTCTGGACCTTGCTGGCACAATTTGCTGACTAGGCTGGGTTTGGTCTTCTCGTTGGAGATGCTTTCCAGGACAGGTTGTGCTCGTGTCCTCCACAGGCTCAGTTTATTCCAAGGGGAACAACCCAATGTGCCCAAAGTACGTCGCTGAGCACCAGGCACTGGGCAGCTCGCACCAAAATATTAATTAGAAAGAGAGCATCAAGGCAGGGAGAATCTCCCCAGAAAGAGGACCTTGTGGGGACCCCAAGCCCCCCCAAAGCCACCGGAGAAGTCATTTCAAAGCAAACCTAACCTGTACCTTTGTTAGAAGGGGGGTAAAACCAGACTAATGAGAAATTCAGCTGCTTCATCACATCCTTAATCCTGGGGGTTTTTTTTGGACCAAGGGAAGGTCACCAGCAAGAATCAGGGCTGAAAGGGCAGCCTGGGGGAAATAATCCTGCCGTTATTGGCTGCTCTTTATTAAAAGGGACTTTCAGAGGAGGCAAGACTCAAAAAGCTCAAAGAAAAGATGCTCTGCTGTGCCACGGACTGAAAAAAGCTTTTGGGTTTTCCCCTGAGATGCCCCCACCCTAAATATCACCAGTTTAGGAAGGGAACAGGCACTTTTTCACGATATTTGCACAGACTGAAGGCGGCACCCCCGTTTTCAGTGACCAAAACCTTCCCTTTGCTCCTTTAGGAGGCAACTTGCTGCCAAGAGATTTTATTTTCTCTGTCACCTGCCGGGTGCCCGTGGTTTTGGCACAGATCGACACATCTGTCACTCTGTCAAGCCCTAATTTTAGCGATCAGGGTTGACTAAAGGACTGTGAGACCCCTGGTTTCACGTACATCTTATTTTAAGCTCCGTGTTTCAGTTATTTTTAGCCGGTGACCATTTCTCCACATCCTACTGACGTGCCAAAATTTTGCAGTGATAACAGCCCATATTTCAGGGTATTTTTACAAAAACATATCTGTGTTTTCCTCCAGGCTGGCTACGGCTTGTAAGGCTCTTAACAACATGTTATCAGCACTTGAGTTTTAAATCAAGACTCCCTGAGTTCTAAAAAAACCAAAAGAAAACGTATCAAAAAGGTGTAATTCCCCCTTAAATGCTCACTGGATTTAGGGAATGGGTGATATAATTTGGTGATACAATATGGAGCAGAAATTCCCCCAGATAAAGCCGCACCGAGGTCATGACTCACCGCATCCTACTCGATTAATATGTATAATTGCACAGTTAATACATATAATTTCTTAAGTAATACAAAGCAAAGCCGCCTTACCGTTTGGGGGGTGCTCAAGGAGCTGCTGCCCTGAAATGTCCTCCCGCCGCCCCGAAACCAAGATTTTCTGGGTAGGGATCACAACCTGGGAAAGCAAAGGATGAAATGGTTGAATATTGAGAGAATAATTGAGATATTAAGCTCAGGGTGAAGCTTTCTGCACTAGGGAAGGTCTTTGAGTGGTGTCAGCGAGGCTGTGGTGGGCAAGCATGCTCTTAATGCACTTTTTTTTTTGCAGGACAGTGGGGAAAATAGGAGGAATCAAAGAAAACTTAGGTGGGAGTATCCTCTTGAAGGTAGAACCAGGGCTGATGGCTGAGCTAGATCAGACCCCCAGTGTTTTGCCTGGGCAGGCGTGAACATTTCCATGGAAGGACAAAAAATAAATCAGATTTTTAGCTGTCGAACCCAGGTGTGTCCAGAAAACGAAGGCGTGCTTGCTGCTGGTCTATCCGCCAAGGATGAAGGGTGACGCAGTCTCGTCCCGTCCTTTTCGGCTCCTGGGGGATGGCAAATCCCTGGCACGAGATCTCACTGAGGGTCAGTGGTACAATCCAGGTCTGAAAAGGAGAAAAAAGGGAAAAAGCAATGGAACAGCGTTGCTGTTGGCCGTGCCACCGTTGCGCGCCGGCTGCCGCCATCCCTCTGGTTAATTATAATCTTCGCTTGAGTGTAAATGTGCTTTTATACGCGGGCTCGGATGACGGGAACCAGGGAAGAGCCATTAACTCAAGCACAGGGGAGCTCCCAGCTGCTACTGAATAGGGGAAGGTCCACACAGATGTTAGAGGTGATGTGGCATCTACCTGGGATTTGGCTTCTATGGAAGCTGGGATTTCTAGACCCACCTATGCAGATCCAGTGGGAAAAAAAAAGATGGACTGAGCAAGGATCAGCATGACCGCGGGGGTGGGGGTGGGGTGTGACTGCAGAAAAAGGAATAAAAGAGAGAAAATTCCCCAGATCTCCGAATATACATCACCTCTAGCGAGCCACTCAGATCTCCAATATACATCTGATAAATGTCCCTTGATATACATCACCTCCAGATATTACCTCTATGTTAGGTGATAAACATCACCTGAGATCTCTGATATATGTCTGATATATCTACCTTGATATATATCACCTGGTAGAGAGCTCCTCAGATCTCCCATATATGTCTGATATATGCCCCTTGATACACATAATCTCTGTTGAGCTCCTCAGATCTTCAGTATACATCTGATATATCTACCTTGATACAAATCACCTCCAGACAGCTCCTCACCGATATACATCTGACATATACATCTCTGATATATGTCACCTGGCTGGAGCTCCTCAAATCTCCATTATATATCTGATACATCTAGCACGACGTACATCGCCTCTAGAGAGCTCCTCAGATCTCTGATATATATTTGATGTATGTCCCTTGATACACGTCACCTCTAGAGAGCTCCTCAGATCTTCAATATACATCCGATATAGCTACCTTGATATACATAACCAGTACAGAGCTCCTCGGACTGCTGATGTATGTCTAGTAGATGTATAGATACACACCGCTTGATCTGCTGAGCTGCTCGGATTCAAATGCACATCTGATAGACGCAACTCTAGATACACATCACCCCTAGAGAGCTCCTCAGACCCCCAACATACACCTGAGATACGTACCATAATGCACACCATCTCCAGAGAGCTCCTCTCTGCTTATACGTCCCCAGCAGAGAGCTATACCTTGCGTGGTGAGGCTGCACCAGGGATCCAGTAGAACCGTTTCCCCTGGATTTAATCCCATCCCCAACCCCTTGCAATAACGATGCTCACATTTCCGTGCCCTCACAGCCTGCACCCATCACCGCAGCTCCAAGTAGTATGTACGTAAGTAGTAGTATGCAGTAAGTATGGAGTAGTATGGGGTAAGGACGGCTCCAAAAGACAGAAGTATACAGGGCAGCTTGTATAGGAAGTGCCATTTCTGGAAAACTGGACGTCACTGAGGCCATTGCCCAAGGAGATCTATGGAAGCAGCTGGATTTCAAGGCAAAATGGGGCAGCACCATCCCAACGTGGAAAACCTGGAGTAAGGGGCGAAAGGTCAAGATAGAAGATTATCTGTCTCTTGACTTCTAGGCAAGCGTAGGTCCTACCGAGGATGCTTAGAAGGGGCTCGAGTCCAAAACGCTTCCACCACAACAGCAGCTGAAATATTAAGGATATTTTTGATCAAGAACACACAAATCCCTACGGGCTGGAGCCTTGGAGAGGGATGCACAGGCTGATGCCAAATACACACCAAGGACCCGAGACTTGATTTGCGTTGGATTTGTCTGACAACATGATGAAAAAGTTCACGTCTTGCAGCAATCCTTAATCTCTGTAAAGACTTTCTTCCATCACATGGGAGAGAGTTTTGTCATCTGGGCTCACCCATGTGAACAAAACAATAGGACTGGAGGAAAAGGAGCAGCTAAATAAGGCTCTCCAGTGCTAAAACAGCTCTAGGAGACTGATTTCCATCCTTGGAAGCAATCAGGGCCGAGGTCTTGGGTGCTGTGTGCAGGTAGGACAAAAATATGGGTTTGTGCAGCTTCTGCAGAAAAGATGCCATATCTGTCTCCATCGTGAAGAGCACCAAGAGCCAACTCCACCGGGGACATCTCCCTGAACACCCTTGCTGAGGCAGATAAGTCTTTTTGAGCCGGTGCACACTTTTAGCAACTTCAAAAGGCATCCTTTGAAGTTTAGCGGAGGCCTTTGAAGTCTTCCTGACGCGAAAGGGAATGGAGGACATGCCTCCTTCAGGATGCTCCACCGCAGGCAATGCAAACCAGCAAGATACAGGGTGTCCCGGGCACTCGTGGTCGCATGGAGCAGGTGCCCGAGTGTCATAAATCAGACACCATTTATGACAAGCCATCAATCCCCCAAAATGCCTGAATCAATCCCCCCAAAAGCCCGAAATCCTGATCTACTTGACCTGAGTAACATCCAACAGCGGAGACGGGAACCCAGCATCCCAGGACCTCAGCCTGTACCCACGTTGCAAAAAGCCAAGAGCATCCCGGTTAATAAAGATTTAATTAAGTGTGAGGGAATGCTAATAAAGCTAACATTCAGCAAACCAAAACTGAGGATTTCTGAAAAAAAAAAAAGTCTAGGATTTTAAAGCAAGAAGCCTTTTCCTGGCTCATCACCTTGCTTCCTATGTGAGCAGACCACGATGCTTCCAACCTGCTTGTATCAATGCTGTTTACATTGTGACTATAATTTTTGGATAAATTTAATGCTGGCTCCTCTGACTTCAGCAGAAACCACAAATAGTGAAATGCCCAATAATACTGCTGTTTTCTGCCGGAGTGTTTTCATAGCCTATGCTGCACCCAGGAGCAAGCTGTACAAACCCCACACCTAGGGGACAACTGAAGAAACGCTGTAGGCATGAAAAAACCAGTATAAATGCAGAAATCAAAGCTCCAATTTCAGTTTAACTCTTTAAGGAGCTCCAAGGGCGAGTGCGACTCTCCAACACCCGCTGCCACCTGCCATGAGGACTACTGCAGTAAAAACCTTTGATTTGTTGATTTTTTTTCCCTCCCCACAGTGCAATTTCTGTAGCATCTTCCAGCCGCTGGGTAAGGGCAGGGGCTGGATGATGGGGATGCTTGAAGGTGCAAAGAGCAAGATTTCCATCCTTCCACCTCCCCAGTCCCGCAAGTTAAACCCGGTGATGCGCTAACCCCATCCTTGCTCAGAGAGAGTGAAAAGATGCAAGACATGGCCATACACCCCCAATATTTCTCTATTTCTGCAAAAGCAAAACCGTTTAGCTGCAAAACACGGTCCGGGAGAGATGAGTCCATTGGTGGAGCGCCGCTATAGGCAATTTGCATTATCCAAAGGGGGGAACGTATGGAAATATCGGACACCCCCCACACACACCCAGACGCATACATCCGGGCCCAGGGAACAAAAGCAGCCTCGCTACACCACGCCGATAAATAATGGAAAGTCAAAGTGCCCCGCAGAAGCAGCACCATACTGTTCGGCCTCAGGCGAGACGGAGGAAAATTCGGTACCCATGAGGTCTGGAACAGTGGGATTAATAACACATCAATTTTAATGCAGGGTGGGTTGTGGGGGTTTGGGTTTTTTTTTCTTTTTTTCTTTTTTTTTTCCTGCTTCACAAACAGCAAAGTGAATGTTTGAGCATCTCAGTGGGGGGTTAATGAGGACTCTGATTAGTTATTCAGATTTGCCGATGATGCTGCCTCCATCCGTCCTCGGATGGGGGAGTAACAGGAAAGGGTTTGCAGAAAAAGCTCTTAAAGACGACCTGCTTGGCTTTTGCAGCTCAGGGGGACTCACGTTTTGGGGGGGGCTCATGCTGCAGAGGTCCCAAAAACCAAAATCCTACGGCAAGCTTTGGGGCATGAAAGCACATCTTCCCATCATTTGGGGAGGGGGGTGTGAAAAGTTGCTGCACAGTGGGCCAGGTTGATTCCTGTAAGAAT
Source organism: Falco rusticolus (assembly GCF_015220075.1). NCBI lineage: Eukaryota > Metazoa > Chordata > Aves > Falconiformes > Falconidae > Falco > Falco rusticolus. The sequence goes on along the minus strand of NC_051202.1, from coordinate 5,959,603 downwards.
GGTTTGGATGCTTTTAATAAAATTGGTGTGAAACTATGGTCAGAGGCGCACCACCAAAAATGACGGATGGATGGATGCACAAATGCAAGGATGCATGGAAGAACAGATACATAGGTGCACAGATGCATGGATGGAAGGAAGGATGGACCATCCCATAAGGCACCACTTGGCTGCAAAAATGCACCATCTTCCACCGCTACAGTGCTTTACACAGCATCCCATAAAAGTCTAATTGAGCGCTTTAAGTCCTTGTGCAAAAGCAAGGAGCAAACCTCCTTCTTCTTTGCCCCAGAAACATTTTAAGCAGGTTGTGCTCACCCACTGCTGGTGTACTTTGGGGTTTATTTCCAGATTTAGGCTTTTGTTCTTCACCTGCATTAAAAAAAAAAGGGGGGGGGGGGTGTACACCTGAGAAAATAGATGGCAGGTATCCAAAACGATGCTGAGAAAAGGCTTAGAGGATGGAACCAGAGCGGTGTTTCGTGGCATTGCAAAAGGGGCTCATCAAATAAACTAGGCATTATTTTAGGATTCATTATTTCTTCATCAAGAAGAAATATTCAGGGAGGGATGTGGTGGTGACAGCACTCTTCGTGATGAATTCATCCCAGTGACGGACGCCAGGCACTTGATATCTAGTTGGGTCTAGAGACCCAGCTGGCTCCTGCTTTAAGCATCACTCAGCATTCAGCGCGGACTTTGGGGGATCAGCTCCCCACTATTCATGTCATTCCCCACAACACCTGCCTGGATCTCAAAAGAAAGCCAAACTGGAGTTATCCATCGGATTTTGCAGATGCCGGGGTTCTCCATCCCAAAGAGGCTCTTTTCCCTGGGACCGCCTCCATATGCTTCGCCTTGGTTTTAAACAGCGCGTTAATTGTTCTGAATTAACAGCTCCAGCTGGAGAAGCAAACAAGCAATTTGCAACCTTAAGATAACGCCCAACTTATCTCAAGTGATTTAAGTTTGGTTGGTTGGTTGGTTGTTTTTTTGAGGGGAAATCTCACCTTCCTGGTGGTGAAGACACTGCTCAGAGCTTGGCTAAAATCGCATCACCCAGGCGATGCACGCACCCCTTTAAGCAGCAGCAGCTATCACCAGCCAAGCACACAGCCACAGGAGGAGGTGGGGTGGTGAGCCAAAAAAAAAAAAAAAAAAAAAAGTAGTAAGAACTACCCACATTTGGCTTTACTTTAGAGACAGGAGAAAAATCATTTGTCCTCTTCACTGCTGGACAGCCCAATAGCTCATGACACGGACAGCTCATGAATAGCTTCTCCCCAACACACTTTTTTTCATATCACATTTACATTTAGTTTGAAAATATTCATGCACTCAAAAAAAAAATATCTTTCAAGCTTTACCCCTTTGCCTCCTCTGACCTCTTTCTCTGTTTTCTTTTTTCATTTGCTGCTAGATAGAGGAAGCGAGAAAGAAAGACCACAATTTTTTGTTTACAAGTCTGGATCTTCAACATGGAAAGATATTTTTTTTTAATTGGCATTTTCACCACTTCAAATCCTTTCTAATGTCACCCAGGGTGCAGGATTCAGGAAGGCAAGTCCACCTCTGCCTCCCCACCCTTACATGCCTGGTTACAAGAGGAACCAACGGTGCTGGCAGTGGAAAGGGCTCTACAGAAATGCTATTTCTCCTGGGGGAATGCAGAACTGCTTTGGAAATGCAAGAAAAGCTGTCTATGGTTACAGCCAAGTGTCTTCTCTCGACTCGAGTCGAAACTCCTCTTGCTACCCCTGCCACAGTTGAGTTGGGGGTCAATGTCCATCAACTCCCAACAGCTTTCCAAGGACATCAAGGTTGGATCCCATCAGATGACCAGCATTGTGGACAGAGTCATGGTCCTCCAATAAGGTCTTCTGCCAGGACAGCTGGTCACCGTTTCACAGGGAAAAAGGTGTTTAACTGTGCCCTGAAGACACTACAAAGGGACACTGAAATGCAACGTTGGATCCTTCTCCAATGATCGGAGGCACCTCCAAAACAGACCCAATGTCGGAGGCCACGGGCCATGGTGCTGGTGGGGCAGCCTGGGTCCCCAGGACTTGGCCACGCAACCAGGTGACCTCCCGGCTCACGTATAAAGTACCAGGAGAAGCCATAAATCACGTTGGCACCTTCCCCGAGCACGGCAGCCCTTGATAAAAGCCCAAAATTCAAGGGAGACAGCCTGACACCGCACTATTCCCAGCACACCGTTAGGCAGATTAATCCTTCTTGATGGAGAATTACAATTAGGGCTCCATCTTAAGGAGATATCAGCAATCAGATATCTTATCAAATGCCACCTCAATTATTCAAATAATCCCTGGCTCTTAGATTTGGGTGCTGTTTAGGGAAAGCGGTCCGATTAATGTGCTGACACTTCCCTATCACGTCCGACACCCTCAACTTCATGTCTGATTACGGAATTTGCATTCAATTTAATTTTTTTTTTTCCATCTGGAGTAAATGAATAATCCGAGTACCTACCCCAGCCTTAATTACATTTGTTAAATTAAAAACCCGGGATGTGAGAAATTTAAATGCATGTAGCTCCACGGCCAGACAAACCTGCACATCCAACCTGCCGCAGCCCTGCCAGCTCCTGCTCCAATTTCTCTTCCTTCCCCACAGCCAGGCATCAAAGAAATTACAACTAGAAAACAAAAATTCTTTCTAAACGATGAAACAATAGATGATCTTTTGACATTTCCAGCGCTGTTTGCAGGGGAATGAGATAAAATGTAATAAATTCATATACTTCTGTGTGTTTCTTGGCTCCAGCAGCTAAAATTTCCATCTCTTTATGCAGGAGTCCTGGGGAGCAGAAATCCTTGATAATGCCAAACAATTCGACACTTTATTTTCTCTTTACTCCGCACCATGCAAAACACAGGCTTCAAGCTGCCAGCTGCTGGGAGTGAAACCAGATGCCACATCCCTTTTCCATATGGAAACAGAAATCCGCCCCCCCCCCCCCCAACGTCTGGGGGTGCACACGTGCTCCCCTTGGTTACAGCCCCCCCATGACCCCAGGGCTCCCACCAGCACATAGCAAAGCCTCTCCTCAACAGGGGAAAAAAAAAAGAAAAAAATTCAGGGGTGCATTGTCATTTTTTGCACATGACCTGGTTCAGGCCAGATCCTGGTACCATCACTCCCAGAGAACAGCAGAGAAGATTTGCCCCAAGCCACCAAATTTCCTAACTTTAGAATAAAAAGGTGGAAACAACATCGCTGAACTTGACCTTTTGGTGTTGTTTTGTTTTTTTTAAATAGCTTTGCAGAAGCTTGATAAATTCCCCTTCTTTTGAAGAAGATGAAACTTAAAAGGTTGGAATTCATAGGGGGACTCAAGGTGGTGGTGATGAGAAAAGTCCCCAAATAATTAAAGACTAATTAAACAGAAATGGAAGATATTGCCAGCTCCAGCCATTTCAGGAGCAAGACTCCACATACCACATTATGTGAAATGTTAAATAAATATATTTGGGTGTTGACCCAGATGTCAGAACGATGAAGACATTGAGGAAAGTCTGTTCTTAGCACTGCCAAAGACTGAATTAAATAATTTATATGCGAGTGCAAGGGTAATAATCCCTCCAGTTTGAGGCTTGTAAGACCAGTAATAAAACACAGCTAAAAATATTCAGGAAAGCCACGCTTGGGTCAGTGAGACAGGTGAGAGCAGAGCCCAGAATAGCTTTTCCCTTTGCTCCCAGCTCAGGCAACATTTCTGCACACCAGGGAAGCTGGATTTGATTCCCCACCCCCAAAAAAAAAATTCCCCTTGGAGGGGTGTAACAGAGCATCCTCCTCCAGGCACAGCAGCAGGATTTGGCCATCAGAGAAATCCCAAGCAGGTGGCTCGGATGCAGTCTGATGGACATTGCGGTTCCTCATCCTTCCTGGCTTTCTTCTGCTTTGTTTTGAGTTAACAGTTATGGTGCCAGAGGAGAAAACATCATGTTTTAGCAATGAGGTCCCCAGTGAGGCTGTTTAAAAATTAATTAGTGTCATGCAACATATTAGCGATGAATAGTAATTTTAGCTTTTGTACCTATTTCATCGCCTTCTACACCATCATTATTCCAGCTCTTCCATGGTCCTCCCAGCCAGCCAGGACCTAACACCAAAAAAATTGTTGCCTGCATCTCCTGGAAATGCCCCATCCAAAAGCAAACACACACCCCGATGTGTTTTCTGTGGAGGTTGCAAATAAATGAAGGTCAAGTTTGCCGAGCTGGCTGGGAACCTGTCACAGCACTATCCAAACTAGCTGGCTGCAATGAGGCTTTTCCCATCCCATCCCAGCATAACTTCCATAAGGAGTTCCCACACCTTGCCCTGGCACAGCCACCGATCCCCCACAAGGTTTCGACAGTCCATCTGCTGCCCGTGCTGCTTCTTCATCCTCTTCAGGCCAGTCCACCCTGCTCCTTGCTTCTGCTGCATCTGGATTCTTCCTTCTCCAGGCTCCATTTCCAGCCAGCCCCTCCTCACCTCACCCCCTGCTTCTCCTGGGGCCTCTCCTTGACTCTCCTACATGCAAGGTGCTCTCTTCCTCCTGCTTCCTCTGGGTCTGTCTCCATCTGGTCCCAGTCCTCATCCAGTGCTCCTCTTCCATCCCCCTCAGAGCTATTTAACTACTTAGCAGGAACCAGCCACAGCTGCACCTTATCCACGTCAGCCAACCCACCGCCCCTGAAGCCAGCCCACAGCTGTAGTTATCAATGTTAATTAACCCAGCTTCATTCCTCTGTAATTCCTCTACAGGAACCTGCTCACAGAGATGCCCACCATTCCAAAACTGCTGTTGTCCAAGGGTATGAGCCTGGCTAGAGCCACCCGTGGCTCCTACACAAGGTTGGTGGTGTGGTATGGACAAGGTTGTGGGTTCTGGTTTCATCCAGGATGAAGGATGGAGATCCTCCAACCCTGAGGATGGACAACCTTCAAGGATGGAGATCCCCCATGCCCAAGGGTGGAGATCTGTCAGCCCCAAGGATGAAGATTCCTCCCCAGACCCAAGGAAGAAGATCCCTATAACCTAAAGATGGAGAACCCCCCAACTCTGAAGGTGAAGACAGGTAAGCCTCAAGGACTGAGCTCCACAAAACACAAGGACGGAGATCCACCTAACCCTGAGAATGGGAATCCTCCAATCACGTATATGGGGATCCCCCAAGCCCACAGGTGGAGATCTCCAAAACCCAAGCATGGAAACCCACAAATCTCGAGGATGGAGATCCTCAAAACCCAAGGACCCTCACAACCTGAGGATGCAGATTCCCCAAAGTGCGAAAATGGAGATCTCCCAAGGAGACAGATCCCCTCCAGCCACAAGGACGAAGATCCCCCCAAAACCCAAGGATGGAGACCCCACCTTCCCCAATCCCAAGGACAGCCATCACCCCCTGGAACCTCAATGGCTGGATTCCTCACCCCACGCTGCGCTGGGCAGGACCTGGGGACATCACCCTGCTCCAGCGGTGGCCACCACCCAAACCTACATCCCTACAGGAGCCACCACCCCGCTCCTTTGGGCAGCAAGCGAGGCGGCAGCGACCAAGGAGCCGCGCTGGCCGCCTTCAGGTGGATGGCGAAGCTGAGGGGAATTGCAGGGACATCTGGAATATATTCATTTTACGGCATGTTTCATATCACAGACAGGTACTTTGAAGCAGTTAAGTAGTAGCAGGGCAGCACGTCCCCATGGGTGGGCTGCGGTTTGTGCTTTCAGCCCGAGCTGCCCCGGCATGACAAAGGGGCTGGGGAGACGGAGCTGACATTTTCCAAACACAGCTTTGTGCCGCTGGGGGCAAATCCAGAAAGAAATTAAAACCCAAAAGGAAAAAAAAAAAAAAAAAAAAAAAGGAAAAAACCAACCCCCACATCTAAGTGATGTTGATCCCTGCATCAGGCTATTAACAGTCCCATCACAAATTGTAAATGACTCAGATAAATTAAATGGCTTAGCAGCTGTGAGGAAAGGCCCTTCTGAAGATTCATTTGTTTCGTGGAAAAGAAATTAGTTAGGAATTTAAAATCTTTTCCAGCAGCTTGACGCAGACGCCCTGCCAAAGCCCACATGTTGCTGTGTACGCAGCCCCAGGATGCAGCCAGCCCCCGCAAGGGAAAGTCCTCTGCCAGCATCCCAAAGCGGGGGGATGCGGGCGTGCTCCCATTAGCGCCAGCATCCCAAGGTGGGGAGATGCGGGCGTGCTCCCATGAGCACCAGCATCCCAAAGCAGGGGGATGCCGGCATGCTCCCATTAGTGCCAGCATCCCAAGGTGGAGGGATGCAGACGTGCTCCCATTAGCGCCAGCACCCCAAGGTGGGGGGATGCAGACGTGCTCCTGTTAGCGCCAGCACCCCAAGGTGGAGGGATGCAGACATGCTCCTGTTAGCGCCAGCATCCCAAGGTGGAGGGATGCAGACGTGCTCCCATGAGCACCAGCATCCCAAGGTGGAGGGATGCAGACGTGCTCCCGTTAGCGCCAGCACCCCAAGGTGGGGGGATGCAGACGTGCTCCCATGAGCACCAGCATCCCAAGGTGGGGGGATGCAGGCGTGCTCCAAAGCTAACGAGGCTGTGCCTCCTCCCAGCAAACCTCTTACAAGCCTCAAGCAACAAAGAGGTCTGGAAATGGGAAGATTTGACCCAGAACATCCCCACAGCAAGGGAAAGCTGGTGAGTGAGCTGCAGTTTAAAAAAAAAAAAAAAAAAAAAAAGGGGAGGGGGACAGTAACGTGGGGATGGCTCAGGGTAGGGCAAGAAGTTGGGGTTGCACCCCTGGGTGCAGTGAGGTGCAGTGATTCACTCCAAATAAATACAGTGAGCTGCAGAGATTTGCCCCAAGTGCAGTGACCCTGCAGCATCCCCTCCAGAAGCAGTGAGCCACCGGGATTCCCCCTGCCAGAATCGGTGGGATGCAAGGATTTACTGCCTGGATGCAGTGAGCCGCAGGGATTTCCCTTGGGGTGCAGTGAGCCGCTGAGGCTGACCTGATGGCTACCCACCAAGGCTGCCAATCCCCCCCCACTTTCCTACGGCTTCCAGGCAGGGAAACACCAGCACCAAGCTGCGCCCGCTGCAGGCGCCCCCTCCCCAGCGTCAACATGTGAGATTCATGGATCAAACCTCCCCACACCCAGAGGCTGCCCTGGCACAGACCCCCTCCCCACCCACGTCCCCTTTAGCTCATGTAAAATTGAGGGGGTTTCACCTTCAGACACTGTTTCGCAGGCGACAGCGTCTCCAAACCCTTTCCAGGGGGAGTTCAGGGGTATAAAAGATGCAAAACACCCCTAAATTATTCACGCAGCATTTCAATTGAAGCTCTGCTATGGGATGAAGGGAAGGATCCAGTGACAGAGCCACCACCCTGGGACGTCTCCTCATCCCTGTTTGGGTGGAAAAACCCTTTTTGTATTTGCTGGGGAGGAGGGAATGGGGGAGAGGATAAAAGAAAAGGGTTTTCCCCATCCAGAAAGCTCTGGAGAGCAAGGACCCCGAAGGAGCAGCACCCGCTTTCCAGGCGCATCCAACTGGAGCAACCCCATTGCATTTGCCCTTTGGCAAAAAAAAAAAAAAAAAAAAGTTTTCCAAAACTTTTACAGGGCCCGAGGAGGAAAACTCAAGTGGGGCATGGGCAGAGAAACTGCAAACCACGAAACCCCACCCCAGCAAGAAGAAAAAACCAAAAAAAGCCTGGTGAAAAATTAATAAGAAATGCGGATGCGATTTTGCATTCAAATACTGGAGGTTTTCCAAAAGGCAAAACCCTGGAATATCCTTTTCTTTCCGTTTTTCCTCTCTGCTTTGCTTTTTTCTGTTTCCTTGAGCATCCTGGCATTCCTGAGCTGGGATTTCCATTTCTCCGGCTGCTACTCGGGGCAAAACCCCAACAACCCAGTGCAAAACAACAACCCCAACCTCAGAAGTAGGACACCAAGCACCGCTGAATCCAAACTCAGCTTGATGCTCACTAATTACCCGGTAATAGTATTTATATGCTGCTGGCACGCTCGGAAACGCAGCTCCTAATAACCGAGGTCCGCATCAATATTAATGTCCCGGCTTGACTCTCAATACCCGGGGACCGGCGAGAGACAAAGAAACATCACAGCAAAGTGAAAAGAGGGGCAGAAAATGAATTTTAAAATTATTTTCCTGTGTTTGGCAGGAAAGGAGGGCTTGAGATCAAATAACGGGATTCCCACCCACCCGCCTTGGCGCGTACCAGCAATAAAAGCAACTATAAAATGGAAGTTCCCATCTCTGGGGCACAAAATCTTTTTTTCCCCGTCAATAAGCCCTGCTCCAAACTTAGGGTGTCCCATAGGCTGGAAAACCTCTTCTTTGCTTGTTATGGCAATAAATTTCTAAAATTCGGGGCTTTCCCCTTAACTGAGTGACTCCGAGACAACTGGCTTCAGCCACCCCTGCAAACTTCACCCTGCTCTTGGTTGCTCACGCCAAACCAAGGTTGGCTTAGCCAGAGATGCTGCTTGAAACAACCCCCCCAGAAGCATTTTTTTTTTCCAGTGATGCTTCAACCTTTACACCCAGAGGCATCACCCCGCCCAAAAAACCCACCAATATTGTATTTCACACCAAGACACGCATGAATGCTCGCAGAATTGTGGCTACGCAGGGCACGGCGCAGCTTGAAACGCTCCCCGGCACCGTGCCGTAATTCGATTAAAAACCTCTTTTCTTAATAATTTCTATGCAGAGACACTTGGCACACCGGGACCATTTAGGCAGAGTTTAAATGGAGTTAATAAACTATTAATAGCCTGCAGGAAAGCTGTGATAGATTTTTGCTCCCTGTGATCGCCACGCCTCGGTTACAAGGTGTTCTTACCCGTGTCCGCGCTCAGTGCGCAGCAAAAAAATTCATGGAGGTCTTCCATGACAATGCACTTCCAGGAAATCTGGTGTTTTTCAAGGAAAGATGCATAGTTTTAGGATTTTATCCATCAAAATGAAATCTGGCAATTTGAGAGTAAGCGTGGATGTGACATTTACCCTGTGGAGCATTGGGTGTGATGTTAACCCGCACCATTGACCCGTTAATTCCTGTTGATTAATGTTCAAATAAAATGAATGGAAGCCATAAAGTTCACATCCAGAAACTCAACATTAGGATGTTCCCAGATCATCATTCTTTCAGTAATTTCATTTCCCTGGAAGTTGTGAATTTCCCTATTTTTAACCAAATTCCAAGCGAGAAAAAGGCAAATTCTGGAAAGATGTTGAACACCAGTGTCCTGCTTCCCCAACCAACCACGGATATGGAGCATTGACTTGACACGGATTTATTTAAGCAGTTATTAAACAATGGCAATGAACTACATGTTGACCCTTCAGAGAAAAGCCAAGTTTGCGTTGACGACTATAACGAGAAACGCATTAACCCTCAAAGACCCAACCCTGCCGTGATGCCCACCAACAGCAACGAGTAACGTGTTGATCCTTCAGAGACAAGCCAACCCTGTGTAGATGACTACCATGACGAGGAACTCATTAACCCTTCAAAGACCCAACCCTGCCGTGATGCCTACAGCAATGAGTAATGCCTTGACCCTTCAGAGACAAGCCAAGTTTGCGTTGATGACTACAATGACCAGGAACTCATTAACCCTTCAAAGACCCAACCCTGCCGTGATGCCCACCATAGCAACGAGTAACGCGTTGACCCTTCAGAGAAAAGCCAGCCCTGCGTTGATGATCACGCTACGCAGAAGGAGGACTCAAGCCAACTGCTTGCCAGAAAAATCAGATGCCGCTGTAAAGTGACTTCAGATATTGCAAGAAATCCTCAGAAAGTAGTTATTTATAACCTCGTTCGGCAATTTGGGCTAAAAAGAGCAAGCTGCAGTTGTAGCCTTGGCCATAAGTTCTGGTCAGACTCAAGAAGATCTTTCTAAAGGGCTGTTGAGTGACCCAGTGGAAATGGCAATTTTTCATATGGAAATTTTCCCAAAGATTAAATCATCTCTGTATTAAGTATTTCTTTGTTGTAACTTGTGGAAATGGGCTGCAAGGTCTATTCCAAGAGGAGCCATCTGTGAGAAGGAGTCAGAAGGTAGAAATGCGCCTTTCTCAGGGAAAAGAGTGGGAATTTCCACTCAAGAGATGCTGACCAGCACCCCTGGAGGACCTGACACCGAAGCTTAAGGAAGGAATTTTCTGTCTTTGTTGCAGCAGTGGAAGAAGAATCATTAGAAGAAGCAAAACCTTCTCCCAACATCTCCAACTACAGGTGCTCAACAGCTTTTGGGCATTCCAAAATGCCGTTTCTCCAGCCAAACCCACGTCAACCCACGGGAAGACCCTTCCCCACCACTTCCAACTGTGAGTGAAAAGGGTGCACCGTGTCCCAACCCCACCATCAGCAACAAACATCCAAATCACTGCGACCTGCAAATCCCTCCCTGCTGTTCCCCCTCCCAACAGCTGCTCTCCCTCCAGGCAACCTTCATGATGCCCAAAATTTGCCCAAAACATGACCCACCAAAAACATCACCAAAATCAGATGAGAAACGGAGTTAATTAATTAATTGGGAACTGGCAGAAGCCAACACGCCGCACGATCAACTTGCCATACAGGCACCTGCGTTGGTCGTGGCCGTTGACGTTGTCCCCTGTTGTATTTACCACGAAACGGGAGCTGCAGGGACTTCAATGAAGTCTGCAGGACCCTGATTAGAGTCCTTGAGCTGCAAGAACTCTAATTTTACTCTAATAAAGAGTAAAAGCAATTGTGAGGGTCGCTGTAGCTGTTCAGCTTGCCATTGAGATGTTGTTGGCTGATCTCCTACGCAGCTGCTCTTCGCTGAATAGGCACGTCCCACCTCCAGCGCCGTTGGCCATCAACCAACGTGGGAACAAATGCAAGTTTTGGGGGTGGGTTTTTTTCAGCTGATGTGACTTTATTTGGAGATTTTTATATTTGGGGGGGAAGGAATACAGAGCGATTTATCCAATATTGCAATTGGATGGAAAAAAACCCACCCTCCTTTGCCATCATCTCCATGGGTCTAGCGTGGTGACCACCATCCCATGGTAAAGTGGGTCAGGGCTATTTAATACCAAAACTGGATGGAAATCTTTGATTTCTCCAGCAATAAACGCTCCTTTTTCGACAGCACTAGTTCAGAATGGAGGAAAACATTCAGTTTTGAAATTTTGGTTTGAATCAACAGCTTCCCTCGGTGCCATTTTAATGCTGTTTTATGTTGAAATGTCAATTGGAAACTAACATTTAAAAATGTCAAAACATTTCACGTCTGCAGACAGAGCCGATAGGTTTTTTGCTTCCATGTGCCCAAACAGAAAACGTTTTTGGAATTTTACTGTGAAAAAAATATATAATTATATATATATATATATATATTTTAAGAAAAAATCAATATTTTGACTTCTTGGAATGAAAACAAAGTTAAAATATAATATTTCCTCCAGGATACAAACAATATTTTCTGACAAGCTGTAATCACCAAAAAGTAATCTGAACCAAATGTTTGCTACCACGGTCTGTTATAGCGACATGGGAGAAAAAAAGAAACAGGGATATTTGTTATTGTAGGCTCTCTGAGCCCTTTTCCCCCCCCAGTTATTTTTATATTTCCACAGCTTTTCTCTCTTATTATATCCAAGAGGATACAAATCTGGGTGCGGGAAAATCCTCCCACCATCCAGAACCATTCCCAACGCACGGAATTTCCCTGAGAGTGGGGTAAAAGCCCAGAAAAAAGATGTTTTTTCTCCTCCAGAAGAGGTAACATTTGATTTGCGAGGGGATTTTCACTGTATTTTTAATTAATGACACCTCCTCACTCCCACCAGTTTGGGGGGATTTGGGTGGCGAAACAACACTGGGAGCTTTTTCCTGCTCTCGTGCCGGCTGCGAGGAGCACGTGCACGGGGGGGTGGGTTTTTTTATCCAATATAAACGTAATTTTCCAGTGATCTCACCTTTTAAATTCCTGCCTTGGCCATGCATTGCCAAAAAAAAAAAAAAAAGAAAAGCAATCCAGGCTGCTTGCAGTTAAAAAAAAAAAAAAAAAAGTTTTACTGATTTTTCTGGTTCCAGGAGCAAGGTGTAAAAAATGGGATGAAAACTGGTGGTTTGGGGGCCATCGCTGGGCTCTAAAGCAAGTTTTTCATCCCGAAGCTTGAAGCTCCATCAGCCTCAATGGAGCGGCTTGGCCGCCCCCCATCACCTTTGCCTCTCCCCCCCAAATTTCTCTTTTTCTCTTTTTTTTCCCCGAGCCCGGGCTACAGCCCCACGCGGGGAATAAGCGCAATTATCTCGTCTCGCCACATTTTTCCAGCCCTGCCTGAGGTTTAATTAAAGCCAAGAGAAAAACACAGAGGAGAAGCGCTCAGTTCCGATATCGCCCCACCACATGCGGCGGCGAGAGGGGGGGGATGGTGAAAAAAAAATAGGAAAAAAAAATAAAACCTTTCTCGTAGACTTTTTACTTTAGCAAACCTTCCTGGATATTGCCCCTTTATCATATTTCCTTTAAAAATACATATAAATATACACTGGTATGCATGCGCCAAGTATATAAGCATATATATGGGTGCGTTAGGATACACATGCACCCGCTCTCTATAAAAAATATATATATAAATGCGCCCTAATCCCCTGTAATCTCCTTGAATTACACCTAAACCACCCTCCTTGCAGGTGACCTTTCCACAAAAGGCTGTTTCTATGCCAACAGCATTGTTTGAGTCAGGTGAGAGGAAAAAATAAAGCGGAATAATCTTTAATTTTTGCTTATTTGGCTGTTTGCACCAACGGCCAGGAGCCAGTCAATGCCAGAAACCCCCCTGTCACAGGCAAAAATTAGTATTAAAAATTAATTATTATATATAGGGTTTGACTGTTAGGGGGAGAGCGCAGTCACCTCGACCCAGTTTAGATTTGCCTAAATTCCTGGCATTGGTTTTGGGTGAAATTCCTCTCGTTTTGGGATTTAGGAGCAAAATCCTATGGGTTTAAAGTCCTTTTCACCTTAAAATCTGCATTTCTACCTCCTGCCCCATCCTGTCCTGCAAAACATGACTCGCGGCCATCAGCTCCTACCGAAAGGTCCAAGTATGTAAAATTCTGAAAATCCCCATTTTTTTGCATTTTCACTGATTTTTACAGAATTCCAGCAAGGAGTTTGTTTCCAATGAAAAAAAAGAATAATAATCACAATAAACAGCAGACCTGAACTCTGACAAATTCAGAGAAACTGTTAAAAAAATAATATGCATCACACCGGCAAGTAACACTGGGTAATAAGGTGGTGATGAGATTTAGCGGACAAAAAGCAGCTCACTCTAAATAATTTTCCATGGATAAAGGCTGGTTTGGGTCTGGACAATCTTATTCCATTGAAAATTTGGGATATTTTCCCTTGCTTTCTGGAGTTCCTTCCATTCCAACTCAGCCCATAAAGCCGCATCCCCAAGCGGAGCATTAGAGAAGGAAAAATGAGATTTTTCCACCCCAAATTGTCTGTTTTCATTTGTCCCAGGGGTGGTTTATTGAGCAGCACAAGGACCCGTGGCCCCCTGGATGGCAGCATCCCTCAAATTCCTGTTTTTTTTGCTCGTTGCAAGAGGAACATCATCCAAATTCCTCCACAATTTATTTTTTTTTATTGGCGGGCAGGGTTGTATTTTTATTTTTCTTCCGACCCGACCCCAACACCTTCGCAGGTCTTGGGAGGGAAGATATTTCCCAACGGCTCCATCTCACAAGGTGCCAAACCAAGAGGATAAAAATACTGGTTGCCATGGGAACATAAACTCCAGAGTTTGAAAATACCAGAATTAAACCTCGCACTAATTTCAGTCCTTAAACCCCTGGTTTTTGCATCCATGTTTGGGTGGGATGAGGGTTCTGGAGCAAAAAATCTAATTTTCAAGCAACACAACCAAAGTTTGACATCCTTACAGATGTTCTCCCATTAGATGCATCTTAAAACTAGGAATAAATTTATGAAGAATTTTTTAAAATTGAAAATAAGGATTTATCCCAGCTTGTGGAATTGCTTCTCACCACCTGGGCTGGGAGCCATCATGCTGCACCGGCCCCACAGATGCATCCCAGCACCAGGGTGAGGAGCTGAGCATCCACGGCTAATAGATATCACACAGCTTTTTGCATCTCATCCAGCAAAACTGCTCATGAGACTTAATTTTATTTGCTCAAAATACACTGTGATCACTTAACAAATATTAAATTAAAATAATAAGGCCCTGGCACTAACGATGCTCGGCCAGAGAATCTCCTTTTCCAGCGGCATCAATAGCTTTGAACAGGCTTAAAGCAACTTTTGGAGCTGGCGTCTGCAAAAGTGCTCAGTCCAAGCAAGGAAAAACCACGCAAAATAATTTTTTACTTCGGAATGAGCAACAAATTTGGGATTGCAAGTGAGAGGACAGGCAGCAGGTCACATAAGAAAAACGACACAGTAATAAAAGGATTATGAATTAAGAGGGAGCCCGGGTAATCCTCTGCGCAAAGGAAGATTCCCATCATTAAACTCGAGTTTCCAAAAGCGAAACAGAAGAGGGAATTCATTCCTCCTGTCACAAGAACACGGAGTTACTGGAACTAATTTGCTGGCGACGGCAATAAATTGGCTCTGCACTGACACCTGAGGAACTGTGCAAGTCTGAAGGTTCCACGCTGCAATGCAATGCCATGCAACGTGCCAGCAGGCTCAGCAGCGCAATGCTTACTTCAGGTTTTTGCAATGCCAGCAGCCGTTTGAGCAACGCAAGGCATTGCAACGCGTTTGTAGGTTTTGCAGCATGATGCACACGCAGGGTTTGCGGTTTGCAATACAATCCCTCTGCAGCCTTCGCAGTGCTGTGCCACGTGGTGCGTTCGCAGGTTTGCCAAGTGCAACGCGCTTGCAGGTTTTGCAATGCAGCGTGCTTGCAGCTTGTGGCAACTCTGGCACACACGGCACGCTTGCACTTTTGCAGCTTTCCAGCACAATGTGCATGCTCATTTTGTTGCAACTTCGCAATGCAATGCCCATTTGCGTTCTTCTTCCGCTTCGCAATGCAATGCCTGTTTGCATTTATTTTTTTTAAGCAACTTTGCCTGGATCTTTGCAACTTTGCATTGCTCCAGACACTTGTGCTGGAAGCACTGAATCACTTCAACCATCTCCACAACACAGGTTAACTTTCCTGCAAAATTCAGACCCATGCTTTTGAACCTCCCCCCCTCCCAATCCCAGCTGCAAAACTCCAGGTGACAGACAACACGGCACCCTGTTGTTTCCACAAATAACGACTTCCACTGTCTTTTTTCCCAAAATAGAGGGATTCTGCATAATCAAATTTCTCTAGAGCAACCAGGCCACAATCCTGCTGCATTTTGAGGGAGAAAATTTGTTTTGGGGCATTTATGGATGCTCCACTGGGCGCAGAAGCAACCATGGGAATTTACTTACCCAGGCGAAGCTTTCCTTTTGCAGCAATATTCCCAAAAAAACATGATTTGGGGCAAAACAAAACTCTGTGCCCCAAAGGGCATTTTTCACGCCAAATTCCTAGCTGGGAGAGGAGGCCTGGCTGCTTGCATGCCTTTGCAAAATAAAAAAAGCTGAGGAAAGGCAAGCAAAGAAAGGGAGGAAAAGCTAAAAATGGGAAGGAAAAGCTAAAAATGGGAAGGAAGGGCAAAAAGAGGGAAGGAAAAGAAAAAAAGCAAGGAAAAGGAATGAAAAGCAAAAGAAAAAAAGCAAGGAAAAGCAAAAAAATCACGCAAAAGCAAAAAAACCCAAAAAGGGCAAGGAAAAAGCAAGCTTGTTGGAGCAGTTTGGGGAAAAAAAAGGTTGAAATGAGCTTCGCCGAGCTGCTTTCCCAGCAACCCATAATACCCCAGTGTCCCCCAGTGGGCTTGTGCAAACAGCAGCCAGCAGCCAGGCTCCCGCCACGCGCCGAGCATCAATGGAGCCGTGGATGCGGGCGGGGGGGGGGGGGGGGGGGGGGGGGGGGCTGCCCCTGGGGTCCCACCCCAGCCACCATCAGCATTGGGGTGCTGAGAGCTGGAGTGGGGGGATCTCCGGCACCCCCACGGCTGAAAACGTGATTTTCCGGGTAGCACAAGCAATCCTTGGCAATGGATTGGGTACGGGATCCGGAATATTCCAAATTAAATTGGCTTGTCAGAATAAATTTAAAAATTCAAGGTCTCATTTTAGCCAAGAGTGAGAGGGGAAGGGCCACAAGGTCACCTCACTCCATTACATGTTGTATGTTATATGTTGTATATTATATGTCATAATATATGGGAATAATATATACTAGTTATTATTCCACTAATATATTATGTATTAATCCCATATATCATTGTGTATCATATCCCACACATATTGGATATCATATACAGTCGTATCATATATGCTATAATTTATGGGAATGAGGAATTATTTATTCTCTATCACTCCCATATATAGCAATATATATGACATGGGAATAATATGTATTATGCCAATATATATTATCTATTACTCTCATATATTATTTGAGAAATGAGAGATGAGATATAAGAGATGAGATTAGATTAGATGAGGTTATATATATGGGAGCAATAAATAATGTATTATTCCTATATATGAAAATATATAGGGCTAATAGAGAATGTATATTACACATTATATTTTTAATGCATGTATCATGTGTATGTACTTATATATATGTGAGCTTCATTATTTTTCTTGGGTATCTGGGGGGAAAAGGGGTTTTTGACCACGGTACCTGATGAGAGGCAGAGGCAGCACACTGGGACCCCGAGGTTATTCCAGGATGCAGGAAAAACCTGCAGGAAGAGGCTCTGGGGGGAATACGGGCCTCGCACAACAGGGGAAGGACGATGCCAAAAGCTGTTTGTAACCCCTGGCGCCAAACCCACTATTTTTCCCCCCAAAAAAATCCCCGCTGCATCATTCCAGGGATGCTTTCGGCACTCTGAAATCAGAAACCCACTTTTTTCCCCCAAAAAAACCCCACCGCACCTTTCCAGGGATGCTTTCGGCACTCCAAAATCAGTCAGATGCTCCCGATGGCAAAAAAAATAATATTTCCCTTACTAACCACCATCCTTGTGAAAAGGAGCCGGAATTCGGTGCCTTTTCCCACCCCGAGTCTTCACCTGGCCCTGTTTTCCAGCCCTTCCCTAATAAAAACAAGCCGATAAAGTGAAGATGAAAATACATTCATTAGGATTGATAACGCTCATTAAAACTGGCTGTGTAGGAAAGCATGACTCCGCTTCGGCGAAGGAAGGGGGAAAAATGCAAATTCTTCTGCATGAAAAGAGGATATTTCCCTAATCGCCCCAATCAAATGCCAGCGCAATTATCTGTGGCCAACCCAACGGGTTAAAATTATCCTCTTCATCTCCGGACACAGTAAGGAGCCGAAAAATGTTTCATTTTAATAAAAATGAAATCTGGACCCTGCAGAAACCAGCTTCACTAATGACGTGTTTACACAGAAAAAGACAATTTCTATTTAATGGTGATTACCAGCGAGAAGAAATTAAACTTCCTGGAGTATATGGGTTAGAGATAATGGGAAGAAAAGAAAGTTATTGAGGGTGTGTAAATCAGGAGAGCTGCATATGGGGGGCTATATCCACACGTGCCACTTGCTGGGAGCGCATATCCCTGCCTCACCAGGCTCATGCATGGCTCTTTGCATGCAAAAACCGTCTCTATTTTGCTACGAGGCCTTTTATGCCTATGGATGAGCTTGAACACATGCAAATACACATGTGCATGCACGTGCAAACATGCAAATGCACATGCAAACTCGTAAACGTATGGGCGCATGCAAACGTAAGCATATTGAAACATGCACGTGCAAACGGGCAAACAGGCAAATGTGCAAACATGCACAAGCAGAAATGCACACACAAACATGCATCTGCACATGCAAACATGCAAATGCATGCATATCCACAGGAGTCCTCGCAGCAAAATATAGACGGCTTTCGCACACTGAACCTGCCCAGGCCCACCGATGCTCCCAGATGTTGGGGTGATTTTTTTCGCTCCTGCATCAGGAGGAAAAAAAGTGCAAAATAGGGTTTGATGGTGGAACGGCACCGAAATTCAGGTTTTTGGCTCATCGGGTTACCGATGCTCATCCTTCCTATTAATTTTTTTGTTAATTATTCTTTTTTTCCAGGGCAAATCCTTTTTTTTTTTTTTTTCCTTTCCCAAAAAAAGCTGAGCTGAGCCAAGGTCTTTTCTCAACCAGTTCCTGCATAGGATGAAATAAATTTCAGGACTCCTCTTTGTGCCAAGGCCATTCCCATCCCACACTGACCTGTGCAAACCCATTCTGGGGCAAAATCATTTCGCCATCGGGCTTGACTGTCTGCTCCTTTATAAAGCGGAGCAAACATCTGCAGAACAAGCCCAGATGTGAACCATTCCCCCTCCTCCCCAATCCCCAATTCAGGAATTTCAGCTCCAAGGCACATAATAAGACAACGTCTGGGATGCTTTAATAATTGCAAAATTAAAATTGTTACTGAAGCATAATGAAGAATGCGCTTGCAAGGAGGTTTAAAAAAAAAATGAAAAAACAAAACAAAACAAAACAAAAACCTTGCGCTGAAGTCTCTGGGGAACTGTTGATTCAGAGCAACGTGCACAAATGCAACTTAATTATCTTTACAACCAGAGTCCGCAACCGGCTGCTGCAGCTTTCCAGGGATGCAGGCACGGAGACGTGCATCATCCCCGCCCTGAAGCCTAAGCATCCCCCAACTACCCCCCAAAAGACTTTTTCTGGAAGCATGTTGCTTCAATTCGAAGCGAAATGAAGCGTGGCAGCTCTGTTGGGGGTGTACCTGCTGATTTCTTACTCACCTGGGCAAAACTCAGCTTGGCGGTAATTTTTTTGCTCTGTGTTTTACCTCTTGAGGGCAAGAAAGATGCAGGCTTGGCTGGAGCTTGGGCAGGTCTCACCGCACACGTGACTACCACTGCTCCCCCAGCATTAACACCTGCCGGGGATTTGCCACCTATCACTCACCGGGATGATCTACTGCGAAAAATTGCTGGAAAAACTGGAAATGGGCAGAAAAAATGCCCGGATTCAGCTCTTTACCCAATGTTCCAGGAACTCCGGATACAGACTGATTTTCTTACAAAGCAGAAGCCCCTGCACACCGTTTTTGCATCAGCTAAAGCTAAAATATCCAGGCAAAACCAGACCAAAAGCAGGAAGATACCTCACCATGGCGGATTTGGGAAGGAACATTTGGCTTTTGCAAGGGCTCGGTTTGTGCAAGAGCTGCTCAGAGGCTGCCGCAGCAGTCAGGACCATATATTTATGTGTATATTTATATTTTTACTTATATAAGCTGGGAATCATGTTAATTTAAACCGAGGATGCTGGCGGGGCTGCTGGCTAGGAGCAAAGCAAGGTGTTAAAACCAAAGCATGGGGATAGCTGGGATGAAACCAGGGATGCCAGCTGAAGTCAAACCAGGGATGCGGGATTGAAGCAAGGATGGGTGATAAACCCAAACCAAAGACAAGATGCTCCACAGAACTGGCCCAAAGGTGCTGGCTCAAATCGAACCAGGGATGCTAGGACCAAAGCAAGGACAGTGGGCAGGATTAAGCCAAGGATGCTAGAAGCAACCCGTGGGTGCCGGCTCTTAGGAAACCAAGGCTGCTAGCTAAATACAAACCCAGGACGCTCACGAGGTCAGAGCGAGGATGCTGGCTAAGATCCCACCAAGGATGCTACCTAAGAGCAAGCTGAAAATGATGGCTAGGACTGATGTAAGCTAGGATCAACCCCCCGATGCCGGCTAAGGATTCAACTACGGATGCTAGGTAAAATCAAAGGGAGGATGCTGCCTAACATCAAACCAAGGATGCTGGCTGGGACTGAACCAAGGACCCTAGCTAAAATCAAACCGAAGACGCTTTACTATTTTTTATATGGTATTATCATTATATGATATTTATTATTATATGATACTAGGAAAAAATTCTTCAGTGGTCAAGCACTGGACCAGGCTGCCCAGGGAAGTGGTGGAGTCAGCATCCCTGGAGGGATTTGAAGGATGTGTAGGTGTGGCACTTGGGGACACAGCTCAGTGAGGGACTTGGCAGTCCTGGGTTGACAGTTGGACTTGATGACCTCAAAGGTCCTTTCCAACCCAAAATATTCAATGATTCTATGCTGGCTAGGACCGAAACACGAACGCTAGCTGAACTCAAAGCAGGGATGCTGGCTAGGCTCGAACCAAGGCCACTAGCTAGAAGCAAACTGGAGATGTGGGCAACGACCAACGCAAAGATGCTGCCCAAAAGCAAAGCTCAGCAACTCTCCATTTTGATCCAACTTTTTTAAAAATGCCAATTTTTACACCTCCCCAGGCTTCCAGCAGCCCGGTGAGGCTCAGCACTGCTCTACAGCCCCTCCAGCAAGGCGGGGATGGTTTTTTTATTAACCCGACTGAACTAGTTGGGAAAACCAGAGATGCTTTCTGGCACAGTTTGGATCCCAAAAGATCTGTCCCGCCCCTGGCTTGGGAGCTAAGGGCAGCCTCGGGCTGTCTGCATCCCGCCACCCGTGTGGTACAGGCATGCCTGTAAATCGGTTCAACTCCCCAAAACCCCATGGGCTATTCCTTACTGTGGCATGTTTTTTCTACGAAAATCATTTGCTGCTGCCTTTTAACTCCTTACACAGCTTCAGCACACAAATTCAGCGAGATTTCGGTGAAAAGGTGCTTTTTATCCCAAATTTCTTGCAAAATACACTTCTAATAATTTCTGCTCCAAGCGCAGTGATGCTCCTTTTCAAAGGATAATTCAGCTTTTATCAAAGGCTTCCAGCAACACCAAATCAACCAAATCCCCCTCAAAAATCTGTATTTAGTTCCCAAGCTCATAAGAAAACCTTAAGATTTGGGGGTCTGGGGTTTTTTTGACACCTGTTTGCACATGCAAATCAGCTGTTTCAAGTGCAGAATAATTCAGTCCAGCCATATCCTTTACCAACCCTCAAACCCAAAAAAATCCTTATGCTTTGAAATGCAATCAACTGTTTTTTTCTTCCATATTAAAAAAAAGGTGGTTTCCCCCCCCAAAATAGGATTTTTCGTCACTCCCTCAGCACACCCAAGCTAGATTTAACCCCCAGAAGTGACTCCACGACAGCGAAAGCTGCCAAAAATGGTGTTTTCCCTGCAAATCTAACAGCGATGCAACAGCTGGAGGAATAAAACAGTCCCCGACCATACACCCAAATTACACCCAGTTTCCAAACAGGACAGAAAATATTTCCTCTGCTGAGTTTTGAAGGCAACAAAGCCACTTTACAACATTTTTCTGCCCCAGGATGAAGATAAATGAAGCCCCCAGTGTCACTAAAGCCCCATTCAATGCTGTATCCTAAAAAAATACTAATTGCAAAATGGTTTTATAATTATTTTAATAAGGATGTGGCTCTGGTACAACGAGATGCGATGCTTTGCAAATATACCAAGCTTTTTTTTTTCTTTTTTTTTCTTTTAATGCATCTGAGTGCCATAACATCACAATCTGGGGCTGGGGAGGTTTTGACACGTGGTTATACAAGCCCTGTGTTTAATGAGGGGCGCCTAATTAAGGTTGGGGAGCACTGGCTTCGTCAGGAGACCCTGCATCAAGTCTGCCCTGGGTTTTTTTGGAGGTGAGCATCCCTGGCCGTCTGGTCGCTCATTCCAGCAAGGTCACGTCTGCAATAATAAAGTATTTCAGCTCATCGGGTTGCACCATCCTTGCACTATCAGGGCTGCTTTTTGCTCTGCACCAGAATAATCCCAAATAATATCCCAAATTCTGCTGATCAAGCTGGTGTTTGCATTCCCAGAGAAGGAAAAACACATGGAAAAACACGGACGCTCTTAAATTCCTTGGAAATAAGGAGGGCAGAAAGCTTGGAGGGATGCAAACCCAAGCCCAGATGCTAAATAGGATGAGGATGAGGGTGCTTGCAAAATAAGGACGAAGGCAACGGCGTGCATCCGTCCTGGCCGGCTGCCGGGTGGCGAGAAGCCCCGAAAGGACAGGGCAAAAATTAGCAAGAGCCATCAAGTTAACGAAATGGAGGTCTGGTGTCATCCCAGCGCCGGGTTAATGGAGCTCTGCAGCAGCAGCTGGCGGCCGCCTTCGCAGAAAATGCAGGATTTTGCCCCAAATCAGACGCTAAAAGACAGTTTTGGCGCAAAGCAAGGATGCAAATGGTTGCACAGGACGGCAGCCAGGTGCTGGCCATTGCTTGTCCCCCCTCCGTGTGCACAAACCCCTGCAAAACCTATTTATGGGACACCTTTTTGCAGGGGGTGGCTGGATTTGCACCACATCTCGGATGCTTCAGCATCATCTGGTACAGACTGCCACCACTGCCGTTGCCTGACATTTTGCCATTCCAATTTTAGGTGCTTTTCTGTTTTCAACACTCAAAATTGCAACTCCAGCCAGTTAAAGCAAATCTAAGGTTCCCCCCCATCACGAGTCACCCCGATTTTGCAAAGCCGTTCGGCACCGATACGCATTTTGAAAAGGTTGTGCGCCTTAAAAAATGCCATTTTTCCAGGAACAATCCCACTGCACACACCTTGCTGGGAGGCAAGACTTGAAGGTCTGTTAGTTTATGAAAAAAGATAAATTTTGCAGAGTTTTTTAAAATGTATTTTACCTCTTGAAGGGACTAAGGGTGAGCGGCTCTGGGCTGGGGATAGCACGTGGGAACGTCTCACGGCTCCCTGCAGGATGCACGGCTCAGTATTTCCACTATTATGCCAAAAGATAAATATCTTTACAACGAGAAACCCTTGTTCCTATGGCCAAATTTATTTTTTTTTTCATGGGGCACAGGCAGTTTTGGGGGGAGACACCTGATGTGTGCCAGACAGCGCTGAAGGGAACCATGGGATGCAATGATCAGCGGAGGATGCGGTGCCAGCCAAGCGGTGTGCAGAGGCATTTTAAATAAAAAAAAGGGATTTTCCAGAGATACCGTAAGACTCGCTCCCCCGGTTTGGTGGGAAAATCTGTATTCCAGTGGTTTAACACCCAGAAGAGTTGAAGCTCTCCAGCACCATGAATATGAGAAGAGCAGCATCCCTGTCCGTATGGACCGGGGGGGGGCCCTGCGATGCCCCTCCCGCTGGGACACTGACCCCCCCATGAATCTGCAACCGCCTCTTTTTATCTATATAAAATACATATGTGCTTTCATCCATGTTATCCAATTATATCCCTCCAATTGATAGATCATTTATTATACATACAGTAGAGATACATATTAGATGTCTTCATCCTCATTATCCAATTAAATTTATCCTATATATATTATTGGATTATTATATATATCATATGAATGTAGTTGGATGTGGATGAAGACATATATGTAATGTCTATATACGTAACATCTATATACATATCTATATATAACTGTCCTATAGAGAAAGAAAGGAGGTATGGCGGGGAGAGGATATAGAGAGAGGATAAATATAAAAAATAGATGTATAATATCTATTGGATATATTATACTACATATATCCAATAAATACATTATATGGATATAGTATTATATGGGTATAATATATCCAATGGATGAATATAATATATCCAGTGATGGATATAATGTAATATATATCATAGATCAAATACATATCTAATATATATGTGTATATATATCCCAACCTGTATAAGCATTAACCCTTTTTGCTGCTCTTTTTCATCTCCTTCATCAAACTTCTGCACTCTTCCCCGCAAAAAACAACTTTTCTCAAGTTGTTGGCTTTTTCCCCTCCACCACAAGGGTGATAATTTGCATTTTTCTGGGATGAGCAATCACCACACTAAAGCATCCCCCCCCCCCCCACCACGGGGTGCCCCTTGCCCCCCCCCATGAGCCGTGTTTTGCAGATGCAGCAGGCATGATGCTGAGGACCGCGACACGGCCGTTTCAGCCCGGATTTTCCCCATTTTCAGACATCCACCCAAGCACCTGATAATCCTAGTGGTGGGTCTGGCTCAGAGTATTTTGGAATTTTACATTTTTGAAGGACATTCCAGGAGCTTCCAGCTGCTTTCTGCTTTGCTCTGAAGCCTCATGCTTGCGCCAGCAAGATCCGTGTCAGGGTGCTTTGGCCCCAAGCATCGTGCTATGACCAAGGGTTTGCTTTTGCTTGCCCCCCCCCCCCCCCCCCCAAAAAAAAAATAAAACTCCTGGTGGGAATTTGACTGTTTTTTCTGCCATTAAAAAAAAAACATCCCCAAGGCAAGGCACTTGACTCTGTGCAATACCAGTAGGAAGCCCCATCCCAGCATCTTGACCACATCCACAGAAAGCAGGGAAAATGCAGAGGAAGGATGGGGAAAACAGGAGAAATTTAAAAAGAAAAAAGGTTTTTAGAAATAAAAGTAACAGTGAAATAATATCTGCTTGAGGAGCAAAAATTATACCCAGCGAGACTCCAAATTTCAACCAAAACCAAAAAAAACTTTGGCTCTACCCCTGGCAGCTGGGCCAACACACTTTGTAGCCAAAATGGGTCTTTTATAGTAATAAATAGATTATATTGCTATATATATGCTTATTGCTATTATAGATGATATATATAATCTATCACATATTCTGTGATAATTATATTATTGCTATTAGAATCTATGCTATATAATATACAGAAATACAATCATTCTTAGCAATATTTCACTGTATGTCAAGCATTATGTATCAATATATTGCTTCTATCAATCAATATCTTACATATTTCTACAACATAGAATTATGTCGTGTAGTTGTTACGATTTCTAAATAGATGCATGTAGTATAATAAGTTATTATTTACATTATATCATATAGCCATGTTATATTGCTATGTATCCTCTATTTCTATAATATAAAAGTATATGCATTATATTGATAGCGATAACTACACTATATCACTATATACATAGCAATAAGTAAGGGGGAAAATCCAGATTTTACAAGCCAGCAAGAATTTAGAGGAAAATAATTTTTCCAATCTCCCAAAACCCAAAAAGGTTCAAGACTGGGTACGGGAAAAAATCCACGCACACCTTGACGATGCTGCAAATGTTATGGTCCCCAACGCCAAAAACACCCCCAAATCCCTTTACACTGGGGAAAGTTATCCCGGTAAAATAAAAGAAGTTGTTTAAATATCTTTTTTTTTTTCCCTCCCTTTTTTTCCCCTTTTTTTTTTTTTTTTTTTTTGCCCACAGAGCTGGAGCTGGGAATCCATTAGCCTTTAATGAAGTGAAACCCTCATCTTGCTGGAGCCACCTCATTTAGCGCAATTGTTTCGCAGCCATTACGGAAAGACAATTACAAGGAAGCGGCGAGAGTAATTGGAAATGCTGGCGGGAGTTGGGCGAAATGATAATAAATAAAAATATTCCCCCTAATAAGCTTGCCAGGAGGGGGGTGGGCTGGAGAAAATCAACATAATTAGAACTGAACCTCGGTGAGGAAAAACAGACAGCAGGGTGGCGAGCGCTCGGCAGTAAGAAGAGGGGGAAAAGTGGAGAAAACTTCATTTTTTGCCCCAAAACCAGCAGGAAAAAATATTTTCCCACCTGTACGAAGCTATCAGGAGCAAAAAATGGTCTGAAAGGGGGATGCTGCCCACAGGGATGCAGGTGATGCTCCTCTGCTACCCGCCCGAGGATGGGTTTGCTCCTCTATCACCTGCTCCAAGCTGAAATTAAAGCAAAAAAAAAGCTTAAAAATGAGATGGTTTTGCTCACGGGACGGCACTGAGGAGCATCACTGGGTAACATGAATTTCTCTGAAACAGAAGTGGGGGTTTTTGCATGCAAAATGCAATTCTTTTTGCAAAACCTGTATTATTTTAATTATCCTTAAGAATAAAAAAGCATTACGGATGGGGATTTGGGGGGATTTTGCTTGGCAAAGGAAGGAAAAAATAGTTGAATCGCATTCTAAACCCCACTCGGGAGGCTGTTGGCGGGTTCCTTCCTTACTCCTAGAATCCCAGCTTCTTACCCCAAAATAAGCCCCGTGTCCTGTGCAGGCTCCATCCTCATCCTCACCCTGCCCTGACGTCGCCCTAGCAGCTCCTCCAAAGTGGTCTGCAGCAAAAAAAAGTCCTTTAAATTGGGGGGTTGCAGCCAAAAAAGCCATTCAAGCAGGGGCTTGCACCCAAAAAAAATCTTAAAATAGGGGTTTGCACGCAGAAAAGTCCTTCAAGCAGGGGCTTGCAGCAAAAAAAAAGTCCTTTACACAGGGGTTGGTAGCAAAAAAAGGTCTTCAAAACAGGGGTTTGCACCAAAAAATGCCCTTCAAATAGGGGTTTGCACCAAAAAAGGCACTTTAAGCAGGGGTCGGCAGAAACAATGTCCTTCGAGAAAGGGTCTGCAGCAAAAAAAAGTCCTTCCAACAGGGTTTTGCACCCAAAAAAAAGTGTTTTAAATAGGGTTTTGCAGAAAAAAAAAAAGTCCTTCCCAAAGGGGGTTGCATGCAAAAAGCCCCCCAGCACCTTCCCTCTCCACTCCCACTCCCTGTACATGCAATACTTGCCCCAAAATTCAACTCCCGCTGGCAACGTTTCGGCTTAAATTTGGCAGCTGGGTTAAATCCCTGCCCCATCGCAGCCACCGCACTGTCCCGAATACAGGTGGAAAACCACTACAGGAATTCTATTCCTTATCATTTCTTTCCTACTTGGAATCTCTGCAATCCCACTGGGGGGGGTGGGATAAGCCAAAGATGCTGGGAGCATCCCAAGCCCTGACCAGGATGCTCCCCAACATAAAATACCCCCTAACATAATAAAATACCCCACCACATTTATGAAATAATAGCTAAAATAATAAAGTAGCCGCCCAAATTAATAAAATAACCCCAAAATTAATGAAATGCACCCACAATAATAAATACACCAAATACGTAATAAAGTAACCCAAATAAATAATAAAATATCCACAAAAAATACTAAAATACCCCAAATAAATAACAAAACACACACCCCAAATAATAAAATACCCCCCCCCCCAATAATAAAATCACCCCCCAAATAATAAATTATCCCAAATAAATAATAAAACACCTCCAAAAAACAGTGAAATACCCCACATCTCAGCTCCAGCCCTCTGGAGCGAAGGCGACTTTCATTTAAAAACCACACACGTTTTTTTCCTTGCCATTTCCGATCTCCGTTAAGATCATTATCACAGAACGAGATCAGAGATAAAACATTTTTATTCTCTTTTCTTTTCCTTACGGTGGGATTTTTTAGTGGCGCATCCCCCCCTCCCAGCTCCCATGGAAGTCAACTCATGTTGAGAGTTAATGTTTCGTTAATTTTTTTGTTGTTGTTAATATAAATATATTTTTTATTTTAATTTTCCATATATTTCTCCTTGGTCACCAATTATTGTGCTCTCAAAGGGGTTATCACAATTCTCCCAGTAACTTTTTTAGACTTACTGCCTCCTGTAACCCACAGGTGATGCTCACGCCACAATACCGCCGGTTTAAATAATACTAAATATTATTAAATGCAATTAAGTGATATTAAATCTTATTAAATCTTATTAATTAACATTAAATATTATTAGTTAGGACTGAATATTATTAACTGCCCTACAAAGCTGCATGCACATATATTTAGGAGCTTCAAAATGCTTCCGCCACCAGGCTGGGATGCTGCATTGGGTACCAGCCAGCGGGGTCCTGTGGGGGAGATGCTGGGCAAAGCTCTTGCAAACTGGGGGAAACTGGGCTGTGCTGGAGCTTCTTAGTTCCCTGGCGGTGGAGGAGGGAAGAGGGAGGCAGCGGTGGTGCCTGCTGGGAGCATGTGTGGGAATATGTGTGTGGGAGCATGCAGGCAGTGTGCAGGGAGCGTGCATGGGAATGTGCATGGGAGTGTGCATGGAGCGTGCATGGAGCGTGCAGGGGAACATGCAGGGAGTGTGCAGGGGAATGTGCATGGGAGTGTGCAGGGAGCGTGCAGGGGGACGTGCATGGGAGCATGCAGGGGGCATGCAGTGGAACGTGCACAGAAGCATGCAGGGGGCATGCAGGGGAATGTGCATGGGAGTGTGCAGGGAGCGTGCAGAGGAACGTGCATGGGAGCATGCATGGGAGCATGCAGGGAGTGTGCAGGGGGACATGCATGGGAGCATGCAGGGGGCGTGCAGGGGGACATGCATGGAAGCGTGCAGGGAGCGTGCAGGGGAATGTGCATAGGAGGATGAGTGGGAGCTTGAGGTGTGCATGGGAGCGTGCATGCGAGCATGCAGGGAGGCGCAGACAGCATGCATGGGAGCGTGCAGGGACCACGCACGGGAGTGTGCAGGGGAATGTGCATGGGAGAGCTCAGTGTGTCACTGCACCCACCAACCAGCCAGGGATGCTCTGCGGAGGGCTTGGCATCACTTCTGCATCTGTGGCAATGCTGTGGCAGCGAGCAGCTCCCCCTAATACTATTTATTATTATTATTATTATTATTGTTGTTGTTGTTATTTCCATGATGTGGGAGAAATGGGGGTGTGAAAATGTGGGGCTGATCAACACCGCTGCTGTCGGCACACTGGGCTATCTGCTGCAGGCAAGGTGCGTGTGAGCCTGTGTAACGTGAAAAGGCTATACAATAATATATATATATAAAATATATATACTGAGTTCTACATGGTTTATATATATAATGCATAACTGTATATTTATTATATATACTACCTATATGACATGTGTTAATTATATTATGTAAGAGTTAATAGTTTATTTTATACATATACACACTATCTAATTATCTATTATCTCTATTACGTTACCTATGCTATCTACTATACATAATAAATACACAGGGTTAATATAGTTCATTCTATATAATATATACACTATGTTACATATTATATAGAGACATAGATCATATAGATTATATGGTATCCATATACGTATATTATCTATATATTATGTATTACATATGAATAGAGTTAATATAGTTTATTCCACATATACACACTATATAATATAGACTATGTAGATGATATAGACTATGTAGATAATTTATTATATGTCTAATTATACAATCTATATAATAAATATACAGCAATAATATAGTTTATTGTTTTCCACCCGAGCTCCAACTACAGGGGTAGTGATTTTCTTGAGCTGTTTCTCCAGAAGATGATTTACCGTAACGACTGGTGCTTAATTGGGTCCCTGTTAGCATAGCTGCAGCCCACGCCAGCGAGGGAGCGGTGATTAACCGGGGGCTAAACGGGTGTCAGCGCCAGGGCTGCCGGGGGGGTCCTGCCAGGTATCCGCCGGGATGCCGAGGGGCTCCCAAAATTGGTACCCAGGGGGATGCCCAGCCACGGGAAGTGATGGGAGGGGAGGGTGCTCGGGGGGGAGGCCACGGCGGGGTGGGATGATCCCCCTCCGGATTATTCTCCCCATGGAAAAAACCCAACTCATGGACAAAATCCTCCCTGCAACGCGCCACCAACTCCACTTCGCCACCAAGGCTGCGAGCGGTCTTATTTCATGCAACCTCCATAAATACATTTTTACGTATTTCTATGCGCACACATACTGAAATGTATATTAAAATATGTCTTATATACAGGCAGAACTGCAGGTATGATATATATTCTGTATATGCAAATGTATATTAAAATATGTCTTATATACAGGCAGAACTGCAGGTATGATATATATTCTGTATATGCAAATGTATATTAAAATATGTCTTATATACAGGCAGAACTGCAGGTATGATATATATTCTATATATGCAAATGTGTATTAAAGTATGTCTTATATACAGGCAGAACTGCAGGTATTGTATATATTCTATATATTAATTATTATATATATATTATCTAGCATCTAATGTCTAATATATTATCTATTATGTAATGAGATATTAATAATTATACCAATAATTATATAATGTAATTCTAAAAATCTATTATAAGTATCCTATGTTATATATTATCTATGATACACTATATCCATGATACATATTTCATGCAAAAACAGGGTTCAGCACAAATATTTTATATAAACTATATAAATTTTAAGTCAAAACCCACGGCTCAGCTCCTGAAGATGCCCAAAAAGCTGCAAGAAGACCCCAAATCTCTGCTACCTGCAGCCGGACACCCACGAGCGGCGGCGCATTCCCCACCCCACCCCGAATTTGCATTATTTAGACTCATTTTATGATAGGGCTGAGATTTATTTCCAGGGTCGGGATCAGGCATGTGACCCATTTATAGGGATAGTTTCTTATTTGATTGAAATACGTTATTGTAATATTTGAGATATTTGAGAAAGAATAATCTCAATTCCATACCTCAATTGAGATATATGGAGAAATAATAATATTTGAGATATTTAAGAATATCTCATTCATACGGATCTATTCTATTCCAGTCTATTCTATTTAATCCAAAGCGAATTTGCTCGGAGATTCCCGTGGGGGCTGGCAGAAATAGGGATTTTTAGGAGAAAAAACAGCGCTGTGATAAGAGATGCACAACTTCGGATGGAATGAGACTTTCCTGAATTTTCAAGAACTTCCCTCCTGGATTTCCCAAATTCGTTCTCCTGAATTCACTGAATTCATTTTCCTGAATTTCACGATTTTGCAGGACTTTGCTATCCTGGAGCTTTGGAGAAAATCCAATTTATTCTTAAATAAATCCACCTTTTGCTCCAACACCCCTACACCCCAATGGCAAATTTGATCCTATTTTAGAGCCTCAAAACCCCACTGGGATTTTTCCCAACCCATCCAGCCCGGAGAAGCCAAAGCTTTCCTAAATTTGGTACTTGGCAACCAAAAATACATCTATTTTTTGACGCACGTGCATCCTGATGCGCAGACGCACCGGAGCGAAAAGGGGCATGCAGGGAGCAACCCCCTGGTATTTTGGGGGGATGGAAAAGCCTTTTTAGGGTTGGAAAAATTAATTAATTTGCCAAGGCGCTGTTTGCATCCCACAATCCCCCTGGGGGTTTTTTCGGTAGCCAAGTGGAAAGGTTTATTTAGCCGGCAGCCGCGATGGCTTCACAAACATTTCCCCCTATCCTGCAGGGAGAACCACACCGACCAAAAGGAGATTTAATTAGCGAAAATCTCGTTAGGCAAACGAAATTATCCGTAAGACAATACTCCTCTGGACAGGGGGTATGATTAAACAAAGCCATTAATTGAGAAAGGCGCTCCAACAGTCATCTTGGCTCGAGGATGGGGGGGGGGGGGTTTATTTGGGGAGGGGGGGGGCGCTGTTAATTGTAAGACCCCTCCACGCTGGCAAAAAGCCCTTGAGCGTCTCATCAGCGCACCTTGATTGCATCATGCAAATTGCAAGCCAGCGCATGCTGACCCACTCTTATTTTTTACTTTCCTCTCCCCCCAAAGTAAGGAAAAAAAATGCAGATTTTGGAGGCACGGGCACAACAAACCCTAAATTTCGGGGTGGGAGGGTCAGACCGGTACCCACCGGGACCACGCGCCCCCGTCATACCACTAAGCACTAAATGATGCAAAAGTGGGGTTTTTTTTAAGTTCTTTTAAGATATTTTGGCATTGTTTCTAGCTTTTACGCGAGGTTTTTTTTACCCTAAGGCTGCAGGCGTGTTCACACTGGTCCCTAATGACGCCTGGGAGCGCCCTGGCATCCACGTGTCGTAACGCTAACAGCGTCCGTTTAGACAGCACAGCACTACAGGGAAAGCTAAAATAGCTGATAGCATAAGCTGCTGTACTTAATAATTCCCCGTGATTTAAAAGCAGAGGTTATAACAACCGGCTGGAGAAGAGAAGAGAAAACGCCACTCTTCTTTTAACCTTTCGCTTTATTAGTATATTACGGAGCGACCTATAAAAAGCATGAATCCAGGGCAAGAGAAGCTTTCCCACTTCCAGGATGAGGTAAAAAATTGGGGGGGGGGGGGCGGGGAGAGGAAGCAAAAACCTCAGAAAATCGGTACCCAGCCAGCTCTCGGGGTTTATATTTTATATACATACATATCAGTATTTATTTACATATATATGTATTATTTAAGAGGAATCGCTGGGCACCTCACCCCTGCCACCGCCCAAGCTGCATCCTCCGTCTCCAAGTTTGAGCACCCCTGAAACGATGCTTTCCCCGCCCTGCCATCAGTTTGCAGGCAATGCCTGCGGGAAAGTGACAGTATGGCTGTTGCCAGCCCAAAAATTTGGGAAATTTGGGAGGTTTCAGGCATGATGTGAAGACACGCGCGCTGAAAGCAACCCAGGGCTGTGTCAGGTACCAGGGGGCACGAGGCGATGGAGCGGGGTGATGATGGATGACCCACCTGATGCCGGCAGGAGCAGCAGGTAGTTGAGAAATCCCAATGAAATCCCAGTTAAATCCAGGTTGGCAGAGCCCTGTAACCGGAGGAAAGGGTTTGCAAACAACCTCGTCAATAGCATCCTCTAATTTGGGGCAAATCTGAGCCCATTTTGGCCAAAATCCTTGCAAGCCCTTGCAGGGGGTGGCACACATCAGCTCCTCCACAAACCACTGCTGACAGCTTTTCCTGTCCAGATTAAAAAGGCAAAGAGGAAAAATCCCAGTTTTCCACCGGCGAGGGAGGTGGGATTTTTTTTCCCCTCCTACATTGTATTTTGGGGGGAAAACCCATGCAGTGCACCCCCCCGGGGACTGCAGGATTGCACCTCCCGCTGCTGCAGGTGGCAGCATCCCTGACAGGATGCCCAGCACGGCATCTCATCCCCCACAGCATCCCTGAAAATCCCAGCGAGATCCCTCTCTGCCCCCAGTGTCAGGATAAAATACCCTGCCGAGATATCGCAGAATAGATGGAATTATAGGGAATGGCTGAGCCCCGAAGCGCGGAACAAATTATCATTATATACAGGGAATATATGTGACATTCCCCTATATATGTATCTCTCTCAGGGAATATATATTCCCCAATATTACATACCTATACACATATATACGTACACATAGATAAAAAAAAATAATCCCCGACATATATGTATTATTATATATTATTATATTTTTCATATTATATATTATTCAAAATATATATGACCTGATACGATATATATCCCCCAATATACTATAATCCTTAATACATTCCCTCAATATATTCCCCAATATTAAATATATTAAAAATATATATTATATTCCCATATATATACATACACACACATATATAGGGGTAATGGGATATAATATTATACAATATTCCACATTATAGATATAGTGGAATATATAATATCGCCCAATATATTCCCCAATATTATACATTATTTGGGGGTTTGTATCTATATAATATATTTCATATTGCCCAATATATACAGGGAATATATATTCCCTTTTTTTTTCGCTTTATTAATTTTTTTATATTTTAAATTGAGTTTTAAACTTTTATTTTAAATTTCATTTTCGTTTTTAACCCTCGCTGATTCACAGCCTTGGGCAGACCCATCGTGACTCCCCATTCCCCCACTGCAAAAAAAAATAACCTGACCAGAGGAATTCCAGCAGTTTTGCTCCTCAATAGGTGCATCCCCAGTAGGTATATATATATTATTTTTTTTTTTTTACAGCAGCACTGGGGATGATGGAGAGGGAGCAATAATCCAGGTGGTACCCAGAACCAGAGGTGATGCTCCAGCTCCGCATCCCACCACGGAGCAAGATGCTCCCAGCGGTGCTCAGAGCATCCTCTCCCTTCTGGTTTGGTTTGGTTCCCACGCTTCATCACCCACCCACAGCCTCCATCGTTCCCAAACCCCCGGCTAAACCCCCCCATCCCCACTAAATGGCACCCAACCACCCCAGTTTGCCCTGCCCCTAACCTACAAGCAGCTCAGCGGCTGCAATTAATGCAATTATTTGATTATTTTTGCAATACCCATTCATTTTCCACCTCTTGGTGGAAACCACAAGTAATTGCAATTAATGCAATTATTTTGATTTTTTTTTTTCAGTATCCATTCATTTTCCACCTCTTGGGTTCAACTTGCTATTGTCCAATTTCTGCCCCAAATTTGCTATGATTTTCCAGCAAAATTTTTTGCAGGCAAAAGGGTTTTACCCTTTAACAACGCTCGCAAGGTCCCACCCTTGACACACCAAAAAACATTGGGAAACATGGTTTTATTTAAAACCCGGTTTCATCAGAAAATCAGATTTTGCAGAAAAACTCTGTTTTTAATTAACACCATTGATGGGCATCAGGCGTGGGTGGGAATTATGGATCTTGGGCATCCAACGTGCCAAGAAATTCGTTATGGGATGAAGCTGGGAGGGACCAGTTCGGCAGCACAGGATGTTTTTCGCTTGCAGAGAGGAGCCTTTTGGATGGCTCGTGGGAATTTTAACACTAGAAGTGAGACTGCAGCTGCTCGGGTCTTGAATTTGGGTGCCCTGCAAGCATCTTTGCTAATTAGGGTGCTCCATCAGGATCTTTTGCCGATTTAGGGACCATCCCACAGTCTGCTAATTAAGGCGCCGTGCCAGATTCTTTGCTAATTTGGGTGCCCTGCAAGCATCTTTGGTGATGTGGGTAGCATCCCATGGTCTTTGCTAATTAGGGTGCTCCGCAAGGATCTTTGTTAATTTGGGTGCCCTACAAGCACCTTTGCTAACTAGGGTGCCCGGCTGGGGTCTCTAATTTGGGTGCCCTGTGAGCAGCTTTGCTAGTCTGGGTACCATCCCCTGGTCTTTGCCAGCTGAGATGCCATGCCAGGATCTTTGCTATATCAGGTGCCCTGCGAGCATCTTCACTGATCTGGGTACCACCCCGCCATCCTTGCTAATTTGGGCATCATGCTAGGGTCTTTGCTAATTAGGATGCCCTGCAAGGGTCTTTCATGATTTGGATGCCTTGCCAGGGTCTTTATTTTGGGTGCCCTGCAAGCATCTTTGCTAATCAGGGTGCCCTGCAAGGGGATTTTTGCTAATTTGGGTACCACCCTGCGGTCTTTGCTAATTTGGGCGCCCTGCTGAGGTCCTTCATTTGGGTGCCCTGCAGGGCTCTTTGCTAATGAGGGTGCCCCGCCAGCATCGTTGCTCATCTGGGTCGCGAGCAGTGCTGCAAACCTTCGGCAGCGGGTGACACAAAAAGATGCTACGGAGGCAACATCCACTCCTGCCTCGGTCCTAAACCCTCCGCGGGTGAGCTCAGCACAGGTCAGGATGCATCCGTCTGCATCCATCTCTTGACCACAGGCATTTTGGGGTGCCAGTGGCTTTGCATCCCAAAATCCTGCGAGGAGCACACAATGTGCATCCTCGCGGGGGTACCCAGGCAGCTCCCGGGATGCCTCGCTGGCATCGGAGCATCCCCAAATCCCCCACACAGCCCCCACGCCGCTGTAACAGCTCGTATTTTGCTAATTGTACAAACCTAATGGGGGAAGGCATTGGCGGGGGGGGAAAAAAAAAAAGGGTAATGGTCATCAGGCCAGCAATAAACCAAAATTAATGGTCCGTGGGAAGAAATCATGTCCACTTAATACCGGCTTTGAAACTAATAGAATAATGTAATACCAGGGGGTGGGGGGGGTGGGGGGGTGCTCTATCCAGGGGTCGCTTACAGTGCCGTCCATCACCCACTGAGCAGGGCACGCTCTGCCCAAGCCCCCACCACCCTCCAGAGCAGGAATATTTTGGGAGGGGAGTGAAGAGCGCAGGAGCATCCTCCCACCGCCTGGGAAGGGTGGGCAAGCAGGAGGAGGTGAGGGGGGAAGAGCTACCAGCGCCTGCTGGAGCTGGGCACCTTCCTGGCATCCCAGCCGGAGGGGGCTGGAGGGCAGCACCTGGAAAACACCTGCCTGGGGCTGTGCCCAACACTGGCGGTATTGTCTTTTTATTTTCTTTTTTCCTTTCTATTTTCCATTTTTTTAATTTTATTTGGTTTTTTAATTATTTTTATTTTCTTCTTTTTCCCAGTTTTTTTTTTATTCCTTACCATTTTTCCCTTTTTTTCCCCTATTTTCTTTTTATTTTCCCTTTGAGAAAGGAAAACAATTCCCCTGCCACACTGGTGGGGAAAAAACCCACCCAACCCTCTACCACACCAGCATCCCCCGCAAGGCAGCAGCACTGCGGCCACACCACCCAGGAATTCCCAATCCCTGTTTCCAGTATATCCCATCCAATCCTTTCCCCAGCCTTGCTCCATCCCAGTAAAAATGTAATTATTTCAGCATTTTTGCTCACTCTGGGATGAAAACCCAAGTGTACAGCTATCCCTGTTCCTGGCAGAGAGGGATGGGGAGGGGGCACATCCCGAATTTTCCCTTTGGATTAAAAAAAACAACAACCCAATGCGAAAAACTTTTGCCCGGGAAAGTTTGAGTGTGAGCAAAGCCCTTAATTCCAGGAAAACCAAGATTAAAAGCGGCTGTGGAATATTTATATGAAGTTGTATAAATACAGACGCGACAACCCAGCGGACGTCACCAGCACTTTCAAAAATCTAAAATATGCGACAGGAAAAATCTGTGTTTTCCAATCAAGCTACACCACCCCAGAGCCAAAAAAACAGAAAAAAACCAGTGGGTTTTGTTAATGCCCCGAATCATACTGGTAACACAAACACGTCGTCTCTGACAGCATCCCCAACCCAGGCTGTGATCCCCATCGCCAGCTATGGGATGGCTCCCCTCCAATGATGCCAAAAAAACCCCACAGAGGCTCGAAAGGTTTTTCCCATGGTTTTTCCCCTAAAAATGCCGGGGAGAGATAATTATTAACAAATGCTCCTGCTGTTGAGAAGCCACTTGGGGCTGGAAGAGGATAGGGATGATGGATCATCCTGGGCTGGACCAATGATGCTCTGGGA
Source organism: Falco rusticolus (assembly GCF_015220075.1). Lineage (NCBI taxonomy): Eukaryota > Metazoa > Chordata > Aves > Falconiformes > Falconidae > Falco > Falco rusticolus. Next base: position 5,922,679 of record NC_051202.1, on the reverse strand, counting down.
TGCTCCAGCTCCCTGTGTACAGGGCACCGAGCAAGGATATAGGGATCATCCTGGGCTGGACCAAGGATGCTCCAGCTCCCTGTGCACAGGGCACCAAGCAAGGATCATGCCAGGCTGGACCAAGGATGCTCAGGGATGCTCCAGCTCCCTGTGCACAGGGCACCAAGCAAGGATCATGTCAGGCTGGACCAAGGATGTTCAGGGATGCTCCAGCTCCCTGTGCACTGAAGGAAAAATAAGCACCAAGCGCGGATATACTCAATCCCCAGATTTTTCCCACAAGGACTCAGGCTATTCATAAGGAAAACCAACCCAGTATCGCAAGCACAAGCCATTTTCATCCCCCAGCAAAGCAAAACTATGTAAAAGCAACCACTCATCTAAATAATCCCAGGATATCACCAAGGGATGCACTGGACCGGCCGTGCGACACGACTGCTGAGGCTCGTGTTGCAGGATCCGGCCTCACTGAGAGATTGCAGGGCCTTGTTGTAAAGCAGCTATTTTAAGATGGGGCTATCATTTTCCCAACAATTTCCCTTGGTTTCATGTGACATCAACCCAGCATCCCTAAAATAAACAGGTGACCACTCCCCCGTCTTAAAGAGAATACAAACAAATGTTAAATGTGATAATGCAGACCCCCAAATAATTGATATTAATAGTTCTTCTTATTCTAGGTTACTTATAGGAAGGAAAATAAAAGCACGCCAAGGGTGAAAAGTGCTTTGGATTTTGGCAAATATTTGGAAATCACATCACTTAAAGGAACAGCGGACTCAAAGATGCTGCTGAGATACAGAGTCTGGGATCATGGAGGGATATTGGAAATTTTAACCACCTATTTGGGGGAGTTTTCCCATGGAAATAAAAAAAAATAAATGAATGGCATCACTCTCCAGGCAGGATTGGTCCCCATCAGCCACATGCTCAGGGTTTTCTTACCCAAAACAGTGGTGAAGACATGATGCTCCTTGTGCTAAAATAGCAAAAACCTTTGGGAAAATTATTGTTCCACCGATTCTTTTTTTTTTCCCCTTATTACCACCTGTAACAAGCCCAATGGGGATTTTTGCTGTTTGGAGCCAAAAAACTCCGATTTCAGATTATCCCCATCCTTGCAGCTGTATCACTGCTTATTATTGTACATTAAAATAATATGTTATTATATTATAAATTTAAAGAAATACACTAAAACAGCCCAATCTCTCAAGTGAAAACTATCACTGATCAGCTGGAAAAATCATTTACATCTCTTGAGGAAGATAAATATCTCTTCTTGCAGCTAAAACTTGTTTGGCACCAAGTCTCAAGAGTTCTTTTCCCCTCTATTTCTGCAGCTTTAGGCAACTCACCTCCGTGTTCTTTACCTTCCTCGCTTTGCAAACGGGACGTAAAGTTTGAAATCCATGTTGTAACCAAAAGATGCAGCACCCGGGCAAGGATTTTTCCAGGAATCCCAGCATCCACGAAGCTCACGTGCTTGAACGCTCGTGGGAAGTGCGCAGGGAGCACGCGTGCATCCAAGCGGTGCTTTTCCCTGGAAATCGCCATCGTTTGGGGGAGGCAACAACAATTTTCCTCCCCAAAAGCTGCGATGGGGGAGACGACGCACGCCCAGCGCTCACCCCACTTCCCTGCTCGATAATTTCCTATTCTCAATCAATCAATCAATCATTTCCTCCTATAAATCAATCAACCCATGGTTTTCCATCCTACATCAATCAATCAATAGGGGTTTTTTTCTTGTAACTCAATTCGAATTAAATCGGATTTAATTAGATTTAGGTTTAATCGCCACCAGGCTGAACACCATCATGCACACCCCCCCCAAAAAAAAAAAGCAGGTATTTATAGCCAGTGCATCTCATCCGCGCTGCCCTCAGCCCCAGCGATTAATTAAATTAGCACAAAGAGGGGCTTGTTGAGGGCTCCGGCCTCCCGAAGTCGAGCCGGCAAACAGGAAACAAAGGGTTGAATTCTGTCTGGTTGGCTGAAGGGTGCTGTGTGTCCCGGCCGGGCGCTGGAGCGGGGCCAGGGGTCCCCCCTTGGCACGGCCACAGCGATGCCATCAGATGGGAGAAGAGCCCCCCCCACCCCCGGTGCCATGCTGGGATGTGGGGTAGATGGGGCAAGCCGGGCACTGGGCTGATGTGGTTGGGCAAAGGGGGCTTTGATAAGGGGGTTTTACTAGGGGGGCTTTGCTAAGGGGGTTTTAATAACGGGGTTTTGCTTAGGGGGTTTTAATAACGGGGTTTTGCTAAGGGGGCTTTGCAAAGGGTTTTTTGCAAAGGGGACTTTGCAAAGAAGGTTTTTCTAAGGGGGCTTTGCCAAGGGGGCTTTGCTAAGGAGATTTTAATAATGGGGTTTTACTAAGGGGGCTTTGCCAAGGGGGCTCTGCTAAGGGGGTTTTGCCAAGGGGGCTTTGCTAAAGGGGCTTTGCCAAGGGGGCTCTGCTAAGGGGGTCTTAATAATGGGGTTTTGCTAAGGGGGTTCTGCCAAGGGGGCTTTGCAAAGGGGGTTTTTATAATGGGGTTTTGCTAAGGGGGCTTTGCAAATGGGGTTTTGCAAAGGGGGCTTTGCTAAGGGGCCTGGCTAAGGGGTCTCTGCTAAGGGGGTCTTTGCTAAGGGGTCTCTGCTAAGGGGGCTTTGCAAAGCAGGCTTTGCTAAGGGGGTTTTTCCAAAGGGGACCGACTAAGAGGGTCTTTCTAAAGGGGTTTTGCACAGCAGGTTTTGCAAGGTGGGTTTTGCCAAGGGGGTCTTGCTAAGGGGGCTTTTGCCAAGGGGTCTGTGCAGATCCCACGTGGGGGCAGATCCCCACCGCTCCCCAGATTTAGGCTCAGCGTGTCCGACCCGGAGACCAGGCTGCCGGTCCGGGTGCGTTTCAGGTACTTTCAGTGCTGCCCTCCATCGTCACCAGGCAATTAATCGTTAAAAGAAGCCGGGGGCTGGGGGGGGGGGGCGGGGAACAGACGACACTAAACCCCCTGAGCTCTCCCCAGCTCATCACAGGAGTGCGAGAGCACTTACACACCGAGCCCCTCTCTGAGCGCAATTAATTCAGGGTAAAAAAGCTCCCGGAAATTCCTGCAGGGATAACAGCACTGGGAATTTCTCTGGCTTCCCCCTGTCGAGCCAAATCCCAACGTCAACGGTTGCAGGGAAAATAAACCCACCACCCCCACCCCCCCCCGATGTCTACGCCTCGAGATAACCTTGGCCACTTTCCAGGTGCTCTGCTATTAAAGATGCTACTAAATCACTTTATTTGGTGTTTTTAGCGTAAATACTCTCGCCGGGTCCTTCAGCTACCCTGTTTGGTATGTGAATTTTAAAAGGGGAGGAAGAAGGAGAAAAAAACCCACCAAAACCCGACGCTTTTGGAGGTTGTTTAAGTAAGGAGGAATGATTTAGCGCAGCGTAGGGTGGGATTAAAATGGAAAAGGTTACGTTCAAGAGAAGGAAAAGCTCCCCGATGGTAAGACGTGGCTCCCAGGATGAGGAGAAAATGCTCAACCGCTCAAAAAGAGCAAAAGGCCACTCAATAAAAAGCAACAGGTGCAACAGCAGGATTTGGGGGGTCAGGTTTGCATGGGGAAAAATAACGGGAATGGGGAATATGCCTGTGATAGGGACTGGTCCGGGGTGAGGAGAAGCGCCGCTGAAAATACGTAAGAAAAAATGTACAAGCACCGTTCAAACTGCACGAGCATCACGAGAACTGCAGGAGCCTCCAGTGGTATTGCATGAACATCCCTAAAACTGCACCAGCAGCATCCCTAAAATCACACCAGCATCCCTTAAGTTGCACCAGCATCCCCAAAATTGCACGAGCAACACTAGAAGTGGATAAGCATCCCTAGACCTGCACCAGCACCCCTAAAAGTACACCAGCATCCCTCAAGTCACACCAGCATCCATAAAATTGAATGAACACCCCCAAAAACTCCCCCAGCATCCCTAAAATTGGATGAGCATTGCTACAATCACACCAGCATCACTAACATTGGACCAGCATCACTATAAGCTGATGAGCATCCCTAAAATCGCACCAGCATCCCTAAATTTGCATGAGTGTCCCTAAAATTGGATCAGCACCCCTAAAGTTGCACCAGCATCCACAAAACTCCATCAGCACCCCTAAAACTGCACCAGCATCCCTAAAAATGGCACCAGCATCCCTAAAAACTCCACCAGCATCCCTAAAACGGCACCAGCATCCCTAAAACTGGACCAGCATCCCTAAAAATTGCACCAGCATCCCTAAAACTGCAACAGTATCCCTAAACTCTGCACCAGCATCCCTAAAAACTCCACCAGCATCCCTAAAACTGCACCAGCATCCCTAAAAACTGCACCAGCATCTCTGCTGCAAGGCGGAAAGCTGAGGGGGGCCGCAGTGGGGCCGGCTTGCCTGCGCTGATAGGGGTTTTAATTATTGGCTCATTACGAGCATCACAGTTATCAGATGAAGCTTCATCCAGCCAAGCATCCCTCCTGCGCCCCGGGGAGCAAGCAGAACCCCAAATCCAGTGGGACCAGGCTGCAAACAACCCCACTATCGGAAGGGAGAAGGGAAGGCATCCACGATCCAAGGATTTTCTAGCCCCTATTCCAGGAAAAGCGATGGATCGGGAAGGAAGTCCCACATTTTCTGGAATATTAAATTAAAAAAAAAAAAAAAAAAGTATTTTCCTTAAAATTAAGGCAAATAAAGCAGTCTCCTTGTCCCGTTATTCACCATCAGCTTTTAAAAACCACCAACAGCACTCAAACCCAGCGAGGGGGGATGCTCCAGCCTGACCCCAGGAAATAAATTCAGCACTAAAATTTGAGCCAAATTAAATTCAATTAGGACTTTTGACAAGAAGTCTGTCTCTTCACCCCGGCTTCTTTTCACCCATCTTATTATGTGCCAGAGCCTTAGAGGAAAAATAACCCACTGATACCATTTATTACTTATTTTGTCTTACTCCCTTTTGTGTACTTAATTATTATTATCTGTTTTTTATTATTATTTACACTTTATTATTACGAAGAACGTTTGTTCTTTGCTGTCACGCTGACAAACTACCCCAATTTATAGAGTGATTTGCTTCAAGCCAAGCAGTGTCCGAGGGCTAAATATTTGCCAAAAGGACCATTTCCATTTAGTGAACGACTTCAAGATGCATTTAAAATGCTATTTTTAAAGGTTAAAATGCACTCCAGAAACAAAGGGGTGGCTGCGGTGTATCAACGCCTGACAAAATACCCCACTTAATTTTTTTTTATGGCAATTAATTAATTGCCAGAGTTAAGAGATGTTGGATCTGGCACCGAGATATAAAGAAACCAATTTCTACATGTAAATGCATTAAAAGACCTTTCCGGGCACTTTGTATAAATGGGATTTTCTTGAGATTGAGATAATAAATAATAATAATTTTTTTTTTTTTTTTTAACTCCACCAGCAAAGTTAATGTACTTAGAACCCAGATTTGGGTTTTCTTTAAGAAAAAATAATTTTATCTAAATTGGGTGAGTCATACAGAGGAGCAAGGTCAGGGAGAGGATGCAAGATGTGAGAGGTGGGATGCAGGATGCTCCAGAGGGGAGCCCCACCCGCCACCTCTGAGCCAATTATTTATAATTATTTATTACAAGCTGATCAAGGAGCCAAAAAAATGTAAGACTTGGAGAGGGTTCAGCTCATCGACCTCACTCACCTGGGGTCTTCCCATTGGAAAGAGGCAGCGGAAAGATGGAGGGAAACAGAAAATAGGGGGGGAATCAGAAAAATCAAGCAGGTAAAAAGTCATTTTTTCTGGGATAGGCACCAAAACCCCCAAACCGCATCCCGGCCATCCCCAGCATTGTCACTGGCAACAGGCAGCGGCATTTGGATGGAGAAATTAGCAGCTTGGAACAATAAATTCCCTTTTAAATTTATTGCTCAGGAGCATTAAAAATGTCTAAAGTGGTTTACATCCACCATCGCAGTGGGAATTTGCTCAGGGATAAGGGAGCTGGTAATTGCGATTCTAAAACTTGCCTTAGAAGCTTCAAGTGGTGTTTAGAAAAACATTTTAAGGGCTTTATAAAGCTATAAAGTGCCTTCCGACATACCTAGAAGTGATATATCTGTACCAGACTGGTCCTGCCTCCGACAAATAATCCGAGGAATAACACGCCGCTGAGCAGCTCATGTGAAATGAAATCACTACAATTAAATATTCTAATTTTTTGGTGAATTATTTGGAAAAGTTTTGACTCGCTGCTGGATCAGTGGTGGTATTCTGGCATTGCTTGCGGCACAGGAGGGGGATGAGCATCGGGAATAATCCCCAGGGACATGGAGGAGCCTGGTCTGGTGGGCATGCTGGCTTTGCTGCCTGGTCCAGGCTGCTGGAAGGAGGGCAAGAAAGGAATAAAAAGGAAAAAGCTAAAAAATAGAAGAAAAAAAGAAAATCAAAAGAATGGAAACGAAAAAAGAAAAAAAGATCAAAAAAGGAAAAAGAAAAAAAAAGAATGAAAACAAAAAAAAAGGTAAAAAAGCAAAAACAAGCGGGAAAGAGAAAAAGGAGAAAAAGGGGGGAAGGGGAAATAAGGAAAAAGGAAAACTGGAACGGGGAAAAAGGAAAAGAAAAGGAAAAGGAAAAGAAAGGGAAAAAGGAAAAGAAAGGGAAAAAGGAAAAGAAAGGGAAAAAGGAAAAGAAAGGGAAAAAGGAAAAGAAAGGGAAAAAGGGGGCAAAGGGGAATAGGAAGAAGAAAAGGAAGGAAAAAAGGAAAAGGGGAAAAAAAACCAGAAAAAGAAGGAAAAAAGGGGGGAAAGGTGGGTAAAAGGAAAATAAAAAGCAGCTTTTCCCATCAAGGAGAAATGCCGGGGGGGTTCAAGCCCTGAGCCCAGCCCGGGGTGCGAGGGCAGCGTCCAGCATCCCCCCGGTGCCGTCGCAATCGGCTTCCTGATGGGGGGCGAGGGGATTTCCACAGCCCCCATCCTGCGTGCAAACACATCCTTGACAAAATATAAAATCGGGACGAAATAAAATAGGAACCTCTCCAAACAGTCCAAAATTGGGATTATTTTTAATTGGCTTTAAGGGATTTATGGACAGGAGCAAGCCAGCCGTCGCGGCCGGGGAAAGGGAGAATCAAGCAAAAAAATAAATGTGGTTTTGGTTATAACTTTTTTTTTTTGCAACACCTTATTAAAGTTGAAAGCTTTATATAGAACATTATTGGGGCTTTTTTGGTTTTGTTTTTTTTCCCCCCATCCACCCAAGCAGGATTTCATGGCAGCTTGCAAAAGTCTCCTCCACCTGCACCTACATAATCTAGTTTTTCGGGGTGGAGCATCAGCAGTACTGCATCCCTAACTTGATTTTTTATGGCCTTGTGCTGGTTATTTGGGATTTTCCTGCCTGGATTGTATCGGGTGTGTGTGGGATGGGACAGGTAGCATGACACGGGATGCTGAAAGATGGCTGAAGCATGGAACGGAACAAGAAACTTGAGATAAAAAAAATAAAAAGAGAGTAAAAAAATCATAAAAAATGATAAATGACATAAAAAATGAAAAATAGAATGAAAAATAACATAAAAAATTAATGGAAGTAAACGTGCAGCTGTGGTGCTCGGACACATGGTTTAGTGGTTGACTTGGCAGCTGAACTCAGTCCTAAAGGTCCTTCCAACCTACATGATTCTACGTTATATAAAAATAAAAAATAAAGTAAGATTTAAAAAACGCCTGAAAATAAAACCCAATAATAATAATAATAAAATAAAATAAAAATAAATAGATTAAATAAAAAATAAATAAATTAAATAAAACTTCAAGGGTCACGGAAGATTATCTCTCATTGAAATTAAGAGTTTTAAATACAGTTTAAACCTGAGTTTTAGCTAAACCTCACCCCCTCCCCAAGCCCTCCTTCCCGGTCTCACCCCTTGCTCCTCCGCCATCGGTCCCTTGGAGCATCTGCATCTCGTTAGTCACAACAAGCATCCCACCAGGGCAGTGCTGCCCAGGGGGAAAAAACCCCCAAACAACAACAACCAAAAAAAGCCCTTTTTGGCCTCTCGAAAAGAGACAAACCCCCGAAAACAAACGAGCAGAAGCTCACAAATATTTAACAAAAGCTAATTTCAACTGAGGTGTTGACTAACGAGGGTTTATTTTCCCTTTCACAAGAGGGAAGGCCAAAAAAATACGATATAATCAGGCGGGGGGAAGAGCCGAGGCCAAATTCTCATCTTATTTATACAGCTGCAAATCACAGCTGGGCAAAGGCGACCTCATCCCGCTGGGATCATGGCTCCATCCCGCCAGGATCGTGGCTCCATCCCGCCCCGGAGGGGTTGGCTTTCCCATAGGGATTACCTGGAGCATCACCTCGGTCCATGCAAGGCTGGAGGGGGGGACAAACCCAGGTCTAAATTTAATCGAGGATTAATTCCCATCCCTCCGGATTATTATTTTGAGCCGGCATCTTAATGATCTGACTAATGACGCCAGGAAATAATTTATTTTTTTGCTAATTAGAGGGCATTTGTTAACACCCTCTTTGGTGGCGGCGAAAATTATTTGGGAATTGAGTTATTCAGCAGTGCGTGGGATATTAAATTCGACCGAGAATTGTCTGGGTCCAGCAAATTATCCTGCTAAGACCCCAAAAAAGCGGATTTCCACAGCTCGGAGTAAAATAAGGACGAAGGATAACTGGGGCCGGGATGCTGAGATGTGCTAGGGGTACCCGCGACCTCAAAGAAAGAAGATAGTGGTGCTCGGTCCGGGTTTCCCACCGGACTCAGGGATGCCAAACCTCCCCTAATTTATCCTTAATCATGGCAAAAGTTTCCTCTTGACTTTGGGAAACCACGGCTCGCTGTTCAAATTTGGTATTTCTGCGAGGAAAAAGGAAAGACAGTGAAAAGGAGTTTTGTCCAGAGCCAGGGGAAAGGGAGCTCAGCATCATGAAATGCTTATTTTAGTATTTTAAATTAATATTTCCTATTTCATCAGGGGTTTAAAATCCTCTCATTTTATCCCTGCCTGCTTTCGTGCCACGCTTGTGATGGGCATCCCCGCCCATCAACTCTCAGCTGCCCCATCCTATTGCTGGGACTAATTTTACTAATTATTTTAAGCTGAAGCAGCTCCCAGGAAAATTAATTAGGCAAAACTAGGGGTGTACCAGCACCCCAGCTTATTTTTCTCCATGTCCTCAGGAAACATCCCTGGGTATCCATCACACATCCCAAACCCAACAGTGTGCTGGGACTTGGATAAGGATGGTACCCGGAGGCACGGTCCAGCCCCCGCATCCCTGGGGATGAGGATGGATGGGTGAAGGATGCTCCTCCCGGACGGACCATGCCACTATTTTAACTTTCCTGGGAGATAAAAGAAAAAAACCCTATTATCACTCAGAGACTTGTGGATGCTGTCAGTCAACTCGAAAAAAAAACCCATGAAGTCATTCAAAAGTTCCCTGGAGAAGCAAAAATCGCCCAAAATCCAAAGCTGCCCCAGCACGGGAACATGTTTTATCCACAAATCGGGGAAAAAAGGTTATTGCCTGACGCTCCAGTGGGATAAAACCTTCTCCTCCCAACACAACTTTTGCCATTTACTTAGAAAAAGGCAATTTCCTTTAAAAAAGGGGGCAACTTTCTTAAGAAAAAGTGAATTCCTCAAGAAAATATTCCCTTTAAAAAAAAAAAGAAAATTTATCTTTAAAAAAGTTATTTCCTGTAAAAAAATGAGATTTCAGGGAAAAAAAAGGATATTTCCTTGGAAAAAAAAAAAAGGGTATTTCCTTGGGGAAAAAAAAGGAGAATTTCCTTGAAAAAAAAAAAGAAATATTTCCTTTCCCTCCTCCTCCCAGAAATGATGGTGGGAGAATGGAAAATGTTCCTGCAAGCCTGGTGGGGATGCGGAGCATCACTCTTCTCTCCTTTTTTTCCCCCCACCCCATGATATCAGGGCAGTGTTTAATGTTATATATATATATATATATGTAACACGTTTTACATATATATATGGGGGTTACAGGACAGCCACGATGCTGGTTTTGGGGGTCCGGGACTGCAATGTGCCCTTAGAATCCCAGTTTGGGGATGATGGGGAGCGCAGCATCTCCATTGCTTCCTGATGTCGCCAGCTCCCCCATTAACCTCTCCCATAATTAGCCTCCAGCAATTAACTTCTGCCCCTAATAAAGGAATCTCAGCACGAAGAGTTAAATAAAATAGGAAGGAGGGGGGAAAAAATAAGGGGAATCCCGATCCCATCATGCATCTGTGCCATCCGGCTTGAACCTCCCCAAAAGTGTTGTTTTTTAACCCAAAACACCCAAAACCCAATTAATTGACTGAAATCCTTCTCCCCGTCTGCCTGAGGCTGAAAACAGCCCTCCAAACATCAGCCCCCAAAGGTTTTGGGGTGGTTTTTTTCAGGGAGCACCCCCTTTTTCCACGAGGGGAAGATGCCAAATACGCCGAGTCAGCACTTTTGGAGGCGCGACGCCCAAAAGTTTGGCCAAAGCCGGGTCCGCTGAGCCGCGCGCCAGTTTTTTCCCCCACTCCGCTTCCAAAACCTTGTCGGATTTAAAGGTAAAATAAGTCTAAAAAAGCGAAATTAAGCCGTTTCCCCTCCTCTCTTCTCCTGCTCCCCAGCAGACAGCTGCCCCCGCATCCCGGCCAAAAATAATCCCCCCCCCCCCCCGCCTTTCCCTTAATCTAATCTCCCCGGCTGGGAGTTTGAAAATATCCTGCCGGGTTTAGGGTTTCCCGTTACCCGGCGGGCAGCGAGATAGTGGGAAAAAAGATCCTTGGGAGCCAGAAAAACCGGGAAGAGCCCAAACAAAGAGCCGGAGCCAGAGCCCAAGTTGAGCTTCGACGCCCGGTGAGGACCGGGATGACGTGGGGGGGGGGGGATACACACACACCCACCCTGCCCTGATCCTTTAGGAAAACTTCCCAAGCTGCATGATGCCGCCGGCAGAGCCACCCCTCCAGCGGATGTAAATGCACTAAAAAAATTCAAAAATAAATTAAAAATAATAATTATTATTGAAACAGCCTCCCCCCCGTCCATGGCTGCAAAGCTGCTAAAATGGATTTTTTTAGTATTTCTCCAGTGCATGGACGGGAGGGATGTTGGGGGGGGGGCTCCTGTGGAGCTGCCCTGGGGGGAATGGGGTGCACCGAGGGGAGTGGGGTGCACTGGGGTGAAGGGGTGCACTGGGGTGAAGGGGGTGCACGGGGGGGGGTGCCCCCAGGAGACGCAGCACGCCGCTGAGCGCCGTTCCAGCACTGGCGTCAAGCCCGCGTGGGGCCCTGCAAGGCGGCACAGTGCCCTCCCCCCCCCCCCCCGGGGGGTGCCCTCTGGGTGCTGGCAGGGGGCACCCCAAGATACAGGGATGCCTTACACAGCTGGGGGGCTGTGGACAAAGTGTCCCCCCTGCTGCAAGTGTCCCCCCCCAGCCCCGTTTGCATAGGGGGCAACTTTCCAGCTGTAAAATGCAATGACCTGGGGGGGGGGAAACTACAAGCCCCCCGGGGGTGGGAGGGCCATTGCAACTGGCTGGGGGGCTGCAACACCACCCCCACCCCCCATAAGCCACTGCAATGAGTTGGGGGGGGGGGGGGGTGTGCAACTGCCCAGGGAGCACTGCAACTGGTCAGGGGTCTGCAAAGGGTATTGCAACCAGCTGGGGGGGCTGCAACCCCTGGGGGGCATTGCAGTCGGCGGGGGGGGCGGGGGGGAGGGGGCTGCAAACAACCGGGGGGCACTGCAACCACCTGGGGAGCGCTGCAACCGCTCGGGGGTCTGCAAAGCATCTTGCAGCCGGTTAAGCGGAGGGGGGGTTGCAACACTCCGGGGGGCACTGCAACCGGTTGGGGGGTGTGCAGCAAGTCTAAAGGGATTGCAAATTGCCGGGGGGGGGCTGCAACCCCCCGGGGGGGGGGGGGGGGGCACTGCAACCGGTCGAAGGGTCTGTAGAGGTTATTGCAACCGGCCGGGGGGGGTGTCTGCAACCGGCTGGGGGGGTTGCAGCCGGTCCGAGGGCACTGCAGCCGGCCGAGGGGGCTGCAACCCCTCCGGGGGGCATTGCAACCGGTAGAGGGGGGAGCGGGTCTGCAACCGGTCGGTGTGGGGGGGCAACCCCCCGGGGGCTACTGCAACCGGCCGGCGGGGGCTGCAACCCGCCGGGATCCCCGCAACTGGCCGGGGGTTGCGGGGGGGCTGCAACCCCCGGGACTATCGCAACCGGCCCGGGGTGGGGGAGGTCACCGCAGAGAACCGCAACGGCGGGGGCAACCCGCAGCCGGCTGGAGGTCAGCCCGGGGGGGGCGGGGGCGGGAACCGGACACCGGGGACGGACACACGCTGCAGCCGCGGCCCGCGCTGCCCCCGACCCCGCACCGGGCGGGCAGGCGGTGCGGAACGGCAAGTTACTTCCCGCACCGGAGGGGATGGGGTGGGGGGGGGGGGTGGGGGGGGATAGGGGAGGGGGGTGTCCCCACCGCCGCCGCCGCCACACGTGCCCCGCCGCCCGGGCCGCTTTGTCCGCGGCGCTCGGCACGGCTCCGCCCGCCCCCGCGCGGCAGCCCGCCGGTGAGTGACAGCCTACCTGCCCGCCAATCTTCATCACACCGACACCGGCCTGACAGCGCGGCCGCCGCTCGCCGCCCGCCCGCCCGGCCCCGCCGCGCCGCCGCCGCCCCGCCCCTCCCGGCCCCGCCCCGCCGCCGCGACACGCCCCCCGCCCCCCCGCGCCGCCGCCGCCGGGCCCCGAGGACACGCCCCCGGCCACGCCCCCCCGCACCGCCTGGCACAGCGCCCCCTGCTGGCCGGACCCCGCGGGCGTGCGCGCCCCGCTCCTGCCCCGCTCCCCCCTCAACGCCGCGCTGCGCACCCCCCCCCCCAGCAAACGGACCCCCCCCCGCCTCTGGGTCTCCACACGGCATCGCTGGCCCCTCCCCGCAGCATCTGCCCCCCCAAACACCTGCCCACCCCCGCCTCTGGGTCTCCCCACGGCATCGCTGCGCCCCCCAGCATCTGTCCCCCAAACACCTGCCCCCCCCCCCGCATCTGCCCCCCCAAACACCTTTCCCCCCACCATCTCGGTCTCCCCGTGGCATTGCTATGCCCCACTGCAGCATCTACCCCCCAAACACCTTCCCCCCCAGCAGCATCTGCCCCCCCAACCATATTTCTCCCCCAACAACACCCTTGCCCCCCCCTGCCCCTTCCCTGCTGCATTTGCCCCCCTGGCCACACTCAGAGCCAACCCTGCCGGCCTATGACCCCCACACACCTAACCCCAACCCCAGGCTCCCCCCAGGGTGCCACCCCCATCATGGTCACCAGCCCCCTGGGAGGGGTCCCCAACCCCCTCATCCTGTATGACTTTTATATTCAGGGCCCCCCAAAAAACCCGTCCCAGGGCCCTTTCCACATGAGGCCCTTCCTGCGGGATTATCCCCAAGGTAAAATGCCCCAATTTTGGAAGTATCTAATAATTATTATTAATTAGGGGGGGTGTCCATCAGACACCCAATTTTGGGGTGCATGAGCTATTACCCCCCTCCCCCCAGGGACCTGGGCAGGGGGATTCCCTGGAGTCATTCCCCCAGGACTACCACCACATTTTTCCCACATTTTACTGGAAAAGCCAGAGGGACGGATTGTTCTAGATCCGCTCGATCACAATTTGATTTCTCCTGATTTTCCATCCACTTCCCCAATTAAAAAAAAAAGCCATCAGAAGCAGGATTGGTTAAAAAATGCTGAAATTTCTGCCAGTCTCCTAAGGAATATTGGATATCTGAAGGAATCACTTGAAACAGCCCCGGAATTCTTTCAGGATGGGTTAAAATCAGCTCTGAAGAGTGGGATGAGCCAGTGGCAGTGAGGACTGAGGGATGGCCGTGGGGTCAGTGGTGGGAAAATCAGCTTAAATTCAAGGCTACGAACCCAAATCATCCTGTTTTTCCCTTTCGAGTATCCCAGGACAAGCAACCGCTTGCAAACCCCCATTTCCAACCCCTCCTTCCCACTTATCCCAAAAAATACCCTCTGGAAAATACGTGCTCCGACGTTTGCACCTCCTACTTGAGAGCAGCCTCTTAAAACATGTTGTGATCTCCTTTGGGTTGGCCCAAAACATCCAAAAATAAATGGATCATGCTTGGGCTCCACTGGGAATGTAACAGAGGATGCAGCGGGTGGTTGGGATGCACATCCCACCCTCCTGAAAAAAAACAAAACAAAACAAAAAAAAACAACCCACTGCATGGTCAGTGGGATAACCAGAGGGAATCCGGAGCATCCCCTTGATCCTTTGGAGATGGCGGGGCAAAGATTTGCAGGAATTTCTTGCCTTGTAAATCAGCCGGTGGGATGGTCTGTGCATGTCGCCCCCCCCCCCCCCCATCATTGCTATTCCACTTGAGCGAGGGAAGATGAGGAGCCATAAAGCTGCCGCCGATTGTTTCAGCCAGCCGGGAAGCCGGGTGAAAAATATTTGGGGTTTTTCAGAAGCTGGAGAATTTGAATGGGAGAGACGAGGGGAGGCGGATGGGAACCCCATCGCTTTGGTGTCAAGGGACGGAGGGATTGGCCACGCTCGTCATCACATCTTGAAAACCAAAGATGGAAAGAGGGCGGGTGCGCTCCAGGCATGTGTTAAACCCCATCACTGCCGAAAATATGAGTACTCAATATTTTAGGGTTCTCCTGATGCAGGGCTGTTTCATCTGGCACCAGCACCAGCGAGCATCCCACACCCGCTCCTCCAGCATCCCAAGTTCATTCCTCCAGCATTCCACATCTGCTCCTCCAGCATCCCACGTTCACTCCTCCAGCATCCCATGTCCACTCCTCGAGCATCCCGAGTTCACACCTCGAGCATCCCATGTCTGCTCTTTGAGCATTCCAAGTTGACTCCTCCAGAATCCTACATCTGCATCTCCAGCATCCCAGGTTCACTCCTTGAGCATCCCAAGTTCATTCCTCCAGCATCCCACGTCTACTCCTCGAGCATCCCAGGTTCACTCCTCGAGCATCCCAAGTCCATTCCTCCAGCATCCCACACCCGCTCCTTCAGCATCCCGAGTTCACTCCTCCAGCATCCCATGTCTGCTCCTTGACCATCCCACATCCAGCCCTTGAGCATCCCTCATTCCTCTTCCCAGTTTCTGTTGCCAAATGCCAAAGCGATTCCTCTGCTGGTTTCAGAAACTCATGCTCATCCTTCTGGAAAAGGCCTGGATTTGCAAATGCAAAAGGCGCTTCTTCCCTGGAGAGTTTTTCCAGAGGTTAATTATCACCACTGGTTAAAAAAAAACGGTGCTGGATTTCCCAGCTGAATCAGCTCCACTCCGACATCTAGCCATGGGCTCTTGCTTGATCTTTTTTCCGGTGGTAAATTAAAAGTCTCCTGCACTCAAATCCTGGGTTGTTTTTTTCCCCCTAGAAAAGCATCTTTCTGCTGTAACAGCTCACCCCTGGATGATCACTTTTTGGTCCGATGTCATCCCACTAGTCCTGAGCTCCCAGATCTGCAGGACCGGGGATGTTCAGGCAGCATCCTTACTAGGATGCAGAGCCCAGCTCCCACGGGAGCTCCAGCAGGTACCAACCCGCTCCTCCCCACCCTGGACCACCTGGTGACCGCAGCCAGGGATACGGGATGCAGGTGGCACCCAGCTGGAAGAGATGTCCAAACCCACAAACCCACAAAACCCTCTCCCTGTTCCACATCCCTATCCCGAGCCAGAGCACAGACTGCTGGAAAACCTCCTAGATATTAAACCCCCTTTACCCGGGAGTGCCCCAGATTTTGAGGGCTGGACCCTAAAGCTGGGGCGCGGGCACCTCAGAGGGATGGTTTGTGGTGCACTTGAAATCAGTGTCATAAATATATAATTACCTCAAACTAATCGGCGCTTATTCAAGAGCACACGGACGGTTCCTTCTCAAAAGTGACGAGTACTCAGAGCGAGTTTGCTAAAATATTAAACATTTGGCAAGAGCGGCGACATATATAACTAGGAATATTTACATTTTTACATAACGGGCTTCAGAGGAAAACAAATTACATAAAATATAGCGGTTTAGTCTCCGTCGTTTGACTGCTCCTCCATAAATAATTCAATTCTCTTTCCAAGATTGCATTATTGCTCGTGTCAGATTTCTCTAAGAAAACTGTGATGGGATACTCTGAAACATACATAAGAGTGAAGCCGAGTGAATTATTAAATGATGGATGGTAGGAATGAGAAGGGGGTTTAGGACACAGCCAGGGCTGAGCCTGGCTTAAGTGCTGGGATGGGTTGGAGGGGTAAGATATCCCGTCCAGACTGCCAGCTGGCTCCCTGGGAGGATGTCCGACCCCATCAGGAGTTAAAGGATGCTAAAAAGGGATCCTAAAAGAAAATTTAGGATTTGTTTCACATCAGGTGCTGCCCCAAACTGCCCCAGCTCAGATGTTAGTGGTGCCCAACCAGCCCTTCATCCCTCCAGCTTGGGCACCGCGTTGGAATCGGGGGGACGATGGTTAATACAAATCACCCATTAAAATTTTTGTTGTTTTTTTATAAGACATTTAGGATACAGCTATTCTCCCACATCTTTCAGAACCTCTCCAGTTAGGAGTTTTCAAGAAAAGAGGGGAAAAAATCAGTGCCATCCAACACAACCTTAAAGGCAACACAATTAAGCTGGGACTGGACACACGGACCGTTGTCCATCTGAATGATGCTTGTACCAAATCCAGGCTGAAATTAAGGGATTCCCCAAATCTTAACTATTTATCTCACAGAGGATTTCTATTAAAGCCAGTTTCCCTTGGTTTGTGGTACTTCACATACCCACAGGACACCTCCTCTTCTTAAATATGTTTATTTTTTACCTCTGCACGTGATTTTCCTGGGAATAATAAGAGAGCAAACCCCAAAAGATTTACGGCACGGAGACAACAGCGTTATTTGTGAAGCCACCGTGCGTTTTAAATTGTCTCAGACACACAAATAAAAGCAAGTAACGCTACACCAATCTGACAACTCCTAATAGATAAATACACAGGAGAATACAATTAAAGGCTTATCGATAATCCATAGTCATGAGGATGTATTAAGAATAAGTGATAGATGCCAGGATAACTCAATATTCCTGGAGGTTTCCCCACACGAGATTAAATAAGATTAGAGTTTATTTCTCGTGTGGGATTGATGGATCGATAATCAAGAAAGCTAAAACCAAAAGAAAGGATTTTTTCCATTGTTGCCTCTCCCAAGCAGCCGGGATCAAGTGGGAAAATATGTGAAAAAAATGGGATTTCTCCCCTCCCCGCACCAGCGGAGCAGGGGTTAATGATGGCTCATTGGGGTGGGAAAGCACTTTGGGGTCCTCGCAGAGGAAAAATGCTGGATAAACAGCAGGTTTGTATATATTTTGTTTAGAAAATTCCTGCTGCCAGCTTACTCCTTTTAAATGTTTAATTTGAAAGCATACAAAGCATAGGTAAGTCCGCGGAGGGTTCTTGCTGCTCCTTCAGGTTCTCCCATACAAAGTTACTGTGAGCATCCGATCCACTGATCCTTTCCCAAGCATTTCCAGGGACACCAAAAAAAGGAAAAAAAAAAAAAAAAAAAAAAAAGGAGGATCTGGATGTTTAAAGCAACTTACCTCCAGCACTTGGACAAGCTTTGGAATCTGTTTTCCAGAGGCGGTATCTGCCGGTTGAGATAGGGATGGGCTGGAGGGGTATGCATGGGGGGGGGGGGTGGTGTTTATAAAAAATCTACGTAATCATAAAAGTACAGCTTGTATAAATACCATAAAAAAAAAAAAGGGGGGGGGGGGGCATTATTAATGGGATAAGCCAGGTAAAGCAATAAAACCCCCCAAGTTATTTTTCACTTGGATATCTGCAGTAGTTGGGTACCAGACAGCCAGCAAAAGCAACATGGAGATGCTGAATCCTGCCTTTTTAAATTTTGGCTTCACCTGAGATGTTTCTTCACCTTGGCTGGGCTTCAGCATCCCTTCCCCATCCTCGTTTCGGTTCAGCCCACGCTGGGAGTTCAACCTTCAACCGCAGCATCCCTTCACCAAGCGACGGCACCGGCCCGGTTTCAGGGGAGCCAGCAGAGAGGGAAGCGGAGAGATGGTCACAACTCTTTAAAGATGCAAATTGAGAAGCAGCCATCATAACAAGAGAGCTCTGTTAATTCTCTTACGAGTATGCAGATTTCGACGCCGACTTTTCCTGGGCTTATTTGTTTTATTTAGCAATAAATTTAATACCAGCTCCCTGAAGCAAAGAGACAGATGGACTATAAACTTTGAATTTTGAGTAGCTTTACTTCCTTAGGTTGGTGTCATCTTTGATCTCTCCTGAAATTACATCTAGGAAGGTTTGCAGGGATTGATTTCTGCTTTTTTACAGCCTTCAAAGCCATTTGATTAGCCGCCTTTTAATTTATTTTTTTTTCACAGGTTACCCAAAAGGGTCTTAAATACTGTCTAAATTATTCATATCCTTGGCTGCTGGAGTTATCTCAGAGACTTGCTGTTGGACCTGAGAAATCTAAAGCACTACATAATATCTAAAACAAAACAAAATAAGTGTTGTATATCCTTTAGGATGCAAAGCTCCCCAGGTCCAAGACCAAAACCCCAGGGCTGAAATCAAACGGTGCCCTCAGAGAACACGGGGCAACCAGTGCACGGCTTTGGAAGGACCACAAAGTCACACCGCAGCAGAAAGGACTCATCTCATATTTTTTTTTGCCATCCATCAGCAGTTGAAAAATTAGGTTGGAGGTGAGGAGAAGCACCTGGCCAGGGAGGTTGGTGCAGCCCAGGGAAGTCCCTGAGGGGTGGCGGATCTCCATCCTGGGGTTGTCCACAGGTGGTAGGATGAAGCCATGAGTCGATCGAGTGCTGTGATGGCCAGGTACATGAGAGCATCCCTGTTACCAACGATCCTGAGGCACGTAAAAATCCAGAATTTAATTTTGGGCTATAAAAGCCACAACCCACGTGCTCAGGACTTACGGAGAGGAGAGCTGAAGGGCAACACTGTGACTTTTGAAGGAAGATCCCAGGAGCCACACAGCGCTTTGACCTTGCATATCCAGGCCCCAGCCAGTTCCCACCACGACTAATTTCCCCACTGCCACACACAAATAAGGAAGGAAATTACATTTAAAAAAAAAAAAACAAAAAAAATACAAACCAAGCAAAACCAAAAAACAACAGCCGCATCATCTCCAAGCTGCCGCCAGGGGAACAGGGGGAAGAAAAATCAATATACATCAAATGAAACAGGGTGAGAGCAAAGGTGTTGCAAGGAGCCAAGGATAAAACCGTAATTAAAACTGCAAACTGGCTTGGCTGCCAAAAAAAAACCAACCTCCCTGGAAGTCTTGGGGAACACAGTGACAAATTCAGGCCGTTTCAGCAGACGTTGGTTGCTCATGGTCACCCGACATCCCACCATGGATGGATGTTGCCGTCGCCTCACCCTTTCCAATAAGGAGACATTATCGACCACTCAATTGCGATTGAATTACTACGGATGAACATATTACGCTCACATTAAAGTCTAATGAGCGGCCGGTGATTAATGCCATTACGAGGAATACCAAAAGAACTAATGATGATGAGCCACTTAAAGTGAAGTGTCGAGGCTTTCGTTATTGATGACTCCTTGGTTTCTCGCCTAAAAACTCTTGGGTTGGAAGGAGGAAGAGTTGACTGAGGTGAAGGCAAGAGGTTTCCAGAAACACCGACACAAGGAGGTCCCATATTGATACTTCTTCAGAATAAGGTTGACGGGAAATAGCATTTCTTGGAGAAACGTATGGGAAAAAGAAGTTTCTTGGAAAAGCATCTCACCGTGGGCTTTAGCACCTTTGGGAATGTCGTTATAAAAGCAAATTTTAATTTTTAGCATCTCCCCAGACCCTGTTCTGGCCTTGCTTTTTCCCCTCAGCCTTCTTATATTAATTTTCCATCGGTTCTTTGCCTCCTTCCTTTAGCTTTGCCTCTGCTCCATCACTTGCAGCACCCAGGGAAGGTTCTACAACCCAATTTTACTCCCTCAAGTGGTTTCTCTCCTCCTTCCTCTCCTTGGTTGGATCCGATTTTGTCACAACATCACCCAGGGGTGTTGACCCATGGGGAAATGTCACTCCATGTGAGCCTGATGACATTTAAGCATCTCCAGGAGATGACTATAGGACCCTTTTTTGTAGGATCTTTTAGGGAAATCACTTTGCAGTTGCTTGAACTTCAGAGCGCCAAGTATCAAAAAGCCTTATTTGTACTGATGTACAAATTCATTGGACTGAATTAAAATTGCATTTAGTATAAAAAGTCACCAAAACCAAAAGACGTCCAACTTCCTCCCACTTGGGAGCATTCTGAGCCGTAACATATGATGATGGAGACACCCCGTCTTCCTCCATCCACCTTCTCCAAGTGCTTCTTGGTTGGGGTCGGACTTGTCCCACCATGGGAATTGCTTTTGCTCTCCCAACCACAGCCATTCAGGGCTTTTAGAGGCATCTCCTCGTGCTGAGATGGGATTTTTTTTTTTTTTTTTTTCATTTTAGAAGTGACTTCATATCCCATTTTATTATTTTTTGAATGTTGCAGGATTTGTTCTGTTTGAAGTCTTACATCCTCATTTCCCGTCAGGACGATTAAAATTGATTTCCGCCATCAGCAAGAGAAAGATAATCTGAAGTGGGTTCCTGCGAGAGAGAGCTGTATCCCCACCGGAGCCATTACAAACGCTCTCCTATTATTTTAACTTTCTTTTCTTAGGGATTTCTCTTTGGAAAAGGGCAACTTAGCACTTCTCAGCCATACACGTCCTCCAAGAAGTCAGGGAGAACTATTTAACCTCCTGCATCTCCACTGCAGAAAGTGGACTGGGGGATTTAAATAGCTCTTGTTTACCACCGCCACCCTCCCGGCAGTATTTTTAGAGGGGTAATCAGATCCTCTTGACGCCTTCGCTTTGCTTTCTCAGGCTCCGCATCCTCCGACCCCATCCCTGCACCTGTTCCAGTTCATATCCAGGCAAACTGAACTGGAATGGGCTTTTCCCATTGCATTAAGCCGGGTAGTTCCTGGTGCACCCGAAGGCTTTGCAGAAGGAGGATGGAGGGATTCAGGCTGGAAAACCATCTCCAAGGGGTAAAACCTCTGGCCAACAAAAACGATGTGGAAATAATGGGCACAGAGGGCAAGTGGCACTGGGGGAGCGAGCTGTGCCCGCCTTTACCCATCTCTTAAAACAATAATATCCTCACTATCCTCAATATTGAATATCCTCAATAAAAAAAAATAAAATCCATTAAATATTTTTTAAAATCAATTCAATACATTTAAAAATTAATCAAATCAACTAAACTCTGAATATCCTCAATAATCTCCAAAATACGCCAGAAAACCCCCTAAAATATAACCTTATATATTTTATATATATATAACCCTAAAATAAAGGATCTTTCCAGGCTGGAGAATCCTGGGGCTCCACGACCATCTCACTCCTGTGCTGGTTCATAGCAAACCTCCATAAGCAAAATTTATGCAAATGAGGAGAAATTATGCGTTTGCACCAACACTGCAAGAGCTCACCTTTCGTCAGCCACTGTCCCCAGGCTCCCAGCCCACCAGGAGCCACCCCAAAAAAGGGGTCCCCAGCCAGGTCCCCACCATCTAACAGCATCCCCATCATAAGGCTTAAATACCTTTACAAGAGAGTAATTTAACGCCATCCCCAGCTTAAGCTCCATATCTATCGGGCGTGAAATTAGTTCCAGCAAGCTGCAAATTTGCCGCTAATAAAAATATTTAGCAATTCGCTAGTCTTTAAATCAGGAGCAGAATATTTTCTTGCTTGCATCAACGCCTGTTTCTTTTTAATTCTAATATTTGAGCGTCGGGGAGCTCCAGCCATAAAACTGCAAGTTTTACGACTGCGCAAAGAGTTTTAAATCAATTCCCTCAGCACTTTCAACTCCGTCGCCGAGAGTTTGATCATTTAATATCATTTGATATTAGACCATGTTGGTAATTTTGGCCACTGGGATGAGCCGGGCATGGTGAATTTGCAGTTTTTAACCAAAAAAAGGCTATCTTGACCCAAACCTTCCCTGTTTCCAAGGGCTGTTCCTTGAGTGGCTTCTTACAACAAAAGAGCTTTGATCCATGTGATCCTGCCTTGCAGCCCTTGAAGGAAGGTGACCGCTCTGCCCTCCTGGGCCAAGCATTTAATTAGCCTCGGCACTAATTGCATCTCTCTGCCAAGTCCATTTTGTCCAATTCCAACATCAGGATCTTTTTCATGCCTTTGCCAAGAAACACCGCAGTCCCCTGATCTTTTCCTTAGGAAAAACCACCTGCAGTGACAAAGCATCTTTCAAACTATTCCTTGGCGGAATAGCATCTCACATCCTTTGGAGACCACCTGCATTATCAGTATAATCTATCTAATCTAATCTAATCTAATCTAATATAATATAATATAATATAATATAAATAAATAAATATAAATATAATATAAAACCTTTGCATTGGGTTTTGCTGGGCTGCAAGCATCCAACAGACCTTTTAGCACGGCTTGTTGCAATAGGACAAGGGGCAATGGTTTTAAACTGAAAGAGGGTAGATTTAGCCTAGATATAAATAAGAATTTTTTTACAAGAATGGTGAAACACTGGAACATGTTGCCCAGAGATGTGGTAGGACGCCCCATCCCTGGAAACAGCCCAGGTCAGATTGGATGGGGCTCTGAGCAACCTGATCTGCTGAAAGATGTCCCTGCAGGAGGGCTGGACTAGGGGACCTTTAAAGGTCCCTTCCAACCCAAACTATCCTAAGATTCTATAACAGCATCCCGACGACTCTGCTTCTCCTTATTTAAAGCATGGTAATGCTCGAGAGCCTTGCCAGTAGAGGTTTTATGGTACCTAGGTTATTGACATCAAATACATTGGACCTGGAATTAATCCTTACCACATTGTTTGTCACCGGTTTGATGTGTCCTGTCCCCAGCACAAGGGTTTGGATGCAGATGCCAC
This sequence comes from Falco rusticolus, assembly GCF_015220075.1. NCBI lineage: Eukaryota > Metazoa > Chordata > Aves > Falconiformes > Falconidae > Falco > Falco rusticolus. The sequence continues at coordinate 5,899,582 of NC_051202.1, read as the reverse complement.
GTGGTGCAAATCAAAATTCTTGGAGAAACCTGGCTCTGTAATACCAGCAGACATCCCCGCACCAGCTGTTATCCTGGAAAAAAACAGCACAAATATTAAGTTTCTTGCAGGGTCATGCAATCACGGCAAACAATGCAAGAATCCTCTGATTTCTACGCCTTTCCTACTTTTTTAAATTCACATTTTATATTCAGCATTGCTTTTTTTTCCCCCCCTTTCTGTTTTTTTTTTTACAGGTGCAATGCAACTCTGACACAAGCAGTAAATGATATCAAATCCTTGGAGGTAAAAGCTGGAAAACAAACTCATTTTAGGACAGCAATAAATTATTCTTTGGCCATAAAAATCCAATCTTTGCATTCAACTGACCAGCTGCCAGAGCAGTCCCATAAGGCAAATCCCCACCAAGGCATTCCTGATGCTGGGGGGAGGCTGAGATAAAGAAGAGGTTGTTTAGGACGATGTGTTTTATTGCAGATGAGTTGAAGACATTTCTAAGGAAGGTTGTGCTTGGAAATATCACCCCGATGAGGCTGGTTTTCCCAGGTCCCTTCTCCCAATTCCTTAGCTGCAGATTTACAGTTTACCTCCATTGTGCTCAAAGAAACCCATAGCCCTGCTGCAATACCCTATGTGCCGTATAAATAAATATTACAGGGATATTTTGGGCTGCTGGGCATCATTTCAACTCCAAATCTTAGCGCTTGAGTTACCATCAGCCCAACTGTGATGGATACAACAGATAGGATTAAAACCAACAAGCAGCATGACTAAAACCTGGCCGCTGGATGTGGTTGTCGGGGCATAGGTCAGATTTATTCTTTGTCCTCTGGCCAAATATCTGGGATGCGTGATGGTCCAGCAGTGGGTTCAATAGCTGGATGATTCAAGCCCTCTGCTGCAACCTCTCAAACTTGCTTAATGTTGTCGTTGCTGGCATCAAGAAACCACCAGGCAGCACTGAGATGAAGGAGATAATAAATAGTGAAAAGACCCGGTCGATAACAGGAGAGGGTTAAAGATGCCACTATAAAAGCTGCGGATAAAAGGGAGAAGGGGAAATTCACTAAAAGAAAGGCCTCGTTTGCTGGTGAACAAAAATCAGCGCTTTTAGATGGAAAGCCAAAGGGTGGAAGAGGAAGCGCAGAAAGAGAAGGGTCCCTGTGAAAATGAGGCTGTGAAGAAGAAATTTGGGGTTTGATAAATTACTGGGGTCGAAAAATGCAAAGAAGCAGGAAAACAGAGAAAAGCAAAGAGAGAGTCTCAAACAACAGGAGCAAATTTATAATTTCCGATTGCCAACAGGAGTAGGAAGCGTGGGCAGTAACAGAAGACAAGGGCTGGGAAAATGATGCCTAAGACGGACATTGCCAATGTGGGGTTTGCAGAGGGAAAAAAAACCAACCACCCTCTCTGGTGGGATTAACGGCATGAGACAGTGCGGGAAGGAGTTTGCTGTCAAACATACGTTTTTAATATGTTGGCAGCTGGTTCCTACTAGATGCCAAGTAAAGGCAGGTGTCGGAGACAGTTTGCGCTCTGCTTGCCGAACTGGTTGATGTCACGCTGGCAACTTTGATTTCATCGCAGGAAAAGGCAGGTCGATGCCGCGCAGCATAATTAATCACTAGTTTATTCCTCCCATTGAAAGAAATGACAGAAAGAAAACAGCAGCTAAGTGACATTTTATGCAGTGAAAGTATCATCAGACTTCAAGTCATTGAGAGGAAAAACTGAATATATCAACATTTTTTTTTTTTTCCAAGTTAACTGGTAGATAAGCCCTGAGTACTGGCATCAAGTCACCCATCAAACCACACTGGCCAGTCTGATGGGCAAGGAAGAGGATTTGAAAATGGGTTTAAAATGGAAGCCCCTCTTGTCTTGGTATTCAAATACACTCGGTGCATTGACAAACCTGCTCAACTTGGTGTGGCAGCCCCCCGACCCCCACCATGGCTGTCCCACAGCCATGTAAGACCCTGCCATAGCCAGCCGCGTCTGCGTGCCTGTGTTAACCAAAGGGACCTGATGTCGGCCCTAAATATTTTGGGAACATGGGCAGATACCTTTCCAGGGTTTGGGGGCTGAGGCTTTGCTCGAGCAAGGTGCTCCCTGCAGCAGGGTGGGCAGGATCTTGCTGGCAGCTAGGGCCGGTGGTACAGCCTATACAACGAGCAACGCTGGCTTAATTAAGCACCGATCCGTTTGCAGCGGGAGCAGGGATAAGGGAAATCCCCGTTGCACCGGGACCACCTGCCAGAACCGGGATGGTGGACTCAGCCACGGGAAGGGCAGCGGCTGGAGGAGCGTTCGTGGAGTTACCGGCCGTCAGGAGGGCCAAGGCCAGGGCCCACGTGTACAGAGCCCTGTGGCGCGCCCCTGCCTCTCGCGGCGCGGGAAAAGCCCTGCCCCCGCCCCCGCGCCCTGCCCCCGCCCCCGCGCCCTGCCCCGCAGCCAATGGGAAGAGACGACCGAGAGGCGGGCGGCGCTGATTGGCTTGGCCACGGAGGCGCGGCGCGGTTGCTAGGCGGAAGCGGCCGTGGCGGGCGGCATGGCGGGCATGGAGCTGGGCGTTGGGCCGGGGGTGCTGGTGCTGCAGCTGCTCTGGGGGCTGGTGCTGTTGCTCTGCCTGGCGCTTTCCCGGGCGGCCGGGCGGGCCCGGTGAGCAGCGGGAAAGGGGGTGTGGAAGGTGCAGACCAGGCCGGCTTTGGTGCTGAGGCCGCTCCGCTCGCCTCTCCCCGCAGGCTCGCCGTGGTGCTGGTGACGCTTGGAGCCGCCGTTCTCAGCGCCGCGCTACTGCTCTTCCCCCGGGAGGACAAGGGTCCGCCCGCAGCCGTCGCCGATGAGGTGAGCCCACGCCGCGGCTTTGCGTAGCCAAGCGGGCCCGGGGATAGCGGGGCATTACCTCAGGGATGGGCCTTTATGTCAGAGGCGGCCCCCATGGGCGCCCCCAGGCCCTGGGGATGGGCCTTTACCTCAGGGATGCCCCAAGGTCGCCCCCAGGCCCAGGGCATGGCCCTTTACCTCAGGGATGGCCCCCCATGGGCACCTCAAGGCCTTGGGGATGGGCCTTTACCTCAGGGGTGGCCCTAAGGGTGCCCCTGGGCCCTGGGGATGGGTCTTTTCCTCAGGGGTGGCCCCCATGGGCACCCCCAGGCCCAGGGGATGGGCCTTTACCTCAGGGTAGGCCTTGGGGGTGGGCCTTTACCTCAGGGGTGGCCCCCAAGGGCACCCCCAAGCCCTGGGGATGGCACTTTACCTCAGGGTGGGCCCTGGGGATGGGTCTTTTCCTCCGGGTGGGCCCCAGCAGCTGCCCTAGGTCCCAGGGATGGGCCTTTGCCTCGGGGATGGGCCTGTGCTTCCTTTTGAGTCTCCTGCGGCTCCATCTCTGGTGCAGGCTCCTGTTGGTGCAGGCTGTGTCGCTCATGGAACAAGTATCTATTTATCTCTTTAACCAAATCCCTTATTTACATGCTGTTGTACATGACCCGTGGGTTTTAGCTCCCATTCTCCCAGGCCCAGGCCCAAGGGGCTCTGTGCAGGAATCCCACTCCTATTTTTTTCCCTCCCAGCTCAGCCCTGAGCTCCAGCAGCTGCTGCTCCCCCTTTGCCACCCCCTTGCGCAGTTTAGTCCACAGCTCTCCATCTTCCATCGCACCCCGGAGCGTGCCGATAGCCATGTGGCAGGGAGCTTTGATAATTTCCCCTCTAATTCTGCAGCCTTTCGCTTTGCCCCAGCTCTGTTTTCTATTTTGAAGCCTAGTAACTGCTCTTCAGCTCTCTTGTAGGTTACTACCGTGCTCAAGCGTGGAGCCATCTGCATTTTTAGACAGCGCCTTGTCTATGTTGACAGGCACAGGGATCTACCCCAGTTCTGGGTCACATCAGGCTGCCTGAGCTGCCATCTTGAGCTCTCCCACAGCTCGTTGGGCTTTGAATACACAAAGTTTTGTGGCGTTTTAGGTGCCATTTCCTCTGTTCTATTATTAATGCACATTAATTATTGCTTTTCTAGATCTTGATCTGTGTAAATCCTTACTAAAGATACTTGTAAGTTTTTTCTTTTCTCTGCCTTGCATGGGACCTGCTCGTGTAAAGGTTAGAAGCAAGATGAAGGGCAGCTGAGCGCGTGTTTGTGCCCGGGAGGCCGATGGAATGGGAAAGCGCTTGGTGGTTTTTTTTTTTTGGATCTTCAATTGGACTGGACCTGCCCTGACTATCAATAATACATGACTTGGGTTTTCTGCACTGAAACTCTGCTAATTGGCTAATTAAAAAGTGAAACGTGCAGAAGGAGCCAACGCTTTGCTCACAAGAGACTCTTTCTGCAGCAACACCAAGGCTGAGCGTGTGCTAATGCAATTTATAAAACTGAGCTGGGGGTGAGCCAGGCTTTGGGGTAGTCTCAGGAGCAGAGGATGATTTCGTAACCAACCTTCTTGCAGCTGGCTTCTCATTGTGTCTTGTCTTGCCACTGTATCCTCTTTTTAAAAATCTTTTTTTTCTTTTTCTCCCCATTTCCCCTCTAAAAGGGAAGAATCGTTTGCAGTTCCTTGCAGCACTGGTAGGTTCGTGACTGGGGAGTGCTGCTGCAGGATCTGACTGGCATTTCTTCCCTGTGTTCAGTACTGTGCTGCTCCTTTCCTCCGCAGTAGCTTTCCCGCGAGTGACTTTTTTCAGAGAAAAGAGATTCTTTCAATCATTTGTCACACACCCCACTTCCAACAGGGAGCTCCTATGTCAGGAATGAAAAGCAAGTGGAGAAATCTGGGGGAACCCCAAAGCTTTTCCTCCTGGGGTGATCTTCTCTGACAGTACTCTTTTCCAGGACATTGGCATGCTCCTTCCAGGCTCCCGGAGCAGACCAAGGTGGTAACATGTTTTGTGGTCTTTTGGGGTTTTTTTTCCATTCTCTGCAGATCGTGGACACCTTCTTTATTGGCCGCTTCGTCCTCCTGGCCGTGATGAGCCTGGTCCTACTTGGGTGCCTGTTCCTGCTCCTGATTTACCACCTCATGGAGCCAGTGCATGCCAAGCCACTCCACAGCAGCTAGCGACAGCTGGAGACAGCAATCCCTGAAAGAGGAAATCCCAATTTCATGGAAAATAAACCAGGAAGGGAGACCAGGAGACTGTTCTGGAGGTGAATGTATCGTTTTTTCTGAGCTCAGAAAGAACCGGCAAAGCAAGTGAAGTGTGTCGCTTGCATCCAGTGCTGTGTGTTTCATCTTGAAAAGCAGAATTTGAACTGAGCATGAGCACTCGCCTGACTCTCCAGGGGGGTTCAAGCCTCTGTAGACTGCAAAGGTGTTTTAACCTCTCTCTTCTCTTTTACAGGAGAGTTGAAATCCATGCACTTTGTACTACACTTCAGTGTAATGAACTGAACCGAGATGGTTTGTTATCGTTATCCACAAGAGATGGTTTGTTACCATGCCTTTTTCACCTTATTTTAATAAAACTCTCTGAGAAACCCCGACTCAGGCTTCATTTATTCTCCAGGAATGTCACCTTTTGCCACCCTTTGGTGCCAGTGTCTCTGAAAACTGCCTTTTGCTGTGGCAGATGTGGGGTTTTTTTAGGAAATTCAGCCTGTGGTTGTGGATTGTTGGAAACGATCCTTTTGACTGGAAACCCGATGCTTTGGAGTGAGGAAAGAACAACATGCAAAATAATGCCCAAACAGGCAAATTAAAATCTCCCTTCTGCAAGAATGCAGAGGAAAGCCAGGTCTCATCTCTCCCTGCGCTAAACAATCCTGCCAGCCCACAAAAACCCCTCCTGCTTTTCAAAGCTCAAGCGTCTCCAGTGTGTGTTGCCACCTCGAGTTGTCATCCTGGGTGGGGAGTTGAAGGCTTATGGTTTCTGCTACCCTAAAACATTGAAGTGTTGCTCACGCTAGTGCAGATGTTTGGAGTTTGTAATAGACTCCACTACCTTTCCTTTTGTGGGGGAAAAACGCTTTTTATGTTTTCCAGCAGCAGCGACGGGGTCAAATCCCATTTCTCTCCCAATTTTGGCATTGAAACTGGGGGGAACAGCCCTGCTGAAGTGTAGCAGGGAGACTGAGCCAAGCTGTTGGCTGTCAGATACCTCCGTCTCGAGCCTGTGCTGCAAATCAATCTGTTGATAGCAGCTTGTGCTGTACTTAACTAGCAATAATTACTGCTTTGGCTGTCTTAGCCATCCCTCAGTAGAGATGATTTCTTGCGTGAAGTCTCACAAGGCTTTTAGATTTCTTGCAGGAGAAAAGCATTTTGGTGGCCCGGAGTATCGTGTGACTGGTTTTGGAGCAGGGAAGGAGCCGTCACCATCTATGCTGTGCTGGGGAGAGGTTCCCACAGGTGCCTCGCAGTAGCTGGGTGAGGTGAGTTATGCTAGAGCTCGTGTTTTCCAACCCTGGAGGGATGGAGCTGCTCAGCATTTCACGGCTGAGTGGCCAGTGGGTATTGCTGTGAGGATAAAGCCGAGCGCGAGCCAGTGCCGCAGCCCTGAGTTGTGTTTGGAGGCAATATAGCCAAAAACCTGAGGGCAAGAAACACAGCTCTCATAGAGATATTTCCCCCCCACCCCCACCCGTTTTTAGAGATTCTTTTTCTTTTGGCTTTTTTTTTTTTTTTTTTTTTTTCATTTTGAACTGAAGATGGTGAATGGTAAATAAAAGAACCGGCCAGCTTCTCCCAGCCCTGTCCTGACAGTTGTCAGTCACAAAATATTAACATCCGGACATGCAAGATTAATAAGGCGGAGCGAGCGGGCTCGGAGATGACACTTCCCCTGCAGAAAATGCCCCAGGACACAGGAGCCCTAACTCAACCAGCTAAAAATGTGTAAGTACATTTCAAAAAAAGGGCAGAGGAGAGGTGTCTACTTCTGAGCTGCGTAAATGCTCAATCCCTTCCCATCCTGGAGCCTATGTCCAAGGGAGTTGAACTATCGTGTTAAGGAACACGCCGAGCATTTATGCAACACAAGCGCATCGGGTCTCTTGGTGATTTCGAAGTTATGCCTGAAACAAAATTCATATTTAATTCATCATCTTAATAACATTTATGAACACGAAGCTAGTCTCACAGCTCGCTCCGGCTCCATGGCTGCCGTGTCTTTATTCCCCGTGCTTGGTGTGCCGCGGTGGCAAACGGTGCCAGCCGGAGATGGCAGCACCTTGCCAGGCTTCCAGTCCGACAAATGGGGAAACCGCAGCAAAAGCGGCTGGCGCACTGAAAAAAAAAAAAAATCAACCCTAAAAGCAGGAATGTGAAGCTTTTTCCAGTTTCGCACCATAAATACACCCAAGATATTTGCTGTTTCTGTTGGCTTAATCTGGTTGTAACTGAAATGAGTCAAAAGGCTCGTGGTGCCGGGGATGTTTTGGGGAGAGCGGAACGCGACGCTGCAGGAGGAGGCCATTTCAGCGCTCTCCCAGAAACCCTGTTAATTGGGAAAAGAGCCCCCCCCCGGGACACTCTGAGCTCCATCCTCATCCCTCGCCACCCTCGGCAGCGGGGAACGACCGGCTGGATGAACTCAACATGAGCTCTCTCTGTGTATTTATTTATTCTGGGCAATCCTGCTCCTCCCCGTGCAGGGGCTTTCCAGACAGTTCCTGTTTATTTTTGGGAAAGGAAAGACCGCATCAATGAATCGGTATGAGCTGTAGCTGCTTTCCAACCAGCCCCAAATGGTGATTTTTTGCTGCCATCCCCCACCCAAACCTTCAGCTCCTGGAGGATAACCTTTCGCCAGCACATCCACCTCCATCTAGCACCCTGATTATTTTCTTTTGCAATTAATGTGCAGCAGGAGGGCGGGTTTGGCTTAAATCCCAATCTCTCAGTTGCTGGCAAAGGTGTTGGGAGCTCGGGAGGTGTTATAGCCAAGGAGCCCTGCTCCACCCTAGCTTTCTCCCAAAACTGCGAGCAAATGATCCTCCATTTCCTCTTGCAGGGTGGGAGCGCCGGGTGCTCCGTGTCCTGAGGTGCCAGCCCCATGCAGGCGAAAAATCCTGCTAAATCCAGCGAGAGAAACCTGTCATGCCAGAAGGGATGTTTACACAAGATTCTGCCTGCATCAGGAGGAGGGCGGCCAAGCTGCTTTCAGGTCAGGTGGGAGAACAGCCCTTGTCCCTGCTAAATTCCCTGCCTGGCTCGTTAGAAACGTGCAGGGATGCTCCCGCACTGGGATGCTGGTACCCAGCTCGCCAGAGGCTCGAGCGACCTGAGGGCAGCCGGTCCCTCCTGCCCGAGGCTGGGTGGCGAGCAGTGCCGGAGCAGGGATGGAGGGAGTGCAGGCGTCTGCAGGAGAAACTCCTCTCCTTGATTTAAGGTCCTTCAATGACTGCAATTCCTCACGCCTCATGCTGCGTTCTGCCGGCACTTAATTACCCTCACTGGTAAAAGCTGGCCTCTTATTTCCACCTTGACTTTGCTGACTTCAGCTTCCCTGCTGTTGAATCCCACTTTGCCTTTGGCTGCTAATTAAAAAGCCCTTCAGCGTTTGCCGGCTGCTCCTTGCATAGGTAATTACGGACCGTGACCCAGCCACCTCTTCACCTTCCCAGCAGCCCGGTGGACCGATAGCATTCCTCCAAAAAGACGTGCGACCCCTCCCCAGGCCAGCTCCTGGCAAAGCTGGGCTGAAACGGTATCGCTGCAGTGGGGGCCGTGGTGTCACCTATAGATCTGTGTTCACCAAACGGCTCCTAATGAGCTCGTTTCAGGCACGACGTGGTTTTTTCCCCATCCGCAGGACAGCAGCGGCCACGCGTTCATGCTCTCCTGTGATGCTGTGGGGCGGGGGCTCGTGGCGGGGGGAAAAGCAGCAGCCCCCGCTCCTGCAGAGGAGGAACGAGGCGAGGTGAGTCTTACAGACTTCTACCAAAAAAACTCAGCTCAGTTTAAACAGTCCTTTGGCTGGGGCAAACCCAGGGGATCCCCCCCCCCGGCTTTCCTGCCCACCCCTCAGTCTCAAAAATCTCGTGGAGATCTGGGGTTTTCTTTGGCATTTGGCTCTTTTTTTTTTTTTTTTTTTTTTTTTTTTTTTTTAAAGTTTGAAACTGCTGCGGGCTGTCTGCCCTTTCTCCTCGCTCCCAGCAGTGCAGCCAAGGCTGCTCAGACTTTCCAAACACGAGTGGGACACAGCCCAGACCTAAATTTGTCCCGGAAAAACTATGAGCAGCTTCAGCAGGAGGTGGTGGGGGGCGCAAGGAAGAAAAGGGGGAAAAAAAACCACCAAAGAGCCCCCAACCAACTTGCTTTTGCAACACCCCTGTGTGTGTGTCAGGGCTTGTGGGATCTTTTGCTTGGAAATGTGTTCTGCTGGCATCGTGGAGCCTTGTGCTGTCTGTCAGAGGCCCCGTGTGCCAGGAGCAGACCCCATCCCGACACCTCTTCCTACGGCTCCATCGCCGTTTGCCCCAGGGAGGGCGTTATTTTCCTGGGAGAAAGGGTAACTGGGGATTTTGCTTTTCTCTGCCTGCCCCATCGTTTTCCTGCTTTCTCCCCCAGGGACCTGCAGGCAACTGGCAAGTTTCCAAGCCCCATCGAGCATCCCTCCTGTCAGCGTGGAGGGGACTGAAGGCTGTCATCATCCAGCCACCAGCCACCTCCAACATGCAGCTGCCACTCTCCAGCTTCCCTGTCCCCTTGTCCCGCTCCATCGCCTTCCAGGGAGCTGATCCAACTGGCCAGCAAGTTTTCTTTTTTTTTTTTTTTTTTTTTTTTCTTTTTTTCCCCTTTGCTGATGAAATCAGCACTTAATAAAACCACATCAGGCCCAGATGTTTTCTCCTTGGGTTAAGATCCAAGGAGGTGAAGTCAATTAGAGTTCAGATTTATACTGGGCATAAACACAGCCCCTGGCCCCTGGTACTGCTCTCCCCGGGGCGGAGAGCCGGAGCCGGCCCGGGTGCAATCCCTGGATGGCGAGCAGGCTGGGAAACACACCCCGCAGCTCGTCAACGCCCCGTGCGCCCCAGCGCCTCGCACATCAAAGTCGGGGCCCCTGCCGTCAGCACACAGCTGGCTGCACAGCTGGCCCCAGCCTTAATCAAGTGATGCTGCCGGGGCCTCCGAGACCCAACTCTTCCCCGGGGAGCCTGCGTGGCTGACAGGCCAGCGGCGCCAGTTGAACCTCCTGGGGGCTCCTAATTACGCGGCATCTAACGAAGACCATCAGCTGGACCCGGAGCGGCCACAGTGTGTGAGCAGCTGGTTGCTGTGGGGGCTGATACACGGCTGCGGGTTCTCCTTTTGCAGCTAAATGGTATGAATTAGGAAATATAATAATTGGGAAGAATGCTGTTTGGGTTTGGTTTTTTGCAGCGGGATGAGACGAGGAGTAAAACCAGCCTAATCTGGGCTCAGTGGAAAGCCTGGGGATGCTCATTACTTAAAAGAATTGGTGCTTTGGTGGTGAGGCAGTGCTTTAAGTGCTTCGGCACCCTCCTCCTGACCAGTATTGTGAAATACCAAGTGCCAGGATGGGGCAGGCTCAGGAACAAGAGGCTGCCCGTGGACAAAAGCAAGGAGAGGGGTGCGATCACCACCCCTGGCCGAGCCCCACCAGGAAGTGGCATGGAGTAGCAACACCAGTTTTGCATGTTTTTATTAATAAAATGGCCAAGGGCAAAGAATCAGCCCAGAAAACCGGTCAGTGGGGGCCCTTGGACTGCTCCTGGCCGCTGCCTCCCTCCGAAGCAAACCCACGCTGGCAGTGCGAGCCCGCGGGGCCGAGCCTGAGCCGTGCCTTGGCTCTGCCCAGGTGAACCCATTCCCGGCGTGCCCCGGCCCCTCTCCTCCCTCCGGGCCTCTCGGCTCGGGGCGGCTCGCGGGGGGCACCTCAAAACTCCTTAAACCTGCAAAGGAGAGAAGCGAGGGGCTGAGCGCGGCAGGCGGCGGTCAGAGGTGTCAGGGTGGGTGATGGTGCTGCGATGGGTGATGGTGCCGCAGCACTGCCGGAGCGATGGAAAGGGAAGCGTCTCTGCTGGAAAAGCTCAGCCCCATCTGCACCACAAGCCCAGAGGGGAAGCAGGCGCCAAGAGGAGAACTGGCCACCGGTTTTGGTCTGGTCAAAGCTGAAATATCACCCAAGATACCCCCAGCCTTTGCGCCTCCTCTTTGCAAGCTGCTGAGGAGACAACGCATTCCCAAAGCTCCATTCCCCAAACCAGCTGCTTCCCCAGCACAAAACAGCCAGATTTTTGGTGTATACGGCGGCAGGATGGTGCCAACCCAGCCAGGACAGTCCTTGCCCCAACCAGCCCCGGCACAAGAGAGCGGAGCCCCACAGCCCTCCGCGGGCGGCCGGGGAAGGAGGTTTGGGCTGCACTTACCGCAGCGCAAGGCCCAGACTATTGTTCTTTCACCTGCAAACACAAGACATAAAGGACCAAACGTTCGCGGGAGGTCTGGCACCCCCACCACCGGGACTGCCTGTGGCCCCTCACCCCTCAGCGCTCGCAGGGGAGGGGACTTCGGTGCGATGGGAGTCGGGCCAGTGCTGATTTGGAGATTATTTATACCCTCACTGCAGTGATTTGGCCGTGGATTTGATTAGTGAGCCCAGACTCTGTGTTAATCAAGCTCATTAGCACAGGGGGCAAGTCAGCCTATAAATTTGGCCATTTTAGGTGCATTAATCAATGCCAATCGATTGGGTATCTGGGCTAGCATCTCGTGAGTCAGCTGAAGGCAAGGATGCGCCGCCCACCCGCCCGTCCACACTCTTCCTCGGCCATTGCAATTTCATCCTTTGATTCCCAAGCTTGATCTCAGCCTTTACATTTTCACTGGAGAGGCTGTGTCTAGGCTGAGCCTGCCAAGCGAAACTCGAAATCAGGGCGAATCAGGCTTGCATTTGCATTTAATCCTTGGGGCTCAAGCGGAGATACTCACACTGAGCTACTTCCCATCCAGCACTGACTCTGTGAGCTGCACGCTAGAGCTACAAAGATACAAGGATGGCGTCTTTAGCACCAAGGGAGTTTCTCGAGGCTCAGGTGGCTAAAATCCCCTGGGTGCTGCCCTGGCTCGAGGTGGAAATGTCTCTCTGTGCCCACAGGAGTGAGACATCAGGCAGCCGGCCTCGCGACGCCTGACGTGATGCCCGTGCAGTGATGCAGCAGTGACAGCAAGGGATAACACACGTCTTTCCAGAGCAGCATCGATGCCGTGTTTTGGCACTGTGGGACCAGAGGCCACCCTGGGGTGGTACGTACGTACCCTCTCTTCCTCACCATGTAGCCACACCACCCACGGACTTCTTTGACCACCACACGAGTGAGGAGCTGCAGAGGGAAAGAGGGGGGGGTATCCTTGTGGGGCTGACGGGTCTGCAGCCACCGGAGACTGCAAAGCCATCAGCCCCAGCGTGAGCATTTCCACCACCAGGAGGGAAATTTTAAGGCTTTTGCAAGGGAAGAGCGCGTGAGCTACAACCATGAACAGAGGAGGTCATTGGAAAAAGCCAAATGAATGGAGGCAAAGGTCTGGAGAGCATACGGGGCTTTGCAATATGCCCAGTACCTGGCTGTTCCCAGGGACCATCCCTGCCCTCCAGGGGCGAGCGGGCAGCTAAAAGGGAGCCCTTGAATATCCAGGGGAGCAAAACAAGTCCCAGCGAGGAGCAACCTACCAGGCAAGCCAAGACATCGGCTGCTATCAGCATGTAGAAGACGTTATTCCAGCCCGTGGGAGAGATGATTCCTGCGAGCAGCGGCCCCAGCGCAGCACCTGTGAGGGGACATGAGCCACATTAGGCGATGCCCTGTTTGGGGGGGGGAGAGGGGACCAGGACCCCCCCCAGCACAGGGGGAAATCAGCGCTCTGCATCCCCCAGGCATACATACCTATGGATCCTGTGCCATCAATGATGGCCGTGACAGTGGAAAGGGCTTTGGCATTGCCTTTGAGAGACTCGTGGGTTCCCTGCAGGGATGGAGGAGTAAAATATCAAAAAGAAAAACAACCTCGGGGGCCACAGCTGGCAAGTCCTAGTGTGAGGCCGTTCACACCCCGGGCGGCAATTCCCATGTATCAGACCCAGCTGTGGGCAAAAAGATCCGAACTCGGACGCTGCCCGCAGCCAAACCCCGGTAAAACCTGGATCGCCAACAGCGAGCAGCCATCCCAGGTTTCCCAGCAAATTTTCCCACTCTGTGCTCCGAGGGAGGTGCAGCAGGGCTGAAGTAGAGTCACACAGCCAAGGTAATGGGACAAAAGGCTGTGTTTAAAGGAGGGTGTGAACCGCAGCACGAGGTGTGAGAGCCCTGCCCTTCTCCGCTGGGCTCCAGAGGCATTGGGAAACAGCTAAAATGCAGAAATGGAAGCAAACATCCCTCTGGGAAGAAAGGGAGCCGCTTGTGGGTGTGCAAGAGCGGCGTGCCAGGGTCTGAGGTGTGCCTCTTACCAAATCTGCCGAAACTGCTGTCGTGATGAGAGCATAGGGTCCGTTCACCAGGGCACCGCAGACTATCAGCATCGCTGTGAGGAACATGCCAGCCGCCGAGATACCCAGGAAGAGATTAAATCTTTTAAGTGCAAGGAACAGCAGGACGTTGGGGCCATCATCCCCGGCCCATGTGTGGCCATTGCTGTTCCACACATCCACCTCCCGTCCATCTCTGTTTTCCCCCAGACATCCCACCCCGCGGGCAGCAAAGACTCATCCAGCGCCACCCTCTCCCAGATCCTGGACCGGGAGCTCAGCTCCAGAGGAGAAATAAAGGCAAGTGAGTCCGCAGCGTGTCCCACCGCCCCTTCAGCGACAGGCGCTGGGGAGCTCCTTACCTATCGACGTGCCGATGCCGTTCTGGCCGATGTGGTTATACAGGAACAGCTGGAAAAGAGACACGAGATTAACCAGTCATGGTTATTCCAGCTGTTTTCCCAAGCGTTTTCCTTGCAGCAGCACCCTGGGGACAGGATGGAGAAGGTGGGGACTTGAATTATCACGGGCGCCAAGCTTGGCAGGCTCCTGCCGCTACGCAGCGTCGGGACAGGAGAGCCCCAGCCGGGATGGGGAGCTGAGCGTGCCCTTGGCTCTGCGTCCCGCCGTCTGCCTGCCAGATGAAATACCTGGCAGCCGGCGAACAGAGGTGCTGCCGCGATTTATGGCCCAGCGAGGCTCACACGCCTCCTCGCCGGCTGAAGGCAGACGGGAACTCGCCTGCCGGCACTGCGGGGGGACGGGGAGGTGACGCAGCCCCTCTGCTTTTCAGCATGTGCCAGCCTCTTCGGAGGGGAGAGGCTCACAAGCCAGCGCCAGCCAGGCTTGGATTACAGCTAATTAGCCGCCTTTTTGTGGCGGCAAAGCCAAACGAGCGCCTTGCAGGTGCTCGGGAAGGACGGCCCAGCCAAGCGCCGGTGGAGCATGAGGCCATCGGCACGGGGGCTTTTGGGATGCAAAGCAAAGGGACCAAGCTGGACCAGCTCAGTGGAACCCCCAAGGCTTTAAGACAGAGCAGGGCTATGGCAGGATGGAGGGGAAAAAAAACCATAATGGGGTTTCTTTTTAGCTGTCAAAGACTCTACAATCCCCTCCCAGCCCCCCGATCTGCACATCCACCCTGGGAACATCTGGGCACGTGGATCGATCCCCCAGCTCTCATCTCGGCCGAGCGCGTGACCAGCTTATCCCGGGTGCTTGGGAAGAAGAAGGCAGCCGTGACTCAAAGGAGCTGGAGGAGAGGAAACCCTCGTGACTGAGGTTTTTCCCTATGTGACAACGCACCATGGGAGCAGCGACGATGAGCATCACGCAGCACGTGGTGGCTCTGCCGCCGGTGTAGTCAGAGATGAGGCCAGCAAAGATCCCCCCTGCAAGAAGAAGTCGCAGGTGTCAGTCACGCCACCATGCAGCAGCAAAGCTTTGCCCTAGCTGAGCCCAAAATCCAATGGGAAGCTGCACCGTGGTGCTCTTTCATCCCCCAACTTTTGAGCAAAATGCCCCCAAGGCTAAATATAATAATATCAGAGTGAAGAGCTTTGATTTATCCCTACCACTTTCTCACTGCAGATGGTTTCCCTACACTTGCATGCAGCTCTGCTCTCCTCCACGCTTGTAAAATGTATTATTAATCTAAGAAAAAGGAGAGCCTGAGCAAGCGAGACCCGAGGAAAGGTGTTGTGATGGTCACGTGGATGGCAAAATAAAAGCAAGGGGGTTTTGCTGCCTACTGAGTGCTATGAATGCCGAGTAAACCTCACCATGGTGCTCCAGGGAAAAGGATTGTGCTACCTACCTGTGGAGGGGATTTTCAGTCAAGGCCAGGATTGTCCCCAAATCAATCCCGATCCACCCCCTCTGCCCAGGTATGTGACAAACCTAAAATGCCCCCAGCGTCGAAGAGGGTGGACAGGTCCCCAGCTTCCTTGGCACCAAAATGAGCTGCGAGGGAGAGAAGAGGGGTGAGGAGATGCTCCCCTGAGCAGGCTTGCTCCTGCCTCACCACCCCCAAAAACTCACCCACGTTCACGATGTAGAGGGGCAGCCAGTACAGGAAGGTGTAGCTCACCAGCTTGGCAAAGAGCAGGCAAAGGGAGAACTCCACCACACCCTGGGAGGAAAGGAGAAGACATCAGAGCCTCCTCCTCCTCCCAGCTTCCTCCAGAGGGTGGGTTTTCCCCCCAGTTTTCTGCCCTGTGGGCACCCCACTGATGGGGTGAGCTGCCCTGGTTTTGCTCTTTCCTCCATCCCCATCACGATGCCAGAGGCATCCTGCGACTCACGGGTATCCGGAGCGCCCCGAGGAAGCTGATGGCTTCGGGCTCCTCAGCTGGCTCCTTGGGGCTGTCGGAGCACTCCGCAGTGCTCTGGCCGGAGATGCTCAGCGGCCCCTCGTTGGACGTGACCGCTTCGGGATCCTTCGCATTGGTGGTCACTCCTCCAGCATCCTCCTCGTTGGAGGCCATCTAAAAGCAAGCCAAGAGCAGGAGACGTGGCTCTCATTGCTGGAAGGAGCTGAAACATCCAGTTTGCTGCCAGAATGTGACCCGGGGGATGCTTACACCAGAATAGCAACGAGCATCCTCTGTGACAACTGAACATCGCTCTGATTTCTGATGTTATGACCTGATGCCCTGGTTGTTTCACTGTAAAGAGCGACCACCCCACCCAGGACAAGCCCACTGGAAATCGATTCAACTCACATGATGCAGAGGTGGACTGCAGCCAACGTCCTCGGGATCTGCAGGGAGAAAGGAGATCCCGTGAGAGCCTGGACCAGCCCTGGTCCACCTGCTCTCCCTCCAGCATCTGACACTGCAGAGGAGAAACGTGGGGCTGGGAACCCCCAGAGCTGGGCAGCATCTCCAGGTACTCGCTTCCCAGCAGTGAAAACCCCCAGTAAAATCCCAAAGGGCTTCGCAAATGTTTCTAAGAAAGACAGGCTGAGAGGAGCAACCAGCACAGGGGCTGAGCCTGCCTGGATGACCCCAAAGGATGCTGAGCATCCCCGTGGTGGTCATGGTCCACATCCCTGCTTGCCACAAGCTGGCAGTCAGTATTTGGGGTTGCCAAAGACACTTGGAGACGAGTAAGGTGAAAAATTGTGGCCCTGCTGATATCAGTGTGACACCAGTCACCTGCGGTGCCCCAGATGATGCCACTCACACTCCACCAGGAAGAAGAAGCAGACGATGCCCACGGCGGCGATGATGATGCCGGGCACGATGAAGGACAGGCCCCAGGCAGACGAAACCCAAACGCCAGCGATGAGTGACCCTAAGATGTTGCCGACGGACGTGTGGGAGTTCCAGATGCCCATGATCAAACCTCTCCTGGAGGGGACAGAGCCAGGGTCAGTATCGCCAGGGCGGCTGCCGGGGCTGGCAGGGACCAGGACCGGGGTGGGACATGCCGGAGAAACACTCACTTTCCTTTCCCAAACCAGTTTCCGACGCATGCCACGACGGAGGGCCAGCCCGTCGTCTGCACCAGCCCGTTGCAGACCTGGCAAGAGACAGGCAGCACCACGCGGTGCCGTCGGGCACCTGGCACGGCATGGACTCGATCCACACAGCCCCCCATGCCATTTTGGGCTCAAAAATAGCCACCCCCATCCCAAAACTGTCAAGAAAACACCCAGTTTGGGTTGGTTTTTTTTCCTGCTGGGGCAATCTGGAGCCATTCGGATCCTTCCCGTGGCTAAATTGGGAGCGGCTGGTGTTGCCAAACCGCCTGCCCGCCCTGCTTATCGGGACAGGCACACTCGGTGGTTTCGGCACCCACGCCACGTGCAACCAGGTTTTGCAGGGAGTGGAAATGCCTCGCATTCCCCTGCTCGGGAACTGGGCCACTCTTGTCCCCAAAAGCCACCAAAAAACCCCTGGATGAGGCCATGGTGGTAAAATCCAGAGCCAGAGCATCCTCCAGCGCGGACGCACCTGCACGAGGATGAAGTACCAGAGGACGTGGATGTCCCAGAAGTAGCCGAGACCAAAGAGTGCGGTGAAGAGCCCACTCAGCACCATCCCCCCCGACAGGTAGTAGCGCAGGGGGAGGCGCTCCCCGAAAATGCCACTGGGGAGAGAGGGAAGAGCGCAGCCAGGAGCTGTCACGGGTGATGCCACCAACGTGTGTTACCGCACTGAGCTAGTGCCTGAATCCCAAGTGGATCCCAGTGCCCAGCTCCTTTCCCATTAGCATTCCTGGTAAACTGGTGCATACTGGTGTGTGGAGGGAAAGGGTTGCAAAGGACTTGGGTACCTGATAAACATCCCGATGGCATAGGCCACCAGGAAGGCATTATCCAGCGCCCCAAAAAGCTCCTTGTAGTTGTCCCCATCTGGAAAAGAAATATGGGGGCCACGTCAGCCTGACCCCCGTCTTCGTCCCCTGTCCCCAAAACCCTCCTTCCCGGGGGGCGGCTCTCGGAGCATGGCCGGGTGCCATCGGCATTGGGACCCGCTCCCATCCCAGCCCCGGTTTCACCACCCGCTGCTGCCCTTCGGCCCGGGAGCACCGGGCAGAGGCGTGCCACTTAATTACCTCCGGCTGCCTAACGAGCAGCCGGCCCCCTGCCAAAATCTCTGGCCACGACCTGGCTAAGGGCATGGGGGGGAGCCCATCTCTGCTGCCATGGGGGTCAGTTTTGGGGTGATGGGGGGGGGGGGCTTAGCCTTACCGAAGGGTGCCCAGCTGCACCACGTGGTGCTGTTGGAGTCATTGCGGGGGTTCGGACCCAAGGCTGAGCAATTGGGGTGCAGCTGGCTCTGCGGGGGGAGGGAAGGGGTGAAAGCGGGATGCTCAAGGACCCCCCGTGTCCTCTCTCCCCGCAGGTGTGGGGGGTGCGAGGCTGGAGCTAACCTTGACGATGCTGATGGGTTTTCGGGAGAGGTGGTAGCTGGTGTAGCAGAGGAAGGTCAGCACCAGCGTCAGTCCCCGATAGCTGCAGGATAAAGCCAGTAGAGAGGTCAGGGGTAGGGGGGCAAGGATGGGGACGGGGTGGGGGGGCCTGTCACCATCCCAGCTAGCAAAGCCCAGCCTGGCAGGGATGTCTCGGCTATCTCCAGCCTCAGCGATAGCCGTGCTCTTCTTTCCCCAACCCCAAAATTCATGCTTCTTGAAGAAAACTATCAGGTAAAGGCGGCGAGAGCCACCGCCGTGCCAGGTTGAAGCCACTCCGGATGCAGATGTGACTTTAGGATGCACACATGCAGCTCCGGTGCCATTTAACCTGTGGGGGTCTGAGAAACACATGGGAAAAGGGGAAAAATGGGGTCGTTTCTGCTTGTTTCCCCAACAAAATATTCTCTCAGCACCAAACGGGGACTCTGCTGCCGGACCGGTGAGCTGAACCGGCTCAGGCAAGCCTGTAGGGAGGCGACCACGCACATTCCTCGCCAAAAATTGCTAAGGATGTGGCTTAAAAAGATCAGCTGAGCTTTGGGGAGAGTGCTCATCAGCATTTCCCCTTCCCCAAGCAGCTGTCCCAGCAAACCGGGGGGTGAGCAAGCACCTTCCCGGCGTCACAGTGGAAACAGGGCACCAGATCGCAGCTGATTCATCATCATTCCCATTGCTGATTATTAAGACAAACTGGGAAAAAAAAAACAACTGGGGGTGGGTGGGGTGGAAAAGGGTCTGGGCTCAGGGATGGGCATGCTGCTGCCAGGAAAGCTGATGGATAAAGCCTGGAGAATCCAAAATAAGATGCAGCGTCCTCCAGAGCGGGATGAACATCTCCAAGGGGTCTCATCCTGCATTTAGGGAGGGTTTTGCAGAGGGTTTTACGATAGTGCAGTGGATTTGAGTGGTCAGGGGCAGCTGCGGCACCGAGAAGTGTCACGGGTTACTGAAGTTTAGAAGAAAAAAAAAAAACATTGTGGGTTGGTTGGTTTTTTTTCAGTTTTAACCCAGCCTACCCCTCTTCTCCTCTTCACAGTTTCGATTTACTAAACAGCAGCAAGTACAGGCACCCTGCAAATCCAGGGCAGCTTCGAGACTGCACAGCAGCTGAAAAATTGCTGGTTCCCACTCCCAAAAAATAAACAAACCCCACCAAAATCACCGCTGCTGGCTGCAGGGCTGACCAGAGGGGAGCAGAGAGGCCACAGCGAGGAAGGGGAAGAGAAACTCCATGTGCGGTACCCGACTGGGCCGAATGCTTGGGGTTGGTTTTTTTTTTTTTACCCCATGTGTTCTGGCAGGGAAAATTACTGCTGATGGAAAAGCACGGGGGTTGTTTGGCAACAGGCTTTCAAAAAATAAATACATTAAATAAAATCAAACCAGCAGCGAGCTTGTCACCTCGCTGAAAAGGAGGGGAACCAGCGTTATCTCCGTGTTGGCCACATCCCACCGAAATTTGAAGGCAAGGGCCTGGCACATGCGGGAGGGACAGTTTGAGGCTCAGCGCGTGCTGCTGCCCATCTCGGGGTCCCCGCGCATCCCCCTGCAGCCCCGCAGTGGCTGCGTGGGGCTCGGTGCCCTCCGGCCCTGCGAGGGGGGCTCCAGCTCCGGGCCATGCCCAGCCCCCAGGATCGCTGCCCGTGCTGCACCGGGTCCCATCTCAGGGAGGACCCAGAGCCCAAGGGGCGATGCTTGTCCCCGGGCGAGTGGCCACTGGTCCAGGGCCAGTCCCCATTCTGGTGCTGGTCCCTGGGCAAGTGACCCCCCGCCCAGTGTTGGTTCCTTGGGGCAAGGGAACCCTGCTCCAGTGCTGGTCCCCACCCCAGTGCCAGTCCCTGGGTCCGGGGCACATCCCAGTGTCAGTCCCGGGGCAAGTGACCCCAGTGCTGAGCCAGTCCCCAGCCCGGTGCCTGTCCCTGGGTCTAGGGCACATCCTGGTGCTGGTCCCCGGGTGAATGACCCCAGTGCAGAGCCGGTGCCCACCCCAGGGCTGGTCCCCATCCCGCTGCTGGTCTAGTCCAGGGCTGGTTCCCGGGCAAGTGACCCCGGTGCACAGCCGGTCCCCATCCCCGTGCCGGTCCCCGGGCGACTGACCCCGGGGCAGAGCTTGCCCCCATCCCTGTGCCGGTCCCCTGGTCCAGAGCCAGTTCCTATCCCGGTGCCCGTCCCCATCCCGGTGCCGCTGCCCGCACCCCGGTGCCTGCCCCCCATCGCCGGGTCCCGGTGCCCCCAGCCCGGTGCCTGTCCCAAGCGCGGTGCCCCGGTACCCCAGGTCCGGTGCCCCGGTGCCCCCAGCCCGGTGCCGGCCCCGAGTCCGGTGCCCCCAGCCCGGTGCCCCGGTGCCCCCAGCCCGGTGCCTGTCCCCAGGCGCGGTGCCCCGGTACCCCAAGTCCGGTGCCCCCAGCCCGGTGCCGGCCCCCTCCCGGTGCCCCGGTACCCCCATCCCAGTGCCTGCCCCCATCCCGGTGCTCCGCCGCCCCCCTCCCGCTCACCGGCTGTCCCGGGGGAGGGCGCGGAGCAGGCGGACGCCGGGGGCGAGCGCTGCCCTCATGACGGGCGGCGGAGCTGCCGCTGCCCCCGCGGCTCCTTTTCACCGCCCCGCGGGGCCGCCGCTCCCCGCCCCGGCCCGGTCCCGCCCCGGCCCGGCCCTGCCCGCCTCCCCCGGCCCCGGGGGGCGACACCGGGGCGGCCCCCAGCCCCTCACCGCGGGGAGCGGCTCCCGAACCGCCTGGAAAGAGGGAAACATGAAGCCTGGGACACACACACACACACAGGGGCCGCGGGGCTCTGGGATGTTCCCCAGATGCTGCTTATCCAGCGGAAAATGCTGGGATTCATTTTTCCACTCACTTCCCCATCACCCCCCAAAAAGGCTGTGGTGCCCCGATTTCAGCTAAGCCCCCCCCCCCCTCCCCGACATGCTTTTGGGGTTATTCGTGGGGATTTGGGGAGCCACGCGCTCCTCTCCCGTGGGTTTTGCAGCAGGAGAAGCCCCCAGCATCCAGGGATCGCATTTACACCCGGAGCAAGGGACCGACCGTGAGGCCAGGGAGCAGCAGTAGCTTTGTTTAACCATCACTGCTCCAACCTGAGCCCCAAACCAGCCCACGGCCCTTCGGGGGGTGCTCCAGCCCCTCCGGCGAGGTGGGAACAGGGGTCCCCACGCTGCGAGCAAGGGCTTGGGGACCAGCCAAGGGAACACTTGTCCTCAGCTACCCCGGCACAAATCCCTGCCCTGAAATCAGCTTTTAAAAAAATATAACGCAACCCGCAGTTGCAGCTTGAGCCCTTTGCTTCCCCAGCTCCACCACGTGGAAAAAACCTCAGGGGCCAGATCCTGCCCTTTACAAATGCACTCAGCACCCCCTATCAGGTCCGCAGCACCTTCCCCTGACGCAAACGGCAGTTAATAAATAGCACCAGCCACCACGGATAGGTGGGTGAATGATTCTCCAGTGGGAACAGAGGAGCATCCCCCGGCTCAGCACCTCCCCGCTACCTCTGGACCGGGGTCGTGGGTTTGCTTCGCACCCAGCGGGATGGTAACAGGGAAAAGAAATCACCCGGCACGCTCGGCCACCCATTCTTCCTGCCGCAGTTAATATTGGAGAGGCAGCGGGAAAGGGGCCAGCAAGCAGTAAATATTAATGACAGGTTATGGTGCAACCTCCGTCCAGGAACACACTACCCCACCGCCATCATTTTTGGTAGAAAATATCCTGCTCCAGCAAGCCCTGCTGAGGGGCTGCAGCAGCACAGCAAGGAGGAATGCTCTCCTGGAGATTAAATAGGGATTATTTTTTTTGTCCCCTTGGAAAAAGCCCTTTCTGGAACAAAATTGAGGCCGTGGGCGCATGGGTGGATGGTACCGGAGCAGAGGTCCTCACCCGGAAAAAAGCAGAGGAGCAATAAACACCTGGCTCTGGACCGTGACCCAAGAGGCAGGAACTGCAGGAGTGGGAAGGAAAAGGAAAAGCAGGAGTGTTTCTAACCATAAGAGATATTGACCCCAGGCGCCTTGTTTCTCATCATTTCACACTCCAAATGAGACAAACAACCCTTGAAAACAGTTTATTCTGCAGCTGAACGCCAAAATGCCAAGTGCCTGCCTATAAACCAGCAATCTGCTCCGGCACCAGCCGGGAGAGGTGCAGCCGGAGCAGAGGGACAGGCAGGAGCAGGCGGCACAGGGCACAGCCCTGCTCTCCACTTGCAATGGTCACCGAAACACAGGGAGTGGGGGACATGATGGGGACACGACACACGCAGCTGCCCTCGTCACAGGTGCTTCCCCGAGCGAGCGTAGAGGGTGGCCAAGTCTCGGAGCGACAGCCTGGCCGAGGGCCGGCCGGCCGCCGGGTCGCAGGAGGCGATGACGGACTGCAGAGCGCGGCTGTAGGCTGAGGGACGGGACACAGGAGCAGCGTTAGGAGAAGAGAGTTTCGCTTACAGCCTGAAACAGGGCTTGGCTTCAGCCTCTCACCGTAAAGCAGAGAGAGAAGAACTGGTTTCTAAGATAAATCAACACGGCTCTAGTTTTCCGCATGCTTGTTCGTGTGCTCCCGAGTACAAGCGGTATGCAAGCCGAAGCAGGAAAGACAAGGATTTATTTTTTTTATAAAGCCCCAATTTCTTTTTTTTTTCCTCTCCCATAGAAGATGACTCCCGGTTACTCAGCCAGGCATTTTTCCAAGCTGTCCTCAAGATCACAGCAGTCTGTCACCCCACGAAGGCAATTTCCACCTTCGTGCATCCTCCCAGCAGAGGATTTGGTGTTTTAAGGCAATCAGGTTTTCTGTGCCCCCCTACCAACACACACACGTACTACAGCAGCGCTATTTAATGCACTCTGGAGGCTGGTGCTCTGCTGGGGATGCCACTGATGGGGAGAGCAACAGTTCAGCTTCGAAACGAGCAGCAAAGCCCCTGACTTGCCCTCTCCGGAGTACGTTCCTAAGAGCATCTCTACACAGCGGCCCAGGACCTTGGAAACATCTAGCCAGGTTTGATTTCTCCCTGTATAATCAGGGATCCAGGTCTAGGCGCTCCCCCTCCCGAAGCAGGAGCTCCTACCTTTGTGGTTTTTGTAGAAGACACAGTTGTTGGCGCAGGTATCCGGGTGGGAGTCCCAGAAATCAGACCCGCAGGAGCACAGCGGCGGCAAGTCAATGTTATATAGTTTTATCTTCTCCCTCATCTGGGCTCTTAGAGCTTCGATGTACCTGCAAGGGATAAAACATTCACCTTTGCCAGTAACACCCGGCTCTGCGCGGGGATCTGGCCATACCTCATGTACTCTTTTTTCCGCTGCTGGTTTTCCTTAAGCTTCTTCAGCCTCCTCTCCTCCAGTTTAAGCTGGGACAGGGTCTCACAGGCTCCCTCTCGGGGGGAGGGTTCGAGCTGCTCAGCCATCTCCTGCATCCTCTCCTCTTCCGCCCGGCGCTGGCGTTCCTTCTTGCTCTTAATCCTGTAGGCACACAGACGCTTAGAGAAGGAGCTTCCCCATCCCAGCCTCCATCCCCCGCCAGCCCCTGGTTGTAGGACTGGAGCAAGGGCATCTCTATGCCGCTGCTGCTGCTTTTGCCCAAACTACCCACGGCAGGCAAAAGTAACTCTGCATTAATTACAGCATTGACTTTTGGACAGCTTTAAACGTAAAATGGTCAAAAGTGCTTTCTGAGCCTCCTGTCTTTCCCCCATACGGAAATACCAGCCTATGAACGCTCTCCTGCCCTTAACCTCCTCCTGCCTGCATGTTTTCTCACCACCATGGACTTCTCCTTCCAGCTCCCTTCCCACAGCACATTCACACGTGCTCCTGTTAAGTGCCACCTGCAGTTCCCCAAAAGAGCTGCTCTTCTGCCCTTCCAAAACCAAGAGCTGCGTCTGGGCTCTTTAATATCTACCAGAAAGGACCAGAAGTTCAGCTTCGCCGTTTCTGATTTCTTCTGATCACGGGGCAGCTTGCATCCTACCATAAGCTGTTCTTGCAGCTTCCAGGATAAGGGAGAAGCCCAGGGCTGTAGAAGAGTGCAGAGTACAGCAGAGAAGCTCCAGGGATCCCACATCTAGTCCAAAATAGGCTTTAAGAGGCATTTTTTAACCAAATCTTCCTCTGTTCCCTCAGTCTCCCTTGCACCTACACGGCACTCCAGCCCTTTCAGTGGAATCTGGGTTGTGTAAGTTGCACCAAACGCAAAGCACATTCCCTTGACAAGCAGCAATTACAAAGCACGGAGACTTTAAACTGAAGCATCTGCCATTTTATTCCCTCTGATGAGTACCAAATGCAATAACATGTTACAGGCTGATCACTGCCAAAAGGCATTTAAAAAAAAATAAAATAAATCAAGGCTGGGTAGAAGCCAGGGGAAGAAAGCATAACCGAACGAGACATTTTGGATGTTACTCCATTTGGGGGGTCAAATCTTTACATCCAGAAGGAAAGTGCTGAAGCCAAGCTTCTCTAGTCAAGTTATAAACTCCAAAATGTTTTTTAAATGAAGTGGTAATAGAGCCTTAACTACAGCACCATAAATCTTCTGCTATAGAAACTAAGGCCAAGGCCAACTTAAGGCTTTACACTAAGTAATTACAAAACCAGCTCTTTTCTGCATATACTCCGAGCAGCTTGCAGCTCCTCTACAACTGGGGGGGGAGGGGAAATAAAAAGATATCATGCTAACTAGGAAGTCCCTGATGTCTCACCAGCTCTAGCAGGGCAAGAAAAGGTCTCTGAAGCTCCCAAGTGCCAATTTAAACACCAGGAATGCGGCTGGAGGAGCATTTCTTCAGACTGGTCATTTGTCTCTGAAAAGCGATTGTGAAAATCCTGCCCTCGTGCCTGTCCTGCTCCCAACAAGGGCTGCCTGCTGCAGAGCCAGCATTAGAGACCAAGATGGTCAAGGCTACATTATTTTATTTCAGAGCAGCCAGAGGAAAAAAAAAAAAAAAAAAAAAAAAGAGAAAATTAGAGCATCTTTCCTCTTTGGGTGTGAATCTGCAGAGCGCCTCCTTAACAAACCCCTTCCAAGGAAAAAGATGACTAAACCACTAAACCAAGTCCTGGAAATCTTATTTATTACACTATATGTTTATAGCCGTGAGGGTGAAGGTCCGATATTAAAACCCCCCGAGATAAGTCTGTTTAACAACAATGACATGACCTCATCCCGCGGTTTCTATACAGGGACTGCGGCACAGGGTCTGGGGATCGCCTCCCAGGAGTCACGGTTTGCGAGCTGTGACTCTCCCAGTCCGATGTTTCAGCTCCCAACTCCTATCCAAAGCTGCACGGGGCCTCAGAAAGCAGACAGAGAAGGGCCAAGGACCTCTGAAGGACTCAACACAGCCCAAGGGTCTTGATCAGGAGGCTGGTTGAATGAACCCCACTCCAAGGTCAACAGATTGGGCATGAAAATAAAACCAAGAGGTAAGTCCGGCTTTACAACTGGCATTCATATCGCAGAACTTCTTTCAACACACTCCCTGATTTTTAAACAGTTGTCAGGCGGCCTTTTTAATCCATTAAACCCATTAAAATGGGGGTTGGGTGGGGTTTTTTTCATACCAAGCTGGACAGTCTTCTCAAAGCATCTGCATTTGGGCTGCAGAAGCGCTTTCCGAAATACCATTGCCTGGTTCACACCAGACCTTTCCAGCCTTCAGAAGGGTCCTGCCTGCGATGAAGGAGGTGATACCAAAAGGTTGGCATGTACTCACCTGGCGATTCTCTTCTGCCTCTCTTTCTGCCTCTGCTGTTCCTTCACTTGCTCTCGCTCGATATTCATGAAGAGGCGCCTGTACCTCAGGTACTCGTTCTGACGCTGCAGGGAAGAAGAGGCACCTTTGAGAAGGTCGTCTGGGATCAGCACTCGGCTCGATTTCTGGAGTGCATATCCATCAGAATAGAAACCTTGCTTCTTCCCCAAGTGATCCTCAAACATCTCCTAGTGCACATGGCCACTGAACAGAGAAGCTGGAGAGACAGCAGTTAGCTAGGAGAGGAGGACCAAGAGCACCGAAAAGCATTGTACTGGCATCCCTTGACTGAACCTTCCTGTGGATGGAAGCTCTGCCACCCGACAAATCCCTAAACTCTCCCCTTCCTGGGGGTAAAGGAGCTGGTTCCCACTTCAACCCACTTCAGAGCACTACAAGCTACAGTCCAAGAATTCTGATCCACCTGGGGGCTGGCGGTCCCTCCGCAGTTCACTGGAAGCCTGTATCTCCAAAAAAAGTAAATGTACAGCACCGAGCTGGACCCACGACATGCAGGACAACCACAGAGGCAGCAAACTCACTGCTGAGACAAACCCAAGAGCCCTGCAGGGTACTGACCACGTGAAGAGGTTTGATATCTGGGCTTTGGCTTAACCCCATGGATGCAGCAAGGAGAGGGAAACCTCCTGGCTAAAGCCCACACCAGAAGTCCTCCCACCTGCAGTTGGTACACAGCTAGCTTGAGTTCCGCGATGCCAGAAAGCCTGAGGGGTTTGGGGTTTTTTCCTCATCAACATCAGGAGGTTTTGGGCTGAGTTTGTCCAGCTCACCCAGCAGTGAGATCCCCATATAGCTGGAGATAAAGGAGCATAAGAGACCGCCAGGCTGAAAGTGGAGAAAGCTGGATGGAAAAAACCCCACGTGGAAGACAGTGCTGCAAAACCAGTTATCTCAGGGTGGATCAGAGCCAAGGAGATAAAAAGGGGCAGAGGGAACCACTGGGGGAAGGAGCAGCCTGATGAGCCCCAGCTGCTGTCATGCCATCTAGAAACCACAACCCAATTTTGGATCAGCTTGTTGGAAAATGCATGTAAGGAACAACAAAAAAAAAAAAGGCAAAAAAAAAAGGCAGTTTGTTCAAAGCCTTTTTGAGTTTTATGCTTGCTGCAAGAAAGGTGACAAGAGGGAAGTGTTCCTCTTCACATCAGAACAAAGCAGCAAAATAAATCACTTCCTTTAGGCATCCAAGACAAACATCACCTTTCCATCACCTAGATTAGCAGGAACCAAAACTCTCCTGGACGCAGGCTGGGAAGGTCTCACTGTTAAATCAGATGCTCAGCACCAGGCCTGCAGTCTGTGCTTGAATGCTGCCATCCTGATGCCTGTTAGGTGCTGATATGGTAGAAATCTTTATATTCCCAGTCTTATACCCACACCAGATAAAGTGGGTTTTGTTCTTTTTATTTTTTTCCCCCAAGCATTTTTGGCAGCTTCTCGCTCCCCATGCAACTACAGAAAGCGACACCTTTGTTTTGCCAGGCAGAATGAATGAAGCCTGTTTCTCCCTCAACCCTTCAGCGTTATTCGGATCCCACATTTTGCAGGAGGAGCGCCTAACAGTTGCACTTACAGTCACAATGGACCTTAAAAAAAGAACCCGGTAGGTCTGCCCACGACCTGAGACACACCACCACCGCTGACGAACTTGCAAACCTAGCAGATGCTTCGTACAGCAAGGCTGCCCTGGAGGCTTCTTATCCGAGCTAGCAGCATCCCCCAAGCTCAATACCCTTCAGTCCTGAAATGGAGATGAAACAAAGAGGACTTGGCCCCAGCGGACAAACCTGCTTCTTTGTTTCCTCTTGGTCTACACCAGTCCAGAGTACGAGGGGAGCTTGGTACTGGGTGTGCAGCCTCTGGGGAGGCTCAGGCGAGCTCGAGTCCTTCACCGATCCATCACAGAACTAGAAGATAATGTAAGAGAGCAGCATCAGCATCTTCACAGTCAAGTGTTTCATCTTCCCTCAGCAAAACACTCCTCGCTGGAGGAGAGTCCTCTATGTATGACCCCTACATCCACCTGTGAGCTGCGCTTTTTTCAGGGTGTAGAGTGGTTACAGACAGGAGAGACACAATGCAACATCTCCATGCAGGAGCCTGAGCACCAAAGCTTTGTCAAAACAATTCTAAGAAGGTGCCCTTACAGGAGACTTCTGGTTTAGTTTAAACACGATTCACATCTGCCCTCCCCAGACTTCCATTACAAACTCCATGAAGTGCCAGGAAACCAACAATAATAAAAACAACAACAGCAGCTGGGGAATTCAACAGCCATCTCCCAAAACCTCAGCATCAACCTCAGCATCAATCTCCGCCTTCTTCCCTCCACTCAATATTTGTCAAGCCAGTATTTCTGCTCCTCGGCGAAGACTGGGCACCGGCTGCTATAGCCATCAAGTATTTGCTAACTACTCCAGGTAATCAGGGTGAAACATTTCCACACCTCAGACTATTAACCAAAGTCTGCCTGAAGACAAAAGGGGAATTGATAAATACATTAGCTCAGGCCGCGCAAGCAGAGGGATTCACACTGCCTCTCAGGGAAGTGTTTCACCAGCCCGAGGCGCAGGAATTGTCACAGCCAGCTCCTTCCGCCGACGCAAAGCTTTCCCCCCACCTCTCGCCTGGCTCTTTTGTAAGTGGTTTCCAGCTGATATAATGCCCCATCCACAGCTCTTCCACCCTGCTGCTGTCTCCAAGCAGGGCAGCTGGACCAGAGGCAGCTGCAGGTCCTGCTGGCCGCAGCCTGGAGTTCAGTTGACCATACGATGCGATTGCACACGCTCAGTTTCAGATTTCTGCTGAGCCCTGGCCAACTGGCATCACGAGGCAGGCACAAGTAAAAAAAAACCCTTTTGAAACCACAGCTGTAAGATGAAAGCAGTGAAACAGAAGCTGCCAGTCTCGCTTAGCTTTGCCGCTGCTCTCGAGTCTGTTTTGACGGCAGTAGGCTTAAGAGTTAACCAGGCCTGAGGGAGCAACTGCTCTACTACAACAGCAGCCTCACTGTCTCTGCTGAAATAAATACAAACCCCAACGATTCAAACCTCTTAAGACCAACTGGCCCAGCCCCACTGGAGTCGTACATTTTCAAATTGGATTTTGATGTAGAAGCCATCGTCTTGCTCAGCCTGGTGGGGGGCTGTCCCCTGGTCTTGCAGTTCAGCTGGAAGATCGTGATGTCCCGCCAGAAGCAGTTCCTCACCCTCATCTCCTGCGGGCACCGTGGCTGTCTTGCAAGGCTCCGATTTCTGGAGGAGAAAGAAGGAGATTTAAATAGTGTAAAAAAAAAAAAAAAAAAAAGGTGTAAATAGGGAATTCAGATGGGGCTGCTTTGGTGCCCAGGGCAAATTCAACACCCTTGCACACGGGTTGTTCCTTGTTCTGGAGAGTGAGTTGAGATCTGGCAAGCAGCAGCACGATGTGTTCAAGCATCACCACAGGGCACGAGAGCCAGAAAATCTCCATTTAGCAGGGCAGCTCGTGATTACGTTCTCACCAACTGCAGAAACAGAGGGACAGACGTGCGTGGGGTGGAGGGAAGACAAGGAAAAGACCTCTCCAGGCGCTGTTTCGCAACTGCAAGGCGTTGGGGGATGGTGGGATCTCTGGAGTGACACTCGAGTACGTAGCGTACTCCTTCAGATGGTAAGTGGGCAGGCTCCCCAGTGGCAATTAACAATATTTTGAGAGGCAGCAGATTGTTTCCTACAAACTAAAAAATTAAAATGCCAGAAGCAAGCTTGGAGCCAGGATTTTTTTTTTTTTTTTTTTCCTGCCTTGCCGTCCCTTCAGCACGCTAGGAAAGGAAAAGCAGGACTGTTGACAAAGGGAGAGGATGGATCAACAGGAGAGCAGGTCACACCAGGGATCCCTTGAGATGGCTCTGCTGCAATACAGGAAGGATCGAGGATAGCCCAGAGTCAGCCTGAACATGAAGTTATCGGATAAGCACAGGAATGACTCTATCAACCCTGTTACGACAAACACAACGCAGAAAAGCTGCTTTGGTGAGGACAAGGGAATAGAGAGGAACAGTTACTGCTTTGTAAGGATGCTCTGAAGCCCTGAAGGTAGAAGGAAGCGAAACTGTGGAAAAAACCCACCACCTTTGGGGAATGATCAGCTAGGGAAAAGAATTTGGGTGCCGTCATGCTGGGGACCTACAGCAGTCTACCAAACCCTAAAGGCAAAGCAACTGAAGACTTGAACAGGATCATCTGAAACACCGGACAGATCATTTCCACGTGATTACCATCTAGGTCTCTCCTTAGCAAAGCAGGGAAGAGACTCTTTGGATGTTTTTGACCTGAAAAAAAATCTCTAGGAGAGAGGAAGAGCAATAATTTTGGGAACATGGACTGTTTTGATGGCAGTGAATGCAACTCTTTAGAGGGAAGAAGATGGAAAAAAAAAAAAACCAAAACAAAAACAAACCACAAAACAGGACTGAAGGAGAAGCAACAGTTCCTTTAAAGAGAACAAATGCAAACTACCTGGCTAGAGCGGAAAGACAAGCAGCACAGTACGAGACAGCCCTGGCTAAGCCCCAAGCTCTTCTCAGACCCACGATCCATGCGAGCAGAAGGAAGCAGAGCATGGGTCAGATTACTGAAAGAATCACAGAGACAACACAAGCACGGGGGGGACAAAAAAACAAGACAAATGCCAGAAAGGCCAAAGCTCTAAGTAAAACAAGAGAGATCAAGATAACAAGTCAGGCTTTAGTAAGAGAGACTAAAGGACTTGCTACTCAAGAAGGACAGCTATCAGAGGACACCAAGAACAAGCGTTTTATGCTGCTGGGCATTGGTGTTCAGCCAAAGGCTTGCTCTGAGCTAGTAACAGCAGCAAGAAAAATCTTGGATTATTACTGGGAAGAAAAAGTCAGCTGAAGTTTTTAAGCAGGCAGGAAAAGGAAATGCTAAAGAGATTTTAGCCTCCAGAGTTTTACTGCCTGACTTCTGGAAAAACAAGAGGAAACCACCTTGCAAACTGCCTGTAAGCAGCTAGAAAACAAGATAAGCAGCAATCAGCATAAATTTGTCAAGTGCAAGTCGTGGCTAGCTGGTTTGATTTTCTCCTGCAATAGAAGACAGAGGCCTCAGGCAAAGCGCAGCAGACGACATCCCGATTTTAGCTTAGCTTGTGCCATGGCCTCATCCGACACTTGTATAAAGAAATATCTGTTAGATAAAACTACTATACAGGAGGTACAACACTGATTAAAAACATTACCTAGATTCAGTCTCAAGAGTTCATTGCACAAAACCAGAGTAAGAAGTACTCCGCTAATTTCATTATCAGCCTGGACAATGGAAGAAAGCAGCATCTTGATCACATTTAGCCACCCCACCAAGCCATTTGAAGTTGCAGAAGTGCTTGAGTTTGGGTTCAAACCAAAGGAATCAGCTGAAATAGGCAGCACAAGGAAATTCAGGGAGGATGAAAGCAAAGGGCAGGGCAGGGCGCTAGGGCAGCAATTGCCAGGCGGTTAAGTACACAGCATCCTTCTATACCTGAAGAGAAGGGAAGAAGTTGCCATCCTGCCTAGCTGTGAACATGGCAAACCTTCGTACAGAGAGAAAATTTCTGATTAATATTAGAGCTGCTTTTTTTTTCCCCCCCCTTCTACTATCTTGGAGTAATAAAACAGACTAAGGCAATAAATCAATATATTCCTCCCGGAATAAATTGCCAAGGGAAGCTGTTAAATCCTCCTCGCCAGAGATTTGAAGAGAGTGTAGATGAACTGTAGCTGCAGTAAGGTTCAGCTGGGAGGGTGGCCCCGGATCCCTCCCAGCCTTCTTCCTCGCTGCTGTGGATGACTCGCCACGGGACTCCCACGCATCAGGCTTGCTGTCTCCTGTAACCCTCTGGCTTGCACAGGCAGCAGCTGTATTATTCATGTGAGGCTTTAGTGCTGCTAATAGTGAAGTAATGACTCACTCCATCTTGCTGAGCAGTCCGAACGCATTGAGGACTTAAACAGAAGGTTACGTTTGGTGTCGGAAATAGTTAATGAGGTTTTCAAGCCCATAATTACAGTGTTTCTGCAACTCTTGTTCGCAAAGCTGACTTCCTTGAACAGAAATCCAACAGTAAGCAGAGGAAGAGCCAGACCAGCCCTTATATAAAAGTATTTTCTAGATA
Source organism: Falco rusticolus (assembly GCF_015220075.1). Classification (NCBI taxonomy): domain Eukaryota; kingdom Metazoa; phylum Chordata; class Aves; order Falconiformes; family Falconidae; genus Falco; species Falco rusticolus. The sequence goes on along the minus strand of NC_051202.1, from coordinate 5,867,290 downwards.
ACAGCCAGCCAAGAACTACTTCAACCTTTGATGAACCCGAGAAAGGGATGGGAATGAAGAATTGCAAGACGGGCAGGAAACTGGCTCCGGAGGAGGCAATAAGACAAAATACCAGGCTGGGTTGCTGCTGGTGTTCTCCAGGGTGGACAAGTACATCAGTTTAAGAAAGGTCTTGGCGTAGAAAGCAAGATAATAGCTGCGACACAAAGCTGCTCTTGAGAACTGGAGTGACAAAAACAGGATGAAATTCAACAGAACAAAAGGTGAGGCACTTGGGCCTGACCTCCTTACACGGCTCCTATGCGCTGCTTCGAGGAAAGCAGATGCATGCCAACAATTCTCTACCAGAAGCCAGCCCTGGGTGAGGAAAACCCTCCAGATCTTTGCCACCCACACAAAACAAGGGACTGATGTAAGGGAAAGAGTTGTTGAGGTTTGTTGAAGAAAAAGGCACCTAAGGGGAGGGCTGATCATCACATTCCTCCTAGATACCCAGATCACAATCTCAGCCTTCAAAAAAATTCTTGTTTGAATTCTTGTTTCCTAGTTTCTCTCTCCTTAGTCTTTGCAAACAAGAGACATTTTCACCCACTTTATCCTGCTGCCTTCTCTGAAAGGCAGCAAGAACAGAGGGGCAGAACCCCTGGGCCACCAAAATCTGTGGGTGATCAGGTGGGTCACAAAAGCCCAGTTTGTTTCACTCCTGCTGGAGAAACTCACAGAACTATGCTTTGGATTTGCTGATTAGAACCAGATCTTCAACAGTCTGCAAGATCATTCCTTTCACCCTACCCCAGACACCCCACCACTCACCTCTCGCCTCCAGACACCACCGGGGAGTTCGGGAGGACCCGCTCCTTGGGGCATGGTTTTGCAGGATGCCAGCCTGTGTCGGACTTGCTTCACGGTTTTGCTAAGCTGCCGGCAAAGACAAAACAAAAGCAGCAGTCACTAGCTGCTCTCCGTGAGGGCAACACCAAGAAGTTTAGCTGCACAGAAGAGATCTCCTAATGTACCCTGCTTCAACCAAGCTGCTTTATCAAGGGAACGCAACTCAACACACAATTACCTTCACAAAGAGGTATAAGGTAACCTACAACCCAAAGTGCCTTTCAAAGCTGCCCCAACGCACTGAATTCCTGATTCAGTCGAGGTAGAGGGCTTGGGTACAGCTCATCAGTTCCCACAACACTTTGTTGAGATACCAGAAGTCCCAGATTTCCAATCCTCCTGCCTGGTGTCCAGCCAGAAGTGATTCTCCACCCCAAGGGAATTCAGCTGGAATAACTCCAGCTCCTAGGCAGCTGCACGTGCTTTATAAAATGCCAAACGCAGCATAAGCATCACTATGAAAAAAAGCAAAGCTTAAAACAGTCCTTACAGGCAGGTTTTTCCAAGATTTTGCAGTGCCATACTCCCGGTCTGCAGGAGACAAGCCGCAATGAGGTGGCACCACCTAGTGCCACCTCTTCGACACAACGTGCCTGCACAGCAACGAGTCCCTGCACACGGAGGGAAAATTCGCTCTGCCTACAGGCAACGAGGCAAGTTCAACTGCAGCATCCCCCAAGACAACATCTACTACCCGTTTTGATGCTCTGATGAGTGCTGTGGAGGAGTACAACAATATTCAGTAAACCAGAGTGAAATTGTCAGCAATGTTCACTCAGTATTAAAAAAAATAAAAATATTTAGGGATGCATTGTAAAAGAAAAAATATTGCTTGTCCTCCACTTCAAATCACGAGCATCCAGAATGACAAAGGATGAAAAATGCACGAGGGGACCCACTCACCTTGGCAGCTTGCTGCTGGAAGGGCTCGCTTTGCACCCCTTGCCCCTGCGTTGGCATGGTGGGAGCACCAGGACCGCCGATGGCAGGCGTGGGGTGCCGCCGGAACAGGCACGTGTTCTTCCTGGGGATGGAGCGCAGCGCGGAGTCGGAGTACTGCATGGCAACACACCTCTCCCTCTCCGCCTGCCGGGACACAGACCTCACAGTTAAAAACCACGTGCAAATCTCTACCCATCATCTAGCATGGCACCACCAGTGCCACACAGGAGTCGCCGGTGCAGTTTGGTGGCATTTCTTGGGACAAACTTTTTTGCTCTCTGTGCTGAGAAGGGCACAAAGCCATCAGGCTCTCAGGAGCCAAAGGCATCCACGGGCTTTCAGTTTGGGCAGTGCTAGCAGTTACAGGAGGACATCCCCACTCATGTCTCCCAAGCCCTGGCAACAGCCCAAACACCCCAAGGTGGCCAAAACAGTTGACATTTCAGTGCGTTCCCTTCTTGCTCCACAGTCACCTTCTGGCGAGTCTCCCTGGCAGTTGTTTAAAAGCAGAGAGGTTTATATATATTCACAGGATAATCTAAAACAAGCCCACGGGGGAAACAGGAACGTGGAGGCAGCGTGCAGGTGTTGCTTGTGAACTATCTGACTGCCCTGGAAAAGTGACAGGAGAAATAAGCTGCTTCACTTCAAACAGAAGCAGGAGACTTCCACACCATTCACAGCTCTGGCCTGGCTATTTTTTAACTCCAATTCAGCACAGGGCACCAGGACTCTGTTCTGCTGCTGCCCAAGAGAGCCAGTGACCTTTCTGCAGGGAGGCAAAGGGCTTAAAGCACCTTCGGCATCAGAGCGAGCCAAGGTGTCACACTGACCTCAGCTGAGGGGACACCATTTGCGGCCATGGAGTCTGCCGTGACCGTGAGATTCCTCATTTTTTTCTTATTAACACCTTGACTTGAGGTCTAGTGATTTTTTTTTATTTTCCAATTTATGTTGGTTTCAGAGGAGTTTCTCCTCCAAGTCTCCTGGCAAGGCAGGGACAGAGATCTACTTACCGCTTCGTAGGACTTCTGCAGCTGCTGCTTTCTTCTCATCCTGACCTGCTGGTTCACCCGCTGCTTCACCTCCCCCTGGAAACGTCTCAGGCTGGCTGCCTTCTCCCGTTGCTGCTCCTTCAGCTCCTCCTCTACCTGAAATGCTGAAGCCTGCAAGAGGTGAAAGCAGATTTCCATGATTTTTGCTACATGGCAGCATTATAACAGCTTGTATTCCATCTTCCCTTCCCACACCTGTGTCTACAAGCCAGGCAAAGAGCACCCAGAGCAAACCTAACAATGTTTTGTTTCCAAATCTGTGCAATAACAGCTTGGATGACGTCTACTGAATTACTACAAGCTTGGATTGAATTTGGACGACGTCTACCGAATTACTCCGAGCTCGGATGGAATCTCGCTAGCCAGACACGGAGCGTGCACACCTCTTCCTTTAAGCCTCTGCAACGCACGCAGAAAGAAATAAGAAGGCAGCCTCATACAGCAACTCCCAGCTCCTGCTCCCATGAAAGGATGCTCAAATATTCAGTGCCTGGATCCAAAAGGAACAGACCAGCCTCTGATCCCATTAACAGTCTGCAAGGCTGGAGGAATGTCAAAGAAGCTGTTTACAGAGCACAGCATGGGAAGGGCTAACCCTTCCCAAATTATTTTTACCATCTAAAGTAAAAGATTAAAAGCAAAAAATCAGGCGGTTGGGTTTTTTGTGGGGTGTGTGGGGTGTGCTTTTTTTTATTTTTTTTAAAAGGTTCCCAGTTAAAGCCATGCCGAGCTGTTCTACTGATACTACCACAGTTTAAAGAAAAGCGGTATTGCTCTCTGGGCTGTCACTGCAGCACAGCCTAAAGCAAGAAAAATCAAGAGTCTGAAGAGATGGAGGAAAAAGGCGAGTCTGAAAAACAACTTGGTAAACGCCAGGTTGGATGGTCCCTACATCCCGCTGACTGCCAGGAATGTTACCAGCAGCAAAGCAAGGTCAGCGCAGCCAAAGCAAGCAGGGAGACGGGGAGAGATCTGCCCCGTTAACGGTGACACCAAACAGCACCATTGACAGACATCCACTCCCTGCTGGCAACCTCATTAGTAATTCTGATACAGGAGGCATTAATATATATATTTTTTCTTAGTATGATCTGCTGGCATATAGAAGCATATCAAATAAACTCCGGTAACCCTCCGCACCTTCACCCACACCCAAAGGCACGTGAAAGCCCCCCCACTGGGGGAGGCCCCCGAAGCAGTCAGCAAGAGTTCAGCTCCCTTAGAAGTTTCACGGTGCCGAGATGGAAGTTATGCGGAATATGGCGATCATTCATTTCCATATATTGTCTCAACCTTTCAGGATTTAAATTACAATATAGAAATAAATCATCTCAGAAGGGCAGGAGCTTCTGTAACGTTTAGACATTAATTACAGGGGACTGAACTCATCATCCTATATTTAATGCACTTTTAGTCCTCTTATAATAACCCTCTAAGCAGAAATCCCCGAGATAAGCATCCATAAAGATTTTCTTAAGTGTTTCTAATGGGGTACAGCAGAGATTGGCTCCAGACCCTGAAACATTCAGCTTTTTTTTTTTTTTTCCTAAATCGGCAACGTGGAATAAAAATCTTGGTTGACTGACATCCTTTACGGATGAACAGGAAAGCAAAGAACAGCATTGATACAGCGGGGACGGGTCGGTTGGGTACGGCACGGACACCTCAAATGCAAAGCTATGGTGTGGAGCTCCAAACCTGGCACTGAGAAACCAAGGAGCAGCCAGGAACAGTGAGAAAAACTTACGCAGCGGGGCACAAACCCGCTAAATTTCAGCTGTGCTACCTACGCCAGAAGGCAGCTTCTAGTGACATGTTGAAAATCTATAGGTCCAGCTAAAATTAACAAGCCCAGAGCACACATTACAACTAATTAAGCAACAAACAGCAGCTGATTAGAGCACTGGCTGGCTTTCCCACCCAACTGATGTTTACAACCGATGCATTTCTCCCCCTAAAAATGCAGTTTATCTGAGGGGGATCAACTTGGAGAGGTGCTGTGGGCTTGTGTCACTAGGACACCCGGCTATGTGGGGATCAGGGGGACTTCTGACCCTACTAAAAAGAATTCTTTTTAGAAGCAGTGTTCCTAGCACCCTCAAAGGGAGAGAAAGCTCATTTTTGGCTCAGATTGCCCCCATGGGGTTTACTGGCATAACTGGGGGGGCTGGAGACACCCATGAGCCCGGACGGTGCCCAGGACCCCCGCGGCAGCACTCACGAAGGCCAGGCTCTGCTCCAGCTGGGGGGCACTCTCCACCCAGATCCCCACGGGGGCCACACACTGGTTCCTCTCCGCCAGCACCTGCCAGCTCTGCCGTGGGGCTCTCGCCCGACGCCCCCCCAGCTGCTCCCCAGCCCCCCGGGGCCGATCCTTCGGGGGTGGCAACATCCCAGCACCGTGGTGGAGTCAGTCCTGGGGAAGGGGCAGAGGAGGTAAGCATGCCCCCCCAGGCACCCTGCCCTGCACCCATAGCCCCCCACCCTGCCCCAGGCCCCGTTTCCTGCCCTCCCTGCCCACCTCCCCTCAGCCACAGGGCACCCCCCCACTCCACTGCACCCCCTGGTTACCCAACCGCAGGGCAGCCCATGGTAACTCTGCAGCCCCCCCCCCCACTGACTGGGGGCCCCCAATCCTTCGTGGACAAGTACCCCCAGCATCCCCCACCCCACTGCACCCTTATTTCCCCATCCCTACCAGCACCATAACCCCTCATCCCCCCTGTAACCCCCCTCTTCGGCTCCCCTCACCCCCCAGGCCCCCCCTACGCTCCCAAAGCCCTCCCCAAGGCCTCCCTCACCCCCCAGGCCCCCTCGAGGCCTCCTTCATCCCCCAGGCCCTCCCCGAGGCCTCCCTCACCCCCCAGCCCCCCCTACACTCCCCTAAGGCTCCCCCCGAGGCCTCCCCCACCCCCCAGGCCTCCCCTGAGGCTCCACTCACCCCTCAGACCCCCCCCCTTACCCCTTGGGCATCCTAGTGCACCCCCTGAGCACCCCCAGCCCCTGAGGCCCCGCCATCCCTCCCCCGCCTGGCACCCACCAACCGCCACTTCCGCCTCAACCGCCGCTTTGAATCCCCGCGCCACTTCCGCCCGCCCGGCCCCTCCCTGGCCCCGCCCCCCCGTGGGCCCGCCTCCTGCTCTAGCCCCGCCCATCGCGCTGGCCCCGGCCTTAGCCCCGCCTTCTTGCCTTGGCCCCGCCCCCGCGCAGCCGCCCGTCCGACCCCCGCCCGCCAGGGTGCCAGAGACCAGGGTTCGCGTCCCGCTGCCGGAGAGTCAAGGAGGGGGGGGACAGTGACAGCCCTGTGTCCCCCTGCAGAGTATCCCTGAAACAACCCCCAGAGCATCCCTGAAGCCCCCCAAAATAGCCTTGTAGAGTCCACCACAGCGTCTCTGACCCCCCCAAAATAGCCCTATAGTGTCCACCACAGCATCCCTAAACCCCCCTAAAATATCCACCACAGCATCCCTGAACCCCCCAAAATATCCCTATAGCGTCTACCACAGCACCCCTGAACCCCCCCAAAATATCCCTATAGCGTCCCCCACAGCACCCCTGAACCCCCTAAAATACCTTCTCATAACATCTGCCCACAGTGTCCCCCCCAAAAGCCCCCCATAGCATCTCTCTCTATCATCACCCCAAAGCATCTCCCCCACCCCCCGTAGCACCCCCTTAATGCCCCCCAAACAGTCCCTCGAAGCTCCTCCGTACAGCCCCCCCCCAAACCTTACAGCAACCCCCCCACTGCCCTCCCAAACACCTCCCCACCGCGCCCCCCCCATACCGTGTCCCCCCCAAGCCTCCCCCAGAGCATCTCCATCCCGGTGGGGCAGGATACTCGGATCAGCCCCTTTCCAGGGCTGGGGAGCCCCTTGGGGGGTGGGCGATGGCTCACTGGGGTGATGAGCTTGGCAGGTCTCAGAGGGGGGGGGTGGGGGGTGGGGGGGAAGCGGCTCTGGGCATCCTGCCCTGCATCCCTGCTGCCCTATTCAGCGATGCCCAGGGAACCGGTGCTAATTGGCACCCGAGCTGGAACGAAGCCTGGTTGTGACCGCAGCTTCATTTTAAAGCCTAGGAAGAGAAAAAAAAAAGGGGGGGACATATTGGGGCAGGTATCCAGCTTTGAAAAATCCCCCCGCCCTCAAAAAAAAGAAAAAAAAAAAGAAAAAAACAACTTAAGGGGATGCTTAGAGCCCTAAATCCCATGGGAGTGCCTGCAGACGGGATGGCAAACTTTAGCTGGGCTCAATGGGGAGACAGCCCCGACCTCGAGCATCTCCCCAAGACCAGAAATAGGGGGGGGGGTGTGTGTAACGGGAGGAAAATTGCAAATCTGAGTGTTTTTTCCCCAAATAAATGCCAGTTCGAGGCCGCCGGGCAGGCGAAAGCTACCAGGACACAGGGCTCTATTGAGAAAGGAAAGAACAAAAAAAAGAAGGGGAAAAAAAAAAAAAAATTAGCCGGGCGAGGTGCCAAGCTGGGAGCTCCGAGGGACGTGCCCGGAGTGGGGAAGCGGAGCGATTCGGGGGGCGAGCCTACCCGAAATGTGGGGAGCGCTGGCCGCCCCGCGGGGTCCCCCCGCTCCCCCCTGCTTGCTGCCGGTGACCTGGCTCCTGGCGCTGCACGCAGGTAGGGCCTTTGCGCGTTTTTCCATGGGTTTTCCCATTTTTCCATGGTTTTTCGATCTATCCAGATGGAGGATGGCGGGTGGGTGGGCGATGGGGGTGGTGGTACTCGACGAAGGGGGGGGTTGGGGGGGGTTGCTGCACCACAGAGCATCCCCTCCACTTGGGAGAGGGAAAAAAGGGGGGAAAATTGGGAATAAAAACTGGGAAAACACTTTTCCGGAGCCAAGCAGGTCCTGCTGGGGGGTGGATCTGGCACCGCCTCCCCCCCCCCCAGCATCTCCCCAGCTTTTCATCTTCCCCCAAAACCCCTTTTCCTCCTTTCCCAGCATCCCCAAAATTATTTTCTTACCCATCCTTCAGCTTTCCCCAAAAGGCCATTTTTTCACCCCATTTCTAGGTTTGATCCTCTTCGTCCCATTCTGCTTCAGCCCTGGTCGCCTCCATCATTTATCCCCTAATTACCCACATTTTGGGTCTCGGTGAGCCCCAAACTGCCCCATCACGGATTGGCCAATGCAAAAAAAATCCTCTGCAATATTTTTGCACCATTTTCCCAAAGTTTGGCCCTGAAGCCAGCCCCGGGGAGGCCCCATTTCCCCGGGATGAGCCGAGGATGCAAAGCCAAGCCAGCTGGTTTTGCACGCCACTGGTTTTGATTTATACCCTAAAAAAGCACCAGAGCTGCAGCCACAGCACCCCAAAAGCGCTGCTGTGCTTTTTCCAAAGAAATAGGGAATTATTCCACAAAATACTGAAGGGAATGAGGATTTTTGGAGCATTTTTTTTTCTATTTGTAGCAAAAAAACAGCCAGAAAAGCTGGGAGGTCTCCATCCCTAAACCAGGAATGCTGTAGGAAATGGGAATATTTTCTGACTTCTTAATCAACTCCTGAATTTATTACCCGAAGTGGAGCAAAAATGAGCCATTGGGTTAAAAAAGTCAAGAAAAGGTTAAAAAACAACGATATGGGGGTGCATGGACTGCAAGGATGCATTAAACGCCACATCCCTATCCCATGCTGGGGTTTTTCCTATGGGGCTTCCCTGAATTTTTCAGGCTGGGGCATGTTTTCAGGGCTGAGCTCTGCGCTGCCAGGGAGGACGGACGGACGGATGCTGCATACCAATAGGTCCCATGACTTTTCGGGCTTGTTTAAAGCCTTTCTTGCTCCCGCTTTGCCCTCCCCAGCTGGTTTTCCCACTCTCCCCCCGCTTCAATATGGGGTTTGTTCGCTGTCGCATGACGGCATCCGGAGGGGAGTCTGAGGATGGGACCCCCAAGCTGACAAATGGGGAGAAGAGGCTACGATATTTGGGGGACAGAGGCTGTTTTGGGGAGTCCTCCCCCCCCAGATTTTTTTTTTTTCCATTTTTTCACTGCCTTTTTTGGCTGAAAACCTGTGATGAAGAGCAATGGACATGCACTGAACCCCGTGATGCAGAGGATGGGGCTTTAACTAAAACGGGGGCTGGGATGCAAAATTCCCCCTGCCTCTGCAATTTTGGGGGCAATGCATGCATCTTTGCAAAGCTTTGCAATGACCCAGGCACAGAAGGGGTCCCACCCCACCATGCAATTTTTGGGGGTGATGCATGCATCTTTGCAGAGTCACACCAGCCTGGCTTGCAGGAGCACTCCTGCCTCCCATTTAGGTTTTTTTGGGGTGATGCGTGCATTTTTGCACAGCATTGCATCAACCTAGCAACAGGAGGTCTCCCACCCCCCACGCATTTTTGGGAGTGATGGCATTTTGGGAGAGTGATGCATTTTTGCAGAGAGTTGGTTGCTTCCACCTGGATGCAGGAGTGCTCCCACCCTTCATGCACCTTTTGGGGGTCATGCATGCATCTTTGCAAAGGGTTGCATTGACCCACCTCCTATGCACAATGCACTTTTTGGGGTGATGCATGCATCTCCCAAAGGTTTGCATCAACCTGGGTGCAGGAGCACTCCCACCCACCCCTGATGCAATTTTCTGGAGAAATGCATTCATTTTTGCAAAGCATTGCATCAACCTGGGTAAAGAATTGCTCCCACCCCTATGCAGTTTTGAGGGCAGTGCCTGCATTTTTGCAAAGTGTTGCATTGACCTGGGGGCAGGAGGCCTCCCACCCCCATGCACTTTTCGGGGCCATACGTGCATCTTTGCAAAGAGTTGTGCAAACAGCCCGCTTGCACCATGGCTGGGCATCCCAGCACTGGTGATGTATTTTGAGGGTGCTCAGCACAGCTCCGGAAGGGGGTTCCCCATTTTTCTCCAGGCTCAGAGGAACAGGAAGCCTGCTTGGACTTGGCACCCCACTTTCTCTCCCCATCCCAAGGTCTGCTTGCAGGGGTGAACATCACCAGCCCCACACCGCTGGTCCGCGGCACGGCGGGCAAAGCAGCGCTGCTGTCGGTGCGCTACGCCAGTGCCAGCGCTGACAAGCCAGTGGTCAAGTGGCAGCTGAAGCGTGACAAACCTGTCACCGTCGTCCAGTCCATCGGCACCGAGATCATCGGCAACCTACGACCCGATTACCGTGACCGCATCCGGGTGCTGGAGAACGGCTCGTTGCTCATCAGTCCCTTGCAGTTGGCTGATGAAGGCGCTTACGAAGTGGAGGTGTCCATCACTGATGACACCTTCACCGGCGAGAAGACCATCAACCTCACTGTGGACAGTAAGTACAAGAAGGATGCCCAGTGGAGACTGGGTTCCCCATGGGTTGTCTTCCCCAACCTCTTTTTGGGAGGCCTTTCTCCAACTGGGAGGTGGTTCTGGGGGTTCAGCCACCTCATACAGCCAAGCTACGCCCCCCTTCCCATCCCCTGAGCCCATCTGTCCCCCAAGACACAGTGTCACTGTGGTTCCCCTGCTTGCCCACAGTCCCCATCTCCAAGCCACAAGTGCTGGTGGCCTCCTCCACGGTGCTGGAGCTCAGTGAGTTCTTCACCCTCAACTGCTCACACGAGAATGGCACCAAGCCTACCTATACCTGGCTGAAGGATGGGCGGCCGCTGAGCAACGACTCCCGCCTGCTCCTCTCCCCCGACCAGAAGATCCTGACCATCACCCGTGTCCTCATGGCTGATGACGATGTCTACAGCTGCCTAGTGGAGAACCCCATCAGCCATGGCCGCAGCGTCCCCGTGAAGCTCACCGTCTACCGTAAGCCACCTGTTTCCCACTCCCACACCCCCAGGGGCTGGCCAGCCCTTGCAGATGCTCCTAGCTAAAATTCTGGGGGGATTGTGCCCCCTCATTCCTCTCTCCAAGGCCGGAGCTCCCTCTACATCATCCTCTCCACGGGCGGCATCTTCCTCCTCGTCACCCTGGTGACTGTTTGTGCCTGCTGGAAACCCTCCAAGAAGTACGGCTGGGGTAACGCGGGAGCCAAAGGGGGTTTGTCTTATCCTGTCCTGTCTTGCCCCATCCTGTCCCGTCCCATCTCATCTCTTCCCATCGTACCTCATTGTGTCCCATCACACCCCATCACATCCTGTCCCTGTCTTGATCTATCCCATCCCATCTTATCTTGTCCCATCTTGCCTCATCTCGTTTAGTCTCATCTCATCCCATGCCATCCTGCCTTGACCCATCTGTCCCCTCCCATCCCATCTTGACCCATCTGAAACCAGGACATTGACCCATCCCATCCCATTGCACCCTGTCTTGGTCCAAACCATCCCATCCCATCCCATCCCATCCCATCCCATTGCACCCTGTCTTGACCCATCCATCCCATCCCATCCCATCCCATCCCATTCCATCCCATCCCATCCCACCCCATCCCATCCCAACCTGCCTTAGTCCATCCTTCCTGTCCAATCCCATCCCATCTCACCCCATCCCACTGCATCACATCTCTCCCTCATGGCAACACTGGGTCCCCTCCCCAGCCGAGCCGCAGGCAGTCCCCCTGCTGCCCCACCACGGTGCTGGTGCTGCCCCATCCCCTGTCCCTTCCCCAGGGAGAAGCGGCAAGCGGAGACACAACCAGCCTCAGAATATGCAGAGCAGGATGAGGAGCGCCTGAAACATGAGGGTGAGTGCCAGCCCTGGCGTGGCGGTGGCAGGTTGGGCATGCCAGCACTGCCGGCGTGGTAAGCCATGCCTTGCCTCCACGCAGCCGAGGGCATCACGCGGAGCAGTGAGCATGAGCGCAAAAACCCGGTGGCCTTGTACATCCTCAAGGACAAGGTGAGTGGCCAGGAGCGTGCTGGTAGCACGCTGGCTCGGTGCAGCATGCTGCGCATGCTCGGCTACCCTTGGCTTTTGGCAGGACTCGCCGGAGGCGGAGGAGGATTCGCCGCCCGAACCCCGCGGCACGGTTGAACCGAGCTACACCAGTTCACCAGTGCCAGCAGCGGGGCGCTCGCCGGGGCCCGTGGGGCGCTCGACTCGTCGTTACCATCGCTCGCCAGCTCGCTCCCCCGCCTCGACGCGGACGCACAGGTCACCGCCGGGTTCACCGGCACGCTCCCGCGGCGCCCCACGGCTGCTGCGGACTGCCGGCGTCCACGTCATCCGGGAGCAGGAGGAGGCCAACGCCGTGGAGATCAGCGCCTGAGCAGGGGGGACATGTGCGCTTCGGTGGCGGTGAGCAAGTGGGGACACCAGCACGGCCCCGCTCCCGCCACTGGGCATCGTTCAGCTCGACGTAAAGTCACTAATTTGCTATTGATCCCACCCGGAGCTCCCCTCTTCCGTCCCCCCATCTTCCTGGGGCGCCGCTTTAATGGCTTTCTCGCCGGGACGAGCGTGCAGAAAGCGCACGGGCATGCTGGGAGCGTGCAGGAGAGAGTGTGCATGCAGTGCATAAGAAGAGTGTGCAAGAGGGTGTGTACAGGGCGTGCAGAGAAAGCATGCACACTGCACAGAGCGAGCATGCAGATGGCATATGAGAGGACATGTACAGAACATGCAGAGAGAGTGTGCACAGAGGGTGCAGGGTTAGCATGCGGGGAGCGTGCAGAGAGCCTGTGCACGGAGCATGCAAGAGGGCGTGCGCGCAATGTGCAGAGAGAGTGTATGCAGCACGGGCAGGGATGTCATACACAAAGCATGCGGAGAGAGCATGCACAGGGTGTTCAGACAGATTGAGTGTGCAAGAGGACTTGCCCAGAGCATGGGGACAGAGCACGTCTGGAACATGCAGAGAGAGTGCAAGGGAGCATGCACAAGGGTGTGCGGAGAGACCATGCTTGCAGTGCACAAACAGGGCATGCACAGAGCTTGCAGCTAACACTGCATGGATTGTGTGGAAAGCATGCACATGGAGGATGTGGAGTAAGTGTGCATGCATGCAGAGAGCGTGCATGGAACGTGCAGGGCTGTGCCTGGCATTTGCAAGTGCATGTGCCAGCATTGGGAGTGCCGTCCGAGCATGCATGGAGTGTGCAGAGGATCTGTGCAGAGTGTGCACAGGGTATGTGGAGAGAGCAGACTGTGCATGCATTGTTTGCAAAGAACGTGCACAGGCCACGCAGGGAAAGTGAGAGAAGAGCACACATGAAGCTTGCGAGAGGGCATGCACAGCGCCTGCGCAGAGCACCTGCATGCAGCACTTGCACATGGCATTCACGGAGCACACAGCGAGCATGCAAAGAGTGTTACGAGTGAGTGCATAGGTGGTGCTTGCAGAAGGCATGCACGGAGCACGCAGAAGGGATATGCACGGAGCATGTGAGAAGAGCACGCGTGAAGCGTGCGGCTACAGTTGTGCACGAGCGTGCCAGGCGAGCACACACGAGCGCCGTGCCCACCCGCCGCGGCGCACAGACCCAGGCATGCAGCCCCCGGCGCTGCACAGAGCTGGGAGCATGCTAGCACGCAAGCTCGCCCAAGCGCGCACACGTGCCGGTGGCCTCAATGGGGGAGCTGCCCCCTCCCCCCGGCTGCACTGTCCCCTCAACGTGGGCTCGACCCCCTGGCCTGAGCGCTGCCCCTCCGCCGCGCCTGGATTTTCTGTGAAAATCCCCCGTTTTGGGGGCGCGCACCATTGCCTCTCCCCCAGGCCTTCCCGGGAAATAGGTTTAGGATGAAAACCGGAGAGCGGCCGGCCAAACGAGCCAGGCCCCGGAGCACCCGGGGTGGGTGCTGGGGCACCCCGGGGTGCTCAGGGTGCGCTACTAACCAATAAACTAAACGTACTACCCGGCCGGTGACAGCACCCTTGGGTGTCTTTGTGGGACAGGGTGGCCCCTCCCGGGGTAGGGCGACACGAGAGGTGGGTGACAGCTGAGACTGGACGAGCTCAACGCACCTGGCTGGCACCCAAATTTGAGCTCGCAGAGCCTGGGAGACCCTGGGCCGTTCACTCTGGTCCCTACTGATGGTGTTCCCAGCTGAGAGCTTGTGTCTTCTTAATTCATCTTGAATTGAAGATGCTGGGGGCGGGGGCTGGGGGGGAGGAATTTCTTCTGACTAATTAAGCTCATTAACCACTGGCATCCCCAACCCCACTGCCTCCAGGTGCTGCCAGTGCCATCATGCCTGGGCGTTCCCTCCGCCATGGCTTGGCTGAGCTCTTTGCATCCACTCCCCCCCCCTCCGGCACTTCCCAGCCCCCGCGTCCGGCTATTGTCCCCCCCATCCGGAGCTGGATCCGGCCCCTGTGCTGGTGGGGAGGGACTGGGATTTCTGGAGGAAGTGGGAAGGCTGGCTGGGGCCGGCATGGCGGGCAGCTGGACACTGGCGCTGGGCTTGGGGCTCTGCCTCGCCGCGCTGCGCCGGGGAGGTGAGTGTGCCCCCCAGGGTGGGTGGGGGGCAACACCCTTAATTCTGCCGACCTCACCCATGGGGGCTGAGACTGTGCCCACTCGGTGCACCCACCAGCACCCCCACCGCCTCCTTGTCACCCCACAGGCTGCCACCCCCCCGGCGTGGCCACAGCACCCCAAACCACAGCTGGTAAGGACATCCTGTGGGGATGATATGGGTGGGGGGACCCCAAAGAATCCTGTGTATTCCCCCCCCCTGCCATGGTGTGTCCCCCCCACCCATGGTGTCCCCTCCCCACCACAGCGCTGCGGGACAATTTCCGCCTGCAGCCGGGTGATTTGGTGGCCACAGTGGGCCAATCATTGGAGCTGGATTGTGTCCCCCCGTCGGGGCACCCTGAACCCCACGTCACCTGGAAGAAGGATGGGGTGACCTTGGACTTGGCGGGTGACAGGTATGTGGTCACCAACGGGAAGCTGCGGGTGGCACCGGCGCGACGGAGTGACTCCGGGGTCTACATCTGTGTGGCGTCCAACGCGGCGGGCAAGAGGGAGAGCCGGGGTGCCCATGTCTCCGTCCTGGGTAAGCCAAGGGTCTCCCATGGGTGGTGGACATGTCATGGCCAACCTTGGTGCCACATCCTCGATGTCGCCCTGCAGAGAAGCCAACCATCGTGCGGCACCCGAGCGATGCCATGGCGGTGGCCGGCAGCACCGTGGAGCTGGGCTGCAGTGCCCAAGGTGACCCAGTGCCGCGGGTGCAGTGGCACAAGGAACATGGGGACCTGCCTTGGGGCAGGTAGGTGGTGGCAGGGTGGATGTGTCCCATCCCCAGGGTGGGGATGGGGCTGATGGAGAGCTGGTGACCCACAGGCACGAGGTGGATGTGGAACACACTTTGCGCCTCTACGCCGTGACACCCGCCGATGCCGGCACCTACGTGTGTACAGCACAGAGCCAGCTGGGCACTGCCGCCGCCACCACCCTCCTCCGCGTGGAGGGTCAGTGGTGGGACCTCTGTGACCTCTACCATCATGGGCACCCAGGGCCATCTGGGGGTCCATGCAAGGGCATCCATCTAATGGGGTTCATCCAAGGGGAGTCTGTCCAAGAGGGGTCCATCCAAGGGGAGTCCATCCATGGGGGTTCATCCAAGGGCATCAAGAAGGTCTGTTCAAGGGGGTTCACCAAAAAAGGGTCCATCCAATTGAGTCATCTAACGGGGTCCACTCAAGGAGGGTCCATCAAAGTACTTCTGAAGGGGAGGCCATCTCAGGAGGTCCATCTTAAAGCATCCATCCAAGCATGTCCATGTAAGGGGATCCACCTAAAGGGATGCATCCAGTTGGGGTCCAGCCAAGAGGATCCATTTAAGAAAGTCCATTTAAAGGGGATCCACCCAAGCGGGTTCCTCCAGCAGGATCCATTTAAGGGGGTCTGTCCAGGGTGAGGGGTCCATTAAAGGGGGATTGAAGAAGAAATATCCATGAAAAGGGTGAATCTAAGAGGGATGCATCAGTAGGGGTCTATCATGGGGTCCATCAAAGACAGTCCATCCAAGACAGACCCATCAAAAGGTGTCTGTCCAAGGGGGTTCCATCCATAAGGGGTCCATCCAAGGAGTCCATTTGAGTGGGTCCATCCAGGGAGACATCAGGGTCTCCAGGCATGGGTGTCTGAAGTGAGCGCGTGGGCAGGCACCAGAGGACCCCGCTCCTGCCCGGCACTGCTGTTAGCATCCCTCTGCCCCACAGACCGGCTGCCGACGGGCCGGCGGGAGGCTGCACCGTGGGACCTGCTGGCCGTGCGGCTGCACCTGGACAACGGCACCGCGCTGCTCACCGCCGCTGTCCGGCTCCGCTGGCGGGTTGGTCTGATGCCAGGATGGCCCCACTGAAGGGGTGGGATGGGACAGAGTGGTGAGGCTGGAGCCACGTCCCCAGGTCCCACCATGACTCATAATCTTTCCCATCCTCTTCAGATGCTGGTGCCAGCGCCGGTGCCGGTGGGCTACATGGTGCTGTACCGCTGCCTGCTCCCTGCCAGCTCCTCCTGGATCCAACATGACGCAGGCAGGGAGCTCAGCGCCATCATCCCTGCGCTCCGCAGGGGCTACAAGTATGAGTTCAAGGTCCGACCCTACATTGGAGGGACCCAGGGCTTGGACAGCAACAGCAGGCACCTCTGGATACCCGAGGAAGGTGCGTTGGGCATTGGGTGCCTCCAGGGATGTCCAGGTGGAGGATGGGGGGTTGGCTGGGTGTCCCAGGTGTCTCAGCACCCCTGTTTTTGGCAGTGCCAAGCGCGGCACCCCAGCACGTCACCCTGGGCCAGGCTGAGACGGGGAACGGCACCGTGGTTGTGAGCTGGGAGCCGCCTCCTCCTGAGGCCCACAATGGCATCATCCGGGGCTACAAGGTTTGGGGTGACGGGGCGGGGCTGGGGGGCTCTGAGGTCCCATCCCAGGGGTCTGTCTAAGGGGGATCCATCCAAGAAGAGAGTCTGTCAAAGGTGGGGATCTATCCAAGGGTGGCCATCCAAGGGGGGATCCATCCAAGGGGTCAATCCAAGGGGGGATCTCAACAGGGGTTCATCCAAAGGGGCCAGCCAAGGTGGAGGTCGATCCCAGGGCATCCATTCTGGCAGCATTCATGCAAGGGAGCTCATCCAAAGGGGTCCATCAAGGGGATTCATCCAAGAGGGTCCATCCAAGAGGGACACATCAATGGGGGCCCATCAAGGGGGTTAATCTAAGGGAGCCCATCCTCTCGGTGCCTGCCAGGTCTGGTCCATGGGTGAGGGCTGGCAACACCCCATGAACAGGACAGTGGACGGAGGCACCCACTACCTGGAAACCCTCCTCCCAAGCCCTGGGGCCGAATTCTGCGTCCAGGTGGCGGCTTTCAACAGCGCGGGACTGGGGGTCCCCAGCAATGCCACCTGCAGCATCCTGGGTAGGGGACGGGGCGTGAGGTGGGGTGCAGGTGGGGGTCAGAGGGATGGCACAGGGGTGACACTGGTGGGACCGTTGCAGGGCTGACAGCGGGGAGCACCAGGGTGGCCCGGGTGATGCGGCAGCCCGTCGTCATCGCAGCTGCCGGCTCATTGCTCTGGTTGGCCTTGCTCGCCCTCCTCCTCCTCCTCTGCCAGCGCCGTGCCAGGCAGGACGCTGCGGCTCGCCGCAGGTGAGTGGCCATGGAGTGGGGAACACGGCGGGGGGTCCCCAGAATGGTGGGGATGGGATGCCCTGACGGGATGCCTCACCCCACAGGCTGGTGGCTGGTGACTCACCGTGGCTCAGTGGTCCCTGGAAACCTGGCTGTGCACCCCAAAACCTCAGCAGCAGCAGCAGCCTCAGCAGCCGGCTCCTGGGCAGCGATGGCAGGGACCCCCACCCCTCCAGTGAGCCCCAGGGCTGGGACCCCCACCCGGTGCCATGGAACCCCCACCCATGCCAATGAGACCCTCACATGATGCTGTGGGACCCCCACCCAGTGCCAAGGGACCGCTGATCCCTCCAGAGAGCCCCAGGGCTGGGACCCCCACCCGGTGCCATGGGACCCCTACCCATCCCAATGAGACTCTCACATGATGCCATGGGACCCTACCCAGTGCCATGGGACCCCCACCCATCCCAATAAGACCTTCACGTGATGCTGTGGGATCCCCACCCAGTGCCATGGGACCCCCACCCATCCCAATGAGACCCACATATGACGCCATGGGACCCCCATCCAGTGCGTAAGACCCTCACAGAGTGCTGTGGGATCAGCAAAAGGTACCCCATACTCCCACCCTATGCCTGGGATGCCCTGGTGCCATGGGACCCCCACCCTGGGTGCCCCCCATTGCCTCTTTGCAGGTAGCAGGGACCTGGGGACCGAGAGAAGAATAGAGGGGACAAGGGACACCCAGCTTAGCACCCATGGGTGCCTTGACCTCTCTCACCCTTCCAGCCCTGTCCTTGGAGCCACCAAGCCTCAGCCCTCCCACGCCCCCCACCCACAGCACCCTCCGTGGGGGGCACCCACTGCCCCCTGGGGACACGGGATGCTGTGGTGGGGGGCACCCCGGAGTGTGCACCTCACCCAGCACCCTGAACCCAGCACCCTGGGAGCACATCTGCAAGAGAGGTGGGTACGGGGGAGACATGGGGGGACACAGGGGACACCAGGGAGGTGGCTCATGGTGCTGTGTCCACCCTCCCCTGCGCAGAGCTGCATCAAGTGCACAGCACCCCGCTGCTCACGGGTGGCCCTGGCCACATCCCTGTCACTGGAAGTGGAGGCGAGTGGGGGACGGATTTTGGGCTGGCAGCTGGGTGGCCTCAGCAAAGGGGACATGATGGTGACACTGCCACTGTCATGATGGCTGGAGGGGACCGGCAGCAGCTGCCAGTCTTCAGCTCCCCAAAGCCGCGACGGGGCAGTGCCTCTCTGGCCTCCAGTGTCACCAGATCACCAGCGACACCACCAAGACCACCCCATGCCTGGCACCCACCAGTGACCCGGTGAGTCTGGGTGTCCCCACTCTGGGGACACAGATGTGTGCCCTGCACCCCAACCCTGTGATGCAAAAGCCACCGTGTCCCTTGCACCTGCAGGTCCCCGGCCACTGTGTGCCCCAGGGACATATCCCCGGTCACCAGGCGCCCCAAGGACATGTTCCCAGTCACTGGGATCCCCAGGGACATGTCTCCAGCCTCTCAGCACCCCAGGGACACATCCCCGGTCACTGAGAGCCCCAGGGATGCGTCACCAGTCACCAGGCATCCCAGGGACATGTCACAGGCCACCAGGCACTCCAAGGACCCATCACCAGCCACGAGGCACCAAAGGGACACAGCCTTGGCCACCAAGCACCCTGAGGACACATCCCTGGTCACCAGCTGCCCCAGGGACATGTCTGTGGTCACCAGGCAATCTAGGGATGCATCACCAGTGACCAAGTGCCAGAGGGACATGTCACCAGCCACCAGGCACCCTGATGACACGTCCCCAGCCAGTGGGAACACCTCTCCAGTCACCAGGCTCCCCAGGGAGAAGTCCCCAGCCACTGGGCACCAGAGGGACAAGTTCCTGGCCACCAGGTACTGCAAGGACGTGTCTCTGGCCACCAGGCACCCCAGGGACCTATCACTGGTGACCAGGCACCCAAGGGACGTGTTCCTGTCCAGCAGGTACCCCGGAGACATGTCACCAGTCACCAGGCATCCCATGGATAAATTTTCAGCCACTGCCCCCCCCAGGGACACATCCCCAGGCACCAGGCACCCTGAGGAGATGTCCCCAGTCCCCGGGCACTGCAGGAACAAGTTCTTGGGCACCAGATACCCCAAGGACATGTCCCCATCCACCAGGTACTCCAGGGACGCATCACCAGTGACCAGGCACCCAAGGGACACATTTCTGGCCACCAGACACCCAAAGGACATGTCACCAGTCACCAGGCATCCCAAGGACACATCCCCCACCACCAGGCACCCAAGGGACACATCTCCTGGCACCAGGAACCCTGAGGAGATGTCTCCAATCCCTGGTCACCGCAAGGACACATTCTTGGGCAGCAGGTACCCCAGGGACATGTCCCTGGTCAGCAGGTACCACAAGGATGTGTCCCAGGCCACCAGGTGCCCCAGGAACCAATCACCAGTGACCAGGCACCCAAGAGATATGTTCCTTATCACCAGGTATACTGAGGACACATCACCGGACATGAGGCATCCCAAGGACACACCTCCAGCCACCAGGCACCCAAGGGACACATCTCCAGGCACCAGGCACTCTGAAGATATGTCCCCAGTCACTGGTCACCAGAGGGACATGTTCTTGGGCAACAGGTACCTCAAGGACATGCCCCTGGTCACCCAGAAGGACATGTTCCTAGACACCAGGCACCTCAGGGACCCATCACTGGTGACCAGGCACCTAAGGAACATGTTTCTGGCCACCAGGTACCTCAAGGACATGTCCCCGGCCACCAAGCACCCAAGGGACACATCCCCGGTTCCCGGGCGCCTCTCGCCAGCATTCAGTGATGGGGTCCTCACGCAGCAGCGGGTGGCTGAGGATCTGGAGATGGACCAGAACACCACCTGCCCCAGGTATGCCCTGTTCCCCTGGGACACCTCCATGGTGGTAGCATCCCCCGGTGCCAGCAGTGTCCTTGCCGTGTCCCCCACAGCCCCCCAGCACCAACAACATCACGGTCCTTCTCGCCACTGCACACATATGGATATATCTATGGGCCACCAGCCTCTGAGCTGGGTGAGGAGGAGGAGGAGGAGGAGGAAGAGCAGCCAGCAACGCGGGGCTCGCCAGAGGGGTCCTTGCTGAACGGCTGGGGGTCTGTCTCAGAGGACAACTTCGCCAGCGCCCGCTGCAGCTTAGTGAGCTCCTGCGATGGCTCCTTCCTCCTGGACGCCAGCTTCGCCCGGGCGCTGGCTGTGGCCGTTGATGGCCTCTGCTTTGGCCTCGAGGACACCGATGGAGCCTACGGGGGTGAGCGAAGGGTCCCCAGACCCCCCCCTCTGACCCCGAGTATCATCACCTCCTTGGGGAAGGTGGCCCCATCATGACACCACAGTGATGCCACCATCTCCTGCCTTCTCCCCAGCAGGTCCCTCACCACCACCATCACCCTTGGAGGGGGTCTTCTCACCTGGGGTCCCCATCCCCCCCTGGGACTGGGGGACAGTGCTAGGGGTCCCACGGAGAGTGAGGACAGAGGCGGCCATGGGCATCCCACAGCATGGTGAGAGGTGCCCTGACACTGGGGTGATGGGCACCGGGGGTGGTGCAGGGTGTCATCTGTTGCGTGGTGCTGAAAAATGTGCTTTTCTTTCCAGGTGGCCACAGGTCTGAGAGTGGCAGCCCCTGGGCCAGGGCAAGTGGCGAGCCAGGGACAGGAGGGACAGAAGCGTGGCGGTCCCCAGGGTGTAGGACACAGCAAAGCCAGAGTCCCCTTGGCTCGGCTAAAATCCAGCTTTATTAAGCGGTTCCCCAAAAAGGGGCTCTTTGCTAGCAAAAGCCACCCACAAAGGGTAGGTGGCACCAAGATGGGCGGGTGTCCCTCCTTCTCCAGCTTCCTTGTCCTCCCCAAGTCTCCCCATCCCTTCCCAGCGTCCTTCTTCCCCAGCATCCTCGTCCCCCCAGCCATCCTTGTCCAACCCAAACACTGTTGTCCATTCCAAGTGTCCCTGTCCTTCCCCAGGGTCATTGTCCCCTTGACCGTCCTCATCCCCGCTGACTGTTCTCATTCCTCCTGACTGTCCTCATCCTTCCTCAGCATCCCTGTCCCACCTCAACCACCCCTGGCCCTCCCAGCTGTCCTCATCCCTCCTAAGCCACCTTGTCCCTCCTGAACAACCTTGTGCCCTTTCCGAGTGTCCTTATTCCTCCTAATCATTCTCATCCCTCCTGAGTATCCTTATCCTTCCTCAACTGTCCTCACCCCCCCAGTCTCCTCGTCCCTCCCTACCATCCTCATCCCCCTGTGACCATCCTCCTCATCCCTCCCTACTGTCCTTGTCCCTCCCAAGTAACCTTGTCTTTCCCAAGTGTCCTCTTCCCTGCAGTGATCCTCAGCCCCTGGGCATCCTCATCCTTCTGCAGTGTCCTCATCCCCCCCAACCTTCCTTGTCCCTCCCCCACATCCTCATCCCTCTGCAGTGTCCTTGTCCCTCCCATGTATGCTTGTCCCCACAAATGTCATCCCTTCCAAGCATCCTCATCCCTCCAGGCCACCCTTGGTCCTCCCCAGTGTCCTTGGCCCTCCCAATTGTCCTTGTCCTGCCTAAGCACCCTCCTCATGCCTCTCCAGCATCCTTCCCCCTCCCCAGTGACTGTCCTTGTCCCTCCCCAGCATCCTCATCCCTCCCAAATGTCCTTGTCCCCAGGATCCTTGTCCTTCCCTGAGCATCCTCCTCATCCCTCCCCAGCATCCTCATCCGTCGCGACTGTCCCTGGTCTCCACAAGCATCCTCATCCTCCTTCAAGCATCCTCGTCTCTCCCAATTGTCCTTGTCTCCAGGCTCCTCACCCCTCCTGAGCATCTTTGTCCCCCCCAAGGTGACTGTCCTTGTCCCACCACGAGCATCCTTGTTCCCCCCTCACGCTGCTGCCCACGGGCTGCTGGCTCTGTGCAACCCTATTTGGTGCCACTCAGAAATTAAAAAGCATCCCTCCCATCCCCCCCATGTCCCCATCCCCGTGTCCCCAACCCTGCCACCAGCTCGTCCTCTGCTTTATCGTTTCTCCTGCAACGGGCAGGGAAATGGGGGACCCGGGCGGCGGCGATGGCCGGTCCCTTCACCGCGGTCCCCTGGTGTCCGGCTGCGCCCTGAGCCGTGGCCGCGCGAGCTGGTGGAGCCACGGGACGAGACGCTGCCCGTCGTGGAGCAGCTGCCGGACACCTGCCCGCGGGGCAGGCAGGAGGGTTTGCCATAGGGGACAACCTCGTCTGCAAGGGAGGGGACAAGGCTGGGGTTCAGCAGTGACACCCCCCCAACCCCTCTGGCACGGGGTCAGCAGCTCTGGCTTACCACTGCGGGGTGGGCGATGGGTGACCTTGCGCTCGGCCCCGCTTGGATCCCGCTCTGGTGAGGGGCCGGGGGTCTCACCCGGTGGTGGCAGCGGTGGTGGCGGCAGGTCTGTGGCAGAGAGGAAGGAGAGGGCTAAGTC
This sequence comes from Falco rusticolus, assembly GCF_015220075.1. NCBI lineage: Eukaryota > Metazoa > Chordata > Aves > Falconiformes > Falconidae > Falco > Falco rusticolus. The sequence continues at coordinate 5,844,384 of NC_051202.1, read as the reverse complement.
CACCATGGACACCCCACCCCGGACCCCCACATTTTCCCCCCACACTCACCTCCCAGCTGCTTTTCCCGGCGGTAGCGGCTGCATTTGGGCTTCGGGTGACTTTTTGGGGTCTCCCCACGGGTTTTCCCTGGAGGTGATGGCAGTGTCAGCACCCCCCCAGCTGATGAAGCCCCCACCTACCCAAAATGGCCCCCCAGGGCTCACCTCTGCTGGGGGGGCAGCGGGCTCGGGGCAGGTGGCCCTCGCCAGCATCTGGACTCAGTGGGGGACTGGGTGCCTGCGGAGGGGTGCCGGCACCATGGGGGGGTCTCCTGGCAAAGAGGGGGTGTAGGGTGAAACCAGGCTGGGGGCAGTGTGGTGGGGGACTTGGTGGCCACCACAGTGCCGGCACAACCCCCCAGCGCCGTGCTGTGCTGGAGTGGGGGGTAACCATGTGGTGCTGGCACAGCTGGGTTGCACCTGCACAGCTGGACTTGCACAGGGCAGCTGGATGAGTGCAGTGGCATGGCTGGGTGAGAGTACCACAGCTGGATGGTAGGGCCACAGCTGGATCACAGCTGCATGGCAGGGTTGGCCATGACACGGCTGGCTCACAATGGCACAGCCGGCACACAGCTGGATAACAACTGCTCAACTCGATCACAGCCGCACAGCTGGATCACAGCACAGCTAGGCTGTGACTGCACAGCTGTATTGCAATGGTACAGCTGGCCCCTGATGGCACAGCTGGATTGCAGTGGCATGCCAGCATTGCAACAGCATAGCTGGATTGCAATAGCACTGCTGGACGGTGGCAGAGCTGAGCCGTGACAGAACAGCTGGATGGCAATGCCCCAGCTAGCTGGTGACAGCACAGCTGCATCACGAAGGCACAGCTGGATTGCTATGCCATGACCAGCCCACAGCATCACAGGTGGATCATGACAGCATGGCCAGAGCAGAGCTGGACCTCAGGGATGGATGGTAACAACATGGATGGACCACGAAGGGACATCTGGAGCATGGTGGGACATCCGGACCCCAGTGGAACATCCAGACCCCAACGGCACGGCTGGACCTGACAGCAGAGTAGGGCTGGATCATGACAGCATGGCTGGATTGTGATGGGACATCCAGACCCCAATGGAACATCTGGACCCAAATGAGACATCTGGAACCCTATAAGACATCTGGACCCCAATGACACAGTCAGACCATGATGGCAAGGCCGGACTGGATAGTGACAACACAGTGGAATCACAATGGGGATCCCCAGACCATGGTGGGACATCCAGACCCCAATGGGACATCCGGACCCTGATGGCACAGCCAGACCCTGATGGCACAGCCAGGACCAGCAAGGCCCATCTCCTACCGGGGCAGGCGGGGGCTATCAAAGTTGCGGAGGCGGGGGATGTCCTCGGTGGCACAGGGTGATGGTGTCAGGGTGGCGGTGGACCGGCAGCCAGAGGAGGCGGTGGGCGAGGATGCAGCGGTGACACAGGGGACATCCTCACCAAGGTACCACTCCTCCGTCCCCAGCCTGCGGGGTGGGGGCCGTAGGGTGGGTGCTGGGGGCCAGCATGCCCCAGTCCCCCCAGACCCCCACACTCACCCTCTGGCTGCTTCTTCCTCTTCCTCCTCCTCTTCCTCCTCATCCTCCTGGGCGCACTGGCTGAGCTCGCTGGCTGAAGGTGGCGGGGGCAGCAGCTCTGTCCAGCTCACAGCCGGCGGTTTCACCGCTTGCCCCAGCTTCTTCCCTTTGGCCCCTGCAGTGAGGAAGGATGCTGGAGGGGGGGGGGGGGGCTGCGGGGAGGGGACCGCACCACTGGCACCCATGTGTGTCCCCTACCCATCCCACCGCCCTACCGTGCTCGGCCCAGCCACGGGGTGCCTGAGGAGCTGGGGCATCCATCAGCTGGGGACCCCCCCCAGGGTAGGGGGTCCCATGCTGTGAGAAGGGACGGGGGAAGGTGCGGAGCTCCTCGCCGCCCGCCTCGATGGTGCTGTAAACCGGACCCTCGCTGGCCCCGGCCCCAAATTGCTCCGTCTGGGCGATGTAACGGGTGATGCCAGCATCTGCAGAGGGTGCCAGTGCCATCAGGGCTGACAGTGACCCCCCCAGTCCAAGCCACCCGTTCCCGTGATGATCCCTCACCATTGTAGTATCTCTCAGTGGTCCCCAAGCCAGTGGTGGCACCGGCTGCCCCGCCACCGCGCCACGCGTCTGCCAGCCACGGGTAACCCCCAGCAGCGGCTGCCCTGCAAGGAGACAGGGTGAGGGGTGCTGCCGGTTGGCGCTGGGGGTCCCGGGGAGCGGTGGGGATACCGGGGGGTTACCTGGGGCTGCCGCGCACTGGAGCTGGGAAAGTGACTGCGGAAAGAGGTGGGGGTGAGGGCGGCGAGGGGCCGTGCCGGGTCCCCGCAGCACCTATAGGCTTACCAGTGGGTGTATAGGCAAAGGATGCTGGAAAGAGAGAGGTGGTGGGTGGCTGGTGGGGTAATGGGTGCCAGGGTGAGGGGGGTCCCAGGGAGAGCACCCCACGCCATACCGGCAAAGTGGCTGAGCTCTTTCTTCCTGCGGCGGCGGCTGTAGAGCCAAGCGGCAGCGGCAGCGAGGATGACCCAGCAGGCACCGCCGACACCGGCGATGAAGGCCGGCCGCCTGGCCACCTCGGCCAAACGCTCGGCCACGCTGCTCCCGCCCGCCGGCCCCGCATCCTGCTCTGCCGGGGGGGCTGCAAGCAACATGGGGAAGGGGGACACACCGGCAGGGGTGCCGAGGAGCCGTCCCCAGCACTGAGGTGACCCCTGCCACCCCCACCCATGGGTGCAGCAGTGGTGACAAGGGACTCACCGATGTGGATGGGGACAGGGGCACTGCGGGCACCCACACCGGCACCGGTGGCAGCGGCGACTTCGGCATGGTAAGGGACACCGGGGACCAGTCCCTGCAGCACCGTCGCCAGCACGGTCCCCTCCACGCTCTGGTTGATGTGGAAACGGCTTTCGTTGCCCAGGCACCAAATCTGGGGGGGGCGGGGGGGGGGCGGGGGGGGGGGGAGAGTGTGGGAAACAATGTGGGACATCCATAGGAACACAATGACATGGTGTCATGGGGGGACAGAGGGGACCCGCCACGTCCCCACCACCACCTGCCATTACCCGGTAATCGCGGATGATGCCGTTCTGCTCAGCTGGTGGCGGTGGCTGCCACGAGATGCGGACACTGGTGCCATTACCAACCACACTGACAGCTCGCGGCGGAGCGCTGGGGGCTGTGGGGAGGGACAGGTGGGATTTCACCTCCAGGGTGTCCCCAGGGACCTCTGCCATCCCCTTCATCCCCACTCACCTGCCTCGGGGGTGCGCAAGGCACGCACGGCACTGTCAGGACCATGGAGGTGATGGAAGTAGGGTCGGACCTTGACCTCGTAGTCCTGGCCCCGGCGCAGGTCTGTGAGCAGGGCCCCCCGCTCCCCTGGTGCCCACACTGCCCGCGCCTCCTCCCAGCGCCCGCCACGCCGCCGGTACAGCACCCGGTAGCCCTGAAGGAAGGGTGCTTGGCGCTCCACCTGGGGACCCAAGGGGAGGGTGGGATGGGGAGGATGCTCGGCACTGGGAGCCCTGTACCGGCAGCGCAGCACAGCACTCACAGTCCAGGAGAGGCGGACGGCACCCGGTGGCAGCACCACAGGTTCCTGGAGGTGCACGGCCACTTGTGCCAGCTCCCGCTGCACCTGCTCGGGGTCCAGCCCTGGCTGCGTGGGGCTGGCGTCTGACAAAAACATGAGAGAGTGGAGGGCCATGGGCACCTCCACTGGTGTCACCAAGTGGGGATGCCATGGTGGTGCTACATTCCCATGGTGGGTCCATGGGAACCTCCACTGGCATCACTGGGCGGGGATACACCCGAAGGTTCTGGGTGTGTGGGCACCTCCATCAGCATCACCAAGCAGGGATGCACCCAAGAGTGGTGGGTGCATGGGCACCTCCATTGGTGTCACCAAGCGGAGATGGTCCCAAGGGTGGTGGGTGCATGGGCACCTCCCATCAACATCACCAAGAGGAGCTGCACCCAAGGGTGATGGGTTCATGGACACCTCCACTGGCGTCACTGCCAGGTCTCACCTTGGGTGCGCACGGGCTCCGAGATGCCGCTGGGGTCGCTGAGCCCGTAGGAGTTGACTGCCCGCACCAAGAAGAGGTAGACAGTGTCAGGGATGAGGCCGGTCACCGTGTGGGTCTCACCCTCCACGTCAGCTGCCACTGTCTGCCATGGGCCACCCACCGCCTGGCTGCCAGGGAACAGGGGTGACCCGTGGCGGGGTGGCACCAGGCCACCACGTCACCCCTGCAGCCAGAGAGGACACCGGTGTGATACCTGAAAGCCTCCACTATGTAGGAGGTGACATCGGTGGCACTGCTGTCCTTGTTCCCTTTCCAGCTCAGGGTGACACTGCTTTTGGTGATGTTGGTGACCACAGGGGTGGAGGGTGGCCCGGGGAGAACACCGGGCTCGGGGGAAGGTGGGGAGAGGTTGGATCCATCGCCTGCAGGGAGGTGCATGGAGATCTGGGGTGGGGTGGTCCGCGATGCCACGTCATCTCCAGCGCAGTGATGTCCCCGTGACCCACCTTGCACCTCCAGGGAGCTGCCCCAGCGTGTCTCGCCCACCGAGCTGGTGGCCACACACTCATAGTGCCCAGAGTCCGTCACCTGCGAGGGGAAGAGCTCCTGCCCCATCACCCTGAGCACCCGTCACCTTGGCACCCGCCACCCTATGCACCCACCACCCTGAAGACCCCCCACCCTGAGCACCTATCTCCTTTGCACCCATTACCCCCAGTACTTACCACCCCGAGCACCCACCTGCCCTGGGCACCCACCACCCTGAGCACCCACCACCCCGAGCACCCACCACCCCGAGCACCCACCACCCTGAGCACCCACCACCCCGAGCACCCACCACCCCGAGCACCCAATTTCCTTTGCACCCATCTGCCCTGGGCACCCACCTCCCTTTGCACCCACCACCCTGAGCACCCACACCCCCCCCTCCCCACCCCAGGAGCCCCTCCCACCCCTGCAGTGCCCCGCCATGGGTGGTCCCAGGGTGGGTGCCCTGAGCCCCAGCTCCAGGCCGGCTCACCCGGAGGCCGGTGATTTGCAGGGTGCCATTCTCCAGCAGGCTGGCGCGGGGCTGGGCACCCACCAGGGTGCTCCCGTCCTTCAGCCACCCGACGCTGACCGGGGGGCCACCGCCCCCCACCCAGCAAGGAAGCCACGCCGTGGCCCCCACCGGCAGCACCGTCTGGTTAGCAGGACCCCGGCGGATCACCGGCGGCCGGTGCTCAGCCAGAGCTACCGCAAATGGGGGGAAAACCAGGAATTCCTCAGCGATGGGATGGATGCCACTCATGCACTGAATGCGCCCGTTCTCTGCCGGCATGGGACTTACCCTCTTCCACGTCCAGCCGCGCCTTGGCCAACACGCTGCCGGCCACGCTGATGGCCTGGCACAGGTAGTAGCCGGCATCGGCGGACTGCACGGCGGTGATGGTCATGGCACCGCCGGGGCTGACCAAGAAACGGCCAGCGGGGTGTGGGGGCTGGCCAGGGAACAGCAGGGTCTGCGGGGGAGGGAGGGGCGAGAGGGCTGCTGAGTAGGGGGGGGGCAGGGGATGGGGTGGGAATTGAGATGGGATGGGGATGGGGACTGGGGTGGGATGGGGATGGGAATATGGACACAAGGATGGGATGGGGACAAAGATGGGGATTGGGATGGGGGCAGGGTTGGGAATTGGGACAGGGATGAGACTGGAATGAGGACAGCGATGGGATAGGGACAGGGATGGGAACTGGGACTGGGATGGGATGGACACAAGGATAGGAATTGGGACAGGAATGGGAATGGGATGGAAATCAGAACAGAGATGGGAATGGGATGGGGATAGGGATGGAAATTGGGACAGGAATGGGAATGGGATGGAAACAGGGACAGGAATGGGATGGGAACAGGGATGGGAACTGAGACTGGGATGGGATGCAGGCAAGGATGGGGACTGAAGATAAGGATGGGAATTGGGACAGAGATGGCAGTTGGGACAGGGATGGAATGGGGACAAGGATGGGAACTGGGATGGGATGAGATGAGATGGGAATAAGGATGCGGAAGGAATGGGGATGGGGACAGGGGCAAGGATGAGGACAGGGACAGACCTGGCTACCCTCCTTCTGCCAAAACACGGCGGGCGGCGGGTTGCCCTTGCTCTGGCACTGGAAGGTCACGCTCTGGCCGGGGGCAACAGTCTGGTCACGGGGCCCGGTAACGAGCTGGGGGGGCACTGCCACACCGCAGGGAAAGAGAAGGGCTTGCCTGGCTGCTTTGCCAGCACCCATGGGTGCTCCCTCAGGGACCACCCCCCTTACCGTGCACAGTGAGGGTGCCTGACGCCTCCGACCTGCCCACGCTGTTGTCGGCCACGCAGGTGTAGGTGCCCTCGTCCTCCGCCCGCAGCCGGCTGATCCGCAGGGTGTTGTTGGGCAGCACCTCCCACCTGGGGGGGAACCCCACGAGGCCGCGGCGCCGGCAGGGTGCCGGGGCACCACGAGAGCGCAGGGTGCCACAGGGAGGTGGGATGCGATGGGGATGTGGGATACGTTGGGGGTGGGGGTACGACAGGGGTCTGGGATGCAAGGGAATTGGGGGCTGCAATGGGGATGCAGGATGCAGCGAGGATGCGGGATGCAGTGGGGATGTGGGATGCAGTGGGGGTGGGGGATGCAAGGGAAATGGGGCTGCAATGGGAAGGCAGGATGCAACGAGGATGCGGGGTGCGATGAGGATGTGGGATGCATTGGGAGTGTGGGTACGATGGGGTGTGGGTACAGTGGGGGTCTGGGATGCAAGGGAAATGGGGGCTGCAATGGGGAGGCAGGATGCAACGAGGATGCGAGATGCAGTGGGGATGTGGGATGGAGGATGCAACAGGGATATGGGATGTGATGGGGATGCTTGCAGCCATGGGGATGCGGGATGCGACGAGCACACCAGACCAGCAGGCAGCGACGCCACCCAGCCGCCCCTCAGCCACCCCCTCACCCAGCGCTTACCTTCCCGGTGGCATCTCGCCCTCCTCCTTGCGCCAGCGAGCCACTGGCCGGGGGTCCCCCACCACCTCGCAGGGAAACTCCACCGTCCCCTCCACCAGCACCGCTTGGTTGAGGGGCCTCTTGCCGAACGCCGGGCGCTCTGTGGAGCAGCCATCAGTCCTGCCGGGATGGCAGCCACCCACAACACCCCAAAAAGGACATCCCTGTCCCCACGCACCGAAGACCACCAGCTCTGCCGGCTCGCTGTCCCTCTCCCCCACCACGTTGGTGGCCACGCAGACGTAGATGCCGGCGTCGCTCTTGCGGGTGCTGGCCAGCATCAGCTTCCCACCGCGGATCTGCCAAGCAGTCCCACTCAACCGGGGTGGGGGGCTCAGACCCCCCAACCCAGATTTTGGGACCACCCCCCCCTATGTATCCCTCACCGTCAGGCGCTCGTCCTTGTCGCTGAGCCGGGCACCATTCTTCTTCCAGGAGACACTGGGTTCAGGGTGGCCGCGGGGGGGGACGCACTCCAGGACAGCTGGTTCACCTGCCGCCACCACCACGTCCCCGGGGGGCTGCCGAAAATCATCCCGCAGCACTGCGGGGGGGGGGGGGGGGGGGCATGATGTCAGCTCTGCCTCAGTTTCCCCACCCCTGCACCCCTTGTGCTGGGGATCCCCCCCCTTTCCCCCCATGGAGATAATAAAGCTTAGCAATGCAGGACCTGGGTCTGACCCCCAAAGCAGGGTGTGACCCCCCCCAAACCTACCCCGTCCCCCCCGAATAACCCCTGGTGACTGAGCTGAGCGCTCATCCCGGTCTAAGCCTGGTCTGGATTTAACTCCGGCATCATCCCGGTCCTGGGTCTGACCCTGAGCTGCGGCTCAGCGGGACACCCGGAGCCATCCAGCAGCCAAAGCTGGGGGGGGGGGGGGCTGGGGGGAGCCCCAGGGACAGTGTTTTCATTGATTTTAATTTGTTTTGATTAATTTTCAAGTATTTCTGATTAATTTCATTAGTTTTCACTTATTTTCATTTCTTTGCATTGATTTTCAATTATTTTCACTTCTTTGCTTCTTTTCACTTTCATCTGTTTATACTGATTTTCACTACTTTTCATTTCTTTTCACTTATTTTCAATTATTTTCATTTCTTTTCACTCCTTTTCTTCTATTTTCACTTCCTTTCACCTCTTTTCACCCAGCAGCCTGGGGGGTTTGCAGCCCCTCACCCCCACAGCTGCCTACGTGGTAGGCTCAGCGGTGACACCAGACTCCCCCAGCCCCCCCAAATCCCCCCCCCAACCCAAAACGCCCCCCCAACCCCAGCACCTCCCCATTGTCCCCCCTCCAGGGACTCACCGGCCACCTCCAGGGAGGCATTCCTGCTGGTGGCCTCCCCCAGGTAATTCCTGGCCACGCAGACATAGACCCCCTCGTCAGGCTTCCCCCGGCGGCCGTGGAGGATGCGGAGGAAGAAGAGGGACCCCCCCGGCAGGAGGGTGCGGTGAGAGCGGGGGTCCTCCCGGTCCGTCTCCACCCGCTCCCCATCTTTGTACCACTCCACTGCCGGGGATGGGCGCCCCTCAGCTTTGCAGCTCAAGGTGGCCGGTTCCCCCTTGGAGACCAGGAGATCCGTGGGATGCTCCACAATACGGGGTGCTGTGTCCTCCAGCTGAGGGTGGGACCCTGCAGGAAAAGTAAGGGGGGGGGGGGGGTGTCCCCACTAGCCCCCCCTTGCTCCCAGGGAGGTGGGGAGGGGGGCCTTGTGGGGAGTGAGCATCCTCCATCAGCTGGGGTTTTTGGGGCACCATCCCCTGCTTTGCTTGGTGGGCAGGAGGTGAGATGAAGTGTGGCCAGGTCTCAGCTGTGTGCACCCCCCCAGCGCAGGGTGGGAGCAGGACTGGGTGGGCGTCAGGCCTCAGACACACCAGGGGATGGGGACAGGGGGCCAAAGCAGCTCTGCTCCCAGTAGCGCCGCTTTTCTACCCATTTTCCAACTGGGCATTCCTGGGGAAATGGGACTGGCGCTAAATTCACCCAAAAAGGGGATTTTTCCATCAGCTGCAAGTGACGATTTTCTGTAGCGGTGCTGGTGTTACAGAAAACACTTAATTTTAAGTTTAAAAAAATATGTTGGGTCTGTGGGGTTGTTTCAGGAAAATCCCCACCGTTAAGGCACAGGAATTAATGAATGCTCATTAATGCTGGGATAATTAACACTCATTAATGCTGGGGTCTAACTGGCTGGGTCCGGATGGCATGGCCCACCCGTGTCCCCAGTGCCACCCCCGGCTGGCACTGCAGTTCAGGCTGTGGTCACTGAGTGTCACTGCTGTCCCAGACACCAGCTGCATGCACACGCACATGCAAACGCACACCCAGGCGTGCATGTGCATTCACACGCGTGCAGCTTGCACCCACACGTGTGTGCACGCACATGCACCCACATGCATGAACCAGCATGCTGCCAGGCGGAGGCAGGTGTGTATGCACCAGCACGCATTTGCACATGTGCATGCACTTACACACATGCACATGCAGGTGCACATGTGTATGCATGCATTTGTGCAGGGGCATGCCTGCATGCACATGGACATGCAGATGCATGCACACGTGTGCATTCACACAGGGGTGTGCATGCACGAACCTATGCACACACAGAGGTGCACACACACGTGTATTCCCACAGGGGCACGTATGCACACACAGACATGCACTTGCACACGCATTTGCACATGCACACGGGTGTGCACATCCATGAACATCCACACACGCATTCATGTGGGTTGCACAAGCCTGTGCTCACCCACATCCCTGCATATCCACACATGCACACGCATGCACATGCATGCCCACTGCACACACGTGCCCCCCCATTTGCACACACACACACGCATGCACACACGCCCTTTGCCTGCTCCTGGCCCAGCTCCTGAGCATCACAGGGTGGCAGGGGGATGGCTGCGACTTGGGGCACCCTGGGCAGGCGGGATGGGTTGCCATGGGGATGGGATGCAGCTGCCATGGGGACGAGGAGGGATGCTGCGGGGTACTGGGTACCCCGTGGGGCAGCAGCGGGATGGGGTGGGCACAGCGGGGGGCAAAGGGGCCGCAGCTGGGCCCAGTGGCTAATTGGGATGACCAGGGGGTCAGACCAGGCCCCCTCCTGTGCCTGGGTGGCTGTGCTGGGGCAGGGGGTCCCAGGGGGGGTTTGGGGGCACCCCCCCTGTCATCAGACACCCTGAGACAGCTGGAGAGGGAAGTTCAGACTAAAAAGAGAGGAAAAGCTCAAAAAGCCTTAAAATTCAGGCAGACACCCCCTCCCTCACCCAGAGTACCCATAGCTGGCCCGGGCTGTCCCCCTCTGCCCTCCCACTCCATCCCAGCTCGGGGATATGGGGATGGTTTGGGGACACCAGGCTGGTTTAGGGACACTGGGGTCCCCCCAGCTCAGGGTCTGGGGGTTGGTTTGGAGACACAGGGAGTTTGGGGGTAGTCCTGGTTCCGAGTCTGGGAATTGGTGTGGGGACAATCTGGGGACACAGGGTCAGTCCTGGTTCATGGTCTGGGGGCCAGTGTAGGGACACGGGCCAGTTTGGGAACAGGGGTTAGCTCCTGGTTCAGGATCTGGGGACACAGACCTGGCTTGGGGACACCGGGATGGTCCTGGCTTGGGGTCTAGGGGCCGGTTTGGAGACACGGGGTTGTTCCAAATTTGGGGACGGTCCCGGTTTGGGGTCATGGGGACTATCTCGGGACACGGAATCACTCCCGGTTTGCGGTCTGGGAACCCGGCGCTGGTCCCGGTGGGGTCTCAGCTGGGGCTGAGGGACTGCGGCTATTGCCAGCATCACCAGTACACCGGGACCAGGGACACCAGGACAGTGGGACACCGGGATGGTGGGACACCCGGACAACAGCAGCCCGAGACCACGGGATAGCGGGACACGGGAACAGTGGACCCGGGGACGGGACAGAGGGATCCCGGGACAGCGGGGACACAGGGACACGGGGGCCCCGGGACACGGGGATAGCGGGACCACGGGGACAGCGGGATTCCAGGACCCCAGGACAGCGGGACACGGGGACAGCGGGACCCGTGGGCACGTACCGTTGCCGGGGCCGAGGCCGGGGAGGTGCAGCGCGGCGATGCTGCGGTTGATGCCCAGCAGCAGCTGGGAGGAGTTGGAGCCCTCGGCCCCCAGCGAGTCGGCGAACAGGTTCATCTGCAGCAGCGTCTTCAGCAGGTACCGCAGCATCCTGGCTCGGCTCGGCTCGGCTCTGCTGAGCTCGGCTCTGCACAACTTGGCTCGGCTCAGCGCGGTCCGACCCAGCGCGGTCCGACCCAGCACGGTCCGACTCAGCGCGGTCCGACCCAGCACGGCTCAGCTCGGCTCGGCTCAGCACGGTCCGACCCAGCACGGTCCGACCCAGCACGGCTCAGGTCGGCTCGGCTCAGCACGGTCCGACCCAGCGCGGCTCAGCTCGGCTCGGCTCAGCACGGTCCGACCCAGCGCGGCTCAGCTCGGCTCGGCTCAGCACGGTCCGACCCAGCGCGGCTCAGCTCGGCTCGGCTCAGCACGGTCCGACCCAGCACGGCTCAGCTCGGCTCGGCTCAGGTCAGTCTGACCCAGCACGGCTCAGCTCGGTCCGACCCAGCGCGGCTCGGTTCGGTCCGGCTCAGCTCGGTCCGACCCAGCGCGGCTCAGCTCGGCTCGGCTCAGGTCAGTCTGACCCAGCACGGCTCAGCTCGGCTCGGCTCAGCTCGGTCCGACCCAGCGCGGCTCGGTTCGGTCCGGCTCAGCTCGGTCCGACCCAGCGCGGCTCAGCTCGTCTCAGCTCGGTCCGGCCCCGCACGGCTCAGTTCGGCTCGGTTTGGTTGGGCTCTGCACGACCCGACCCAGCGCGGCTGAGCTCGGCTGAGCCCGGCTCAGCCCCGCACGGCTCAGCTCGGCTCGGCTCAGCCCGCGGCGCCGCCCCCCGGGTCCGGCGGGGAGCGGGGGCGCGGTCAGCGCCGTGAGAGGGGGTGGGGGGGTCCCTGCCCCCCCCCCTTTTGAGAAGGGGGATGGGGGTGAAGGGGGGGATATGTGATGGGGGCGCCGTGGTAGGGAGCGGAGGGGGGTTGGGGTGACCTTTGCGGGGGGCAGAGGAAAGTGGGGTGGGGGGGTCGGGCTGGAGGAGGGAGGAGGAGGAAGAGGGGCAGAGAGGCAGCAGCTGCCCAGCCTCACCCCAGCAGCACGGCTCCTCCCGGGGCTGCCCCCCCCAGCCGCAGTCCCCCCCGCCCCCCCCCCCCCCCCCGCAGTGAACCCCAAAAGGCAGTTCACCCCCCCCGGGGAATGTGGTCCTCACCCCGGCACCGGGGGGCCCTGGCAGAGGCAGGTGCCACTTCTGGGGGTGCTGGGACCACCCGTGGCCTTGAACTTGGGGGGGCGGGGGGACATGACGACAAGCAGCAGTGAATGATGCTGCTGAATTCATAATTAGCAATTAGCTACTTAATTAATGCGCTGGGGCTGAGGTGTGAAGCAATGCGCCTCTTCCAGTAAGACCCCCAGCTTGTTACTGGGGGGCTTGTTATGGGGGGGGCTTTGTTACGGTGGCACTAACGATCACCTTGGCGTAGGGCAAAGGTGGGTGTGATGAGGGGGGATGGCAGGGGGAAAGGGGGTGTCAGAAGCAGGGGGACCCCGGGGGGGGGGGGGGGGTGGATTGGGCAGCCTGGGGCGGAGAGAGGAGGTGGGGTAGGGAGGGGAAGGGGCGATGGGGGGGGACCGGGAGGGACATACACATCTGGGGCACGATGGGCAGGGTGAGCAGGAGAAGGGGTCTCACATCTGGATGCGCAGCAGTAGGTGAAGTGGGCCCGTGCGCTTTTGCTCATCTGGAGGGGGTATGGACGTGACCCAAAGGGGGTTCACATCTGGAGGGCTCTTGGGGTACAGCTGGGGGAGGGGGGGGGCTTTTCCATGCACATCTGGGGCACTGAGGGTCTCCGTGATGTTCACATCTGGGAGGGTTGGGTGGTCTGGGGGATGCGTGCACATTCAGGCAAACAGCTGGAGGGCTCAGGCCACAGCTGGAGGGGTCCCTGGGTCACAGCTGTGCACACATCTGAAGGCACAGGAGTGCCCAAGCACATCTGGCGAGCCGGGTGCTTTGCATTCGTGCACATCTGGAGTCGCAGGTAGGAGATGGGCAAGCACACATCTGGGCACACATCTGGAGAGCTCACATAAGCACGGTCACCTCCACTCAGAGCTGTGCTGGGGCTGCAGACAGGTGCACATCTGGACCTCTGCACACATCTGGGACTGCTCAGCCTCCCCGGCAGTCTCCAGGCTCTCTGTATCCCACCAAATCTGCCCGGTCCCGGCAGTGCCAGCGGCAGCAAAGCTCCGACCTGGGCGTCTTGGGGGCGATGCATTATTCATCCCTCCCTCTCATAGCCAGGCCTGGAGAAAGTAAATAAATATTAATTTAATAGGACCACAAAGCTTTTCCGTTTCTCCTGCTGGGGATGCGGCAGCCCAAGGATTTCCCGATAGGATTAAAACAAAAAAAAAAAAAAAGAAGAAGAAGGAAAAATAAATTAGCCATAGAAGAGCAGGTTTGTCCAACTATTATCCAAATAATTCTCTGGGATGGGAATTTCAGGTGATGCTGGAATATTAAATGTGGTGGCATTTTGTCCCTCCACGTCTCCTTTTGGGTGTCCCTGAAAAGCTGAGCCATGGGGATGGGACATCTCCGACCCGGGAATCGGGGATGGAAAGGGATGTTAATCCCCGGAGAGCTTTTGGGCCTCATTTCATGGAGCGTTTTCAAGAGAGGAGAGTTTGTAATGGGAATCCCGGAGCTTTTGGGGAACCCCAGGAATGGAAGCACCTCTGTGTTAATCCCACTCCAAGGCCCAAGGCTGCGGCGAGGGTCTCCCGGGGGTGGCACATCGCTGATACCTCCTCCAGAACGGCTTGGGATGGGGAACGGAGACAAAGGAGCAGCCTCATCCCGATGGATAATCCTCCCCCCCCCATTCATCCCCGTTAATCAGCTGGGCAAACAGCGAGCGCGGGGGGCATCGCCTCCTTGTTAGCAGATTTATTACCGCTACCAAGGCGTTTAATTGCCCTTTTATTCGGCGATTAGCAGCTGTTTGCGCAGGCTTTGCCCAAACCTCTCGCTGCCACAGCCCAAAATCACCTCCCAAAATTTTTTGGAGGGTGGGGGGGAAGCTTCCCCTGGACTTCAATATCCTCGTTATTCCTCCTTATTTTTGCTCCATCGTTATTTATCCTTATCTTTCCCAACCCTCCACAGCATCGCCGGGCAGCATCAGGGTGGGGAAACTGAGGCACAAAGGAGCTGGCAGCAATGACGAGCGACAAGATATTTGTATGGGCAAATGAACGGCTGGGACCCCCCTGTGCCGATGGGGGGGGGGGTGGTGTAAATCCCTCACAGCTCCGTTATTACCATCCCCCCTGAGAGCCCCCCACCCCGAGCTGGGCAGTTTGCCAGAAAATGCGGCTTTTTGAATATTTATAGAGGTTGTGGCACGGCACATGGGCTGGGGGGGGGACACACATACACAGAGAGGGGCTGGGGGGGGGGCAGTCTGGAGAGGGGCAGTGCTGGGGTGCTGGGGGAGGGTGCTTGAGTGGGTTGGGGGGTGACACTGAGGCAATTGGGGGTGATGTTGCGAGGGTTTTGGGGAGCCTACTGGGATGCTGTAGGGGGTGACACTGGGATGCTGTAGGGGATTCTACTGGGATGCTTTAGGGGGTGATGCCAGGACGCGCTAAGGGATGATGGTGGGATGTTTGGGGGGAACATACTGGGATGAATTAGGGGATAATAGTGGGAAGCGCTAAGGAATGATGCTGAGGTGTTTTAGGGGAGCATACAGGAATGATACTGGGATGCTGTGGGGGATGACACTGGGATACTTTAGGGGATGATGGTGGAATGCTTTAGGGGATGATGGTGGGATGTTTTTGGTGAGCGTACTGGGATGCTTTACAGAACGACACTGGGATGCTTTAGGGGATGATGGTGGGATGCTTTAGGGGGTGCTGCTGCCATGCCCTAAGGAAAGATGCTGGGATGTTTTCAGGGAGCTTACTGGGGTGCTTTAGGAGATGATGGTGGGATGTTTTAAGGAAGGAAGCTGGCATGTTTTAGGGGAGCATATGGGAATGATTTGGAGGATAATGCTGGGATGCTGTAGGGGATGTCACTGAAATGCCTCAGGGGATGATGCTGGCATGCATGGAGGGATGCTGGGAGGTATTGGGGGGTGACAGTGAGATACACTGGGATGTTTTAGGTGAGCGTATTGGGAAACTTCAGATGATGGTGGGATGTTTTAGAGGCTGGTGTCTGGATGTGAAAGAGAATGATCCTGGGAAGCTTTAGGGGATGATAGTAGGATCCTTTAGGGTTGCTGTAGGAGCTGATGCCAGGATCTTTTAGGGGATGGTGCAGGGATGCTTTAGGGGAGCCTGTTGGGGTGCTTGAGGGGATGACACTGGGAAGCTTTGGGGGAGCACACTGGGATGCTTTAGGGGAGTGCACTGGGATGCTTTAGGGGATGATGCTGGGATGCTTTAGGGAATGGTGCTGGGATGCGTTAGGGGATGGTGCCAGCATGCGCTAAGGGATGGATAACACTGAGATGGTTTAGGGGAGCACATTGACATGCTTTAGGGGATGATGCTGGGATGCTTTAGGTGAGCAGATTGAGATGCTTTAGGGGATGACCTGGGGATGCTCCGTGGGATGGTGTGGGATGCCTTGGAGGACGGGTGTCAGGCTGTCTTTCCTCCACACCTGGCAGACGCAGGAGGCCGGTGGGTTGAGGTCTCCTTGTGGGGCATCCCAGCCTGCCTCATTACTGCCGTCTTCGGGAAGCCGGAGCCCATGTGTTCTCAAGACAAGCGACTCGGGGTATATTAACATCCCATTTCCACCTCTTTAATATAGAGTTTGTCGAGATCATTTATCAGCCAAGGCTCCCTTCAGGGCCAGGGGAAGCCAGGCAGAGCTCGGCAGCTGGGTCACGGTGAGAGGCGAGGGATGCTCATCCCCGAAGGAAGCTGACTCCGGGTTTAACAGGTAGTGGCTCATGTGCGAATCGCTAGTTTGGGACCAGCACATCATTGGGAAAGGCTCTATCAAAGCTGGGCTTAATTGGGTGGAAGGCTTGTTTGCATGGCCGCTAATGGGGGATCAGAGGGCCGGGGACCCAGCGCTGACGGCCCTACAAAGGCAAGCAATTACTTGCTTGTCTGCATTATGTATTAACCCATCTGGGGCCGGGATATTGGCTTTGAAAGGGAGACAAAGGCAGAGGCGTGGCGCTGGCCCCCACGCCGAATTAGCCCGCCTGGGTCCCCTTTGTGCAGCCGGCAGGGCAGCTGGATGTAGGATGCAGCCCCTGAGGATGCTGATGGGTACCAGCACATGGCAGCAGGGCGCTGCCTCGCTCAGCATCCCCGCATCATCCTAAATATTGCATCCAGCATCGTTGCTCGCCTTTCATCGGTCACCACGGTTTCCTGCCTGCGGCCATGTCTCAGGATAATTAGAGCTTTGGCTTTAATTAGCCACCATCACCATTAATAAGTTTATACTTCTTTTTGGCAGCATATTTGGGAGACGGGAGGTTAATTATGAACTGGTCAGAAAATTGCAGTAAACACTAAGCTGTATCTAATGACTTGTCTGCTTGGCTTTTTGGCTAATTGTTAATTATCCTTACTGAATTGGAAGGTTGGCTTGAACGAGGCAGCAGGGGAGCGCCGGGGAGCAGGGGTTGCTTCCCCACCGCTGCCCCAAGCTGCTTGTCCTGCCATTCCCCTGTTCCTGGGGAGCTGAGGATGGCCACAACTCATTGCACAGGTGATTCCCACTGAGAACGACCACAACTCATTGCATGGGTGAGCCCCACTGAGAACAGCTACAACTCGGTGCACGGGTGAGCCCCACTGAGAACAGCCACAGCTCGTTGCTCACGGTGCCCCACTGCAGGGAGGCTGAGAACAGGCACAACTCGCTACAGGAATGAGTCTCTGAGGCATTTAGTGGGTTGGGGGACACCCACGAGCCCCCTGCTGCTGTGTCATTAGCAAGCGGTCAAATGGCCCTAATGGGGACGCGGGGCTGCATCGCAATCAGCTGCTCTAGAGGAATAATGAATTTTTCAATCCCTAATTAACCGTTAACCTCATTTGCATTCCTCCCCCAGCTTACAGCGAGCCCCTCTAATTGGGGCCTGATTAGCTCCTGAGCAGGGGTGTTTCCATACGGCTCAGCACTGGTGGGCTCAGGGATGGGGGGAAGGGGCTGGTGGCCCCCTAGGCTCGGGGACACGCTGGCAGTGGGTGTGTCCCCATGGACAGCTGGCTCTGGGGACACCGGCAGCAGTGGGGACATCCCTTTGGGGACCCTGCTTTGTGGACACATGGCAAGGCTGATGGTGGGTACAGCGCTCTGGGGACACAATGTAGGGCTCGCAGTGGGGACATCCCTTTGGGGACACAGGGGTGGCAGCGGGTGCAGCCCTTTGGGAACACAGTTGCAGTGGGCACATCTTTTTGGGGACACTCCACAGGGGTGGCAGTGGGTACGTCCCTTTGGGGACATGACACATGGGTGGCAGTGGGGATATCCCTTTAGGGACATGGTGGCAATGGGCACATCTCTTTGGGTTTATGGTGGTGGCAGGGACATCCCTTTGGGGACACAGGGGTGGCAGTAGGGACATCTCTTTGGGGACATGGCACAGGGCTGGCAGTGCGTACAACCCTTTGGGGACATTCCACAAGGGTGGCAGCAGGTACATCCCTTTGGGGACACTCCACAGGGGTGGCAGTGGGGACATCCCTTTGGGGACACAGGGGTGGCACTGGGGACATCCCTTTGGGGACACACCACAGGGGTGGCAGTGAGTACAACCCTTTGGGGACACTCCACAAGGGTGGCAGTGGGGACATCCCTTTGGGGACACAGGGGTGGCACTGGGGACATCCCTTTGGGGACACACCACAGGGGTGGCAGTGAGTACAACCCTTTGGGGACACTCCACAAGGGTGGCAGTGGGTACATCCCTTTGGGGACACAGGGGTGGCACTGGGGACATCCCTTTGGGGACACGCCACAGGGGTGGCAGTGAGTACAACCCTTTGGGGACACTCCACAAGGGTGACAGTGGGGACATCCCTTTGGGATCACAGGGGTGGCACTGGGGACATCCCTTTGGGGACACACCACAGGGGTGGCAGTGAGTACAACCCTTTGGGGACACTCCACAAGGGTGGCAGTGGGTACATCCCTTTGGGGACACAGGGGTGGCACTGGGGACATCCCTTTGGGGACACGCCACAGGGGTGGCAGTGAGTACAACCCTTTGGGGACACTCCACAAGGGTGACAGTGGGTACATCCCTTTGGGGTCACAGGGGTGGCACTGGGGACATCCCTTTGGGGACACGCCACAGGGGTGGCAGTGAGTACAACCCTTTGGGGACACTCCACAAGGGTGGCGGCGGGTACATCCCTTTGGGGACACAGGGGTGGAACTGGGGACATGACACAGGGGTGGCAGTGGGGATATCCCTTTAGGGACATGGTGGCAATGGTGGCGGCGGGTACATCCCTTTGGGGACACAGGGGTGGCACTGGGGACATCCCTTTGGGGACACTCCACAAGGGTGGCAGTGAGGACAACCCTTTGGGGACACTCCACAAGGGTGGCGGCGGGTACATCCCTTTGGGGACACAGGGGTGGCACTGGGGACATCCCTTTGGGGACACTCCACAGGGGTGGCAGTGGGTATTACCCTTTGGGGACACTCCACAAGGGTGGCGGCGGGTACGTCCCTTTGGGGACATGACACAGGGGTGGCACTGGGGACATCCCTTTGGGGACACAGGGCTGGCCACCCCTTTGGGGAGGGTCCCAGGGCTGGCACTGGGGACATCCCCCTGGGGATAGGCAGCCGGCGACAAAGAGCCTGCCGGCCCCTGCCCGGTAAGGCGGGGGTTAATGTCGTCCGCCCCCCCCCCCCCCCCCCGCCGCAGCCCCGCACCTCCGCCAGCCCCTAATCCCCGTAATTAGAAGGGGATAATTACGGCCCCTGATTGCTCCCGGCCGCTCTCCTGCCAGATGTGCTGCAGCAGGCAGGAGCGGGCAGCCCCCCCTAATCCTGCCCTTTCTCCGCACCCCCCCCCCCCATTTTGTTTAACCAACATGGCCCTAATTAAAGCGTTTAATTAAGGAGCCCGGACCGCGATGCCAAGCCGGGGGGGCCCCATAGGACCCCCAAACCCATCCCCGCTGCTCGGGGGGGGCGGGGGGGAGCTTGGGGGGATCAGATCTCATCGGCGCTTGTCAGTGTCGGCTTAAAGCAGAGCTGGGGGCGCAGCTGGGGGCCGGGACCCCCCCGCCGAGCTGCCCCGCCCCTCCCGCAGCTGCCCCCCCTCGCCCCGCAGCCCCGGTAACGGGGAGCTCGGCGGGCGGGGGGGGCTCCCTCCGGGCCGGCACCGGGGCTGGGGGGCAGCTGCGGGCGTGGCCCCCCCCGGGCCCCGAGGGCGAGGGGAGCCCTGCTGTTTGGGGGGCTCAGTGCCTGGGGAGGGGCAGCCCTATACGTGAGGGGTGCGCAGGCCCGCATCCGGGGGTGCTCAGCGCCAGGGTTGGGGGATGCTCAGCCCCACATTCGGGGGGTGCTCAGGCCCAGGGCTAGAGGATGCTCAGCCCGACATGTGGGGGATGCTCAGCCCCACATTCGGGGCGTGCTCAGCCCCCAGGCGCATGCGGCCCGGAGGGTTATGAGGGGTTTGGGGCGCCGCTGTCCCTGGTGGGATTCCCTGCCCCTACGGGGTCCGTGGGCTCTAAGCGCGCAGGGCCTATGGGGACTCCTCGGGACGGAGCCCCGGGGCCACGCCCACTCCCGGAACCACGCCCACTCCCCCTTGGCCTCACCCTATGAGCCCCGCCCCGCTCTGGCCACGCCCCCTCCATCCAAACCACGCCCCTCCCCCATTGGCCACGCCTCTTCCCTCACGACCGCACCCCCGGCAGCACGCCCCGCCCCCTGGCCCCGCGGGACACGCCCCCTGGCATCAAGCCACGCCCCTTGTCTCCCTCCCCGCACCGGGCCCCGCCCCCGTTGGCCCCGCCCCGCCCGCCGCGGCGGCCGTGCCGGAAGTCCCGCCCGCCGGGGGAGCCTCGCGTCACTTCCGCCCGCTCGGTCCGGCATCTCCAATATGGCGGCGTCCTGCGGCTCCTCGCAGCTCCCGGCTGCCGAGCCGCCGCTGAAGATCCCCAAGATGGAGGTGCTGTCGCCGGGCTCGCCGGGAGCGCTGAGCGACGGCAACCCCAGCCTCTCCGACCCCTCCACCCCCAGCGGCGCCTCCCCTCTCGGCCCGGGGCCGGGGCCAGCGGCCGGCGGGGCCGGGCTGGGGGGCGGCGGCGGCGGGGCGGGGGGCCGCGGCGGGGCCTCGCCCTCCGTCTCCTTCTCGCCGGGCGGCGCCGCCGCCGCCGCCGCTGCCGCCGCTTGCCGCGGGATGTCCTGGACGCCGGCGGAGACCAACGCGCTGATCGCCGTCTGGGGCAACGAGCGGCTCGTGGAGGCGCGGTACCAGCAGCTGGAGGGCGCCGGCACCGTCTTCGGCAGCAAGGCCCCCGGGCCCGCCATGTACGAGCGCGTCTCCCGCGCCCTGGCCGAGCTGGGCTACGAGCGCACCCCCTCCCAGTGCCGGGAGCGCATCAAGGTACCCCGGCGGGTGGCGGGCGGCTCGTCCCCGGGGCGCGGGGCGGGGGTGGCCCGGGTGGCCATCTCCCGGGGCGTCCTGTGGCCCTGGGGTGGGGGGGGGCGCGGCCCGTCCGTGCGATCACCCCGCGGGGTGTCCCCACGCCAGCCGTCTTCCAGAGCATCCTGTGTCACAGAGCCGCTGTGTCCCCAGGGCTCAGCCCGGGTTTTGGCCCGAGGTGCGGGGGTACCGCGTCCCCTGAGCTCCATCCTTTCCGGATCTTCCCTGAAGCCTCCTTTGGCCGTGGCTGTGGGCGTCCCCTGAGCTCAGCCCTTCCTCTGGCCCTGGGTTTGGGGGCACCGTGTCCCCAGGGCTCAGCCTTTCAGGGTCTCTCCACAGCAGCAGTTTTCCCCAGCATCCTTTGGCCTTGGGTGTGGGGCAGCCCATCTCCTGGGCGCACCCGGTCAGGGTTTCCCCACACAGGCAGTTTTCTGGAGCATCTTTGCCTTGGCTGCGGATGTCCCCTGGGCTCAGCCCAGCCTTTGTGCCCCTGGGTGCAGGGCACCCTACTTCTGGGCTCAGTGCACTGGCTCCCTGCAACACCCAGTTGGTATCTCCTGGCCAGGAGTGGGCTGGGGGCTGCGTCCTGTGGGTTCACCCCTAACACCTGCAGCCTCCAGCAGCATCTTTCAGACCCAAGTGCTGCATTCTTTGGGTTCAGCCACTCAGTTGCTCCTCCATGGATGGGCTGAGGCAGCATCCTTTGGTCCTGAGGGGGGAGGGACACAGCGTCCCAGCCGTCTGTGGACAGCTTGCGTGGACAGCCCCCAGCAGCATCATTTCCCCTGGGTTTTTGGGCACTGCATCCCCTGGGTTGCCTCCTTCAGCCCCGAGTGTGGTGGGCACTGTGGCCTTGGATGGGTTGACTCAGCCCCCTTACATGTCCTCCAGCATCTTCTGCCTGTGAGAGGGTGGCACTTGCTGCTCCCTGAACCCCCATTGCAAAAGGGGGCTCCCAGTTAATCCAGTGATGATGGGTGGCTTGGCCTCTGGTTGCCCTCTTACACTTGTGGCTCCCTCCATTGCTTTGGAGTTGCTTAACAGGGTACGTCTTCCCCTGGCTTGCACCAGAGCGTGCTGCAGTCTCAGAAACCCCTTTAATAATTGAGCTGCGTTAAACAGCCTGATGGGCTGCGTTTCCTTTGGCGGCAGGTTTTAAAGAGGGATCTTTCCAGTTGCATCGTTCCCTGGGGAAAAGGGAAAGGCTGGGTTTGGTGTCCATCTTGGGAGCAGCCGCTCCACGCATCCTGCTTTTCTGAAGAGGAGATATTTGGAAGGGTCATGGAATGGGGTGGGAATTTCTGTGGGGTTTTCAGTTTCTAAATGTGAATGAAGGTTGGAAGGGCAAGTTAAATGTTCCAAGCTTCCTCCGGCTTTTATTTTCCCCTTTTCCCTGCCCATGCAGCTGCTTAAAATACCGATCAGTTTAAAAAGTAGTATCTTGTTATTGCTAGGGGTCAGTGAGGCTGTTTGTTTCTCTGTTCCTCTTCTCATCCATTAAATACAGCTGAGCCAGCCCAACTAGGCTGGGATTCTGCAGGTGTATATGCCCGGGCTGTTTTTGATTTGCAAAATACATGAATTAAGGTATTCTGCAGTATCGAGGATGCCCAGGAATAAGTGAGAGACTCGCCCTCTAGTCCCTGTTAATTAGAACAGCCTTCATCTCTTCAAGTAGTTGGTCAAAACAAATGCCCTTCCTATGGAAATTTTAGTTTCTCAGTGTATTTTCCTTGTGTCATCTCATTGACTCCACGTATTTGCTGCTCAGGGATTTATTTCTCCTGAATGCATCCAAATATTTTTGAGAGGAATGTTGTTGCACCGTGAAACCTCTTTGAGCCCCTTGTTTTCTCAGAGGCTTTCAAGGTGCTTGTTGCTTAAATTGGTTCTGTAAAACTTCGGGCTTTGCCGGAGGCTGATGCACGATGGAAAAGTTGCTTGACGTGGTTTGTCTTTGTCCGCAAGACTCTGATGGTTTCGGGTTGTGGTGGGAGTTTGGGCAGCAAATGCAGAGGATCATTACCCCAATTTTGGCTGCAGACTCTGCAACCATCAGTGCTTTGGGGGATGCTGAGCAGGTTGTGAGGAGAGGTCTCGCTACTCAAGCAGCCCAGAGCTAGCTTTTCCAGTTCAGATGATGCTTTTGGATGGAGCTGGTTGCAGGTTGTGGCTGCTTTGGGGCCAGAGCAAGCGTTGTGGTGACTGCTGGAAGATCCCGTCCTCCCAGCGGTTTGTGAGCTTGTCGGAGAGGACAATTCCCCCCTTTCCCTTAAGAAGTGATGCTTGAACACATTTTGCCCGTGAAATGTTCAAGCTTGAAAGAACCACACATCACGCACCTGTCAAACAGCGCAGAGGGAATAAAAGACCTCAAGGCTTATATTTATCACCTTGCAACAGCTCTGAGAGCAGACCTGTTAGGTGTTTCTAGATCAACACGCAGTACATCAGGGCGGATTTTTCTTCAGTACTGTAACGTCCAGTTGAAAGGTCTGGCTGGAAGGGAGTTGTCCGCTTTCCATCTGTGTGCTGTCTTGTGCCTGTGGTCACTCACAGGTTGGCCTGTCCTCAGGCCATCTGCCGGGTGAAGAACAGTTTGACATCAGTTGTGTCCGGTGCCCTACACCTACCTGAGCTTTTGCATATCCTGGATTTCCCTCCATGGGGGTCTTCATCTGGAGGAGCAAAAATGTTTGTCATTTTCAAAGCCTTTGGGCTCCCCGTAGGTTTTTTGACTGGAATCGCTGTGAAATGAATGCTCATTGAAAGCTGGGGTTTCTTGTGAGAGCCAAGAGTTGACCTTCGTACGGGGATTGTCAGGATAGTTGCGGTAGCTTCTCCCAACCCTAAGATTCCAATTTTTGTCGGATTCCAGGTGGAATCGGCTGCTTGGCTCTCAAGCTTGGCCAAGAGTGAAAATCGCTTCTGGGTGTGGAGGGTCAATGCCTGAAGTCATCTCTAAGACAGAGTAGGACGACTTGAACGCACTGTTGGAACAAGGAGGTCACAGGTACTCCGTGGTCCTCCACTGTCAGCTGTCTGAGCTGAAAATAGAACCGGGGAGATGGTGATGAAGGAGCATATAGCTGCATCATCCCATTTATTATCCGTAATGTTCCATATTTCCATGATTTTATGGGATACTTAATGCCCACCGAGGGACAGTAGTGTGAAGGTTTTGCTGATGTATTATAAATGTAAATCGTGCTTAAACCGTATTGGATTCAACTTCTTTTATAAATGCGTTTTAGATAAGAACTCGATACTGGCTTTCTTCGGGACACCTGCCTTCCCTGGACTCTGCCAGATCTTGAAGAGCGAGTTAGAAATGAGCTGGAAAGGAAAAAGTCAACTCCGAAGAAGAAAGTTTTCCAGTTGTATCGCATAGATGCATTCTCTCCTAATTCAAACAGGATGCAAAGTAAGGTCCCGGTTCAGATTTTCGTCTGTCTCTTTAACATCTGCATGTGCTTTTCTGCACATAAGCAGTGCTGGCCTGCAAGCTGGGAATGAGACTGCTGTTGGGTTTGAGCCGCTCTGGAAGTGTCTGTTTCAAATTTAGGGATTCACATGTAAGAGTTCCAGCAGCTTTTGCTGGTTTCTTCCTTTGGAAAGAGACCATGACTCTGAGTTGGCTCTGAGGTCAGTGGATTGGTGAGCTCAGTGACTGGGAGCTGCAGGAGGATTGAAACGTCTCGATTTCTGCCTGTTAGGTTCCTGGAAAAGCTGTCTTGTGCTCTGTAGTTTTCCTCATCCTGGCATGTCAAGTTGTATCCTTAATCCTTGCTTGTTTAGCAATGTATTCTGACTGTCCCTTTGATGCAGAGCTCTCGTTAGAGTAATTTACAAAAGCGCACGTGCTTTTCATCCAGCCCTCCTCCTATTTCCCAAGTATGTTCCCGGTGAAGGATTTAGCCTGGTTTGTGTATCCTGAAACTCGTCGCCTCTCCGCAGCAAGTGCGTGGAGAGCCTTTTAAGTTTTAAGGTTTGACCTTAGCGCTGGTGTTTTGAGGCAGGCAACGGAATATTTGGCAAAACCCTTCCCAGACTTGCGCGCTGATTTTTGTGCCCTTCCCCTGGTGGTGGTGGATCAGCCAGGGAGCGGGAGGTTAGCTGTTAACTTGAGCTGCTTTTAACCACAGAAAAATGAGCCGTCGCCTCATGCTGTGAAGTTGCCGTATGAAGGCCAAAAGTCGACATATGCAGTATGTGTTCTTTGAGATCGCTTTCCATCGGGTAATACGCCGGGACATCATCGTTTCATCCTCTTCCAGCCTTCACACGTGGCTGCAGTGGCAGGGGGATACTCTGGGAAAGTGCAGGTGAGCTCAGGTTTTACAGTTGCTGCTGAGAGCGCAGAGCTGTGCGAGTCAAGGGGAATTTTCAGGCAACAAAGTCTTGCTTTATTTTAAAGGAGTGTTCTTGAATTTATGTGCTCCAGTTGTGGGTTTGGTTTTTTTTTTCGATACCGGATCTTAGGCATTTTTTTAAATCCGTGGAAGAATTTCTACTTCTGTTGCATGCATCTTTCTTCCTGGAAGAAAGAAATCAAAGACCCGCTCTCCTGACAGCGCTTTGCTTAGCTGAGCTGCGAGAGTGTTTCAGTGCTAGAGATTCCCTGGCTGCGGTTGGGGCTAGCGAGCCTTTCTCAAGCAGAGATAAATCCCTCCTTAAAAGTTGCCATTCAGCGGCAGGAGACTGTTAAAATTAATTCAGGGGCATTTTTAACATGTCAGTTCTTCAGCTACTGCGGAAATGCAGCTTCTGCTTTTATTTGGTGAGAGCATCACTGAAATTTGTTTGCTTCTCCCCGGAGTTGATGCCAAGGCATTGATTCAAAGAGAAGCAGCTTCAACATGTAACTCCTGGCTGCAGGAATTCGTGAGTCTCACTGCCGATCTCAAACCTGCTCCCCTGGTGATGGATTTTCTGTATGTAGTGACCTCCTCCTCGCCCTGGATGAGTGACTGGAGGATTCTGCGGGGTTGTGGTTGTCCGCTAAACATGTCATTCATTTTTCAAAGGAAAAATAAATACCTTGAAGACACTGCTTAAGCACTCATAGACAATGCGGGCACAAAGGGGAGAAGGGAGTGCCACGAACCCACATGAAATGGGAAGGAGTGAAAAATTACACCTGAGTATCAGCTCTTGGTGTTTTCTTGCTTTAAGCCATATGTAAAGCAATGACAACAGGGGCTTATTTGTAATGGGGCTGTGGTTTCAGCTGCTCTACAATGTAAACAATCTAATTTTAAAAACAACTTCACTCAAGATTTAAGGAAGGAAAAGCTGCGCTAACTAGACTGTGTCAGAAGTGATGCTTGCTGTAATCTAGTTTGACCTCCTGTGTGATATGGGAGATGGGATTTCACCCAGAATTTCATCATTGGGTCCAATGGTGTTGAGCAGAGTGGCTCTCTTTTAATTGGAAGACCTCAAATGATGGAGCATCAGTACATTTCGTAGCCAACTGCCCACCTTCAAAACAGCTTTGCTTCCTATTTATTTTTAATGCCTTTTGTCTTTGTCTTGTGTTTGTTATCTCAGGCTCAGGTCCTTGTCCCGGTAGCTCCACCGGCTGCAGTGTGTGCAGGCAGCGTTCAGGTTACCTCCAGATCTTTCTTTGGCTTAAATAGATTCAGATGTGCTGGGTTTTCCAGGCTGGGTGTTTCTTGCCATTTCTTGAATCCTCTCCAGCAGCCCAGCTTCTCACTGGAGGGTATCACGGGCCCCGGTAGTTTGGAGCAACTTTCTGTTGACATGTATAAGCTGGAAAAACTAAACTTTTCAGTAACAAAGAACAGATTTATTTGTTTTACTCCTTCTTGGACGTACTGTGGGGCTGCAGCAGAGGAGCATCTCTGGGAGGTGAGCATCATGTGGAGCAAACCCTCTTGCAGAGCAGCTGTATCCACTCTCTTCAGCCGGGGTATTTGCGGAGCAGTGTTGTGCTGGTAGGAACCTGGCTCACGTTGCACATGCAGGATTAGTGTCTTCACTGTCCAGCAGCTTCTCCAGCCACGCTGTGCCTCTCTGATGTTCTCGTCTGGTCATTCTGGTGTACCTGGGTCGGCCAGCGCTCATTGCATGGGTGCAAAATGATTCCCAGAGGGAGTTGGGAGCGAGCTGGCAGGATATGTCATTGAGGCAGAAAGGATTGATGGCCAGGATCTCATTGCAGAAGGACAAACTTGTTAAACTTGAACATTAAATCTCAGTTTGGGAGATGTATGAACATTAAATCTTTGTGTGGGAGCACACAATTTTTCCCTGTCATGCTCTTTGACTTGGGAAGGTGTTAAAAATCCTCCTCCCGATTTTTATCACTTGCCCTTAGCCCAGCACATGCAGGCAGGCAGAAATTTTGGACATCCCATCAGCATCAGTTATTGCAGAGGCTGTTTTGACATCAGGGAAGAGTGCCAACAGCAACAGTGCAGGAGGTGTTGGATGGTTGATCATGGACTTTAATTATTTCAGAAGTGACTGGATGCACCTGAAATGCTCACCGGAATGAAGCTGGTGTGAAAGCACACAGCTTTGAGCACCAGTGCAGAGGCAGATTCACTTTTATGACTCTCCCTGGTTATGGTCCGTGCTGTTAGGTGTATAAATTTGAGGGCCGAGTAGGTGATGCTCTCCGAACTGTTGTGGTCTCATTAGTCACCAACCCTCAACCACTGGTCCTGGTGAAAATTGGAGTTAAAGCTACCTTTGGTATTTCACTTCCAGCTTTTCCTGTGGATTTAGGTATTGCTTTCCACTGGTGACATTTTCTCAACACTGCTGAAGGCAAATGGCATGGACCTTCCTCTAGAGACCCTCGGCCCCAGGATTGGCAGCGACACGCTACTAGGATGCTGTTGTCTGTAAAGTTTTTAGCTTTCTGAACTGCATGAGAAGCTTGCCCCGTGGTGCCACCCACACTGATGCTTCATGTCACTCGGCTGAAGCTTGTTCTGGAGAGGAGCGTTTTCCCTCCCACTTGTGGGAAGGTTTGTGCTGCTTTTCATCTTCTGGAGGGGCTTCTGGCCTTGCTCCACTTGTTCATGTGAGAGTGAGAACCAGCAGGAATTTGAGTCTGTGTGGTCTCTTGTGGCTTGCTGATAGCAGAGATGTGACCTCTTGAGGACATCTCGGACCTCTTTGGTCTACACTGCTGCAGTTCGTGTGTTCCTTGAAAGGAAGGTTTTGTGGGTGGCATAAAGATGTCTGTCCTGATCGCAGTGGAGGTGTGAAACTTCCAAGTTTGATTTTAGGAATTGGGTGTTTCTGAAAGCAAGACAATCTACTGAAGTGTGGCTTTCGTTGCTCTAAAGTGAGTAGCAACGGGTTAGAGCAGGTCATGCCAGGAGTGGGCTGAACCTTACTCATGCATCTCTGGAAGCCAGGCTCCGCCTGTGGGATGCATCCATCCCATGGAGACTCTTCACAGAGCCAAAAGTTGTTGGCTGTGGTGGGTGTGGGCATGGCAGAAGGTTTTCCTGGCCTGCCTTCTCAAGCTCTAACTAGTTACTCTTCCTCCAGTGCTGTCTTAAACCAGGAGCTCAGTACGTCGACAGATGGAGGTGCCCAGGTGTGGAGGTACCTTTCCACAGGCAATACTGGAGAGTTTCTTCTCTCTGTCTAGCCTGATTAACATCAAATCCCTGAGAAGGGTATGAATAATTTTATTCTCAGCTCTCTAATAGCAGCAACTCACAGGGCATCTTTGCAGGTGACTATTTTGAGATGTGAGGTGCAGTCTGCCACTGCTGTGGGGAAGTTCATTGGCTCTCAGCACCACGTATCGCTGCGTGACTTCCTCACCTGGCTGGCCCACAGCTCGTTGTACCCTGGCTTCGTTCTCTCTTGGTCACTGGCAAAGTCCTGCCTCATCTATGTTTACCTCTGCAATTGGCTGTAGTGTTTCTGTAAATCATTCCTGTCCGGGCAAGAGCTTATTTTTTTAATACGTTTAATTGTGATTTAGAAATCGGCAGCGGTAGAAAATCTGCTGTGTGTTTTTTTTGTTGGGTTCTAGCTCTCGCTAACTAACCTAACTTGAAAACACATGGCTTACCTGCCTTGACTGACATCCCTTATCTGTGTCTTCTGCGGTGACTTTGCTGCTTCATGTCATTGTCCAGAGAGATCTCCGATTCCTATCTCGATCAGATGATCAACTTGTCTGTGTTCCCCCTCACCGCCTTTCTCCTCTCGGGACATTCTCATCGCTTTCCTTGTTCCATACCAGAGACCTCTGGGCCAGAGCCAAATCCTGCAGGAAGTCCTGTGGGTTTGGGGCACATCAGGATACAATTGAGGCTTTGCTCTTCAGTGCAAGGCGTGATTTATTTTGACTGCTGGTGTGTCCCTGAGTGCTGTGATCTGGCAGATGTGCAGCCACCTGTGGGGCTGGAGCCTTTGCAGAAAGGTCCAGCAGCTCCTGCAGTGCACACCTGCAAAGTCTGAGGGGGGGTGGGGGTGGGTTTGTACAGGGCTGCTTGTATTTTGCAGAGGAGTATTACAACTTGGTGTCTTGTGTTGGAGACACATTGAAATCCTCAGCTACCTTTCCGCAGTGATATATGGCTCTCTTGAGAGTTTAAGGTGCTCTTTCTTCTTTTATTCTGAACAGACCACAGAAATATCCTGTGTAGGTCTCATGTTCTCCTTGCACACGCCTTTTAACCTGAAAGTTTGTGAGCTAGCGGATTGAGCAGAGCTGTCCAGCTGCTGTAGCCCTGTTCTCTTGTACTCCCACCATCTAACCTGGGAATGAAGACGGCAAGACCTTCCGCTGTGCCGGTTGGCCCTCCATGCCCTACAGCCACTCCAGGTTTCAGAAGCCATTTCTTTTGCCTTGCTATAGTTTCATCTCGTGTTGCTTGTGAGTATCCTGGCACGATGAGGGAGGAAGCTATTTGATACTGCTGTTCTTCATTTGGGGACGTAAAGCCAAGAACTTCTCTCTCCCATTAAGTAAAAGAGCATCTTCAGAGCTGAGTGTTGTGCTAAGTGGTGCTCTGTGCCATTGGGACCCCTTCTAGGGCAACTGCTATCATTTAATTGACTTAAATAGATTAAAGTGGACACACCTGTAGGCCACCCAGCTGCTCTGCAGAGCTTGTAGCATCTCCCTGAGTAAGAGCACATCTCGGATCAGGGATCTGGAGTTTCTTGTGTTGGACCATCTCTGGGGTTATATAGAAAAAGCTTGCTGTGGTGTGGTTCTCCCTCATCTTATTTTTTGCTGGGAGGAGAACTTTGTCTACAGGCTTCCTCGAAGTCGTTTCCTAAGGCTTTTCTGACCAGTGTTTCTGATTGTCGTGCTGTAGTTCCTGCAGAGTGATCAGTTCTCCTGTGGCTTCACTTGTAGAGAAGATGAGGGCTCGTAAGTTAGAAACGGTGAGGAAGAACCACGTTGAGCTTTTGACTGTCTCCTCCTTCGGATTTCATAATTCCAAATTAAGCGGGATAATCTGTCTTCGTATTGCAGGCAGTGCTGCAGAACAATAAGCAAAAGCCTCGGTCTCTTCCAGTCTGTGCAGTCACTGGGCAGTTATCAGGTCTGTTTTCAGTTACTTGTCCTAAATTTACTGGTTTCTTGTCTGTATGTATCAATATATGTATGTGCACTTTAGGAACCACGGAGCAGGAGTTGAGCTGGACACCGGGAGGAATAGAGGAGGTGCGTAAGAAAAACCTAAATCTTAAATCTTGGCAGTCAGAATAACCTGCTGGGAGAAAGGTGTCTGAACCATTGAGTGCTATAAAATGTCCAGGGGAGGTTTGCCGAAGTCAGAGCAGTTATTTAGGTCTTACCAAGGTCTCTGAAGAAAACCATCATGGGAGGTGCAAACGACCGCAGAAGAAGAACCATCGATCTGGTCCGCCTCACCCCCTGCCACGTAGAAGCGTGTGGGCATCCATGAAATGGACCTGACCCGTGTTATGCAGAGGTGAACATCACTTAGAGAAGCGTTGGGGGCTGCCTGTTGGAGAAACTGGAGAGTGCCTCCAAGAAGAAAGAGCTAGTGGGGAATCTCTGTTCTCCAGGAAGCAAGACCAAGGAGCCACCAGCTGCTTGGCCACAGGCCTTGTGGTGCTTTTGAAAGCACCAAATGTGAGATTACCTCACTCAAGTCTTAGGTTATCTGCCGCCAGAAGTGGAGGTAAAAGATAGCTCACGCAGTCAGGTCCAGAAGCATCTAGGCAGGAACCTCAAAAGTACTCTTGATTTGCAAGACTAATGAGCAGTGAGAGTATTGTTCATTTATTTTTGCCCCCTTTCTGCATTGCTCCCTTTAATTCTTGTCCTAGTCTCCATCGACTTGATGCCAAGTTATTTTCATGGTAAAATAAGCCAGTTTGCAGCCTGAATGAAATAATTAATTGCTACTAGACTGCAACCTGGCGTGAGATACTCTAGCTCCATCGGTAGAGAGAGATGTTTGAAGCACACGCTTAAAACAGAGCAAGTGACTGTGGATGTTGAGGGTTCCCGAGAGGGCTTGGGCAAGAGTTTTGATGGTTTTTGGTTAACTGCACTGGAGACGGTTTGCTTAGCTTAAAGGCTGCTAATAATAATTCAGCTAGAGGCTCTAAATCTGCGGTTAACTCCGACGGATAAGCTGAGGCAGATGTAAGAACTGGGGTTTGGGAAATATATTTCAAGAAAATCTGACCTGGGTGGATTAGAGAAAGAGTTTGGGAGCGAAACAAGAGCTCGCCTGTATCGCTCGGTGAGATTTGAGCTGAAAGGAGAGAAATGGGAGTGAAAAACCCAATTTTTAACAACCAAATTTATCTGTACCCCAAGTGCTAGGACACCTAGTTTGCATCCGGTGAATATTGACAGGTTTCTTGGCCGGGTCTTTGGTTTCAGGTTGACATAGGCGGTTGTTTTCTACCCTGCTTGCAGACAGAAACTGAAAATGTGCTGGTGCCCATCCAAAGAGGATCTGCCTGTTTATCCCGAGAGGTAGCGAAGGCAGAACTGGGAAAGGTTCCACCTTAAACCACTGAATAACTCTGCTTATTGCTCCCTGTGTATTTATATGGGTTTTTTTTTATTTTGTGTTCTTTCTGTGTGTGTCTTTTTTTGTGTGTGTGTGTTTGTTTTTGAAACAGCAGGGTAAAACTGACTTGCTGCTTAGCAGTTTTGCTTCTGCCCCCAGGGCTCTGAATATGACGAGGAAACTGGTTAGAAATGTATTCCTTTCCCGCTGATGCTGTTAAACCAGTATATGAGGAGCATTAGGTAGGTTTGAGCTTGCTGGAGATGTAAAAGTTGCTTTTTGGGGGGAAAAAACAAGCGGTTTTTGCAATTGTATGTGTTTGAAAGTCCGTTACAGTCCTTCTCCAGAAAGCAAGGTGACAGGACTAGCTCTTCCCAAATTAATGCCTCTCTTGAAGTACAGAGGCGGCTTTGTCATTCAAGCTAGAACCTGAACAATCTAATAGATTTAATATGAAAAAAAATATTTTCTAGCGCTCTACCAATCTGAAAACCATCAAAGTCCATCAAACCTGGGGCGCATCATTATTTTTCAAAAGCAGAGCAGCGCTAAAATGAAAACCACGTTGAGGGATGCGCATAAAGATGTATTTTTATTTTTTTACCCCCAAATAGTTGTGTGTTCCTCCGGATTCAGGGGAAAACGGATGGAGATTGTAGGCTTCTATGGCTTTGCCTTGCGATTGTGCAGCGTCAGCCATCAGTGCGGGGTGTTAAAGGGATCCCCAAAAGTAGATGAGGCTTTTGCATCTTGTCTGTGTGGGAGGTTTCGGCCTCAGCGCTGTTTTTAAAGGTTTATTAGACAGAGCCGTCTTAGCATTGTTTCTTAATGCTTGATATCGAAGTCTGGGAATTTGGAGCATTATTGATTTGACCTCTTTTAAATTTCAGCAGCTTCACAAGAGGCAGAGTGAGTTAGTAAGGAATGCAAAATATGTAAGTAATATATATTTTCCTAGCTAAATAGTTTAGGCATATACATTTTGCACCTTTGTGTCTTCTTACCAGAGTGAGGAAGGTTGGACCGTCTTTGCTTTGGGGGACTCTTCTTTCTCTTTTCTTTTCTCTCCCCTCCCTGCTTCACCTTCTCCAAGCTGTGGGCACAACACCAGCTCTGCTTTTCTCCTCCTCGTAGTAGGTGTGCATTTTCTTGGCTGGTTGGTATCTCTGACTGGGGGTTTCTTGGTATTTTTGTTATATAATATTTTTTTTTTTTTTCCCCCTTTGTTACATAGCAGATCTGGGGATTTTTTTGACGTGGGGAAGAGAATAAATCGCCCAAGTTAAATCTGACGAACCTGTAGCTGCTACACAACTTTGTCCTGTGTCGTAGATGTTAACGCTAAATTGCTGCAGTGGCAATGTCAGATACGTACAATGCTTCCTGGTGGGTGTAGATTAATTCGGGAGCATTGCATTTAGCTCGTGAGCCTGAGACAAATACTCATCAGCACAAGTAAAAAACCCAAACCCTAAACTCTGCCTAGCAGCTGTGTAACTGTCTGCAAGTGAATGTATGTCCTTCCAACCGGTTGCCCCCTGATTAACGTGCTTTTTTTCTGTCTTAGACCCTTCGCAGGTGCTACAGCCGCGTGAAGGAGCATGGTGTTGGGAAGAGGAAAAGCAGCTACACGTTTGAACAGCTGGAGCAGGTGTTTGGGCAGGGAGGATGGGACTCCCAGCCCTGCCAGCCTGTCCTCATCAACAGCAGCGGCTTGTACCAGGAGCTGGAGTCGGACGGCAGCACGATGGAGGAGTATTCCCAGGAGGACTGGGGAAACCACAGTCAGGATCTTCATTGCTACCAGACCGGTGAACAGGAATTGGGTAAGAAATCCCACCTTGGAGGATCTTCATCCTCTGATTTTACCTGTGCTCTGTGCTCATACCTATCTGGTGTGTGCATATCTCAGTACCAGCTTCCACATTTTGGACATGATGTGCTCGAGACGCTGGGATGTCCTTGGGGAGAAAAGGGAAGGAAATTCCCCAGATCGTCATCAAAAGCAAACCGTGGTTCCTGAAGTATTTTATCATCAGGACTTGAGTTTAAGGAGCCTAACAGGAGGAAATAAGGGCTGTGTGGCCAGAAACGGTGGAGGGAGGAGGTGATGCATTCCCTGTCTCTCCTTCCCCTCAGTTTTACTTCCCCTCGCAGGATTAGGGAGACACTTTCCCTTTCAGTGCTGCCATGCTTTGGAGGTCCTTGGGTGCCAGTTGAACCTGGACGTTGCTGTTCAAACCCCGTTGGCTTTAATTATGAACAGAACTTCAAACTGCTGCTATTAATACCAATGACTATAAAAAAAGAATGTTACTCCTTCTTCACTTATACTCTGTATACATGTTTTCCACATGTAAATATGCTTATATCCAGATGTGTGGCCTTTTTAAATAAAAAAAAAAAAAGGCAAGCTCAAGCTCCAGAATTGAAACCTAAACTGAACTCTTCCGCATGCTTTTCTTGCCTGAATTACTGGTGTCTCTGCAGAAAGATCAATATATTAATTAATTTGGAGACTTGGTTGTTGCTTGTGGCTTACTGAACTGTGTCACATGGAGCAAGGTACCACATTTTGCTTGAAAACGCACACTGATCTGAGTAGTTCTGTGGAGAAGTGGGTTTCTTTAAGCATATTTATCTCTCTTGAGCCACTGATCCTAAGGGTGCGTGTTCCTCCATCGTCTGAGCAAGGGGGTTGTTTTCACAGCATCAAATTTAAGTCGGTCAAATTCAACGGACACCCAAGCGAAGCAGTAGTTAGGAGGTGAATTGGATAAAAAGGCTTATGGTACGATGATGGGTTTTTTTCCGTTGTGGTTTGTAGGATGAAACAGGGAGAGGAGATGCAGTCATGTATCTGTACTCACCTGTGTTCGGGGGACCGGTGAATTGGGATGCTTTGAAAGAGGCTTAAATCACAGTTTAACGTTAAAATTTGTGAGTTGGTTGTTAACTGCATTCCAGTTCCCGCCGACTCCTTCCCCAGGGGATTTAGAAGTCAGAAATATATGGGAGAGAAACAGTGGGGAGAAGAGTGTGTTCCAAAATGTATGTAAACGATGGGTAATTCAATCTAGTTCGACTCGTTCTAGTGAGTCAAACTGTGGTTTCCCAGTTTGTCACCATTTTCCTTCAGTCAAATCGGAGGCATTTGCGTGCACTTGGGCTGACAATATTCGTAATGTTCAGAGAAGTTATGAGAAAAGCACTTAGCACACAGCATCTAAATGGAATACAGATGCATTTGTTCGGGTCCTTGCTCTTCAAACGCACCATTGAAAGCAGACCAGCCTTTTTTCTTTCTTTTTCCCTTTTTTTTTTTTTTTTTTTTAAACAATGTAGTTTGCAATTAAAATGATTTGTGATTTAATAGCAGGAATTGTAGTCTTGTACTTGAAAGGTTTTGCACTTGCAGAGATAGATGCAGATCTTAACTTCCAAGGAGAAAAAAACGCCCCAACACTGTTCAATTATGCAGGATTTAGGAACTGGGGCTGTCTCGTGCAGAACTCTAGCCTAGCTTAGGAAGTAACTCTGATTTATTTTTTTTATTTAATTTTGGCCTTTAAAAAAAAAAAAAAATGCCCCGGGAACGTTATTTAAAATATAATAATGTGTTGGAATTTTACCTTTCAGATGAAATGCCTACCACAAAAAGAACTTTAAAGATAAAACAGGAATCTTCAGAAGATGCACAGTAAGTAATTTATGAATGTTTTACCCTGAAAAGTATTTCCCTGGGGATGCTGTGCAGGAGGGGAGGATATTTGAGACTTCTGATTATAATTATAAATACATTGTGCAAGACTATTCATACAGTTGAATCTGCTTTATGCATTATTCCAGTTACCTCAGAACATCTGAAAAGCTTCACAACTCTGTTTCTTCTTGGCTTCGTCATTCAGCAAATGAAACAAGAACTTACTACATGAATGCAAGGACTTAAAATGTGGATAAAATACATATCAGATTCATCAGGGCTGTGTTTGAGCAGGCTGTGGGTATCGTGACACGAGGCCAAACTCTTGGATTTATTTGTAATCCTGGTTTTGATTGGGTTTTGGTGGGGTTTTTTCCCATTTGCCTGAAGTTTGCTCCTTTGGATGTAAGGAAAAAGGAGAATACAGGAGGAAAGAAAGAGCGAGAAGAGGGACGCATCAACCCAGTAGTGGTGTGTACTGTTGGCTTGGTGTGAGTAATGCTTGCAGGAAAAGTTCATGCATCTCTCCCCCTTGGTGGGAAGGCATGCCAAAGCTTGTTATTTTTTATTATTATTATTTTTATAACTTTCCAGAGCTGACTTGTAACCTTTTGGATCAGTTTAATCAGACGTATACTGGAGCATTTCAAATGCTTTGAGCATGCGAACGTCCCTTGCCTCGCCAACAATAACACAGAGCATTGCAAAAAATGAAAGGAATTGTGCCGTGTTTACTCGGACCAGGGTCTGCTTGCTTCTGACCTTTAGGGGGGTTTAAAACGTGCAGGGTGGTTGCAGATCTCTCTGCAGAGGGAGTGACCCGTCACAAATTGGCTCGCAGACCCCTCTGGGTGGGTTCCACACGCGAGATCCCCGACAGGCATTTGTAGAGTCATCCAGAATCAATCTGGTGTTTCCTTCGCTGGAAGAGGAGCTCCTGTAGGGTAGGAAGCCATCAGCGTGGTATACATTAATGTAGTGTCCCTGGTTAGTAATGCAACAGAGGCTTTTTACTGTAACTAAATAAAAAATATCCTCCAAAACAACAACAACAAAAAAAGCAGCAGCGGTTTTCATTGTAATGGCCTCACTGCATCAAACTCCTTGCTTCAGATGGATTTTCACAGTACCTGCAGGTGACTCTTTTGCTAACGTGGAGCAAATTCGGTTTAGCAAGTCAGGGATGACATGGAGAAAAATTAATTTTTTTCACGATAAATGTTACTATTACCTCTTTGAACGGTTTCTTAGGACTGTTCTGGGATAATTCTACCTTTCAAGGTGTGCTTTAGGGAGCTGCATAGAAAATAATCCTGAATTTTCTGGGGTGGAGGCTTGAACTGCCTGAATCTTCTCTTCAGGTTTTGATGTGCAGATGGACGGCTGGATTAGATTTGGTAGATTAGACCTTCCAGAGTTTTCTGGTCTTCCCCTCTGCCCTCCCCAAGCTCCCTGTAAAGTGCACAGAAGTCTCTGAACTGTCGGATATTTTGTGAAGCGTGCGGGTGATAAGCACATCTTACGTGCTCAGTGGAAGCACAAAGTATCTTCCAACACAGAGTTTTGCAGAAAACTGCTTTTTCCCCCTGCTTTATGAGAGCAAGGAACTTTTAAACTCTGACTTAGTAGATTAAAAGCAGTCAGGGGAAGCATGGCTGATGTGAAGATAAGCTGAGTATTTATTTATTATCTTCAAAAAGTAAAATTGCGCCCATTCTTAAAAGCCACAGACGATAAATAGATGCCAAACTTTTTCACCTCTTTGGCCAGCGTTCTGAAATACGTATAACTTATTTCAAAGAAGGTAGGGGGCTTCGGTTCATCTGCATTCTTGGTCAAGTGCAGATTCTTGGGAGAAATAATCTCAATAAAATTGGGGGGAGCGGCAGCGCTTTCAAATTCTTTGCTGAACCTTGTGATGTGATTATTGACACAGAGAAATTGCAAAGTGACCATGCTGGACTATAAGCACATGTATTGCTAAAATCTTGCTTTTGCTTCCTTCTGTCCCTCCCCTGGGTTTTCTCGAAGGGCTTTTTTGGAGCTAAGCAGCTTGCAGAAAACCACGGGAGCAGATGTGCACCATGACATTATTTTTCTAGCAGAGAAGGGTGGGAGAGTGCCACCGAGATGCTCGCTATGGGAAATTTATCCCTGAGCCCTTTGGGTGCTGGAATTTGTTCTGGCCCTTCTTTTCCCAATAAAACACACACCTGTGAGGCTTCTGTCGCTGTCAACTGGCCACAAACCTGCAGAGACAGAGGGAACTCGCTTTGCTGCTGCTGCCTGCGAGGGTTCGGCTGTTCTTGCCGGTGCCGGGACCTGATCACGCACCAGCAAACCTAACACGTTGCGTCTCCAAGCAAGCTGCACGGCACGTTAGCACGGGCAGCGCTGCCTCCCTTAGCTTCAGGTAGTAAATAACTGGCCTCCAAGGTGTGTAAGAATTTCCTGGGCCGCCTAATTTTCAGCGGTGTAAGAAGCGAAGAGCAATAGGTAAGCTGCATCCAGGTCCTGTGCTCCGTCAACTGGATGCTCCTTCCCCACGTCGGCTCGGCTGTTGCATCCCCTTGGCACGCTGCTGCCTCCAAATAAACTGTTTTGAAAAAGTGAAACGCTACTTAAGACTCTGTTCTGCTATTTTCAATTTATTTGAGGAGCGGTTTGATTCACTTGCGGGCTTTGTGAAGATGAACTAGAAAAAGCTCGGGGAGCTGGGTCCTTCACTGAAACCAGCTGTTTCAGCCTCTTTGAAGTCTGCTTTTGTTTGGAAACAGCCTTAGAACAAATTTGCACCACGTCTTGTCTCGCGTGTTTCCTCATTTGAATTGCAAAAGCTTCCGAGGAGAAAGAAATGCAGATGGCCAGTCTCCAGCAGGGAGGTAGTGGTGTGACGATAGGGTGAAATCAAGCTCTAGGGCACCTTCTGCAGATGAAAAATGAGATTGTCCTGTGACACAGGGTAAAAACCCTCTGCTAGCTGAGATTTTTTTTTTCTGTTGAAAAATAAATAATGGTAACAGTTTGACTCTTTGCTGCTTGTAATACCTCTGCTCGGCTGAGTTGTGGAGATGCTGGATAAAGCCTGGGAAAGCAAAGCTCAGCAGGATGCCCCGAGCCATCAAGTCCTGGTGGAAGCAGGAAGAGGAGATGCTAAAACCAAAAAGCAGAGCTTTTTAAAATTCTGGTTTTCCTATTGCTTCCTCTGGGCTCGAAGTGATGGATTCCCCCTGTGGAAAGCCCTTCTCTCCCATACGTGAGGTGCTGCTGGAGATCATCTCTAGCAAAATTATTCCTCTTCCCAGCAGGAGCAGTTTGAGTGACTAATTTTTTTCACCAGAGCTTCAGCTCTATTTTGTGCCGCACTAAACTTAGCGACAGTATTTATAGTGTAATTAATAAAGGTGGGGGCTTTTTTCTTCCTTTTTTTTTTTTTTTTTTTTTTTTTTTTTCCTCTCTCTCTCTCGGTTCTTAGCTC
This sequence comes from Falco rusticolus, assembly GCF_015220075.1. Lineage (NCBI taxonomy): Eukaryota > Metazoa > Chordata > Aves > Falconiformes > Falconidae > Falco > Falco rusticolus. Next base: position 5,805,301 of record NC_051202.1, on the reverse strand, counting down.
TGTTGAATGAAAATCTACCCACGCTGCTTTCTCCTGTCTCTGGGTTTGGATGGGGCTGATTTCTTTAAATTGACTTCAGCTGTCTGTCTCGAGTCGGCTGAGTGTGTAACAGCAGGGGAACGCGGCTGCGTGCCACCAAACAGCCCGATGCTCCGCCAGCGCTGGCCGTGTCCATCGTCCCCCCCCAAAGGTGGCCTTGCACATCTGTTACGCTCCAAGAGATGGAGAAATTTGGCAGAAAGTAAACCCCCTTGCTTTCCAACTCTCCTCACCGGAACGGGAGGTTGGGTGCAGCAAGGTTTCAATTCTGAGTGATATCCAATTTGCCACTACTAGTCCTGTCATGTTTAATGTGTAAATTAAACCATCACTGTTCTGGATGCACTAAGAGTGGTCTGCACCTTCAGTCCTGTCATACTCCAGGGTTTGGTCGTGTTCAGTGAGAAACTGTGACAAGTGGCTACTTAAACGTTGCGGTTTTATTTGTGCAACAGATATAACGGGGTTTTTTGGATTGCCGGTGATTTCTGCCTGCAAGAAAGCGCGTGCAAATATGATGTTATTAAGTATAAAATGCATGAAAAGGTTATAAATAACACAGCCTGGCTATAAATGTTAGGGAGTACTCTCTAGAGAGATTTTTTTTTTTAAGATTCCTGAGAAAAGTGCTCAGTGTCAATCTCACCCAAGGGGGGGAGAAGCAAGGCTCAGCCCGTCGGCCGATCCCGGTAGGCTGAGATGGAATTTCCCTTGACTTGCCCACAGTGATATCTTCTCCTCCAAAAATTCCCCATTTCCCTGGCTATTTTATATCCTTTCTACCTTCGAGGTGGAGTTTGAGCGACTGTAGTCCTACGTACCTTTTACCACGATCGGTGTACGTTTCTCTCGCTTCACGTAAAGGTATAGTTGACAAGAAATGGAGGACGCAGACTCAGAGAGGAGCGGTCGCTTCTTGGAGGCGGGTAGCCTTCGGGGTGGAGGTGCGTTTTGGTATTAAAATGATACTAAAATGGGCAAAGTTCACAAGAGGATAGCACTTCGGCAAGGTCTCAAGAAACCGTTGGCTCAGGGGACCAGATGGGCTGGTTATCAGTGCTAGAGGACCATTTTTTCCCATTTATCACCACGGAGGCTCCGCTCCGCTCCACCCTCTGTGGGGTGTTGCAGGGAGTTGCCGTCCCAGTGGATTCCTCATAGTCGGCTACAGCCGTGTCCCATCCTCGGAGCTCTTCGATTTTATACTTTTCCTTAATGGGTGAACAATGCTACGTTTTTCATATAAACCTTTGGTTTCAGATGCAAACCTTAATTTTACTAATAAACCCACAACATCCAAAAGCCTAAAAAAAAAAAAAGACATTTTCCAAACGTAGCCGTGCCGTGCTGCTCGGCATCTGAAGAAGCTGTAGAGAAGCTTTGAAACAGTTCGGGAGTGCCGCGGTGCTTGTATGTAAACAGAAATGGATTTGGGGTGAATTTGGGTTTCTCTTGTATGGTGTTCCTCCCCTTGCTGCTAGACGGGGGGAAGTGGAAATGACTCCTCAGAAGTCTCTTAAAATAAGGGGCAGGAGTTTGTTGACAGTGCAACAGGCGTTTCTAAACCCCCCTGGTTCAAACTCAGCCCCGCTTGCCAGGCAGGTCCCCTCCTTGGTGCTCTGGAAACTCGTTTAGGCTCCGATCTCCGATGGTGGCGGAGGTGTGCTTGCCAAAACGCCTCTGAAGGTCTATCCGGGAATCTTCTGGCATGGATACTGCTGCTAAATAGTTAGGATAGACGGCACGTGGATGGATGTGGTCCCTCCTGTCGCTCCGAGGAGTGAGCGATCCCAGCCTGGACTGCTCGGACCCACTCCGGGGAGCTTGGAGGTTGGCAGCGCTGGTGTGCTCCAGCCGTCGTGCACGGAACTGCTCGACACGAAGCTCCGCAGTGCTGAGCCTGGTGCCCGCGCTCTGCCCCGTGGGTACCGGATCACCTAAAGGACAACCAGCGCTTGGAGAACCTTCCCAAAATCACCTGCGTTGTGTTCACACCTATAAGAGCGGGTGCTGCGAGGTTGGACCTCTCCAGCACCACAGCCGGGGTCTGCAGCTCCCAACCCTTGTTCTATTTTTTGAAACTCTATGTTGATTTGATGGAAGAATCTCCAAGTAGAGATTTATTGGGCAGAAATGCAGCTGCCAGAGTGTCAGTCCCAGGGGTTTCCTTGTGCCGTTTGAGGGAGGTCATATCTGCTCTTGCTTAAAGCCTTCCGTGTCCCTCACCAGTCTCGTGCTGGACTCCACTGGGAAGCTGCTGGGAAAGGCTGATCTCCGGCCCGCCAGCAACTGCGGCAAAGGAACCGGCGAGAGGAGGGAGGTTTGAAAAGAAGAAAACTGGTGTCACGTGGAACTGAAGATGTTCTCCTGGTGGGATGGGGGGGGAGAAAGGGTCCTCGTGGGGGGAGGAAAGGTCCTTGTGGGCACGTGGGGACCCCGGTGTGATTGCAGTTCGGCTTTACAGGTGCGGCACAGCAGCTACAGGCGAGGGCTTGCACGGAGCAAACTTAAATCCCGTTTGTTGGACCGAGAGAGATTTCTCTATTACCAAGCGAGTCGCATTATCTTCCTACAGCTTTGATTATAGGACAATAACTCCTAAAATTAGTAGTTCTCCTCACTAGCTAATTACGCCCTAACTGCCTCATTCATCCTAGAGGAAGCCGTTCCAGCTTGCTTCAGGCGCACGCGAACGCGTTCTCCCGATGGCTTAGCAAAGCGTAAATCCATCCGTGGAAACTTGCTTGGATGCCGGCGTCGTTACTGGAAGCGAAAAGAAACTTTTGGAAACGCGGGGATTTCTTTATTGGCTCTCCAGAGGGATTTCTGCCGTCCGTCCCGCAGCGGGTGGCCGCATCGGTTGTGTCACCTTCACCGGCATCTTCTGCCCTGCGGGGTCGGTCCCTTGAGCCGTGTTTGGGATGCAGCTCCGGGACCGAGCCTTTCGGAGGGGCTTGGCGCACCGCTTTGTGGTTTTTACAATTCCAGCCTCATTCGCTGGACTTAATTTGGGGGTAAATTTGAAATGGAAGCTTTTTGAGTGGCAGCTGCAAATTAGGGCTGCAGCTCCGGTGGTCTGTGACAGACCGCGGGCTGTCATTATTTTTTACAGTTACTCTCCCAGAAACTGAGTTTGTTCAGTGGTGCCGGGCACGTGTTCGCTTGCGGTTGCTTCGGACCAACGCAGGTGGGAGAAGGACGTTTCCATGCTGTGTCTTTTTTGGGGGTTGGGAAGAGCAGAAATCGTTCTTGGAAGCTGGACTTGGGGGTTTATCGGCGATCGTTTGCTTTCCCGGGTTCTCTCCCGCAGAACTTTTGGCATGCAATTCCATTTCCAGCAGAGATCGGAGTTTGCTTCCGATACTGGAAGGGGGTTGGGTTGGGTTTTTCTGTGATTTTGCTGAGATTAATTAAAAAGCAACCATCGGGGCGGGGTTATAAACCAGAAAGTCACGTAGCAATATAGGAGGTATATAGTAATAAAATACCTATGGCTTAAAAAGCAGCTGAGGAAGCTGAAGGGGATTAATATTTTCTGCAGGTTGCCAGGATGGTTTCACAGCGCCAGTTTACTGATGCCTTTATGCTTCTGTCTGTGTTTTTTAATTTCCAGGAAGCGTGACGTCATGCAGAATATTATGCAAATCTTGGAGTCGGTCCAGTTGAAGTGGGAGCTGTTTCAGAGCTGGACGGACTTCTCCCGGCTACATCTTTCTAACAAACTGGCCATTTTCGGCATCGGTTACAACACCCGCTGGAAGGAGGATATTCGTTACCACTACGCGGAGATCAGCTCGCAGGTACCCCTCGGCAAGCGGCTCCGGGAATATTTCAACTCGGAAAAACCGGAGGGTCGGGTTATCATGACCAGAGTGCAGAAAATGAACTGGAAAAACGTTTATTACAAATTCCTGGAGATCACCATCAGCGAAGCCCGATGCCTGGAGCTGCACATGGAGATCGACTGGATACCTATTGCTCACTCCAAACCCACCGGGGGAAACGTCGTCCAGTATTTATTGCCGGGAGGGATCCCCAAAAGCCCCGGCTTGTACGCCATCGGTTATGAAGAGTGCCACGAGAAGCCCCTCTCCCCGCTAGCCGAGCACAGGGGGACCGATCCTGGCAATGAGACTCAAGGGGAGCTGGAGGTCCCTTCGCCGCAAGCCTCCCTCCGGGTGGACATGGAATCCGCCCGGATTATCTACTGTTACCTCGGCATCGCCGAGGTCCGGACTCTCCAGCAGTGCCTGTTTTTACACTTTCAGGCAAACACCAAAACCTTCAGCAAAGATTGGGTCGGGATCAACGCCTTTTTATCTCAGAACTGCATCGTTGAGCCCGGCGTGTCGCCCAAATCCATCTACATCAAATTTGTGGAAGTGGAGAGGGATTTTCTTTCCGCCGGCTCTTTGGTAGAGTGCCTGGAAAAAGCCATCGGATACCCCTTAAAATTTAACAACTGAGTCTCGTCCTTCATAAGGATCAGGGCTTTCTGCCCCTTTTTTCCATCTCGCTACCAGACGCTTTCGGATCCTGTCCGTTCACAGCCGGGCAAGTCAGACTTTTCCGCCTGGAAACGAGTTTTGGGGTGATAAGAGGCTTGTGGGCGCTTCCCACGAGCTCATCGCCAGCAGGCGAGCGCGTCCTGGCTCTCCCGCCAGCCGGACCGGCCGGTTTTCCCACCGGAGCGGCGCAGCGAGGAGAAGCCCCCGGCCCATGAAATGACTGTAGGTACATTCCACATTGGACAAGCGCGTACACGTGGCGTTTTCATACGAAAAGCTGGTTTTTTTGGTTTTTCTTTATTCCACGGTGTCTCATTTTTACGCATCCGTCTCTCTAAGTGTTATTATGGATCTGAATAAATAAGCAATAGATAACGGCAAGTTAAACCTTGAATCACGTTAAAGGAGACTGTTTTTCAAAGCCACCCTTAGATACTATTGTATATAATTTAGAACTTCACTTTTTTCACCCATCAAGTGTTCTCCTCTCTCCAAACAGTGTTGCCTGCAAAAAGACTTTGGTTTCTGTGATGTATTCCACTTTACTAGTAGTGTTGCCATATCTGCTTTTATTTTATTTTATTTTTTAACATTAAAATAATTCCTGGCCTTTTTATTTTTCTTTTTTTTTTTTTTTTTGTTTGTTTGTTGTGGGGTTTTTTTTTGGGGGGGTGGGGGGGTTTGGGGGTTTTTTGGTTGGTTTTTTTTTTGGTTGTTTTTTTTTTTTTAATTCTAGTTAGCCTCTTTGTGAGAATAACCTGGCAGCTGGGAAACATTTTTTTTTTTTTTTTTCCTGTCAAACCATGCTTATGGATACAATCAAAGCTGTGAGAATGGGGAAGTGGGATTTGGGGATGGGGAGGGACATGGGGACGGGGGGGGGACACGGGGACGGGGAGGACGCATTTAATGCCTTTTTCAGACGTGTTACTATATAAGCCCCATTATCTTGCTGGCTGGCGCTGGCGGTTTCGGTTGTTTTTTATTTTCTAAAGCTCATCGATCGGTGAAGTTGTGACATACGATGAATGTGTCGGTCCTAATAAAATCAAACAAACACGTACGGGCGTCGGCAAATGTCTTTCTCCTCCTCGAGGGGGGAATTCTGGCGGGATGCGGAGGTCTTCTCCTGGGTTATTTCCACCAGGGCTTTGTTCCAGGGGTCGTTATTATGTGAGATGTTTAATTTTTATTTTTCTTTGGGGGGGGGGGGGGGGAGTGCCGCTGGAGCTGGTTTCCTTCCCCGTGGAGATGCCTAAAATGTTTGAAAATGTGAGGACCGCTGCCCGGCTGGCGTTTGGCGTCATCTTCGGATGCAGTTGAGCCCTGAGATGGCGGAGAGAGGAAGAGGAGAAGGAAGAGGAGGAGGAGGAGGAGGAGGAGGAGGAGGAGGAGGAGGAGGAGGATGGGGTCGATCCCTCACTCCCGGTGCCCGAAATAGGGTGAACGTCCCCAAAAGAGGGCGAGTTGCCCCCAGGAGCCTCTGCCAGGAGCGAGAGCGAAGCGTCAGGTGGACCAGGAGGTGAGGTGGTAGGCAGGAGGTGCTGGCAGGGGGAAGGTGGGATCCCGGTGGGATCTGGCCAGGTTGATCCCCCCAAAGCTTCCTCGCTCCCCGAGGCGGGATCCTGCAATCCCGGCGGCCGGGCTGGATTTAGAGGGGGAGACGAGGGCGAGAAGGGATTAATTCCAACCCCCCCCCCGCCCCTCCTCCTCCTCCTCCTCCTCCTCCTCCACCGTCTAATCTCTCCTGCTTTGAGGTCTGACCCCGGTTGGATCGAGGACCGGGATAACCTGGGCCGAGCCGGGCAGGATTCGTCCCGAGGCTCCGTGAAACCAGGGAGCTGGAGCCGGAGAATCCCAAATCTCCTTTTTTGGGGTATTTTTTGATTTGCTTTTAAGGATGAATGTGTTTATCTGAAGGTCCCTGGGGGTGTTGGCAGGAGGAGGGTGAAGGATGGAGCCGGGGAGGGTTTAGGGGTCCCTGTGCCCCCCCCAGTGGGTGACATTGGGGTGCCACATTGTGCCCTTAATATCATAATTAATAATAACCCAAATAATTAATGATTACCACCGATTTGTCGGTGCAGGGCTGGTTTTCATGCCTGGGGCTGGGGGCTGCTTTGGACCCCGGTGTGGGGGGGGGAGGGCAGTGCCTGGGGCTGGGATACCCCCCCTGGGGTGGGAAGAGGCCCCGCCCCTTCCCCATGCCCCTCCCCCTCGGAGGCTCCGCCCCCACCTGCGGGCGGCTCCCCCCCCCCCCCCCCCCCCCGGGTCCCGGCCCCCCCCCTCTGGCACCTGCGGGTCCGGCCATGGGCGCGCTGCCGCGGGCTGCGCTGGCGCTGGCTGCGCTGCTGGGTGAGCCCCGCCGCACCGGGGGGACCGGGGGGACCGGGGGGACCGGGGGGTTGCGGGGGGGGGGGGGCGAGCTGGGGGGGACCGGGCAGGATGTGCAGGAGCCAGAGAAGCAGCGGGCAGGACCCGGGGTACCGGGGATGGCACCGGGCAGGACCCGGGGTACCGGGGGGTACCGGGGGAGGGCACCGGGCAGGACCCGCGGTACCGGGGATGGCACCGAGCAGGACATGGGGTGCCGGGGGGTTACCGGGGGGTACCGGGGGCAGGCACCGTGCAGGACCCGCGGTACCCGGGGGGTGCCGGGGGGTATCGAGGAGGGCACCGGGCAGGACCCGGGGTACGGGTTGGTACCGGGGGAGGGCACCGGGCAGGACCCAGGGTACCGGGGGGTACCGAGGAGGGCACCGGGCAGGACCCAAGGTACCGGGGGGGGCACCGAGGAGGACCCGGGGTACCGGGTGGGTACCGCGCAGGACCCAGGGGTACTGGGGGGGTACTGGGGAGGACCCGGTGTACCGGGGGGGGGGGGGGCACCGGGGAGGACCCGGAATACTGGGGGGGGGTGCACCGGGCGGGACATGGGGTACTGGGGTGGTACTGGTGGGGCACCAGGTAGGACCCGGGATACTGGGGGGCGCACCAGGCAGGACCCAGGGGTACTGGGAGAGCACCGGACAGGACCTATGGGTTCTGTGGGGGCACCGGGCAGGACATGGGGGTACCGGGATGCACCAGGCAGGGCGTGGAGGAGCTGGGGGGCACCGGGCAGGACGCGGGGGTACTGGGGGCTCACTGAGCAGGGTGCGGAGCAGTGGGGTGGCATCCAGCCAGATGCATGGGAGCCCAGGGACCCCCCCTGGGGAGCTTTCATGGGGCACCGGGTGGGACACAGGGGTACCGGGGGACTCATGGCACTCCCCAGCCCCTCTCCGTGCTCTCGATCCCCCCACCCCAACAGGAAAGTGGGTGCTGGGGGGGGTGTGTGTGTGGCGATCCACCCCCATCCCCTCTTTGGGGTGCCCCAAGAGGAAGAAATCAGGGTCCCCCGGGAAAAGCCACTTTGTTCCTTGGAGCTGCTGAATGGCACCTTCCAGCACCCCCAAACCAAAAGCCACCCCATGGCGGGGGGACCCCGATGTGCCAGAGCCAGTAATTCACCTCCCTGCATGGCGTCGGGCAGGAAAAAATCAAATTTTTTTCCTCTTTCCCATAAAAACCTGCCCCTTCCCTTGTTGACTGGTGCTTTACGGCCACCCCAGTGGGTTTTGGGGTGACGGGTCTCAACCTCCCTCTGTCTCTGGCATTTTCCCCTCCTTCCCCCCCTAATCTCTAGCCCTATTTGAGGTTTTTTGGAAACGCCATGGTTGCTCCAAAGGCAAACATCCCTTGGCGTTCCCAGCGGAGGAGAGGCCTTTGGGGAAAGGAAATGGCCCCAAAAACAATGGCAGTGGCGTTTCCTCCCTGGCGGGATGCTGGGTGGGGGTCCCTGCACCCGGAGCCACTGATTTTCCCTCCTGGAAGGTTTTTTTTTCCTTGATAAAAGTTAATTGAAGGGCGTTGAGATGAGGCGTGGTGGTCACTTCATCCTTAAATCCCACCGGGATGCTCCTTTGCTGCAGCCCGACAGCGTTAATTTGCATGGGGTCCTCATGGATCCCCCCAGAAAAGTCATGCCGAGCCCTGGGGGGTGATGCTGTAGAGCCCAAGAGCACAAAACCGCAGCAAAAAGATGCTTTGAAGCCCCAAACGGGTGTTATTCCTTGGAAATTCGCTTTCAAACAGCCCGTCCCCACCCTGCAGGCTCCGTACGGGATCGTGATGGGGATAAGCGGAATGAGGGGTGATGCTCAGCATCCCTGTCCCCATCCCATCCCCATTCCCATCCCATCGCCGCCTCCTTCTCCCGCATCAGGAATTAAAGCGCGTTTCCATCTGTAGCAAAGTCACGTAGTAGTATTATTATTATTTTATTTAATTCTTTTTCCCCAAATTTGGTCTCTCTGGAGGATACGGCGCTTTCTGCCCCTCACCCCCGCCCAGGGTCATGAGAAAAGCCACCGTGGATTTTCCCAACGGACGCTGCTCCGCAGCCCGGCATCTCCTATCTGCCCGTTTATAAATAGTTGGAGTTAAGGGGAGAAAAAAAAAAAAATCCCCCAAAAATAATAAAAAAAAAAAGCTGGGTGGCTGCGTCGCATCGCTGAGATGCTCCTTGACCTTTTTCCAAGGGTTATTTTTTTTTTTTAAGGACTCATTTTTCCGGCCAGATTCCCGCTGTGTGTTTTAAATCCCAAACTTGGTCTCTCAGGATTTAATTTGGGTCTGGGTTTCACATGACTCCGGCGCCTTAATCCTATCGAATGGGGTCATCAAACCCCAACCGCCTCCAGGCATTAATTCCCCATACGGTTAATAGCTTATAGGGTCGGGGGGGGGGGGGGGGGGGGGGGGGGGGGGAATGCTGATTTGGGGAGGGGGGGATAATTTGGGGGGAGGTCCAGGCTGCACCTTGAGCTGGGAAGCAGCTTTTTTGGGGTGAAACGATGCGATTTTGGATGAGGATGGGGTGTTTAATATAGGTGTGGGGATGAATCCCGAGGTTGCTGCAGGTGCGCAAGGATTTAAAGGTATTTTTTTCCTAGGGAAAAAATTCAAAGGTGCATTTAAAGATTTATTTTTTTTTTCCGTGGGGGGGGGGAAAAATGTAAAAGTATTTCGAAAGGTAAATGTAAAGGGGTTTTTTTTCCATATGGAAAAAAATCCAAGCAGATGGCCTGGAGCAGAGGGAAAACTCCTGGGCAGGTGCTTAGCTCAGGGCAGCTGGATAAAAATCCAGATTTTTCAGCCCAAAGAGCAGCCGGGCGGTCCCAGGGTTCCCCCCCACCCCCGCTGATATGCCTATGAGCACTGGGAGCAGCTTAATTTTTTCGATCTGGTTAAAGCATTAGAGGATTTGAAGCGGCGAGGTGGCTAAAGCTGGAGCTGATGCCAAAGGGTTCGGTCCCCTGCCTGCAGCTCGAGCACCAGCTCTCCCAACCCTTTTTTAGGGTCAGATTTGTCCCAGATGAGAAATTTGGGGTGAATTCTGCAAGAAAAAGGGGATTTTGGGGACCGAGCAGCCTCCAGATTTGGATCCATCCACCTCTCCCTGTTGTGCTGGAGGGGGGGATGATGGAGCTGCAATCTCCTGCCACCGCGGTTTCAGGATGACAGAGCAAAGCTGCAACCACAGAGCGCTATTAACATCGTCATCATTAGGTTTCAGAGTTAACACACCCTGGTGAGGACACGGGGGGCCTGGCCCGCAGCCGGCACCGGCAGGTTTGCTGCAGTTGCAGTACATGGGGCTGTTTGGATGCCTTGGGGTACGACAGGCGGTGCCGGAGCATCTTTTCATCTTCCAGAGCCTGGATTTCCCCAGGGACCCGCAGCGCCTGTTGGCCCATCACCTTTTTTGTGCCCAAAAAATGTTGCTGATGGAGAAGCCGGGCTGGAAAACCGGGATTTTCCCAGCTGTTGGGGACGCACAGAGGTTTAGGAGTTGTGGTGTCATTTAATGATGCCATTAGCATCATTAATGAGCCATAATAATAATAACAATAATATAATTAATATAACTATCATTTTCATTGTTATAAAATATAATTATATTCATAATTATTATATAATGTACATGACATTATCTCTTTTATTATAGAAAATACAATATAATTATTATATACATCATATTTTCTTCTAGATTATCTAAATTTAATACAATTATATGTACAGTGATGGAGAAGCTGGGCTGAAAAAACCTGGATTTTCCCAGCTGTTGGGGATGCACAGAAGTTTAGGAGCTCTGGTGTCATTTAATGATGCCATCTGCATCATTAATGAACTATATTATTATTATTATTATTAGCATTAACATTAACATCATTATTATTAGAATTAACATCGGTTTTATCACTACTATCATTCCTATGAGTGTTATGGTAACTAATAGCACTATCACATCCCCACTATTATCACTGTTCTTATAAAAACATATGCTTATTTGTGATTATTATACTATATATGTATATTTATGATTATAGAATGCATATTATCTCTTATCTATTTTACTATATAAATTACAACAGAATTATTAGATATCATATATTTTCTTCTATACTAAATTTAATACAACTATCTTGATCGTGACATAGATTTCCAAGACAATTAACGTCCTTTTTCCATACTGTTGATTTTATTCCATGCCATAGCTGTCTATAATTAATAATAATAATAGCAGCAATTATTTTGCCCACGCTAGGGTGGCACGCAGGCTCCCCCCTGCCACCTCCCTCGCCCGGCAGCCGTTTTTCTTCCCCCTCGCCAGGACTTAAGGGTTTATGTTCTTAGCCTGGGTGAGCTATTTTTAAGCATCCTCACCAGACTGGGGCTGATTTCTCCCGGTTTTTCACCAGAGAAGGGAAATTTGATTTTTTTTATTTTTTTTTTTAAATTCCTGGGAAGACTTATCGGCCGAAGCAGAGTTTCCTGCCTGGAGCTGGAAGGCTCCGTCCGGAAACTGTGCCGATGCCTTGTCGGGAGGGGGATGAACGGATGCAGGGAGGAGGCTAAAAATACCCCCTGGGGCCTTGTTTTCCTCTTCCCACCCTGGAAATATCAAATTAAAACCCTTGAGTCTGTAGAGAAGAAGGTGAGGCTGTTGGAGCCTCCCTAAATCCTTCAAAACCAGGTTTTTTTCCCCCAAATTCCAGGTGGCAGCAAAGATTTGGGATGATGGGGTAGCATCATCCTTCCCACCCTGCATCCCAACCCAGAGCATCCCTGGGGCGCTGGCAGGACTGGGGCCAGCTGGGGACATGGATCGATGGGCGGGATGCAGGGATGGAGCTGCCGGGATGCAGGTCCTCGGTGGCATTCCCCCGGGAAAAAAAAAAAACAAACCAACCCCAGCGCAAACCCGACCTCGCCTGAGCCGATTAATTTTCCAGCTGAGCCTTACAGGCAAAGCCGGGGAGTAATCTTCCCCTGGGAGCCGGAGCATCCTTCTCCGGTCCGTGGTACCCACTGGTATCCCATTGCCTCCTCCCAGTGGCGTTTGGGGGGGATGCTGGGACACAGGGAGTGTAAGGATGGGGTATTTGGGATGGGATAGGAGTTGGGATGGGGTGAGATGGGGGTTCAGGGGAGGCCACCCGTGAATAATCCCAGTTTAGCACCAGCAGCAGAAAGGGGGGGTGCTGGGATGACAGGAAGGCCTTGTGGGGTGCATGTGGGCGCCTCCCCTCAAAATAAATCCCATGGGATGGAGGATCTGGTGCAGCATCGGGGTGGTCAGGGGTACCCCAGTGCTGTGCTAAAGGGGGGTGTCCGGCTGCGGGAGCCCCCTGGGGAGAGGCAGCGGTCCCCCAGGAGTTGGGGGGGTTTCCCCACCCCAGGCAGGGGGTAAAAGGGGGATGGGAGGGAGCGGCATTGTCCTGCATCCTCCAGAGCGGCCGGAAAGCCCTTCCCATGGCAGGGAAGGAGGAAGAACGTTCTGCTGGCCCAGCTCCCGGCAATAACTTGGGATTGTTGGGGTTTCCCTTGGGAATGGGGAGGATTTGCAACAATTGGTGGGGTTTTGTGGGAAAATGGCATGGGGTTGAGTCACGTCCCGTTTTCTTCTCTCTCCGGCTGTGGGCAGGTGTCTCCTCGGCTGTGCTGGAGGTGCACGTGGGGACAAGCTTGGTCTTCTCGGTGGAGGGGCAGCAAGCGGTGCTGCCCGCCTGGTACACCAGCCACTCCCAGAAGAAGCCCTACATCACCTGGCTGCTGAACAAGGAAGATGCTGGCCCCTTCCAGGTGAGAAGTGGGGAGGGGATGTGGGGGGAGAGGGAGGGGACAAGCCAGGCAGTGCCCATGGTGGGGAGGTGCCCGCGATGGGGAGATGCTTGTGGTGCCTATGATGAGGAGAGGTCCACCACGGGAAGGTGCCCATGGTACTTGTGATGGGGAGATGGCTATGATGGGGCCATGCCAGTAGCGCCTGCAATGGGGAGGTGCCTGTGGTGCCTGTGGTGGGGGAAAGCTCATGGTGCCCATGATGGAGTGGCGCCCATGATGGCGAGATGCTCATGGTACCCGTGATGGAGTGGTGCCCATGGTGCCCATGATGGGGAGATGCTCGTGGTGCCCACCATGGAGTGGTGCCCATGATGGGGAGGTGCCCATGATGGGGAGCTGCTCATGGTGCCCACCATGCAGAGGTGCCCACTACATGGAGGTGCCCACGGTGCCCATGACAGGCAAGCTCATGGTGCCTGCAATGGAGAGGCGCCCTTGATGGGGAGATGCTCATGGTGATGGTGACGTGTAGATGCCCACGATGAGGTCATGTCTGTGGTGCCTGCAATGGGGAGATGCTTGTGGTGCCCACAGTGGGGAGGTAGCCAAGATGGGGAGATGCCCTTGGTAGGAAGATGCTCATGGTGCCCACACTGGGGAGGTGCCCACAGTGGGGGGATGATTGTGGTGCCCATGATGCAGAGGTGCCTGCAATGGGGGGAAGCTCGTGATGATGGGTCGGTGCCCACGATGGGAGCATGTCTGTGGTGCTTGCAACAGGGAGATACCCATGAAGGGAAGATGCCCAGGACTGGGGGATGCTCATGGTGCCCATGATGCAGAGATGCCCACAGTGGGGGCATGATCATAGTGCCTGTGCTGGGGAGGTGCTCATGGTACCTGTGATGGGGAGATGCCCGTGATGGGAGGATGCGTGTGGTGCCCGTGATGGGAGGATGCGCGTGGTGCCCATGATGGGGAGATGCTCATGACAGGGTAGCTGCTCATGGTGCCCATGGCAGGGGGGTACTTGTGCTGCCCACGGTGGGGAGATGCCCACGGTTCCCATGCCATGGATGCTCAGGACACCTGAGGATGCGGGGAGCTCCTGCAGCAACGGCTACTCCACAAAATTCAGGATTTGTCAGAGGGGTTCCTCTCCTGCAACACCATCCAGATGTGACCAAGCAGGTGTTTTCCCCCATGCAGATCCTGACCTACCTGGACGGGGTGGCAAAGGTGGAGGAGACAGAGCTGAAGCCCCGCGTGGGATTCCTGTACCCCATCCTCACCCACAACATCTCGGTGTTCATCAACGCCACCCGGGAGCGTGACTCGGGCCAGTACATGTGCACCGTCAACGTGGTGGATGACGACACCAGCACAGGCAAGAACATCGGTGTCATCAACCTCACCGTCCTGGGTAAGGCTCGGCTGGTCACCCCGGCTCCTTTGGACAATCCCCCTCCCCCACCCCCACCCCGGTGTCTCTGGGGATTAATGTGGGTGCCTGCAGTGCCACCAGCCACCCCCAGCTGCCAGCTGCACGGCAGCCCCACCGTGGGAGCCAACGTGACGCTGAGCTGTGCCTCCGAGAAGGGGAAGCCCTCGCCCGGGTACCAGTGGCAGCGCACGGCCCCCACCCTGCAGGTCTTCTTCCCCCCTGCCCAGGGTAAGGTGGCACAGCGGGGGGCTGGCGGGGCGGGGGGCGGGGGGGTTGGAAAATCCTGGGAAGCTTCAGCTGGGGGATGCTTTCAGCTTTGTCCCCCTAACCCTGCCCCAGGAGAGTGTCCCCCTAACCCTGCCCCAGGGCAATGTCCCCCTAACCCTGCCCCAGGAGAGTGTCCCCCTAACCCTGCCCCAGGAGAGTGTCCCCCTAACCCTGCCCCAGGGCAATGTCCCCCTAACCCTGCCCCAGGAGAGTGTCCCCCCTAACCCTGCCCCAGGGGAGTGTCCCCCTAACCCTGCCCCAGGGCAATGTCCCCCTAACCCTGCCCCAGGAGAGTGTCCCCCTAACCCTGCCCCAGGGGAGTGTCCCCCTAACCCTGCCCCAGGGCACTGTCCCCCTAACCCTGCCCCAGGGCAATGTCCCCCTAACCCTGCCCCAGGGGAGTGTCCCCCTAACCCTGCCCCAGGGCAATGTCCCCCTAACCCTGCCCCAGGGGAGTGTCCCCCTAACCCTGCCCCAGGGCACTGTCCCCCTAACCCTGCCCCAGGGGAGTGTCCCCCTAACCCTGCCCCAGGGCACTGTCCCCCTAACCCTGCCCCAGGGCAATGTCCCCCTAACCCTGCCCCAGGAGAGTGTCCCCCTAACCCTGCCCCAGGAGAGTGTCCCCCTAACCCTGCCCCAGGGCAATGTCCCCCTAACCCTGCCCCAGGGCACTGTCCCCCTAACCCTGCCCAGGGCAATGTCCCCTAACCCTGCCCCAGGGAGTGTCCCCCTAACCCTGCCCCAGGGAGTGTCCCCCTAACCCTGCCCCAGGCATGTCCCCCTAACCCTGCCCCAGGGCAATGTCCCCCTAACCCTGCCCCAGGAGAGTGTCCCCCTAACCCTGCCCCAGGGAGTGTCCCCCTAACCCTGCCCCAGGGCAATGTCCCCTAACCCTGCCCCAGGGAGTGTCCCCCTAACCCTGCCCCAGGAGAGTGTCCCCCTAACCCTGCCCAGGGCAATGTCCCCCTAACCCTGCCCAGGGAGTGTCCCCCTAACCCTGCCCCAGAGTGTCCCCTAACCCTGCCCCAGGAGAGTGTCCCCCTAACCCTGCCCCAGGGAGTGTCCCCCTAACCCTGCCCCAGGAATGTCCCCCTAACCCTGCCCCAGGGCAATGTCCCCCAACCCTGCCCCAGGAGAGTGTCCCCCTAACCCTGCCCCAGGGCAATGTCCCCCTAACCCTGCCCCAGGGCAATGTCCCCCTAACCCTGCCCCAGGAGAGTGTCCCCCTAACCCTGCCCCAGGAGAGTGTCCCCCTAACCCTGCCCCAGGGCAATGTCCCCCTAACCCTGCCCCAGGGAGAGTGTCCCCCTAACCCTGCCCCAGAAGTGTCCCCCTAACCCGCCCCAGGAGAGTGTCCCCCTAACCCTGCCCCAGGGCAATGTCCCCCTAAACCCTGCCCCAGGAGAGTGTCCCCCTAACCCTGCCCCAGGAGAGTGTCCCCCTAACCCAGCCCCAGGCAATGTCCCCCTAACCCTGCCCCAGAGAGTGTCCCCTAACCCTGCCCCAGGGCAATGTCCCCTAACCCTGCCCCAGGAAGTGTCCCCCTAACCCTGCCCCAGGAGAGTGTCCCCCTAACCCTGCCCCAGGGCAATGTCCCCCTAACCCTGCCCCAGGGAGAGTGTCCCCCTAACCCTGCCCCAGAAGTGTCCCCCTAACCCGCCCCAGGAGAGTGTCCCCCTAACCCTGCCCCAGGGCAATGTCCCCCCAAACCCTGCCCCAGGGGAGTGTCCCCCGAACCCTGCCCCAGGAGAGTGTCCCCCTAACCCTGCCCCAGGCAATGTCCCCCTAACCCTGCCCCAGAGAGTGTCCCCTAACCCTGCCCCAGGAGAGTGTCCCCCCAAACCCTGCCCCAGGGCAATGTCCCCCTAACCCTGCCCCAGGGCACTGTCCCCCTAACCCTGCCCCAGGGGAGTGTCCCCCTAACCCTGCCCCAGGAGAGTGTCCCCCTAACCCTGCCCCAGGGCACTGTCCCCCTAACCCTGCCCCAGGAGAGTGTCCCCCTAACCCTGCCCCAGGGCAATGTCCCCCTAACCCTGCCCCAGGGCAATGTCCCCCTAACCCTGCCCCAGGGGAGTGTCCCCCTAACCCTGCCCCAGGGGAATGTCCCCCTAACCCTGCCCCAGGAGAGTGTCCCCCTAACCCTGCCCCAGGAGAGTGTCCCCCTAACCCTGCCCCAGGAGAGTGTCCCCCTAACCCTGCCCCAGGGCAATGTCCCCCTAACCCTGCCCCAGGGGAGTGTCCCCCTAACCCTGCCCCAGGAGAGTGTCCCCCTAACCCTGCCCCAGGGCAATGTCCCCCTAACCCTGCCCCAGGGGAGTGTCCCCCTAACCCTGCCCCAGGGGAATGTCCCCCTAACCCTGCCCCAGGAGAGTGTCCCCCTAACCCTGCCCCAGGAGAGTGTCCCCCTAACCCTGCCCCAGGGCACTGTCCCCTTAACCCTGCCCCAGGGGAATGTCCCCCTAACCCTGCCCCAGGGGAGTGTCCCCCTAACCCTGCCCCAGGAGAGTGTCCCCCTAACCCTGCCCCAGGGCAATGTCCCCCTAACCCTGCCCGCTCCCTGTCCAAGGAGGTTTTGGGGGGCACAGGCCGGTGGTCCCAGGGCAGCACCTGAATTTCTCGCCCGCAGACCGGGCCAGGGGCACCCTCAAGCTGACCAACCTCTCCCTGGACATGTCGGGTCTCTACGTCTGCGTGGCTGAGAACCAAGCGGGTTCAGCCGAGTGCAGCATCCTCCTGGAGGTGCACTCAAGTGAGTACTGAGTACGTGTCCACAGGGCTGGGGAGTGTGGGAGCACGGTCCCCACGAGGTCCCTGTGGGGTCCACATGGAAATAAGGAGGGAGGCGACCTCCCCCCGTCCCCGCCACCTCCCTGCCTCTCTCCGGCAGCTAGCACCAAAGCAGTCATCGCCGGCGCCGTGCTGGGCTCCCTGGGTGCCCTTGCCACTGTCATCTTCTTCGCCCAGCGAGTCGTTGGCTACCGGAGGAAGAAACGTGACTGCCAGGAGGAGGCAGCCAACGAGATCAAGTGAGGCGCCCCTCCTGCGGAGGCGGTTCAAGTTGTCATCGCTAGCTTTCAGGGTTAATGAGGGAGGAGGAGGTTTCCATCTCTGGCCAGTCATCATTAGGTTTCAGAGTTAACGAGGGGTGGGGAGGAAGGTTTCCATCTCTGGCCAGTCATCATTAGGTTTCAGAGTTAACGGGAGTGGGGAGGAGGTTTCCATTTCTGGCCAGTCATTGCTAGTTTTCAGAGCTAATGGGGGAGGAGGTTTCCATCTCCAGCCAGCCGTCATTAGGTTTCAGAATTAACAAGGGCATTTTCCGCTTCTGTTTCCCCCCCCTTTCCCTCTTGCTCCCCTCTTTTGGGGTCCAGGAGCTGTGGCACCACCTTGGGGGCCCCATTGCTTTGGTGGGGGGCTGCTGGGGAGGGGAATATTGGGCTTGCTCAGCGCTGATCTCTCCGACGTTGTCCCCTCTCGGCAGGGAAGACGCCGTGGCCCCCAAAACCCCCACGTGGGCGAGGAGCCCGGCTTCGGACACCATCTCCAAAACCAGCACCTTGTCCTCCATCGCCGGCACCCGGGAGAGACCCTACGGTGCCAAACCCCCCTCCGACACCGCCTCCATCCTCACCACCACCGGCAGCTACCGGGGACCCCCACCCCGGGGAGGGGGACGCGTCCCCAGCCTCTCCCCCCCCACCATTAACGGGGTCCCCCAGCGCCGCCAGGATCCGGCCGCCCCCCCGGGGTCGTTGCCCCCCTCCAGCTTGGCACGGGCAGGCGCCATCCCCGTCATGGTGCCGGCACAGAGCCGAGCCGGCTCCTTGGTGTGAGCCCCCCCACCCCCAAAAGAAAGGGGTGCTCGTATGCAGAACGCAGACACCCCCTCATTTTCTGGGGTGTTTTTTTTCCCCTTTTTGGGTTGGTTTTTTCCTTTTTAAAAGACGCCTCAAGCAGCTGGACTCGTCGTGGGGTTGTTTAATGGATGCGGGAGGCTCCTCGGGTTTGGGGGGGCCGAGTCTCCCCGTAAATATAACACCCCAAAATAGCCCTGGCCCCGCCTGGAGGGGGGGATCCTCTTATTTTTTATATATATATATATATATATATATATATATATCAGTTGAAATGGGGGATTTTTTCATAAAAGAGCATTAGAAGCAGGGGGGGCAAACGAGGGGTCGGGGGTGGGGGTGGGGCACGCACTTTTTTTAGGGGTTTTCTGATTAAAAGTGGCCGCGCTGTTCGGCGCCTTCGTTTTGGGTGAGTTTGTGGGGATTCAGGGAGTTGGGGGCCCCATGTCCCTCCGGGTGATGTCATAGCGGCTGTGTGATGTCACAGCGCACCGGCCGGGGTCCTCAGGGTAGCCTCTGTGGCATGTGTGTGTTGTCACACCCCAAGGCCCATCGCTGGTCCGTCACCGTGATGTCACACCCTGTGTCAGGCAGGATGATGTCACAACGAGTGTGTGACATCACAGCACCCAGCTCATGCCGGTGTGACCCCCCGCTGGCTGCCGCATCCATCGGCGATGTCGTGTGCGCCTGTGTGATGTCACACCCGCCATCACACAGCCAGGGGTGACATGACACATGCCTATGTGATGTCACACCAGCTGTCACACGTCCAGCAGTGACGTCACACCACCCAGCTCATGGCTGCAAAGCGTGACATGAGCTGTCTCCCACTCAGGAGCGGCATCATGCCATACCACGCACGCTTGCGTGACGTCACGCCAGCCATCGCACGCCCTGCAGTGATGTCACATGTGGCTGGATGGTGTCACACCAGCCACCACACGCCTGCCAGTGACGTCACACATGCATGTATGGCATCACCCGCCCCGTGACCATCCCACCTTCGCACCGCTGTGACCTCACCACTCTGCCGGGTGACATCGAAGGGCACAAAGGACAGGCAGGGCCTCTGGCAGGGATGTTTATTGGGGTGGGGGGGGGCTGGGGCAGGGGGCAGCGGCCGGGGGCAGGGGCAGAGCCTGGCTGTGGGGGGACCCCGGGGGGTGCATGCGGGGGGGTGGCGGGGCGAAGCGGGGGCTCCTGGGCCTCTGTGGTCAGCGGGGGCTCGGCGGTGAGGGGGTCCGGGGAGCGCCTGGTGGCCCCTGCAAGCAAGGAGAGAGCAGTCAGCCCTGCCTGCACCCTGCTCCTGCACCCTGCTCCTGCACCCTGCTCCTGCACCCTGCACCCTGCGCCCTGCTTGCACCCTGCTCCTGCACCCTGCGCCCTGCCTGCACCTTGCTCCTGCACCCTGCTCCTGCACCCTGCGCCCTGCCTGCACCCTGCTCCTGCACCCTGCTCCTGCACCCTGCGCCCTGCCCGCACCCTGCTCCTGCACCCTGCTCCTGCACCCTGCGCCCTGCCTGCACCCTGCTCCTGCACCCTGCTCCTGCACCCTGCGCCCTGCCTGCACCCTGCTCCTGCACCCTGCTCCTGCACCCTGCTGCTGCACCCTGCTGCTGCACCCTGTGCCCTGCCTGCACCCTGCTCCTGCACCCTGCTCCTGCACCCTGCGCCCTGCCCACACCCTGCTCCTGCACCCTGCGCCCTGCCTGCACCCTGCTCCTGCACCCTGCACCGTGTTCCTGCACCCTGCTCCTGCACCCTGCTCCTGCACCCTGCGCCCTGCCTGCACCCTGCTCCTGCACCCTGCTCCTGCACCCTGCTCCTGCACCCTGCTCCTGCACCCTGCGCCCTGCCTGCACCCTGCTCCTGCACCCTGCTCCTGCACCCTGCTCCTGCACCCTGCTCCTGCACCCTGTGCCCTGCCTGCACCCTGCTCCTGCACCCTGCTCCTGCACCCTGCTCCTGCACCCTGCTCCTGCACCCTGTGCCCTGCCTGCACCCTGCTCCTGCACCCTGCTCCTGCACCCTGCTGCTGCACCCTGTGCCCTGCCTGCACCCTGCTCCTGCACCCTGCACCCTGCCCACACCCTGCTGCTGCACCCTGCGCCCTGCCTGCACCCTGCCCACACCCTGCTGCTGCACCCTGCTCCTGCACCCTGTGTCCTGCCTGCACCCTGTCCCTGCACCCTGCTCCTGCACCCTGTGTCCTGCCTGCACCCTGCCTGCACCCTGCCCCTCCACCCTGCCCCTACCCTGCCCGTGCCCTGTTCTTGCACCTTGCTGCTGCATCCTGCACCCTCTCCGTGCCCCGTCCCCCCCCTGCCAGCACCCCTGCCTGCACCCTGCCCACGCCCTGCTCCTGCAGCTCTCATCCTCTCCATGCCCTGCCCACACCCTGCCTGCACCCTGCCCATGCCCTACTTGCAGCCCGCCCACACCCTGCCTGTGCCCTGCTCCTGCACCCGTGTCCTGCTGCCTGCAACCTGCCCTCGCCCAGCCCCATCCCAGCAGCCGGGGGTGGGGGGACACCCAGCCTGGGCCCCCCAGGCCAGAGGACCCCGGTGGGAGGGGGTGAACCCAGCTCACCCGATGCAAGCCTGCCCAGCCCACCTAACGAGGCAGCCCTAACAAACCCCATGGCCCTAATAAGCTTCACAGCCCCTGCACTTGGCAGTTGCTTCCCTGTTGCATCCCCATGGCATCCTCCCTGCAGTCCCACTGACTCCCGACTGCATCCTCGCTGAATCCCCACTGCAGCCCCACTGACTGCCCGTTGCTTTCCCATTGCCTTTCCAGTGCAGCCCCACAGCACCCTCGCTGAATCCCCACTGCATCCCGATTGCATCCCCACTGCATACTCAGTCCGTGCTCATCGCATCCTCACTGAATCCCTGTTGCATCCTCAGCTCATTCCCACTGCATTCTCACTGCATCCTCACTGCATACCCAGTTCATCCCGCTTGCATCCCCACTGCATCCCCACTGCATCTTTAGTTTGGTCCCCACTGCATCCCCAGTTCTTTCCTACTGCATTCCCACTGCATCCTTTAGTGCATCCCCACTGAACTCTCACTGTACCCCCATTGCATCCTTACCGCATCCCTGCTTCATCCCCGTTGAATCCCCACTGCACCCCAGTTCCATCCCATCTGCATCCCCACCAGCCCCGACACACACACACGTGGCCAAGCCGGCAGCAAGACCTCCCCACCACTAATCCCAAACCAGCCTTCGGCGCAGCCGGGGCCGTTCTCTGCTCGCCACGCCGGCACGGCACAGGGCATGGCACAACCACCCCCCAGGCCCCAATGCCACGCGGCCTCGGCATCGTGGGCGCTTTTTAAATTTACCTTTTCCTGCCAGGAGACTGTGACATAGGCTTTTAAAAATAGCATGTGCTGAGGCGAGGCGTTTGGGGTGGTGTTGCTAAGGGAGAAATTCAATTCAAATCTAGGGCTTCGCCTTCCCATGCTAACTACTACGGCGCGCTCCCAAAATTAGGGCAGGCAGGGGCTGCCTGCCTGCGTGCTTTTACCTCCTGGGAAGAAAAATCCCTTCTCCGTCCCGAATCGGCATGGGGAAGGATGCTTGGAGCAGCATCCTTGTAAAAATGACCTGATTTTGGAGGGAAAAAGGGAGATTCGGGGCGTACCTAGTCGCCGTTGCGGAGGTCGCCGCCGCGGGTGCTGTTGGCGCACTCGGCGTCCTTGGTTTTCCGATCGATCTCACCCCCTTTGATCTTCTTGCGGGTCATATGGCCGCGGAAACTAGCCTGGATCTTGGCGGCCGCCGCGTTGGCGTCAGGATCATCCAAAGGGATGTCCAGGATGTCCTCGTCCAGCTTTGTGCAGGCTCCCTCCTGCTGGCGCCAACAGGAGGGTTATGGCCGGTGGCACGCCAGAAAGGGCATCCCTCCCCAATTAAATCCATTAAATAAGGTCCTAAATTAGCCCCTGTGCTAAAAGTTAGGTTTCTTGGCTAAAAATCAGGGTCCTTTGTTAAAAATCAGGGTCCTTTGCTAAAAATCAGGGTGCCTTGCGGGTGTCTCAGGGGATGGGCAACCGAAGGTGCGGCAGGGGGAGATGCTTCGCCCCCTGCTCGTCCCTAAATCTATCCCCTGGACCACCTGGCTGCAGGAAGCCGGACCCCACCAGCCCCGCTGGGGCTGGATCCTGCTTCCTCGAAGGGTGTGATACAGGGAGAGGAACATCCATGGGAGCAGAGGGTGGGTTTGAGGGAGGGGATTTTTGGCACAGGGGGGGTCACACTGCACAAGCCAAGCTGGCTCTGCCTCAGTTTCCCCTTCCCTCACAGCCTGTTGCATCTTCCCGCATACCTCCTCAGGGCTTTGGCTGAAAACACCAGGAAATTAGGGAAGGGAGTGATGCCGGAGGGGAGGAAAAGCCTCCCCAGGGATAAATCACCACAGCCCACTCCCCTGCTGCCACATCCCACCGGAGCGGTTGGACCCAGCGCCGAGGTCAAGGAGGGAAAAATCCCACGGGAAAAATAAACGAGACAGGAGCAAGCTGGTGCTGGACACTCTGGTGCCAGCAGCGGCGGGGGTGCATCCTTCTCATCACCCCAGGAGGGCTTTAAAGGACTTAAAAAGAGTTTTGGGTTTTTTTGGAAGCTGCAGATTTGAGGAGGATGCTCTTCCCCTCGGAGCTTGCCGCGGCTCCGTAAAGTTGCTCGGGTTGTTTTACTGTCGTGAAAGGTGAGGGGAGCAAAAGAGCGGCGGCGGCTTAAGTGACGGGTCCGAGGGGGAAATGATATGTCCAGGGTGGAAATGTTATAGCCAGGGCTGGAAATCCTATATCCATGGGAGAAATCCTATATCCAGGGGGAAGAAATCCTATATCCAGGGGGAAGGAATCCTATATTCAGGGGAGAAATCCTATATGGGGGAGCAGGGACCTATATCCAGGAGAGAAATCCTATATCCAGGGGGAGAAATACTATATCCAGGAAAGAAATCCTATATTCAGGAGAGAAAACCTATACCCAGGGGGAGAAAGCCTATATCCAGGAAAGAAATCCTATATGCAGGGGAGAAATCCTATATGGGGGGACGATGACAGACACCTATATCCAGAGGAGAAATCCTATATCCAGGGGGAGAAATCCTACATGCAGAGGGTAAAAACCTGTATCCAGGGAAAAATCCTAAATTTAGAGGGAGAAATCCTATATATGGCGGGGAATATCCTATATCCAGGGGGGATAAATCCTATACCCAGGGTGGGCTTTGCCTCTCTGGAGGTGCCCAGGAGGGGAGATGGGAGCTACTGTCTGCTGGCGGCTAAGCAGGAGGGGGAAAAAGGGGAAAAAAGGGGGGAAAGGGGGAAAAAAAGAGGGAGGGGAGGGAGAAAGGGAGGAAAAACGTTGTGCTTTCCCGCTGGATCAGCTCCCTGAGCCGACTGGCGGTTGGGTGGCAAGGGGTGCTCACCCTCAGGTGGGGACGGAGGGGTACAGCCCCCTTGCTTGCCCCAATTTATCCCTTTATTCATCAAGCCACCCCTGATCCTGCCTGGAGAGTAATTGGAATTGGGGGGGGGGGGCGGGGAGCAGGGGGTGAAGTGAGAAAAAGCTGAATAAAAGCAGAACCCCTCATCCTGGCAGCTGGATTTGGGGATGGGGGGACTTTCCTGACCGGGATATGGGATGCTGCCCATGGTGCAGGCTGGCTGCTGGCCCCAGCGGGATGGATCCTGAACTGGTGTGAAATGGGAGGGGGGGGGGGCTCTGGGGTGGGGGTATGGGCCTGGGGGGCTGCAGCAGCACCGGGTGAGGGGGGGATGGACGCAGAGTTGGTTGAGCTGTTGGGTGCAGCACCCATCCGCAGCATCACCCCCCTGCAAATACCCCCCCACCTACATCACCACCCCAAATCCCCTCCACCGCCCCCGTACCCCGCTCCAGGAGGAGGTTGGGGGGGAGGGGGGGGCAATAACAATATTAATCAATTAAATGCAGAAAGGTGAGATGCTGGGGGGAAAGGGGGAAACCTACGTTGCAGCAGTCCATGGCGGAGGACGGGTGGGCGGCCAGCGATGGGCGAGGGGCTCCGGCAGGGTCTCGCTTCCCCGGCAGCTCTCCCGGCGCAGGTGGCAAGTTGAGCGGAGCCGCTTGCCTACGTAATGTGCTTTCCTCCGGGCGAGCCTATCAGCCCTACACCCCTGCCAGGCTTTTAGTTGGGGGGGTTTTTATTTTTTTTTTTTTTTTTTTTTCCCTTTCTCCTCTTTTTTTTTTTTTTTTTTTTTTTTTAACCTCCTCCAATTTTATTTCGCAGCCTCCAACTCCCTCCTAATGCTTAAAGGAGCCGGCAGCTCGCGTCGGAGTTTTGTGTAATATAAAATTACACGCAGAGGATGCGATCAAATATTTAACGGCGCTTTCGGGTTTCGCCCTCGGTGTGGCGGGTTTAATAGGGCCGTGCTGAAATTTGCAGTGACTTTTTGGGGGACGGAGAGGGGTGAAGCTGCGACAAAAGGGGGGTGATGGGTTATTTGTCTGGGGGGGGTGTTGCTTGGCCCCCAGTGATGCTGGAGGAGGGTTTTGCCCCCTGGGTTTGTTTGCACGGGACACGGGGGTAAAACCTTCATGACCTACTTCGGTCTTGGTCCTGAGGAGTGTGAGGATGAGGATGGTAAGGACGAGGATGGCGAGGATGAGGATGACAAGGAAGGGTGGGCATGGCGGGACACTACATCCCACCGAGCATCTGCTGAAGGCCCGGGGTGATGTGCCCAGACGTGGACTCTACGCAGAGGAGGGGGCTCTATTTTTGAGGTTTGGGGATCCCTCCCCTGCTCACAGGAGCATCCCACCCCCCAAATGTGGGGGGGTTGCCAGTCAGACCTGCAGACCCAGCCATTTTTCCAGCCCTTGGTGCTATCTGCGGACCCTGCTTTTGCCTTCAGACCACGCCAAGGTGCCAGGGCTGATGGGGTGAGATGGGGGGACCCCAGGAAAGAGGAGAGATGCCCAGGGCAATGTGGGGGGCTGCAGCTCGCAGCCCCCCCATCGCCTGCCTCACTCGCCTCTAATCCGGGTTTGGGAGTTGCTAAGCAACTGCATAAGTCGCCCGTGGGCTCTGTGCGCTGATGCTGGCTCCGGCTGGCCCCCAAAACACAGCGCGGCCCCCCAAGCCGGGCAGCGGCACCCCCCGGTCCACCAGCGCATTCGGGCCTCCCCAGCTCTCCCCAGCTGGGCTTGCTCACAGGGATGTGCCCTGCCTGGGGGCCTGGGGGCACCAACCTTCCTCTTTGCCATCACCAGCATCATCGTCATCACTCACTGTCACCGTTAGCATCCCTGTCCCATTGCTGTCACCATCCCTGGCACTGTCACTGTCCCCGCTGCCACCACCAGCCTTGTCCCCATACCCTCTGCCACCATCCCCATCCCCATCCCCACCACTGTTCCTGTCCCCATCCTCATCATCATCCCTGACGCAGTCCCCAGCCCCATTCCTGTCCCCATCCCCAACTTCAACCCCATCATCCCTGTCCTCATCCTGTCCCCATGCCACCCCCAACTTCAAAAACCCCCCATTTTTGCCCCTGTCCCCATCCCCATCATCACCCTCGTCCTTGTCCCCATCCCTGTCCTGTCACCGTCCCCATCACTACCTCATCCCTGTCTCCATCCCCATCCTGTCCCCATCCCTATCATCACCCTCGTCCCTGTCCCCATCCCTTCACCATCCCTATTCCCATCCCCATTTCCATCTCTGTCCCCAAGGTCACTCCAGCCAGGGTGCAGGTGGTGGCACTCCCTACCCCCCCCCCACCCTCATGGCACCCAGCCCACCCTGCTCCCTGTCCCACACCCCGCCCCAGGCAAAAGGAGGGTGCAGCCCACACCGGCTCTTGGGGGTCAGCCACCCCCCCCAGCAGCACCCAGGCACCCCAGCCCGCACCCCAGGAGACGGGTGCTCCTGGAGCATCCCTCCATTCCCCCGCCAGCCATCCACACCCGGCTCTCCCTGCCAGAGCTGCTTTTCCACGGCCACCTCCTCTCACCAGCACAGCGGGGTGGGGGGGGAATAGCTCTGCTCCAGAAAACCCCATTCCAGCTTCCAGGCGAAGCTTTGGCAGCTCCGCTGGGATTTTTAGATGGGAAAATGATCCCTTTCCCTTTTTCTTCTTACATCCTCCAGATCCATTGCTGCCTGCTCTGGCAAAGGAAGACAGGGTGTTTTGGGGGGAGTCGAGTGGAAAGGGTTTTTGGGGTGACTCCTGCATCAAGGATTTGAGAAAATTAGCCCCAAAATTAGGACGCAAAATGCCAGGGGGGGATCATCCCAGTACCAGTAACCCCCCCAAAATGCACAAAACCAGTGGGTTCTGGAGCATTTTGAATGCAAGAGTGGATGGCACCCCATTTTTTCCAGTGGCACACAGCTCCCCTGTCCCCAAAATCCATCCTGGCCGTGGCCCCCCGGTCCTGGCAGAGCCGCCAAGCGCCGGCGTCTCCCGCAGGCTGCGGCTGCGGAGGAGGGACACGAAATGCCAGAACATTTCTAATCATTAACGGCAGGTTTTGAGCCCGTTCCAGGCTCTGCATTTCTCCTTCCCGGGCCGCTTCATCCAAGAAAACAACCCACCTCAGGGTGCAACACAGCAGGGGGGAAGGAATATTGGGGGGATGCTTTCCCAGGTGCTCCAGCATCTCCAAATTCTGATTCCTGATAAAATAACTCAAATTTTGGAAGAAGGGGATAGGCACCACGGCTGGCAAGACCCACTGGAAACATCTCGCCGTCGTGGTTTGAGATGGTGGCACTGAGGTGTTAAAAAAAAACCTTAAAAAAAAAAAAAAACAAAAAACAAAAAACCCCGAAACCAACCAAACAAACAAAAAGGGGGGAATTTGATGCTGGAAAGGTGCCCTGGGCAGGCAGCGATGCTGGCTGCCGAAACAGAGAGCCGGCAGCTGGCGAGGCTGTGCCGGGGAAGGGGGGGTCAAGGCGTAGCCGCTTGGCACCAGCCCTGGCACAGGGTCCCCGCCAGCTTTTTTTCCCCATCCCTCCTTCCTGTTTTTCCCAGGGGAGCCGCTGCCGTGCCCTGTGCAGTGGGCGAGGGCCGCACGCTGCATATGGCCGGCTCCTGCCAGAGAAAACAGGAAAGGGGGGGGGGGGCAAAACTGGGGTAGGCATGGGTGGGGGGGTTCAGTCCCCCCCAAAAAAGAGCAGCCAGCTTCGACGCAAACCCCGTCACCGTGTTTTTTCAGTGCCAGCTGGGAGTTTTAAACCACTCCGGATGGGAAAACATGAATTTCACAGGTTGGAATGGAATGAGGGGACCCCCCCTCTGCGCTCCACAAAATGCCATGGAGGCATCTCATCTCTTGGAGGGGGGGGGAGAAGAGGAGCAATGTCACATCCCTTCTTCACGTGGGGACGCTATTAAATTTTTGACAACCTCCAGGGATGCAGGGGCCTAAATATAGAGCCTTAAAATATCATCTTGAGCTCAGCCCAGCTCCCAAACCCGGGTTTTTTTTAGGGGAGAAATCTCAGGTGAGAGTCGCTAATAACAGCGGGGACCTCATTAATAAAAATTCTCATTAAAAAAGCACCGCGGGGGTGGGACGGGAGATCATCACCCACCCCCGAGAGAAGGGCAGGAGCCTGGTGGGGAAATTAAGGTGTTGGGGTTTTTTTGAGTCATGGCACTTTGTTTTGGGTTGGGATGTTGCCCAAATTTGGGGCGAGCGCTTGGGTCAGGTCCCCAGGGAGGTGTCCCTTTTAAAGGGGGTGAGGGGGGCGTGCTCCCCTTTGGCGGGGGGTTGTTCCTCTCAGCTGCATCACAGTGAGGATTTTTGGGGAGGAATCATGCGGTGTGTCGGGGCTGGTGGGTGCTGTCAGCTACCCCTGATGCTGGTTTGGGCTCAGATAGCCCTGTTTCGGTGCTGCCTCCCTTACCGTGGCCGTGGATGCACCGCCGCCTGCCTGCTCCCCTGCCTTCTCCTCCTCCTTGTCCTTGTCCTCCTTCTCCTCGTCCTCCTCCGGTTCCTGGAGGAAAAGCAGGAAAACCTACAAGATAGGTGGTGCGGGACAAGGGCAGGGGGGGCAGGGGGGGGGGCAGGGACCCAGCCCTTTGCCCCAGGCACCCTGAAATCTCTCGAGGGGAGGGCAGGGAGGGCAGCCCACCTGGAAAGGGGGCTGGGAGAGAAGCTTGTCCTCCAGCTGGGCTCCCCACACCGCCAGGTCAGCTGAGCTCTCTGGGGGAAGGGAGAGGCTTGATGTCACCTGGGATGGGCCCGTGGGGCAGGGCTGACACCCGGGGGTGGGCACGTGGGGCAGGGCTGGTGGCACAAGGGATGAGCAAGGTGCAGAGTCCCTTGGGATGGGGACATGGAGCAGGCACGACGCCATGAGTGATGGGCACAAGGGGCAGGCACGACGCCATGGGCGATGGGCACAAGGGGCAGGTATGATGGCATGGGTGATGGGCATGAGGGGCAGGTATGATGCCATGGGCGATGGGCACATGGGGCAGGCACAATGCCATGGGTGATGGGCACGAGGGGCAGGTATGATGGCATGGGCGATGGGCACAAGGGGCAGACACGACACTGTGGGCGATGGGCACATGGGGCAGGTATGATGCCACACAGGATGGACAGGCCATGTAGTGTGGGGCAGGGGATGGAGGTGTGGGGATGGGTGCTGCTGTGCTGTGCCACTCACCCTCTCTCTGCTCCAGCAGCCTTTGGAAGTGCTGAGCGGCAAAGGCCACCACGTCGGTGGGCTGCACCCGCAGCACCTCCAGTGCCAGCTCCTCCAGCAGGTTTTGGAAGCCGGCAGGCAGCCGCAGGGTGCTGCTGGAGGTGGGGATGGACATGGCCGCCTCTTTTCCCAGGCCCCCTGCAGCGGTACGGTCGGGGTTAATTACACCCCGCACCCCCGCCCTCCCAATCGGGGAGGCCGGGACTCGAACCCGGGCTCCCGGGATGGGGGTGGGGGGGGGGTGTGTGTGTGGCGTGAGTGCGGGCCGTGCCGCCGCTAGGGGGCGCCGCCCCGCCCGCCCGCCGCACCTGCGCACTGCCGCCTCCAGCTGCGCGTGCGCGGCGGTGCCCGGGCCGGGCGCTGTGAGCGGTGCGGTGCCCCCGCTGCCCCCCGCTGCCCCCCGCTGCCCCACTCCCGGTCCGGCTCCCCACCCCCCCGGTTCCCCCCGGTACCCCCCGCTCCCCCCGGCGCACTGTACCCCGGCCCGTACCCCCGGCCCCGCGCCCCCGGCCCCGCCTGGCCCCTCGGCCCCGCGCAGGCCGCGCCGGTGCCTCAGGCCGTACTGAGGACGCGGTCGCTTAGCAACCGCCCCCCCCCCCGGCGGCGCGTGCTCAGACCACGCCCTCCGTGTCTGGCCACGCCCCCGGGAGGCGGGGCCTGTGCCTGGGGCTGTGGGCGCCGGTGCCCTTACGCCCCCGCGATGGCGGCGTGGGTGCTGCTGGCGCTGGCTCCGGTGGCGGCAGGTAAAGGGCTGGGGAGGGGGCGGCTCCGCACCCCCGGCCCGGGGGGGAAACCCCCAGAGACCCGCTTCGGGGCCTTGGCATCCCCCAGCCCCGCTTCAGGGCCCTTTGCACCGCCAGGGCCCCGCCTGGGGCCCTTGCCCCCCCTCCCAACCTGGCTTCGATGCTTTTTGCATCCCCAGAGCCCCACTTCGGGGCCTTGGCAACTCCCCAGCCCCACTTGGGGCCCTTTGCACCCCCAGGGGCCTGTTTCAGGGCCTTTAGCACCCCCAGAGCCCCACATGGGGCCCTTGGTACACTCAGAGCCCCGCTTTGATGCTCTTCACTCAGAGCCCCACTTTGATGCTCTTTGCACCCCCCGAGACCCCCGCTTCGATGCTCTTTGCGCCCCGCTTCGATGCTTTTTGCACCCCCCCAGAGCCCGGCTTTGATGCTCTTTGCACCCCCCAGAGCCCTGCTTCGATGCGCTTTGCACCCCTAGAGCCCCACTTCGGGGCCCTTGGTGCCCTCCCAGCCCCACTTTGATGCCTCCAGCATCTCCCTTAGCCCAGCTTTGTGGTCCTTGGCACCCCCCCAGCCCCACTTTGGGGCCCTTCGCACCCCCGAGTCCCACTTTGAAACCCTTGGCATCACCCCAAGCCCCACTTCAATGCCCTTTGCACCCCCCTCAGCCCTGCTTAAACACCCTTCACCGCCCCCAAGCCCCTTTTGGGTGCCCTTGGCACGTCGCTGCTGCTGTGGGATGATGCTTTACATAAGGCGGGAGTCGCATGCTGCTGCTCCTCGGCGGCGTCTCGTGGGCTCTCCGCCTTCCCTCCTCCCAGGTACTTTTTATAGCCTCCAGTCTCTTCCCCAGCGTCTCAGGCTATATTTTTTTTTCTCCTCCGGCTTGTTTTTTTATGTAACGTGTCCTTCCTGGAGCCTCGTCGCATGAGACGGTAGGCCTGGTGATGCGGCTGATTTCAGAGAGGCTGAGGACATAGTTTCTTTCCTCTATTAAACCCAGCTGGGGATGAGCGGCAGAGGAGACGGGGGGTCCCAGGGCCCCATTTTCATTGCTACAATGGGCATCGCTGCCCAGATCTCTTCTCCACACCCTGCAAACACTGTCCCAACCCCCTTTCAAGCACGGTTTTATTTTCACACCCCAAAAAATGGGGCTTCTGGGGGTGCCAGGGCTGAGACCTCTGTTTCCCTCCCTGCTGAAGACACCTTTGCCACTGCCACACGCCCGGTGTTTCCCATCCCATCACTTGCCAAACTTCTTTTGCAAGGGAAAAATATGTCAGAACATATTTATTAGCAAAGCTGGGCTGGCAAAGATGCTCCCATACTGTTACTAGAGGATTTTTTGCCAATATCTGTATCCAAACTCTCTGTAACAAGCTCCTGTGCTTCAGGAGGTGACTTCCCTCCTAGGGCTGGACTCTCCTGGGAACTTCAAATCCTGCTGCTTCCTCAGCTCCTGGGTGATTTTAACCACCTTAAGGTTGACCAGGACTGATGGAAGCTGTAAATTAAACGTGACCTCAAATAATTTGTATTTAAGAGGGAGTTGGAGGCCATGCAGGGGACTTTTTCTCATTGCTTTTTGCCTCTTGGAGATGATGTTTGCCCTGTCTGTTGGTTCCAGGGGCGATGTTTGGCTTCGCGTCCTACTATGGTGACCACATGGTGTTGCAGAAGGAGCCGGCGGGAGCCGTGGTGTGGGGCTACGGGGAGCTGGGGGCCATGGTGACCGTGGTGCTCTCTGGGGCCGGTGGCCTCATTGTCATGAAGAAGACAGCACAAGTGAAAGGTCAGTCCTGGACCCTCACTGGGCAACTGGGGCTGGTGGTTTTGGTGGCCAAGGAGGACATCTGAGCCCAAATGGGACCTGCTGGTGGAGTGGGGTGGGTTTGTCACACCGCTGCCCTCAGGTTGCAGAGGTGACAGCGATGTCTCTAGCTCATGCACCCCTGGCGCCATGCTCTCCCCTTCTCCAGGAGATCTGGGGGGGATTTCGGCCGTCCCCCTTCCCACCAACGCCAGCCTTTGCTCACTTCAGTTTCCCAACAGCAGGATCCCGTAGGCACCGAGCGGGAGCCGAGCTGCCGCTGCAGTGGGTGGCACCGCATAGGCTTGAGCCGAACGATGAGGCTGTGGAGGGGAGGAGGGGGGGGATTTAGCTCCTCTCCCTGTCAAATCCATCTCCGGGGAAGTCTCCAGAGCACTCCTGGTTTCTTTTTTTTTAATGCTTCCCCCTCGCAGGATCCTGCTAGGGATCTCTAAGCCCTGAGGGATGTTGCCTCTGCCGGCAGAGCCTTTTCCTCAAGGCCAGGAGGGCTCAGAGGCATCTCAGATCTGAGCTGGTGGCCTCATTCCCTGCCTAGTGGGTTGGGGGGGCTGCTCCTCACTTTTGCGGGGGTGAAACTGCTGCATAAAGGGCTCCTCCACAAGCTGGAGAACCTGGAGGCGTCTTGTGAGAGAGCAGCGATCCGCCGCTACCAGGAGATCTGCAGGATCTGGGCCCAGCCAGGCCAGAAAATCCACTCTAAGCTCCAGCAGAATATCTTTGCGCCTCAATTCAGCGCCTCTAAAATTAGCTGGAGACATCTCGGTGTCACACACACCAAGCTGCTCCTGTAATCCCGTTCCTCCCAGCAGCTTCTGCTCTGACACACATTTGTCTTTGAGATTTTCTTTTTAACCCCTAAGTTCCTGCAGGAGGAAAGACCCTCTGATGATGGAGAGCTTCTAAAATCCATTTTCCCAGCCTGGTTCCATGGTGAGGCCTTCCCGTTCCTGCCAGTTGTTGGCCACTCATCCAATCTCATTGTGAAAGTCTTGAGGTCTTTGCAGCGGTAGTGAAAGAGAAGCCCCATCCTCTTCTTCCAGAACCTTCTGGGACGTGGACAATTGTCCTGGACCCTATGGATCGGGGCGGTCCCTACGTGCTGATGGCTGGGCAGGGCTTGGAGAACGTGACGCTGCAGGACGTCTACTTTGGGGACGTGTGGCTTTGCAGCGGGCAGAGCAACATGGCAATGACAGTCCTGCAGGTAAGCCCCCGCGGCATGGCCCGATCCTGCCAGCTCACCAGGGATCAGGCAGGGAAGCGCCTGGTGCGCTCCCGACCCTTCCCTAGGTTGCCAACGCCAGCTCCGAGCTCGCCGCCACCGCTCGCTACCCCTACGTCCGCGTCTTCGCCGCAGCGCCCGCCCGCTCCGATGTAGAGCTGGAGGACCTGGAGCGAATTGACTTGCCGTGGTCCATCCCAACGGCCGGTGAGTGCAACGTGCCTCCAAAAGAGGGCCTGGAAATGGTTTTTTTCCCCTTCCTTTTTCCCTTGGCAGCCCGCTGTTTCTTGAACAGAAAACCTGGGCCATGGGAATTTCACCTACTTCTCGGCCGTCTGCTGGCTGTTGGGGCGCTACCTCTACGAGGCTCTGCAGTACCCCATCGGGCTGGTGGAGGCAGCCTGGGGGGGCACCCCCATCGAGGCCTGGTCCTCCCAAAGGGCTCTGCAGGCTTGTGGGCTCCTAGAGGACACGGGGAGGTGAGAGAAGACACAGTGGAGACACCTCCTGCCCTGTGCCATGCTGCCTTTGGGGGTTATCCTCATCCCTGCCGCTCTCAGGGGGCATCCTCCATCCCTTCCCATCCCACCTTCTCTCCCGGAGTGTGCCTTCTGTCCCCTCTATGCATCTTTTTGCCCCCTCTGGATAAAATCCCCTCCCGTGCCAAGAGCGTAGGGCACATCTCGGTTGGTAAAGGGGTCAATGTGGGGAAGAGGGGGGACCCCAGGGCTCCCCTTTTGCACAGTGCTTGCTTTAATCGTGCCAGGCTGGCTGCTGAAGCTGGGGCTTCAGGACTGGCCTTTTGTTTTGCACCTCTTAAGCCCAGTTTTGTCTTCCAGTCTCTCCCCACACCAGCATCTCTCTGGCCCGCAAACGCCCTCCGTGCTCTGGAATGCCATGATCCACCCGCTGCTCAACATGACGCTGCGGGGTGTCGCTTGGTACCAGGGTGAGCTGCCCGCCCCCCCCCCACCCCGCCCCGATTTTCCTCCCTGGGGTACAGCAGCCCCACACTGTCCCACTGGGCTGTCACCGGCCCCTCTCGTTCGGGGACAGGCGAGGCCAACGCCTTCCTGCACACGGACTGGTACAACTGCACCTTCCCCGCGCTCATCGCCGACTGGCGCCGGGCTTTCCACGCCGGCTCGGCCGGGCAGACGGAGCCACTGCTGCCATTTGGCTTCGTACAGGTGAGGGTGGGGCGAGAGGCAGGACCCCCAGCCTCCCGCGGGGCCAGCGGCACAATGCTCGGGGGGCTCACCCATCCCTTCGCACCCTGGAGGCTGGCGGGAGGGAGAGGACGCCGACGTGGGGACACATCCTGCCGGTTCGGGGAGCAATAGCTGAGCCGCTTCCCGCCCCGCTCTGCCTTGCAGTTGTCCACCTACCGCCGGCAGAGCCCAGATGACAGCTTCGCCCGGCTCCGCTGGCACCAAACCGCCGATCTGGGGGTTGTCCCCAACGCCAGGATGCCAGGCACCTTCATGGCCGTGGCCATGGATCTGTGCGATGAGCACTCCCCCTACGGCAGGCGAGTCCCAGGCGGCGGGGGCGAGGGTGTAGACACGAAGCTCTCGGATACTAACCTCACCTCCCTCCTCTTCCTCGGCAGCATCCACCCCCGGGACAAGCAGAATGTGGCCCACCGGCTGCAGCTGGGCGCCAGAGCGGTGGCATATGGGGAGAAAGACGTGGTTTTCCAGGGGCCGTACCCTACCCAGGCCGTCCTGGAGGTGACCAGGGGGCTGCTGAACATCACCTACAGCCAGGAGCTCACCTGCCGTCGGAGGGACACGCGGGCGTTTGAGGTGAGGAAGGGGAAAAGCTTCCCCCCAGGGCTGGAAGAGGGAAGCCCCCACTGATGGGAGGTTTCTGCCATACTTAGGTCTGCTGCTCCAGCAAGCTGGCCCCGTGCGGGTGGCTGCCGGCACCCATGGTGGCCGTGGGGTCCCGCACGGTGACGCTGGCCCTGGGCGGCTGCAGGACGCTGGTGCTGGCCTTGCGCTACGCCTGGGCCGAGTGGCCCTGCGAGTACGAGTCCTGCGCCCTCTACAACACCCGGGGTCTGCCCGCACCCCCCTTCCTCCTGGACGCCCTGCCCGCAGGGGAGACAGCCGGAGGGACCGAGCTGCTGCTCCTCCCCAGCTCCCGGTTGTCCCAGGGGATTTAGGTGAGGGGACAGTGGAGGGAGCTCAGAAGGGCTCAGGGCTGCTGGCACCGTGCCTTTCCAATTCGAGGAGGCAGCTGGCTTGATGACTGTGTTACTAATTAAACAACTTTCCACCTCCTCTTTGGCCTGAAGATAAGGCTGTGGGGTGTGGGGGGGCAGCAACGAAATAAATTTAATTATTTTCAAAAATTACGTTAAGACAAGCAGCAGGACACGCTGATGGGAGTTGAAGCCCTCACTGCTGCCCCACCTTGCTCTCGGAGCTGGCCCTGGGCCCCCCCGGGACACCCCACCTCTGCTCACAGGACCCGGGGACCAGCCGTGCTCTGCAGGGTGGAGAGGGGGAGAGAGGAGCTCAGCCAAAAAAAAAACCATAACCCAACGCTAACAGTGGGACTGGGACAGGGAGCTGCAGGGGGTGTGTTGCTTTGTAGCAGTAGCGAGTGCCTTCCACTTCCCTGCGTTAATAAATAGTTAATAAACCACCTCAATTTATTCTTGGATTCTTTTTTTTCCTATCGAGGAGCATCCCGTAGTTCTTCATTCCCCCCCTCCTGCCATAACAACAGGGAAATTTGTGCGGAAGAGGCACAATGTAGCACCCAGCGCTTGGAATAAGGCATCCAAGAGAGTCTCTGCCCCAAAACTGGATTGTTTGACCTATTTTTGCTGGAAAAACGTACGTGAGAAGGGGAATCCCAAATGCGGGAAGAGAGCAGGTGAGCCCAGCCCAGCCACCGCTGCCACGTTACAGATGTCACCCCCACCAGGCTCGTATCAAAACCAGTTTATTGTGCTCCAGCAATGCCAGCAACAAGAAAGCGGATCAAAGTGGATCCCAGGATCCCAGCCACCCTGCCGGCTGCCTGCTCTTGGGGTCAGGCAGAGCCAAGCGAGTCCCGGGAGGCTTTTCCCATCGCTTCCACTCCAGGCTTCATTTCTAGGCCAGGGGGAAAGAGAAGGAAGTTAATTAACTGGGTGATCGCAAACTGGGATCTTGGGCTTTCTCCACCACCGTGTGACCAGCCCGAGCGCCAGTTGTGCTAGCCCCGTGGTTGCCATGCCAACGAGGATGCTAAATACAGCTCAGTCTGGGTTGTTTTGTTTTTTAAACCGCAGCCCTCAGCCGGTGTATTCACAGCCAGGAAAGGAGCCCAGGCCTCCTGGCTCATCCTGCCAGGGATGAGCTGTCTCATGGAGCCTAGAAACCGCTGCTGGGGGGTCGGGGATCCCTGTGAGAGTACAAAGGAGGCACCCCCTGCTCCCCAAAACCCCAAAGCATGTGGGAGAGGAGCAGCGGTGCCCAGGGAGGCTGCATGCAGGCCCCAGGGGATGCAGCTCCACCCCAGAGCCCTGTTTCCATCTCCCCACGCAGCACCACTGTGCCCACTGGTGCTGTGCTAACAGGAGCAGGGGGCAGGCACAGCATCCTTGGCATCAGCCCTCCAGGGTTTCAAGCTCCCAACCCCACCCCCAGCAAGCTGGCCTGCTCTCTCTGCCAAAAACGGGGACCCCCCCGGCCCCCCAGTTTGCCCAGAGCTTGGATTTAAGCGGCAAGCTCTCCGCTTTCTGTTCCTATAGCAACTCCTGCCCACACATGGACTCGCAGTAGCATCAGCATCGCATCCCGGCTGCCAGAACCCATCCCCAGCTGCAAACAGAGCCGCTGGCCCTCCCGGTGACCCCCAGCAGCCCCCCAGCTCTCCCCCAAACCCTTAAGGTCTTGGCAAAGGGGTTAGGGCCACAGTGGATGGATCCAGCCTGATCCCTGGGCTGGGATCTGGCGGCGCAGGAGCCAAGAGGAGAGCAAAGAAGTGTCCTCTACCAAAAAAGCCTACCTAGGGCCCCGCCGTTGGAGAGGGGCATGCTGCCGTCGGGCTCGGGGGCACAAGCTTGGTGCTTGGGCTTGGTGGTCTCCAGCCCAGCCAGCAGCGTCATGAAGTCGATGACAGTGTCGATGTCCTCCTTGTTGGCGGTGGCTTCCCTCAAGGCGCTCACAGCGTTGAGGCGGCTGAAGGAGGTCAGCTCGGAGATGTTGGCCCGAAGGAAGAGGAGGATGATGTTGAGGTCGTTGATGGGGCAGGTGAGCATCTTGCGGCTGAGGAGGTCAAAAGCCGGCAGCATCTCGTAGACAGAGAGCAGCCCCTTGTCCCACTGGCAGAGCTGCAGGGCGTTGTAGATGACGACGGGTATGAGGAGGACGTAGACGCCGCCAATCGAGAGGCTGATGAGCTGGAAGACGGAGAAGAAGACCAGCTTGCAGGGGATGAGCCAGGGGATGTGGGGCTCCGCCTGGAGCAGCCCCGTTTTGATGGAGCAGCTGAACTCGTCCTGGAAGAAGATGTTGAGGTGGAGGAAGACCAGGTAGAGGCAGGTGGCAGCCAAGAACAAGAGCAGAAGCAGGTTCCTCAGGATGTAGATGAACACCAGGGAGTGGGTGTGCTGCTTGCAGGTAAGGTAGCGCTCTAGCAGCGGGAACTCAAAATACCTCTCCCGACGGGCCCTGGGGACAGAGGGGACGCAGCGGGGAATTAGAGCCACCCCCCAAACCGAGTCACTTCACCAAAATCCATCCTGAATGTGGCCACAGCCACACCACCACGTGGAGGGACCTTCAGAGGGACGCGGGGACCAGCCAAGGCTGCCCAGCGGTCTCACCTCTCATACTCCTCCCAGAACCGCTCGGGCTCAGCGCTGGCCTGCTGGACCTTCCTCATGTGCTGCACCAGGCGCACGGAGCGGTTGTAGGATTTGTCCAGCTCATCGATGATGAAGAGGAGGTCGGAGTGGAGGGCAGGAGCAGCCGCATAACGCCACAGCAGGTAAGGCATGTACATGAGCACTGCCACCACCAGCAGCGAGTAGGGGAAGACCTGGGCAAAGGAGACAAGCAGGTGTTGAGTGGTGCGGAACCGCTTCACCTCTGCTGGGCACCCAGGTGGGACCTGTGGGCACCTAGACGCGAGCCTGAGCCATACCTTGAGAGCCCAGAGGGACTTGGTGACAGTGTGTCCCTCGTCATCAAAGCCGTGGTGGATGAGGGAGTCCCAGCAAGCCGTGTCGACATAGGCAGACTGCTTCCCCGTGAAGTTGGTGGGAGAGAAGCAGCTGATCTGCGAGCCTGGGGTGAGGAGAAGGGTGAACCTTGGCCACCGAGGTCGTGTGAGCATGGGTGCACAACGCCTTACAGGAGAGCGATTACACCTAAAGCGTCGCTTTGAATTAAAAAGCCTTTTTCACAGTCATTTTGTAGCTGCCCTTCTCCACCGCTGCATCTTCCAGCAAGGGCTTTTCCATCACCTCCCGAACACAAACGCTTTGAGCACGGCTGTGGTTACACGGTGGGGGGAACTGGAGACCGGCCAGAAACCAGTTTCAAACCAAACCCCCGAGGGCAGCAGCGGGACGTTGGCCGAGGCCAGATTTAGCCTGAGGTTGGGACACACCATCAATGCAACCCCCTCTGCGCTGCCCTCGTAAACCCCAGCGGGACGTACCCCCCGAGCCGCCCTGCCAGCACCCTCCTCCTCAGAAACAACCCTGTGGCACCCAAAGGTGCTGGGGGCAGCAGCTGAAGTGGGGCATTGATTCACCGCCGGTCCTGGGGTTTAGCACGGCTGTTCCCGGGCTTTCCCAGTGACCAATAATCCATTAAAAACGATCAATAACTACCCCCAGGACAGAACGGCTCCTAAAACAGGAGTTCCAGGCTGCCCCACCTCGGACCATGACCACACCAATGCAAACACGAGGGTTTTGCGGTGACAACCAAACCGCCACCGGCAATTGCCCACGACCTGGGAGATCCCTGTTGAGAAAGGGGCAACTCACCGGCAGAGAATTCCCGGGCGAAAGCCAGCGAGACGAGGAAGAGGGGCAGCCCCACGGTGACAAACTTCAGCAGGCGATCGCTCGGCAGCTCCAGCCGCAAGCCCTTGGCTCGGGAACTGCCAGGATCTGGGAGGAGAGCATCGGAGAGCATGTACTCGGCGGCTGTGTGTGAGAGGGACATTTTTCTGTCGAGGAAGAGGAGATGATGGCGACTGCTGCTGCTGCTGCTGCTGCTGCCTGGGGGCTTTGGTGTCCTCTGAGGCGTGACTGGCTTGAGGAGAGGCTTTGTAGGGCTGAAGGCATTGCTTGCCAAGCACTCCGTACCAGGCAGCTGTAAATGACAGCTTAGATGGCACATTAAATTGACTCGTAATTACAAGGGGAAGCCTTTTCGCAAATAGCATGCCCTGAAATAGAAAAAAAAAAAAAATATAAAAAAAATAGCAGCTGCGGCACCAGGCTGGGAAGGCAGCATTCCTCCCCAGCCACAGCCGCTCCCCGGCTCCTGGTGGTTTTACGCCCCTCTCTCATCAGCAGATGTATTTCTGGAGGCACATTCGAGGGGTGTGGGGGTCCCCAGCTATTTTCACCCTGTGTGAGGAGCAGGGAGGCAGGGGCAAGAAGCCCCAGCCAGGTACACAGCAGCCCTGTGGGGTACAAAGAGCCCTTTCCAGCACCCAAACCAGCCAGAGGGGCTGGAGAAGGTCCTGCTGCCCAGCCCCGAGCTGGTGGGGACAGGCCAAGAGACACCAAACACTGGGGGCTGCGATTCTGAGCCGCACCATCAGCTGCAGTTCCCCAGCTTTTCAGCCTCTCCACTCTCAGGGAATGGGGGAAGGAATCTGGCTCCAAGGCAAGCTCCTAAGGCAGAGGGATCCTGTCCCAACAATGGGATCTCGAAATAAGTGACGGGGAAATTGGAAAGGGCGATGGGATAGAAAAGTTTCTCCCGGCAGCATAGTCAGTGCCCAGAAACCCGCACCGGCACTGCTGGCAGCACGGAGCAGAGGGAGTCCCCGGCACTGCTCGGCCAAGCCAAGTGGAACTCCCGGCGCAGTCTCTCGGCGCAGCAAGAAAACCCCACAGCCGCTGCCAAATTGCACTTTCAATGGATTTTCAAATGAAGGGAGTCTCCAAATCAGAGCGCAGAGAGCCAGGATAGGAGGGAGAGGCTGCTAAACAGCTCCGGAGGGACGAGCGATGGCCCTCAGACCGGGAGGGACTGCACCCACACTCGCTCAACCTGCCCAGGGATCAAGATCCACCTGGCCTGAGCACAGAGAGACACGCAACCCATTACCTCAGCAGGAACTGGATCTTTTATTGCTCAGAGACAAGTTCAAAACATGGATTGGGCAAAGCCCAGTTTCTACCCCGCCTCATCTGTCCCAACAAGAGGCTCTTCAGCGTGCCCAGCCACTTTTCTGCACCAAATCAGGGCAAAAAGCATACGCAGGTACCTGGTTTGAAGCCAGAAACGTCAGTACCAACACAGGAGGTCTCTGGCAAGCAGCAGAGACTGCGAACTTCACACTGCTGCCTCCAAGGTGGACACTGCTGCAGAATGGCCGGCCCCAGTGCTACCACATGCTGGAAATGCGGAGATACATGGTACC
The DNA here is from genome assembly GCF_015220075.1 of Falco rusticolus. NCBI lineage: Eukaryota > Metazoa > Chordata > Aves > Falconiformes > Falconidae > Falco > Falco rusticolus. Next base: position 5,764,857 of record NC_051202.1, on the reverse strand, counting down.
ACTCTCATTAGTCTTCAGCGATGTCCAGCTCCAGTTTCTTCAAAGTCTTTTGGAAGAAGAGGGGCGGCTTGCAGACGAGGTCTATCTGCTTGCCCAGTGGCAGGGAGAGCCGGTAGGCGTGCAGGTGGAGAGGGAGGTGGCGAGCCTTGCTCTGCCTCAGCTTCAGCCTCTTCAATGTGATTTCAGGAAGCTTCTGCAGTGAGGACAGAAAATGTCCCTTCCACAACCCCATCTCTTCAGCTGGGACTTGAAAACCCTGGCCCGTGGGGAGCTGGGGACACAAAGGGGCCACCCAGCCCCGGATCCAGCTCTGGCTGCCCACCCGACGCAGGACTGCCTTACCTGGGGTGCCAACTTGCTCCAGTGCGAATATTTGTGATCCCCCAGGATGGGGCACCCCAAGCCATAGGCCAGGTGAACCCGGATCTGGTGCTTCACCCCTGAGGAGGGAAAGGAAAGAAGAAAAATGTGACAATCAGCTGTGCCAGGCCTCAGCTCCCACCTGCCACCCTCAGCACTGGATAATGCCGTGCCAAAATTGCTGGCAGCCGGAGAGCAGCCCGGCAGCAAACCATCGCCCTGGGGTGGCTTATTGCCACAGCCTTGGCCCAAAAAGGATTTCAGTTGTATCTAACGGCGAGTTCCCACTTCCAGCACTGCTCTCAGCTGCTGAGCCACACAGAAAGCAGAACCAGCAGCCAACACAACCCAGGGGACACCCAGCCAGGCCTCACCCGTGATGGGCTGGAGCTCCAGCAGAGAGCAGGCAGAAGAGCTAGCCAGAAGGCGGTACCGCGTCACAGCGCTTTCGGCATCGCGGTTCTTGCGGATTTTCACCACCTTCCCATCCTCCGGAGACAGGCGATAGTTGGGGGCCAGTGTCATCTGAATGGCAGCAAGAGGGTGAGCCGCAGGAAGGCAGGAGGGGTTTGCCAGGGAAGGGGAGCGCGAGGCCAGAACGGCAGCCAAGAGGACATGCGGCTCACCTTGTAGTGTGACTGGTGGCTCTGCACCTCCTTCTCCACGATGGGGATGTCCACGATGCCCTCGGTGGGGTCTGGGTCCCCCAGGCTAATTGCCCTGGAGAGGGAAACCAGAAGTCTGTGGGGCGTTGCTCCAGCAGGAAGAGAATCCTCCCTGCATCCCCACTCCCCACAACCCAGCCCCATAAAAAGATGCTTGAGGGAAAGATTCAGCAAACACCCACTGCTTCCACAAAGCCCCACGTCCCCACACCCTGGTGACTCTCCCTTCACCCCCTCCTCAAATCCTACGGGCCCTTCAAAGCCGCTTCTCCAAGAAAACCTTTCCTACCAGTAGATCTTCTCCACCTGACGAGTTTTGAAGAGAAGCCGGATCTTCTCTGCTGCCTCCTTGCTCCGCGCCAGCACCATCACACCCGTGGTTTCTTTGTCCAGCCGGTGGCAGAGGTGGAGGGGTTCAGATTTCATGTTCCCTAACATCTTGGCCAAGATCGGCAGCACGTCAGTGATACAATTCTTGATCCCAGGGCCGCCTGCATAACCCACAGGGAAGGCAATGAGGGGATACGTTCACCTCCCCACGTATCTTAAATTACCCCCAAAATCCAAGATGAAGGCTGTGATCTAGAGGTGCCAAACTCCCCGCTTCCCTCTCTGGGAAGGAAAACCTCAGCGCAGGGAGGATGGAGACAGAGGATCACCACGGAGCCATTTCCCACTCTATGGCATTAGTGTGAATGTGGCATAGCTGGCTTTTCCTCACCGTGCACGGGAACGCCGTAGGGTTTGTTGATCACCACGATCTCCTCGTTTTGGTACACAGCTTCCTGCTTGAGCACTTTGGCCAGGACATTGGGATGAACCCGCTGCAGCTGCTTGCTCAGTCTGGTGAGTTCCTGGACCCGTCTCTGCACTGGGTCTTTGGGGATCTGGGGAGAGAACAAAACGCCGTCGGTGGAGGATAAATGGCTCCTGGTTTTCGTGCCAAGCTCCTGCGTGACCTTCAGCAGCTCACTCGCCTTCCATCTGCTCCCGCTCCTTGCTTCACAGCGGTGTTCCTGAGGAGGACTGTCATGTGCGCAGTCACTATGGAGATGAAGGCTGGACGCTGTCCCCACCATCCCACCCCACTGTCACCCCAAATCTGGGTTCTCCACCTGGCGTGCAAGAGCTGATGCACACACAGCATGCCAAGATCTCTGTTTATTGCGTGGCTGTGCAGAGTCGGTGAATCCACACCGCCAGCACGCCTCCTAACGCACGCTAAAACACTGTATGCGCTTTGAACAATTGTTTACAATTACATTTAGCGACACTTAATTCTCATGGGTCCTTACGTCTCCATTTCAAGGTACAGCATTCCCCTGTTCTGTGGGGAGGGGGCTTTGTTAGTAGGGGGGGGTCTCCTCTTGGCGAGACCCCCTTTTAGTGTGCTAATTAGGAGAGTTCACACACTGCTGGAGTAGTTTTCTGTTTGCTCCTTCGAATCATTAGGTTCTCCTTGAGCTTATCTTGTTATTTCTTAGCTGGACATATTATGGGGTGTATTCCTTCTCCCAAGGCTGTGCTCGGCATCGCAAGGGTGAAGTAACACGTTCTGCTTTTCAATTTCTGTCTTGTTGTTCATTATAGATATTTATATATTTATTTTAAAAGTAAATAATAAAGAAATGTACCCCCATCACCCGGCCCGGTGGGATCCCGCTTGGCCACGCGTGCGGGTGGCCACGCACAAACCCCACCCTGATCTCCCCCGCCGCCCGGGCGGGAAGGCAGGGAGACACCCCCCCCCCCCCACCGGCTGCCCACCCCCGGAGACCCCCCCACCGCCTGGCCACGGAGATCCCCCGCCCACGGACCCTCCCCCCGCCCCGCCCCGCCCGCCGGGCAGCGGCGCGGTGCATGCCGGGAACTGCAGTCCCTCTCCCCTCAGGGCCCGCCCGGGCCGCGGCACTGCTCACCGCTCACCTCCCGCTTCTCCCGCTTGCTCTCCCGCAGCCGCTCCGCCAGCTGCTCGGCCTGCACCGTCCCCGCCGCCGCCGCCGCCCGTCCGCTGCCACAGACGGTGCGTACCGCCCGGGCCAGGCCCGCGGCCGGCCGCCACCACGGCCGCAACCCGCCGCCGCTCGCCGCCGCCATCTTCCCTTCTCCTTTCCCTTCCCCCTTCTAGCCAATAGCAGCGGCGCGGAGGCGGCGCTTCAACCCCCTCCTCCAATCAGAAGGGAAAAGCCAGCCGAGTGACACCAGCGCTGCCCAATGTCGCCGCCCCCAAGGGCGGGCCTCAGGGGACGGCCCCGCCCCCACCCGGCTGTTTAAACTCCGGCGACGGTTGGTGGCCGGTAACGGTCGCGGCGGGCGGACGAGAGCGGCCGGGCCCTGCAGGTACCGGGGGGCGTGGGGAGGCGCTGCAGGCGGGTGGGCCCTGGCTGCCACGGCCCGGTGTGGCCCCAGCACCCCACAGGGCCGCCCCGCCGTGAGGAGAGCGGCTCTGAGGGGCTGCGGCACCCCCACCCCCTCCCAGGCCAGGGCACAGCACACCACCACATTTCTTAAAATTTATAAAAATAACACTGGAAAAATTTTATTTTTATTTTTTTTCCCGATAAAAAAAAATGCAAAGCAGCCAACTGCCTGTCTGCTGAGGTGACCCGCCACCATCACTCGGTGCCTATGCAGGCCCGCTTGGGGGGCTGCTCGGTGGCACCACCGTGGTGGCACCTCTTGGTCTCGGGGGGCTGCTCGTCCCCGTCCCCCCCCACCTGCAGGCCCTGGGGGGTTTCGATGCGGCCCCTGCGCACAAAGTGGCGGATGCGGGCCTCCAGCCCCTGGCACTTGGGGCGGGCCAGTAAAGGCTTGTAGGTGCGGGCCTTAACGCCTTCCACGAAGCCGCTGACCTGATTGCAGAGCACGGGCTTCATATCTCCCCACAGAACAGTTGTGTTGTTCCCTGGGCCTGTGATATAATTGAAAAAATACCATGGTTTGAATGATCTATTTAATTACCCTCCCTTTTTTTTTTTTTTTTTTTTTTTCCCCCCTAAACCAGTTATCCCCATCCCTCCATAATTCCCAGGTACTGCCACAAAACCATCCCTTACTTTTTCCAGTAGCCACGGGAGCAGCATCTAACCCATGTAACATGTTGTGTAGCACTTGTGTTTTGACTGCGTGGTTGGCCCAGAGCTGCTGTAGGTGTGTAACGTTGAACTCCTGCACTTCGCGGTCGTAGAGCCACTGAAGGTTTTCAAACTCGCAGTCATACAGGACGAGGGGAAACTCGACTGCCATGCTAGGGAAAAGGAGAGGAGGTGTTACCTGTCGCTGTCTGGAGGGATGCTGTGACAAAAAAAAAAAAAAAAAGGTTGCGCAACAGCGTGCCAGCCTGGCCTTTCTGCCAAAGCCAGCCCTGTCTTTTACAGAACTCTGGTTTTTTTTCTGGTAAAAACTGAATTAGTTTTAACCAAATACCAAGGACTAAAGCCACCAAAAGTTTGCCCAAAAGCAAGAAAAATTAGATCCTTACAGATATCTCCCGGAGAGGCCGCTGGCAGCTCGCTTCCATATTGTGAGAGACTGCTTCGCAGGCTGGCAGAGAAGTGGCTTGCCAGCAGCACTTCACACGCAGCCGTCGCCTTGAGAAGCAGCCCGGCAGGTTTTCCCAAGCTCTCCGTACCTGTACTGCGGTTTTCGGGGGTTCTTCTCCACATCCAGCAGCTCGTCGATGATCTCTGGGCTCTCCATCCTCTGGCCGATGAGGAAGAGGATCGCCATCATGCAGCGGACTTGGTGATACAGGAACGCCTGTCCAGTCACTTCAAACTGGCACAGGCGGAAGGGTTCCTGCAGCCCAGGTTCTCCTCTGTCTACCCATGTTACTCCAGCGCTGAGGATTGTTCTCTGGAAGTTGACCACTCCGTTGGCAACGTCCATTTTACATAGATTACGGAAATCGTGGGTCCCCACGTACCTCTGGGCTGCGGCGTGCATGAGGGCTACATCTAGGTCGGCGCAGGGGAAGAAGTAGCGGTACGTCCTCTTGAGGCAGCTGAACCGGGCGCTGAAATCCGGCTCCACAGGGGCCCAGGCCAGCACCCTGATGTCAGGCGGGAGCACCCTGTTCAGAATATGGGTGTAGCGGAGCTCCTCTTCCCCCTCGCTTTTGCCTTCTGATTGACCCTCGTGGCCATTTAGCTTCTTCCCCTCTGACAGGTTTGAGCGGAGATCTAGGGAAATCACCTGCAAAATGAGGGAAGCCAGGATTAGATCGCAGATGGGCGTATTCAGTGTGCCAAGCCAAGTCTTCCTACACCGCTGTGAAATAAATTCAGGATCTCCTACAGATGAAGGTGTCTTAAATCAGGCGATCTTACCACTCCTTCCTGCGGGTAAAGCTGCAAGTGCCTCTACTAAGGTTCCTAGCAGATGCTACGATTCCTTTAATAAAACAGAAAGTTGCAGACTGCCTACGTTGCACGGTCTCGAAATGGCTTCAACTTTAGTCCCAGTTTTTAGGATATAATGTGCCACTTTTTTATATTTTTTTTGCTGGAGGTGATGACTTCAGCACAGTAACAGCCTGGCTGTCTGGGAAACCTGGTGTGGGAACATGTTAATTAACACCACAGGTGCCTGTGCACTTTTAAGTGGCGCAAGAAAAGGCGACCTGTGCCCTTATTTCATGCGGCTCATCTTGTGAAGGAGAGCAGACTGCCCATCCGAGCCAAAACCACCCTGGCAAAGCAAAAACTAAGCCAGCTCTGCTTCCTGAGCCAGGAGGGAAGGAGAGACCGGCCCGACAGTGAAACCATCGTGGCGCCGGAAAGGCTGTGCTTTCCCCACGGCTCAGCCAGCCTGATGGCTCCGTGCCCACCAAGCGGGCCGGCTCGCTCCCCTCCCTCCAGCTCCCACTCCCACGCTCCCTTCCGCTAGCTGCGGCTCCCCTCAGACCCTTCTGCGCAGGAATTCAGCTGCCTGACTTCGCAGGAAGCTATCCAATTCTTGGATTTTGAAAAAAAATTTTTGTGGGGTGTTGGCAAGTTTATTCAGCTGAGGGCTCTGCCAAGGAAAGGGCATCTCCCCTTTTTTAGCAGCGCTGAGCTACTGGGGAAGCTGCAGCCTAAAAGGCATTTTATCCTCTCAAAACGGGCCCCTGGGAAAAAGTTAGCACTAATATGGAAAAAAATCCCTAGCATTAATCAACACTTGGACCACCTAAAAATCATCATTCCGCATGCAGGAAGCCATCGCCAGGCTCACTTCCAGATTTAAAAGCTGACAGGTTTTAAAAAACAAATCCAACCTGTACTACTGTCTTGGCTTGTCATTGTGGGACAGTAATCCCACCGGATCTCCATCCCACGCAGGAGCCCACAAATCCGGCAAAGCCTGGGGGCAGAACCTGACCTGTCCAAAGGCACTGACTCCTTTGTCTGTCCGCCCGCAGCGGTGGTAGCTGGAGGTCTGTCTGTCATCTACCAGCCGTGTCTTCTTCAAGGCTTCAAACAGTTTCTCTTCGATGGTGTTGCTGGTGTTCTCCTGGCTGGCAAAACCCTGGTAGCCCCAGCCCAGGTAGGCGATCTTCAGCGCCACGTGCCTGCGGCCGTAAGCGTCAAAATCAAACGGACGTTGTTGGCGTTTTTTGGCTTTCCCGGGGGCTGACGGAGCCTCTCTTCTCCCAGCGCCTCCCTTGTCCTCTTGGAGCTTCTCCTGCAGCCGCTTCACCTCCTCTTCCAGCTCCTGCACCCTCCTCAGGAGTTGCTCTTGATCGGTAACCACGGTCCCCTCGGCCATAGCCACTTTCTTGAAGCCTTAATTAGTTGCTGGTAGCTCCTTGGGATCTGTAGAGAAAGTAGAAAATATTTTTTTGCTTTATGTGGCATTTATTACATCTATACGCTTCCTCTGTAAAATTTCACCCACAGAATAATTCTTTATTTTTGTAACCCCTCTGTGTTCCTAGCAGAGCATGGGAAGGGCCAAGGGGGCTTCATCTGGACAGCTTTATCTTACTCAACTGGGGTTTTTTGATTTTTTTTTTTTTTTTTCATTTTTTAATCACTCCTCTTCCCCCAGCCGCTGCCGCACGATCGGATCTGCTCTGTCAGCCCAGGCGCAGTGGCAGCACGTTCCCGGCTAGCCTTTTGCTATCCGTGCGGAGCCGTCACGGAGCCCTTTCCATTTTCGCACCGCGCTCAGCCAGCATCAACACTTCAGACAGCCTGCTAACGGCTGCCATTCATCTCGCTGCACCATCTGCTCCGACATTTCGTAACGGCACGGATAAAACTCACATTTTTTCAAACCCGCTTCCCGGCATAAAGATATCCAAAATCTGTGTTGTGAGTGGAAACCGTGTCCGGATCCCTTTTCGTCGCAGGTTTTGAGGTTTACTATAACCATACTCAAAGCAGCCTCTGGGCTATGACAGCCAACATCTAAACAAGCATCGAAACACACCGTGCTGAGCATTTTCCTCCTCTGCAGAAACAACTCGCCCTCTCGGACGTCCCTAGATTAAATCACAATTAGATACTGTGTTTTTGAAAGAATGGGTACAAGGGGAAAGTCATTAATACCTCTACCACGCGCTTGCAAACAAACCGAATCCATCCTGTGCCTGTCCATTGTCCTGTTAGTAACTTATAAATCGTGTAGTTAATTTTAGTGCAGTTTTCAAGCAGGAATTCAGAGGTAAAGCTTCAGGGGGCTTTACAGCTGCGCTGGGTTTCCATGTGCCGTAGGGAAAGAGCCTTCTGCTGGTGGCAGCAGGTTTAGCCGTGCAGCCAGCGCTCTGAGACCCCCCTGGCTGATTCACTACAACCTAAATCAACGCCCCTGAACCCGAGAAGTTGAGAGTCAGAGACCCCTTTACATCTTTAGCCAGCTCGAATGTGCCGCAAGAAATTAACTCTGGTTTGTGGGGTTTTTTTTTGGTTTTTTTTCCAGAATCCACCCAGACTGGCAGAAATCATGGAGGAGACAACAGGATGGGACAGGTATAGATGGGCCGCTCCGGATGACGAGGAGCAGCCGGCGGCCACGCTGGCCCCGAGCCAGCTGTACACCCAGCAGGGAGGCAGTGAGGAGCGGGCACATCCCCGTGACGATCCCTACGCTGAGGCCTCCTTCGTTTTGGGGGTGCAGCCAGCCCCTCCTACGTTTTCTGAGCACCGGAGGGGAACCAGGAGGCTGGTAATGAAGAGGAAGGTGCTGAGGCGCAGACCTGACGGTGGAGTGGAGGTCTCTGATGAGTCAGTGACCAGCGAGCCGGAGAGCGAGGTTTGCAGCCTGAAGCAGAAAATGCTTCAGCCAAGGACTGCTCCAGAAGAGAGCATCTCCGAGGGGGAAATCGAGACCAGCAGCAGCTCCCTTAATGAATCCCCATACTGGTTACCCCGTGGGGACAGTCCCCCCTTTCTCCTTGGGGATATCGGGAGCCGGAGCTCTCGCACTTCTCAGTACACTGCTGTGGCAGAACAACCCAAGTCCTTCATTCCTCCCCGGTTTGAGCTGCTGGGACGCAACCGGGGGAAAACCGACCGAGTGGCCAAATATTTTGAATATAAAAGAGAATGGGAGAAATTCCGAATCCCGGGGGAGGATCAGCGTCAAGAACTGCGCTGGAGCATCCGGGAGCAGATGCTCTGCAAGCCCGAGCTCCCCAGCAAGCCACAGCACCTCTACATCCCCAACACTTACATCGTGCCGACCGAAAAGAAGAGAGCAGCCCTGCGCTGGGAGGTGCGCTGGGACCTGGCCAACGGCCTCATCCCCAGAAAAACCACCTTCTCCTAGTTTCCCAAAGCCCTGCTCCACACGAACCATCTTTTAAGTGCACGCGTGCCGCTCTCCCGAGTACTTTTTCTTCCTTCCTCAAAATCCTCAATAATTTGGAGAATCCCATTTGTGTTTCAAGTGGGTTCAATTCTGGTTATTAAAACTTTACCCCGCGCCTCGGGTTGTTGGACTGCCTGGGTAAAACGTCCCCGCCTCCCTGCCGCCGCGTCCAGAGCATCTTTCCGAATTAAGATTAGACGGGATGGGGAGCAGGTGCCAAAAAACCACGCAGTCTGCGAAACTTTGAGTATGAGGAGAAATAAGAATGTAATGAGTCTGGTGATTTGGGGCACGTAATTGCCCCTGGATTGTGTGAGCTATTAAGGAGGTTTTATTTATGGTGTCTTGGCAATATCTTTCTTTAATAAAGCGTGTGGAAAGATTTGTTGTAGTTCTGTGGGTTAATTAAAAATGTCTCCGAAACCCCTGTCAATGCTAATTATTCTAGACCCTCACGCCACAAATCTCTCGGCTCCCGTTGCCTTATTTTACCTTGGTTTTAAAATAAATGAGCTTTAGGATGAAGTTAAGATGATATTATTATAATTATTATTATATTTTTCAGGTATCAGGGTGGATTGCAAATCTGGCAGCTCCTGTGCAGGGAACCACCTTGAAGTGGCAGCGGGGTGACAGGCTGGGGGGCTGCCGGCCCCTCGGCCCCGCAGACAAGGCCCCCCCCTGAAACTGCGGTGGGATGGCTGGAAAAGGCCGTGGGAAGGATGGGAAGCAGGTGATGGCTACAGCCCTGAGCCCTGCGTCGGGCTCCCCCAAAACCTGGGAGGACAGGGGGACCCCCCCCCTCTTCCTGCCAGCTTGGGGACACTGCTGTCACCCCATCTTAGGGGGTGCTGGCACCCCAGGGACCTTGCAGGGTACAGTGGTCCCTGACTCTCCAGCATCCTTCGGACCACCCATCCACCTACGAAGGGGTCTGTGCCCCCCAGCACCCCAGGGACCCCCCCGAAACCCCATGGGGACCAGCACTGGCACCCTACAGCGTCCCTGTCTGCAGCAGGGGACCCTTCCTGCCCTGCGGGGTCCCTGTCCCCACCACCCCAAGGACCCCCACCGCCCTATGGCGAGGTCCCTGCCCCCCAGGGACCCCCCAAAACCCTACGGAGCCCCTGCTCCTCTATCACCCTGGGGACAGCCCCACCCCGGGAACCCCCATCACGCTGCGGGGGTGTCTCTGCCCCCCCAGCACCCCAGGGACCCCCTGGGGGACAGCACCACCACTCCGCGGGTCCCCTGTCCGTCGCCCCCCACCCCGCCGTCTCGGTGCCCCGGGCCGGGCCTACCTGCGGGCGGCTGCCGGGGCCGGGGCCGCTGCCCCGGAAGCGCCCGCCTCATCCGGTGCCTCCGCCGGGCCGCCAGGGGGCGCCAAACCCCGCCCCATCGGCGCGCGCTGACGTCTCTCATGAATATTCATAAGGCGGGCAGGGGCCATGGCTGCGGCGCGGCACGGGGGTGGCTGGACGGGGCGGGTGGGCACCGGGCCGGGGCTCCCCCCGCTCCCCTTCCCCGGGGCTTCGGCCCCGGCCCCGCCGCGTAACGGCCGCCTCTCGCCCCGCAGCTCCCCGCGCCGCGCCGCCGGGACCCCTTCGACCGCCGGGGTAAGGCAGGGCCGGCCCCGCCGGAGGGAGCGCCGGGCCAGGGCCTGGGTCTGGCCTTGGCCTGGGCTTGGGCCTGTATCTCGAAATGGGGCTGGGGCTTGGCCTCGGAATGGGCCTGGGCCTGGGGCTCAGAATGGGCCTGGGCCTGGGGCTGGGGCTCGGCCTCGGAATGGGCCTGGGCCTGGGGCCTGAGGCCTGAGGCTGTGGCTCAGAATGGGCCTGAGGCTGTGGCTCGGAATGGGCCTGGGCCTGGGGCCTGAGGCCTGAGGCTGTGGCTCAGAATGGGCCTGAGGCTGTGGCTCGGAGTGGGCCTGGGCCTGGGGCTGGGGCTCGGAATGGGCCTGGGGCTGGGGCTGGGGCCGGGGCCGTGGCTCGGAATGGGCCTGGGGCTGGGCCTGGGGCTCGGAATGGGCTTGGGCCTGGGGCTGGACTTGGGCCTCAGCCCCCACCTCTCCCTCAGCAGGCCACAGCGAGGAGAAGGAGGAGGATGAAGAGGAGGACAGAGGTGGGTCCCTGTGCCTTGCAGTGCAGCCCCCAGGGCCTTCCCCTGAAGCAGGTGGGGGAAACTGAGGCAGGCAGCGGGGTGCTGGGGGCTTTCTGCGGCAGCCCACCCTCCTTTCTCGCTACTTAGCCATGGATCTGAGCGGTGTCTGGTGTCTGTGAAGAGGGGATGGCTGGGGACCCCTGTGTTGACAGAAAGGGGGACAGAAAGGGGTGAGACTTTATCAAAAACCGTTTTTTGAAATTTTCTGCTGTTCCCAGTGAACTTGGCGGAAACCTCCTTGCTGAACAAGCTCATCCGCACGTCCCTTGTGGAGTCCAGCCACCACGTGGAGATCCTGCAGCAGGACCCCAGCTCCCCGCTCTTCTCCGTCAAAACCTTTGAAAAGCTGCCCCTGTGAGTCGATGGCGGCCCCTGGCCCAGCAAAGCACGAGAGCCACTATCGTTCATCAAACTGGCCCTTCTTGATGCCTTTTTTTTTTTTTTTTTTTTTTTTTTTACTTTTTACAGGAAGAAGGAGCTCTTGCAGGGGATTTACAACATGGGCTTCAACAGACCATCCAAAATCCAGGGGATGGCTCTGCCGATCATGCTGGCATACCCGTGAGTAGTCACGCCACGTGCGTGAGCCCCGGCTCCCTTGAGGCATACCTGGTGTTGGGACATGAACCTGGAGACACCCCACCCTTGCGCTCCACTAAGCAGCCTTTGCCTTGCAGGCCCCACAATCTGATTGCCCAGAGCCAGTCAGGGACAGGGAAAACAGCAGCTTTTGTCTTGGCGATGTTGAGCAGAATTAATGCCGCTGAGAAATACCCGCAGGTAACATAGGAAAGGGAAAGCTGATGCAGGAGGGGTTTGCCCAAGTCCTCAAGATGCTGTCTGGGGGCAGAGCTCTCGTTCTGTCCCCGTCTCTATGATTTTATCCACTGGAGGGGGACAATAAACCCCCCAGGTACTATTGCAGCAGCAGGCAGGACAGAAAGCGTGGTGCCAGCTGAAGAGAGGTACCTTTGCTTGCTAGCGGCAAATTAAACCAGGCTTTAGATATCCTGGAATTTAAATGTAGAAAAGCAACTGCAGAGAGTGCTGTTTTATTCCGGTGGCTTAAACCCCCCCACAAGCCCCAGTCACTTCTCTGTGTGCAGAATCAGCTTTGTGAGCTGGTTACTGCAATTAAACATCTCTCATTTCAGGCGTACAGGGTGATTTAACCAGTTGGTTAAAATGGCTTTAAAGTTGGGCGCAGAAACAAACTGCACTGTGCTTCAGGAGACAAATTTTCCCCCTAAAAATAGCTACAGCAGCTCCTTTCTGCCAGCATCCCTTGGAGCTGTACCGTGTTCCCAGCTCCCTGACCTCCAAATGTGACCGCCTACCCCATCCCTCTGCGCTTTCGAGGGAGTTTAGCAGCGTGGGATTTGCCTGTGCTCTTCTTTCTGTCCCTTTGACATACCCTGTTGTCTGCCCGGTGCATCCCACCCCTCGGCTTTTAAACGCAGCGTTTCTCATCTGACCGCTCTCTTGTCTCCCCCCAAGTGCCTCTGCTTGGCTCCCACCTATGAGCTGGCTCTGCAGATTGGGCGTGTGATCGAGACAATCGGGCGGTTTTGCATTGACACCAAGGTGACGTACGCTGTCCGGGGAAACCTAGGTGAGTCCAGTCCCGCCCAGCAGAGCTGCCGGCACTGTAACGGGAGCATGAAGTGAGTACAGGGATCCTCTCTTAGTGCCTTGAGCTGCCAGGAGCCGCGCAGACCCCCGTGACGGCCAATAACGTAACGTCTATATTCCCCTCTCCTGCTAAGGAGTCGTCTTCGTGATTGCTGGCTGCTCCCAGACTCCCCCCTTCCCACGTGGGGCTGGTTTCCACCCCCTGAGGCTGTAGGGAAGCATCAGCCCTCTTGCCATTTTAATCTCAAGCCCCACTTTGCCACATGGGCCCCCTCAAAGGCATCACTAGGCAGCCAGAATTTGAGACAGCCAAGGGAAAAAGGCGCTTGAGCAGCAGCAGGGTGGCGTGTTTGGAGGCAGTCGGATGCCATTTCCCCTCTTGCAGTTCGGCAGGGCACCGTGGTGCAGGAGCAGATTGTCATCGGGACACCGGGGACGATGCTGGATTGGTGTTTCAAGCAGAAGGTCATAGACATGAAGAAGATCGGCACGTTCGTGCTGGATGAAGCTGACATCATGATCGACACGCAGGGCCTCTCCTGTCAAAGCATTCGTATTCAGAGGTGAGTATCCCTGACGGGTGGTGTCCCGCTTCCCTGTTTTTTTTCCCCGTTTGCTCAGCTTTGAGGGAATCGGTCACCAAAAGAGCTGAAGTGGCAGTGAAAAAGAGCATCTCTCTGATAGGAGGGGGCTTGCTGCTGTGGGAACCGGCTTTTGCCCATCAGCAGGCCCTGACCTGGTGTGTCCAGGGATCCAGCTTCCTGTGAAACTGCGTCTGTTAGACACGCAGGAAGACTTTTATCTCGCTTACCTTTCCTCTTGAGCTGTTACACCCCTTGGATTGGGTTCCCTTTCTGTTGGACACAAAGTCAGCTTAAATCAAGCTTTCTTTTTTTTGTTTCTAATGAGTACATCTGGGCACCGGGCTGCTTTCCTGGGATGACAAGTCCTTTTTCTCTGCTCCAGAGCTTTACCCAAGGGCTGCCAGATGCTGCTGTTCTCAGCCACCTTCAGGGATACCGTGCGGGCATTTGCCATGCAAATCGTCTCCAACCCCATCGTGATAAAGCTGCGCGAGGAGGAGCTCACCCTGAGCAACATCAGGCAGTACTTCTTCGTGTGCAGGGGCAGGGAGGAGAAGTACAGAGCCCTCTGCAACGTCTACGGCAGCATCACCATCGGCCAGGCTATGATCTTCTGCCAGGTAAAGCACCCCAGCCTGCCTGGGAAGATGGACGCGTTTGCAGTCAGTGATAATAGAAATGGTTTTATGGTATGGACACAGGGGGCTTCTTCCCAGACCCTCAATTCACGGAGCAGACCCCAGAGAGGGGTGGGGAACATGTCAGCATTTAAAGGGCAGCCCTGGGGCAAAGGCAGCCTTTAAAAGCATCTCTCCCACCAATTGCAACTGCCTTTGCCTGGCTTCCACAGTCACCAGTGCGTGGAAAACGCGCCGTTCCCTTGCCCTTTGCACTGCACCTCCTAACAAGAGGCTTCTTGCTCATCCGCATCGGTGTTGCCTTATTCTGAGGTGTTCCAGCACCAGGAGCTCCTGCAGAAGGAGCAGGGGACTTGAGTGGGGGGAAAAATCGGTGAAGGGTTGGCTGGGAGCGAGCGGCGCGACAGCAGAGCTGCTGCACCACCTCAGCCTGCCCCTCCCTGCGCATCCAGACGCGGAGGAGCGCGGACTGGCTGTCGAAGGAGATGAGCCAGGACGGGCACCAAGTGGCCATCCTGACAGCGGAGCTGACGGTAGCCCAGCGGGCCAGCGTCATCCAGCGCTTCCGTGACGGGAAGGAGAAGGTCCTCATCGCCACCAACGTCTGCGCCAGAGGTACCCCCAGAAAACCTGATGCTCCTCACCTTGCCGCGAGACGCGCCTCAGGGCCCCTGGCTCTCCGATGGCGGCGTGGGCTCGAGCCACGGGGTGAGGCGATCCCTTTCCACAGCCCCTTTCTCTCACTTTTCAGGGATCGACGTGCAGCAGGTCACCATCGTGGTGAACTTCAGCCTCCCCGTGAATCGGGAGAGGGAGCCGGATTTTGAGACCTACCTCCACCGCATCGGGCGAACGGGACGCTTTGGGAGGAGGGGCATCGCCTTCAGCATGGTGCAAAGCCAGAACGTGGGGCTCGTGCAGATGATAGAGGAGCATTTCCGTGAGTATCCGTGCCTATCCACCTTTCCAGGAGGCAGTTTCAGGACCCGTGATCCCCTTCCAGCTCGTTTCCCGTCTGCAGACAGACCTTGTTGGGGCTGCTCTTCGCCCCAGGGCTCAGCCCCCGCGGTACAGGTGCCGCTTTCAGCCCCTCACCCTTCTAGGGTTGGTTGTTTTTTTTTTTTTTTTTTTCCCCAGCAGCCAGATTTTTAGAGAAGCAGCCTCGGAGGTTGTGCGTGCCTTGCAAGGGATGTTACCAGTACCCAGGATGCTTTGGCACCTTTTTTTTTTTTTTTTTTTTTTCCCTTCTTTCAGACATTTTGCCTGCCTTTACCCTGCAAATCCTTGTCCCGGGGACCCGGTGCCCTGGCTTAGCTCAGCCCTGGCTGCAGGAGAGAAGCCAGCAGCTCAAGTCGCACAGGCCTTTCCCGAGGGAAATCAATTGTCACTTGTAAATGTCAAGAGGATTTTCACAGGGTTTGCAAGATGATGCGGCTGTGCTGGTGGCTTTTCAAATCCCTGTTTCCCCTGTGATTTTTAGGAAAAAAAAAATGGTTATCAAAACCTTTTAGCGTGCAGAAAAGCACGTCCCTCCCTCAGTTTTGTCTTCAGAGTTGCTGAAAACTCTTGGCGGCCTTAAATTTAAACACCAAACGAGCGTGTGGCAGAGAAGACGTGAGCCACATCACCTGGCGGAGATTTTTGCCGAGCAGCAGGAGCACCGGATGCCTGCGATGAGCAGCCTGAGTAACCAGGAGCTGGATGAGTCTGGCCGCAGCCAGAATTAAGCCCGAGGAGCTCCCTGTGCTCTTTCCAGCGTATGGAATGGAGGGGATGAGCTCCCAGCGACCTGACTTCGGCTTTTTAACGCTGTGACGTTGTGATTCGAGGGCCGGGGCTGCCTGACCGAGATAACGCACCTTCCCCACCTCCCATCGCTTCCCAGGTGGGAGCAGGGAGCGGGAACGTATCCCACCCGACTTGCTGCTGCTCCCTGGGGCGTCCCCTGCTCTCTTAGCAGCCTTGTCATGACGGCGGCCCTTCATCCAGTTTGCGCCGTGCTTTTTCCAAGTTTATTTGACTGTTGCTTGAATGCCAGAGTGGAAATACCGCAGCGGGGGCTCGGTTTTCACCTGGGTGTGCTCAACACTGACAGTTGTTATTTTTTTCCTCTCTACAGAGACCAAGATCAAGCAGCTGGACCCAGACGACATGGATGAGCTCGAGAACCTGGAAAACTGAGTGAGGAGGGGGGATTTGTTCTCCCAGACCCCAGTTTTGGTTTGAAACAGAAGGAAAAGTTACTGGGAAAAATCTCCCCCTTCTCTTCTAACTTCCTAAAGCTGTTTGGTTTTGTTGTGATGTTTTAGAAGACGGGGGCGGGGGGGAACTCTCAGAGCTGTGGTTATTGTTCTTGGGTTTGTTCCTTGTTTATCTCCAAGGTTTTCGTGGCTTGAGCGGTCCCCTCAGGGGCTTCACACAGCGCAACGTTCCTCAAAAATGGGTCTGGGGGTGTTTGCAAAACAGGTGAACTCTGTTAACTGGCCGAAAAGATCGGCTGCTGCTCTCCAGTGGCAGCGGTGGGCCAGCAAAATCCTTGGAGAAAGCTTTAATAAGGAAAAAAAAAAAGTCAGGGGAAAGGAGTAAGGTATTAAACAATAACAGCAATGCAGTCACGCTAGATGGCAGCAGGAATCCGCCGCTGCCATCCCAAATCCCGTCGGGACCCGAAACTTGAGTTTTTTGGGGTCAGGATGGTGGCAGGGAGCGAGGCTGGACCTCTGTGGGCTGCCTGTCCCCAGCCCAGGGCTGCGTGTGTCCCCAGCGGGTTTATCCTGTGGCTGTCACCACATTCGTCTCGAATAAACCAGAATTATTTCGAAGTCCTAGGGTGTTGTTGCTCCGTTTTTTGCCAAAATCCCTTAAAATTTATCACATATTTTACTTGCAGAAGGATTTTTATGAGGTCAGTGTTGACAAAGGTGGCGTTTGGCAGATGTGCCAGTGCCCCCCGGCTTCGGCTGTTTGAGTTTCTTCCCCAAACCGACCTGTATGGGCAGAAACGGGGCAGAAGCCGCGACCGGAGGCGCCTGGCAGCAGCTTGAGGGGGGAGCAAACCCTGGCCCTGCAACCCGCCCCCCCCCGGTGCCCAGCTTTAACCCATTTGGGGCACTTCAAGCCCAAAAAACCTCTTTGCAGGTCATCTCGCGTCTGTAATTTTTAACAAGCAATTAATTCTGATTAAGGAATCAGCAGGGAGGTGGGGGGGGGCGGGGCGGGCGGCGAGTGAGAGATGGCAGGAAATTTTCTGCTGTTTGCTTTGGCTGTGCCATGCGGTAGTGGGACTCCGCCGGGCATTGCCGGATCCCCCCCGGCGCGCCGGCTGGAACAAGGCAGGCTTTAACGCCTCCCCCCACAGCACCTGGGCCTCATCCTGCGCTGGTGCCCTGGGCCAATAATTTTTTATATTCTTTATATTTGGGAATATCTTTTTTTCCCCCCCCCCTCCTGTGTTATCAGCGCTCCAAACTGCTTCCCTGCCCTGGGGCCAGGGTATGAACATCTTCTTCCCCAGGAAAGATGCTAGCCCACAAAAAAAAAAATAATAATGTGGGGTAATTTCGTGCGAGTGCTTTATTTCGAGGGGAATTTCAGTTGTGGGGCTGTGTCCTGCCACCTCCCCAGCTTGGTTTGCTCTGGCTGCTGCCCTTCCTTGGTGGATACTGGCTTTGGGGATGGGACACTGTGGGTTCCTGTGTCCCCTGCACCCCAAAATCCTCCCCCTGGGGTACCTCAGCCCCCCCAGGGATTGCATTACAGCGTTGCCGCCCCCCATGAATGTTTGATGGGCCGGGGCGCGGTGGAGAGCCAGGAGATGAAATATCAAACCCCGCTCGCCGCCGAGCGCCCGGCTTCCCCCGGCTCCAAACCCCTGTGTTTTCGATCAGCGGGGGGTGGGGGGGAGCAGCATATTTCCCCTTCTTTTCACAAAAAAAAAAAAAATTGCTGGGAGCAGGGGGGAACACTCGGGAATAAATTGCCCCCGTGGAGGGAAGGAGGTGACGCTGCTCTTCCTGTGATGAGCGGGCCTGTCCTCAGCCCTGAGATTGCAGGGGCCGTGGCGAGCAGCAGGGTTGGGTTCACCCCAACGCAAAGGCAGGTTTATAAATAATTAATGGTTAATCAGGGCCGGGCCTAATTACCCAGCGGTAACCGGAGAGGAGGGCTGGAGGGAGAGCGCAGCCCTGCTTCGGCACTCTGCCGCGGGGCTGCGTGCCGGACATGGCGCCATGGAGCGGGGCTGGGCGCCGCCGCGTTGGAGGGGGCCCTGGATCCTCTGCCTGCTGCCGGCGCTGGCGGGGGGTGAGCACAGACCTGTCCCCCCAAAAACACCCCTCAGCGTGGAGCCAGCAGAGACCCGACCAACTCGCGGCACCTCTCGGCCAGGTCAGCTGCTGGCGGCCAGCGAGGCGGCTTACGAGGAGCGGACGGTGACGGGGGTGCGGGGCCGGGTGGTGGAGCTGAGCTGCGGGCCGGCGGCATCGGCACCGCCAGCCGTGGTCTTCTGGAGCTTCACGGGGGCCTCGGGGCCACCGCGGGCCGTGGCGGTGGGCTCGGGCCAGGAGGTGGTGGTGGCCCCCGGCACGGGGACGCTGGGCCGGGTGACCCTGCGCAACGGGACGCTGGAGCTGCGGGAGCTGCGGGCGGCCGCCCAGGGCCGGTTCCTCTGCCAGGGGCTCTTCCCGGAGTGGGGGCAGCTCCGCGTGGGCTACGCCGCCGTCCTGCTGCGCGTCCTGGGTAAGCACCCGGCCACCGCGGTCCCCTGCCTTGCAGCGAAGCATCCCCTCGCCCACTAGCCACTGGAGTCTGCCACTGGCCAATCGAGGGCCCCACTAGTCAACAAAGCACACCAGGAGCCAGGGCAGAGCCCCACTAGCCAACATTGTTGGCTAGTGGGGCACTAAGGGCTCTATCAGTCAATGGAGCATGCCACTAGCCAATGCAGAGCCCTACTAGCCAACAAAGGGCTCTATCAGTCAATGGAGCATGCCACTAGCCAATGCAGAGCCCTACTAGCCAACAAAGGGCTCTATCAGTCAATGGAGCATGCCACTAGCCAATGTAGAGCCCCACTAGCCAACAAAGGGCTCTACAAATCAATGGAGCATGCCACTAGCCAATGTAGAGCCCCACTAGCCAACAAAGGGCTCTACAAATCAATGGAGCATGCCACTAGCCAATGTAGAGCCCCACTAGCCAACAAAGGGCTCTACAAATCAATGGAGCATGCCACTAGCCAACGCAGAGCCCCACTAGCCAACAAAGGGCTCTACAAATCAATGGAGCATGCCACTAGCCAATGTAGAGCCCCACTAGCCAACAAAGGGCTCTACAAATCAATGGAGCATGCCACTAGCCAACGCAGAGCCCCACTAGCCAACAAAGGGCTCTACAAATCAATGGAGCATGCCACTAGCCAATGTAGAGCCCCACTAGCCAACAAAGGGCTCTACAAATCAATGGAGCATGCCACTAGCCAACGCAGAGCCCCACTAGCCAACAAAGGGCTCTGTCAGTCAATGGAGCATGCCACTAGCCAACACAGAGCCCCACTAGCCAACATAGTGCTCCACTAGCCAGTAAAGGGCTCTACAAATCAATGGAGCATGCCACTAGCCAATGTAGAGCCCCACTAGCCCACATGGTGCCTACTAGCCAACAAAGCACCCTGCTTGCCAGTGTAGCACACCCCCGCTAGGCCACATAGTGCCCCATGAGCCGAAGTAGCTCATCACTAGCCAACCGAGCGCGCAGCAGGCCATGAGGTGCCCCACCAGCCAGCAAAGCAGCCCGCTAGCCAACACAGCACACCGCTAGCCAACACAGCACCCCCGTAGTCATCCCCATCTCCTTGTCCTGGCTAATCTAGCATCCCACCAACCCCTAACTGGTCCCACTAGCCCATGCCTGGCTGCCCCAGCTAGCCCCCATGCCCACAGCCAGGATACCCCACCACTAGTCCGCACACATTTCCATTAGCCACCCCACTAGCCACTACAGCACCTCACTAGCCACTAAATCTTCTGGGCTGGAAAGACCCCCCCTGGGTGGGGTGGGAGGGATCTGGGGCTCCCAGCAGGAGCGGCGCAAGGGGCTGGTGTCGTTGGGGGCCGCTCACAGCTCGGTGCCCCCAGTGCCCGTCTCCAAGCCCTTCGTGCGGCCGACGGCAGCGGCGGCGGCAGAGGGGACAGCGGTGGCCCTGACGTGCGCCGTGCGGGAGGGGACGGAGCCGCTGAGCTTCTCCTGGCAGCACCGCGAGCCCCGGGGGGGTCCCTCAGCATCCCCCGCGGGGCTGGGGGGCTCCGGGGCAGAGCTGCACCTGACGCCCGCCAACCGCAGCCACGCTGGCTGGTACGCCTGCACCGTACGCAACGCGGTCAACAACCACACCAGCGAGCCCGTCTACCTGGACATCGTCTGTGAGTGCCCTGGGGCTCGGCCCTGCCTTCCCGGGGGGCGGCCCCACACTGGGGGCCTCAGGTACCATCTGTGGAGACATCCTCAGGGCTGCAGATGCCACCGTGGCCAGTCCGGGGCCACCAAGCGCCTTGCAACCATGGCACGTTCATAACTACCATGGTGCATCCACCCTGGCACCGCGATGCCTACCATGACACGTCCACAGCCACCACGTGCCGTGCCACCAAGGTGTGTCTGTGGCCACCGTGCACTGTGGCCCACCCGTAGCCACCAAGCACTATGCCACTAGGATGCGTCCATGGCCACCATGCCACCAAAGCATGGCCACAGCCACCACGCACCTTGCTACCAATGGTGCCGCCGTGGCCACTGTGCCGCTATGGCGTGTCCGTGGCCACCACGCACCACGGCACATCCATGGCCACCATCCATCGTGGCGTGTTCGCGCCTGCCATGGTGCGCCCTTTCTAAGGAGGCTTCACAGCCTGGTTTCCCACCAGCAAGCAGATGCCCCGGGCAGGGCTGTGTCCCCTCGGTGGGGATGTCCCTGTGGCTAAAGGACCCCATGTCACCGCAGACGGCCCCGACGAGCCGGCCATCAGCGTGGAGCCCTTCTCCCCTGAACAGGGGGGCTTCTCAGCAGGAGAGCGGGAGGACGTGGTGCTGAGCTGCCTGGCTCCCTCCAACCCCCCCAGCCGCTACATCTGGCTCCACAACGGTTCCCAGGTCCACACCGGCCAGACCTACGTCATCGCCGCCATCGCCCGCGCCCAGGCGGGCACCTACACCTGCCTGGCCGAGAACACCCATCTCCAAACCCGCACCCAGGCCACCATCGTCCTCACCGTCTACTGTAAGTAACCCCAGGGGGAGGGTGGCCCGGCAGGTCCCCCCGGCGCGAGATGGACCAACGTGGCTCCTTGGTGAGGATGTGGGTGTGAGGGGCGACTTGGGGTGGGACATGGGTCCAGATGGGGGACGCCCATCCTACCCCAGTGCTGACGGTCCCCTGCAGATCCGCCAGCCGGGACCCCCAGCTGCTCTGCCCTGGCCACCAGTGACCAGCGGGACGTGGCCCTGCGGTGCCGCTGGCTGGGGGGCTTCCCCCCGGCACGGCTGCGCTGGGTGGGCCCCCAGGAGGAGGACGAGGGGGTGATGGGGATGAGTTTCTCCATGGCCACCAGCATCCAGTCAGGGGCAGCCACCAGGAACAGCAGCTCCTTCTCCTGCCTGGCCTCCCACCCGGCACTGCCACAGGGGGCTGCCTGCGGGACCACCCTGTGTGAGTGACGACGGGTCCCTGCGTGTGTCCCCCACCAAAAACCCCCTTCCCACCCCCCACCCCCCGAGCACAGCCGAGCCGCGGTGACCCCCGTGCCACGGCCACTCCAAGGTGACGCTGCCTTTGCTCCAAAACGGGCAGCCCCATAGCCCAGCTGGGGCGCAAAGCCCCCCCATGCCCTCGGGTCTCCTGTTTGGGGGGGGCTGTTCAGTACAGCACCCCAGCACCCCACCCCGACGCCGCTCCATCCCGCAGGGGTCCCGGCCGGCGGCCCTTCCTGTGCAGCGGCGGCCACCAAGGGTGACGAGTTCGTGATGCTGCGGTGCCAGTGGGAGGGGGGGACGCCACCCGTCACCCTGCACTGGCGGGACCCTGGGGGCCGAGCCCTGGGTGACCCCGCGCCCTCCACCACCGTCCTGGTGCTGAGCGCTGACGGCAGCCTGGGGGGCCGGGATTTCATCTGCGCTGCCGCCCACCCGCTGCGGGCCACTGGCACCGAGTGCCGCCTGCGGCTGGGTAAGCCGCGTCCGTGCCCCGGTGCCCTCACGGGGAGGTTGCGCATCCCCGTCACCCCCGTCCCCCCCATTCTCACCGAGCAGAAGCCCCCCGGCTGGAGGCGGAGAGGCGCGAGGTGGCGGTGCTGGAGGGCGGCGAGGCGCGGTTGGCGTGCCGGCGGCGCGGCGGTGGTCTCGGTGCCACCATGGCTTGGTACGACCCTGAGGAGCGGGAGGTGACGCCGGGGCTGGCCAAGTACCACCTGGAGCGGGGAGAAGAGTGGGTCAACCTCACTGTCCAGGACGTCGAGTGGCCAGCAGACGGTGGGATCTACCGCTGCGCCGCAGCCAACGCCGTGGGCACCGCCAGCCTCCCCGTCCGCCTCCGTGTGGACCGTGAGTCCCGGGAGGGGTGGGGGGGTGCCGGGGCGGGGGTTACCCCCCTCCTGCTGGGCACCGTCTCGCCACAGGGTACCCGGCCCCCCCCAACGTCACCATCAGCAAGCTGCGGTACCTGCGGGCTCGCACCGAGGTGCGGCTGGAGTGGCGGACGCAGGGCACCGGCAACCTCACCGGCTTCGTGGTGCAGCGGCGCCAGGCCAGGAGACCCCGCCGGCGGGTGCCCGGCCCCTGGGAAACGGCCGCCGGTGACATCGAGCCCCACTCCCGCAACCGGCGCCTGGGGGGGCTGGACCCGGCGGTGGTTTACGCTTTCCGCATCCTGGCCGTCAACCACCGGACAGCCGGGCACCCCTCGGAGGTGCAGACGCCAGGTGAAGTGGGCAGGGGACGCTGCTCCGTGTGGGCAGAGCAGGGTTTGAGTGGAGAAGGGCGACGTTTGCACCCCGGTGGAGCCGAGGAGCCAGGTGCGAGCAGCCATCAGTAGGTTTCAGAGTGAACAGGCACAGGCTCCCACCTTCCTCTACCTTTCTGGGCTCTGCCAGGCCTTGCGCCGGGGAGCCTGCGGCCTGCCGTGCTCTCTCCTCTCCCTCGGCACAGCTCGCACACGGGCGCCTCGTTACCCTAATTACCCCCAGGGAGGGCCGGGCTGACCAGCAGTCACTCCCTTCCAGCCGAGCCCCCCTTCGAGGCCTACCCAGCAGTGACAGGGGCAGCAGTGGCAGGGATGCTGGTGGCCACCGCCACATCGTTCCTGGCCGTGCGCTGCATCGCCCGCCACCGGGACACCCTCCCACGTGAGTGCCAGGGGCAGGGGGGTCCCGTGGGACTCCAGACACCCACATCTCACACCCCTCTGTCCGTCCCCAGGGCTGCACGACCTGCTCTTCCACACGTGAGTACCAAAGCCCCTTGCCCCATTGCTCTGGCACCCCCAGGTGCTGGAGGGGGTTAGACCCCCCGTGTCCGTCCCCCACCCACCCAGGGCCAGTCCCGGGGCCCAGGAGCCGGTGGGCGCGCCGGAGGACGCCGAAACAGCCGCAAGCAGAGAGGATGGAGCAGCACCAGCACCAGGAGACCTGTCAGCCCCTGGCACAGCAGCAGGTAACGGCACCTACGGGGCAAGCCAAGGGCTGAGCCACCTGCCCCGATGACCCAGCACCCACCTGGTGTCACTGGGGGCTCTCCCAGACCTTGCAGAGCCACTGTCAGCACCGCCGGACCCCACTGATGACCCACCGGTTAATGTCACCATCACCGAGACCGCGACACCATGACCGCTCCCCCACTGGTCCCCTTTATATCCCTTTCCTCCGCTTGTTCCGCGCCACGGGACAGCAGCGCCTGCCTGTGCCGCATCCCTTCGCGTTAATAAAGCCGGGAATGGCCGGATGCGTCTTGGCTCCTGCGACACTGCTGGAGTCATAACTCAGCAGCTGGAAAAATATCCATGATCCAGACCCAGCCCAAAATTTCAGGGCTGCCGGCAAAGGGGTTTTACTTCTTTATAATATTTTAGAAGATGTATGATTTTCCCCAGGGTGTAGCTGGCTTGGGGAAGGGGAAGGGAAAGCTTTCCTAATCTTGAGAAGTAGGGAGCGCTGGTGAAATTGTGCTACAGGCCAGGTGGTAAAAAAGACGGGAGGCTCTGCCAGAAACCTCGCCCCAGGTTTTTCCCATTTTTGGGTCAGCTGGCTATAAAAAGCAGCGCAGCCCAAGCACAGGGATGGGCCTGCCAGCACCCAGTGAAAGTCCCTCCAGCTC
This sequence comes from Falco rusticolus, assembly GCF_015220075.1. Classification (NCBI taxonomy): domain Eukaryota; kingdom Metazoa; phylum Chordata; class Aves; order Falconiformes; family Falconidae; genus Falco; species Falco rusticolus. The sequence goes on along the minus strand of NC_051202.1, from coordinate 5,740,665 downwards.
AGCCTTGAGACTTCAGTTACTTCTGGAGGGAAAAGAAATATTTAGGCTTAAAAAAACCGTATTTTCTAACCAATGGGAGAAAAAAAAAAAAAAAAAAGCCTCAAGGGCCAAAGCTCCGCTCTCAGCCTAAGGGTTGCGTCGGCTGCAGTCACGGATGCCCATTTGGGACCTTGGCAAATTCCATGTGGTACAAAGACAGGCAGAAAGCTTGGGTGGTGTGGGGGAGGGGTCCTCATCTTCACCCCAAACTCCCCATTTTCAGGCCAAAGCGCAGGATGTTAAAAACAGTGATTAGTGAGGGGTTTTCCTCATGTCCGTGCAAGCACGGAGGTAGGCAGGGTCCAAGGAAAGGCTCAAGCTGTCCCTGGCTTTCCCTGCCCCTCATCTGGTGTGTGAGATACATGAGAGCGTCTCTGACCATTTTCTCCTGGATTTGGTTAATAAATATCAACTGGTAAGAGCCAACCTCACTTCAGGGAGTATCAATCCCCACTCCTTCCACAAAGCAGCAGCACCTTCTTTATCAAACCACCCCAAAAAATAAAACACCCTACCCCAAACCCTGCAAAACCGACATCGCTTCCAAATACCCAACATTTTCAAAGGAATATTACAGCGTCTCAGGAAAATATAGTGTCTTTATACGACGCAACTATGATAAAGGGGAGCACATGCAGGGTCTGATTGAAACGAGGTTGTTTAAAAATGTGGTTAAATCTCGAGTGTTTGGGGAAAACAGAGCAGCCAGAGGCAAACCCAACCACTCGCCTGCCAATCTCCGTGGGAAAGCGGGGAAAAGTCTCGCAGCCGGTCTTGGCAAAGGAAAAATCCAGCGAGGAGAAAGCCACTCTGTGAGGCACGGACAGAGAAGGTCGGGTTTAGGCGAGGAGGAGAGAAATGAAGAGGGAGGAGCAGGGTTTTGCAGCGGCTTCAGGGTAGGTGGCAGTCGAAGCCCGTGGGTTTCACGGCATGAGGTCCAGCGTGCCAGCACAGGCTTTGCAGCGAGCTTCAGAATTAGGCAGCTCTGGCCGGGAGGATGCACAACCCTAAAAAAAGAAAGGCGAAAAAATTAATGTATTTATAAATAAGCCAATCAAAGGGGGGGGAAAAAAAAAAAGCCCACCACCCCAACACTTAGAACAGCCCACAAAGAGATGCTGTGCCCAAAGCAGATTGCCGGTTCCCCCCTCGAGCAGAAATCGCCCCCCAAACCCCCGCTGCTCGCGAAGCGGCTCGCTGCACCTGTAGCGCCTTTGCTCCCCGAGGGGTTTGCAGCAGTTCCAGCCAGGCCCGCATCGCTTCCTCCCTTCCCAGCCCCGCGGCCGGCGCCGGCTAGAAAAATACTCGCTCCATGAAAAGGTGGCTGCACATGTGTCGCCTCGGGGCAGCCGTAATTGTAGTTTATGCGTCTCATTTCTGGGGTTATGCGCTCTTGATTTTTTTTGGGGGGGGGGGATGGAGTGCTTTACAAGCACCGGTTTGTTTTATTTACTCCGATTAAATTTGGAAAGGAAAAAAAAAAAAACCCACCAAACCCAAACCCACCCAAACCCTGCAGTTAACGTGGCAACACCTACATCATGCTGTTTCCGAGGGGCAAGCAGGTTTCTCACAGCCGCGCAGAGGGCCAGCGGGAGCCGCTTCAACGCGCCTTGTTTCATTTCAGGGGCTGTGCAAGCCATCAGCATTCCCTCGAACCACGGAGTCAGGAGCGCAGCCGAACCGCATTTTGTCTTCTGCAAGCGGGAAGGTGAGCCTGGCTGGCTTTGCATCCCCGTTTCTGCAAACATCGGAGTTATCCAGCACCTACAGACACAAAGTCACCAAACAGAGCTCTGCTTCTCCAGCCACACCGTCCCGACTCAGCCGAGGTTCCTTTTCCTTATTTATTTTCTTATTTACCCAGCGGGTTCTTCCCAGAGGAACGAAAAGAGGACTGGAGGCATTCATGAAAAGGAAGGTTTGAGAAAACCACAATGCCAGGCTGCCAGGGAGGCGGCAGCAATCGGTCATAAGCATCAAACCCGCTTTGCTAAATCCCTGTATCAGACTCTTCTCATGCTGGTAATACGCCACAGAAAACACACTCCGTATTTCCCATTGTTGTTCTTTATATTATTACAATTCTTTTTTTTTTTCTTTTTTTCTTTTACACATAACAGGCTAGTTTCGCGGTGCATGGGGGGGAAAAAAAAGGAATTTCAAGGCATAAATAATATAAAAAGGCAACCATTTTTAAAAACAAGATACATTCATATGACACTACTACAAAAAAATAAATAGTGACTCTCTCTGTTATAATTAACATCCCTCCATCACTCCCTTTCAGCGACTGTGCTGTGCAGTTACTGGCGTTAAGTGGGGACAACGGTCACTTCCTCAGGTTTCCTGCAGCTGGAGCTGCGGAAGGTCCCCAGAACCGTTTAAGGTGACTCTGGATGAACTCCATCCTGGTTTTTCCTTACAGTCCTTCGAAACAGGTTGCAGAAAAAGGGGACTCCAGCTCAAAATGTGGTTCGATGTTTCCGAGAGCACGCAGTTGTCACCTGCAAAGCAAAAGCAGGGTTGGTTGGGGGGTGGTTGTTCATTTTGTTTGGGTGGTTTTTTGTTGTTTTGTGGTGGGTTTTTTTAAGATGATCTCCTCTTTAAGCTCAAGGGACTCAGAAGCTCCGAAAAACCAGATTAATAAAGGCAGGTGCTGCTCTTTGAGCTCAGGCTCATCCTCGCTGTACCAGGCACGAAACATCAGGCAGCACTCAGAGCGCCGGCTCCACCTGAGCACCCGGCAGCGCTGATATCGAACAGGTCACACCGATTTGGTCAGCCCAACTCGCACCTACGTCTCTGTGCCTGTGCACGCCGCTGGGGTGGCTCTACGCCGTCACGGATGCCTGCTCATTAGGGTAAAACTCCATCAGGTAGCATTTCAGCAGTTTCGGGTGCGCGGTAGGTACAGGCAACTGCGAGCCAGCATAAATCAGTCACAGCCTCGTTATCTGGAGCGCGCTTGCTCCATGAGCTCCATTTAGAGGCATCAATCTCGAAGGGCATGACAGCCGCAGGCACCTGAGCACCGCTGCTCCTATCTTCCACAATAGGAAAGGCGGAACGCTTAATCTCTCTCAAAAAGCCAGGTCTTTTGTGGCCTTAATTACTAGCTTCTCTGCAATAAATTAAGCGCCCTACAGCTGTCCTATGGAATATTCCTGGCTTCAAAGCCAGGCGCTGCCCTCTCCAGAATGCCTTACCATCCGCGTAATCCACAGAGAGCCGGTTCATGCCTTCTCGACAGCAGGGATGCTGGGCCGAGGGCTGCTCCGCTTTCTCCTTGCTGTCCTCCTCCAGCCGGGTGCTGCACTCTGGGACGGTGGAGGCCAAGCACATGGCCACCATGACGTGGTGATTCAGAGGTTTCATCTCCAAACTGTCCTGCTGATAAGGTGCTACGAGGGGCACGATGGGTAGCGCGCTGCTGCTGAAAGTGCCGTTGGTTTTGGTGAAACACCTGCAGACGGGACATAAGCCGAGGTGAGGTTACACAGAGCTGCTTCTTTCCACCACTTAATCTTGAGAAACTGCGATTTTTAACTACTTTACCACATGTCACTCACTGTATCAACAGTCAAAGCACTTGCCAAATCACTTGTAAATACGTATTTTTGGATCAATCCTGACATTAAGAAAAGGATCGAGCAGGGTTGTTTTTTTTTTCTCCCAACAGACAGCTGAAAACATTCAAAACATGCTCTGGGTTGCTTCCCCCATTGATTGTGACCCGATGACCCGACTTGCGAGTCCATTTCTCCATCAAGGCAGCCCCATAAAACAAGATTTTCACTGCCAAGAAAAAGAGCTCAAGTTTGAAACCCAAACAGCAAACTTAAGTACCTTGGAAAATAAATACTGAGCGTTATCAGGGCGAGTGCAAGTAGAAAAAATGTATGCAATATTATAAACTCCCCCTCTGCTGTGTAACTCAGATTGTGGCCCTATAATATGTGCGTAAAGCTGTGGAATTGAGGTTAAACTGCTAAATCAATTGTTACAGCCAAGCTATTTAACCTTTAAACAAAAAGGAGCTGGACCTTAAGAGACATGCATACCATTGCAGCACGCAGGGAAAATGCCGACAGTGTTTGGAGGCCCGTGAACAACGTGGCCTCCGTGCACATTTATATAAGCAATTCCTACGTAAGAAAGCCCAAAAATCACACTTCAGTGTGGTTTTATACAAAACCATAACTCCCGCAAAAGGTTCACTTGTAAAGCTGCCATAAACTTCGGGAAACCACCCCCCCAAAACGCTCCTTGGTTTGTGGCGCAGAACAGAGATGGATCCGCAGATAAAAGCAAGGCACTGAAATAAGGACGGGGAGCGCTCAAACCCACCGCCAGCTAGTGACACTCCGAAACGCTCCCACGAATGTTTGACAGGCTTCAAGGATTTTATATGCTGATAAAAAATGCTCTGCGTTGTATCGGTCATTTGTTTTCCCCCTGTTGAATTTGTATCTATGCGTCACCTGTTGTGCTCATGGTAACAAGCCTAATGGATCTTGCTACAGGTTCCTGGTTATTACTGGGACACTACCCAAGGGCTGGCACTTTGAAATATAAAACCAGATCCCTGGGATCTGGCTGTTGAGGTGCTAGCTTATCTAGTACCACAGCAGGTTTTAGAGTGATTCTGGCCCAAAATTGAACAGAGCTGACCGCTATATTGCTGAAAGAGGGAGGAAGACAGACTTGGACATCGTCAGTGCCAGGGTATCAGCCATCAGAGCCTACTCTGATAGCAGCTGAGCCCTCAGCACCACAGTACTGAACTCCGATGGATTTAAAACCGGGAGACACTAAGCCTGACAATCACAGCGAGGTCCTGCCCAAGCCCCAGAAACTACTTTTATCCCATTAGAAAGGTCAGGGTGATGCATGAAAACATCACGCTCAAGGGAGTCATCCTACAAACTCACTTGGAGCCTCCGTTTAGACTCTCACTTGAAAACCATGATCAGTATTGCCAGAACCGAGAGAGCAACAAAACATCCACAAACAAGGCAAATAAACTTTCTAGAGGAAGAACTGGAGCAAGTTTCCCCTGCGGCAGATGTTTCACTTGCAAAGCCAAAACACGGGAGAAGGGGGATCCCTCCAGCAGCTGTGGTATCGCCCTGGGGAGCTCGCTCCCCTCCCAAACACTGCGAGGAGCAGCCCCGAGCTTCACGTTCAACCTTCGCTCCCCTATTTTGTCCTTCCACTCCCATAACTGCCTCCAAAATCATTATTCCAAGTACCAAAATACCACAGAAGCCACTGAAGAATCCACATGAAACATTTGTTTGGTCTTCAAACAAATCCATTTATTAGTTTGCATTTCTTTCCGCAGAGGTTTTGACTGCACTCACTTATTATTTAAAAAAAAATATCTTAGAGGAACCCATTTAAAATGTTTGGTTTTACATGTTTATGGGGGTTTCTTTTTAAAGATACAGAGGTTGGTGTAGTTCTTTGTATTACCGTATGGGCTTGAATGATGTTTCGAGACAGCAGTTCAGCTTTTTAAGCTTAAATAACCACATTTTGATGGAAGCTAGCCATTGGTATACCCAGAGCAGAGTGCGCACGAAAAGCGCTGTAAAATCCCTGCTGCAGAAAACACATTTTCTACCAATTTGCAGTGCTAAAATCCTACCAAACTGTAAACCAACTTAGAAGCCCCCACCTGCATGATTTAGATTTAAAAAGCTGGAAAACCAGACCGATACTGCTTTATTCAAAATGTGTAGTTTAGATTTCTGTCCAGAATACAGCAAATCTGCAAAAGAGAGATCTGCAACAAAACAGATTTCTAGATACCTGATGGTTGCAGAGGAAGTTTTAGTGGAAAAAGAAGAAGTAAAAACCAAATATTGGTTCTCAATCCTAAGGTAACAAGCGTAAACCACACTCATCTCACTGGCTTTGTCCACAATAGCAGAGCGGGTATCCGTGTTTCAGCAACTTCTACCTCTGGCAAGCCTCCACAAGCAGTTACGAGAGCATGAAGTGCTAATTTAAACAGAAGACCGAGGGATTTCACCGCTGTAATAATAAAACCTGCTCCGAGATGGCTATTGCTGAAAACAGCCACGGTAGCCAGCTATTAAATACGCTAAACCTTTAGGATTCATTTGCACGTGGTCACAATTCAAACGACTGCTAAATTCAGCCCTAATCAGCACCAACTCCAGGCATCCCGCGGAAATCGGCTCATTTAGGAATTAGCGGTGCCAAGGTGGAACGTAAAGAGCAAGGCCACGCGCACCTGAAACGCTCACGAGCTAGAGACCGTCGCCCTGCTAGAGGGATTTCCACTCGAACCTCCCCCCCCCTGTCACGACGGGGGTGTTTTGCAGGGGGAACTGCCTGGCTTCAGTACCCAAGGGGATATAACCGGAGGGTGGGACAAAGCACGGGTCCTCTTGGCACCAGCAGGAGACCTGCGCAAGGTACCTGCAAGGTTAACAAAGGTGGGGAGAAGACTCCAGCCCCAAATTCCCACTTGCCAAAAACCTACCGACTTGACTGCCCTAACCCACCGTGCCTTCCTCTTCCTCCTCCTCCTCACCCTGGCTGTCCATCCAGCTCCCCAGCCCCTAGTGTAATACTCAGGCACGTTTCTGGTCGCCCCCATTCCCCTCTCCCATGTCCTCCTCCCATTCCCCCAGCACCAGGAAGGGAACAGAGCGGTCCCGGCTGTGCAGCTCTCCTGCCAAACAGAGGTTAATGGTCCCCTCTGGGGTAAGGCAGCTGTAAAGGACAACTTGTTTCTCTATCAAGCAGTCAAATATAGAACAGGGATGTGAAAATTCAAAGTTCAGAGCCTGCTGATGACCCGTCTGGGAGGAACAGTACAGTTGTGGAGGATGGAACCCATTCCCCCTGCTTTCTCAAGAAAAAAAAAAAAAAAAGAGCAATTAAAAATATAAATATGCTTAAAATGGAAAAGCAAGCTCTTAATTATGGCATAACACATACAGCATGTTCCAAATTACGGCCAGTCGTACACATCTTGATGACTGCTGTTACACAGCCTGCCTTGAAAACAGACAACTGGCTTGTAAGGGAACGGTAGCTCACTCTTCCCCGGAGACCAGTCACGACACCGGTCCAAAGCGTGCCCAGCTCTACCTGTGAGCAGCAGCTCATCTCTGTCACGCTACCACACGTATATTTATGGAAGGAGGAAGAATCTGAAGCCTGTTATATTTTAAATAGTAAAAGCATGAAAATAAAGCGACCATGTTTTCTGCCTTCAACAACAGCTTAATTTCAACTCAGCTTCTCCAGATGTACACCTAAAGGCAGCTGACAATTTCAGTAAGACAGAAAATTCAGAGTATGATTGAAAAAATCCAGAATTTACCACTCACAGCAGTCCAGCACGTCTGACTTTCAGTCCTATTTTTAGTCACTAAAATAACCAGAGGTTTAGTCAGAAGCCTGGAAGAATATTCTTTAAAACTTTCAGAAGTGAAAAACCTAATAAAAATCCAGATTCACATCTACAACGCAGAAGACAGATTTTCCCTTATTCTATGCAAGAATCCCTTTTCTCACGCAAAAAACTCATCCCACACCGACAATGGCTGACCAAACTGCTCCCGAAGAACCTCAAACCCCACGTTTTACAAAGAAAGCAAAGCTGTGACCGTAGTTCATTCGTGTTCTTAAGAGAATGGCAGGAAACGTAAAATACAGAAGACCAATTAAATCCTATTTGACAAACTCCATATGGAATGATTTTGTTATCTCAAACCTGAAGAAAACACAGGAAATAAGGTTAAAAAAAAACCCCACACACCCCAGCGCCCAACCTGCCTCGTTTCCTAGAGGGCAGAGGAATATGTTGAGCAAAACACGCTCTGGGGGTTGAATAATTCGTTTTATTCCACCCTGCAGACAATCACCAACTGCTCTCCAAGTCATATGCTGCCATCGGGCTCCTCCGTCCCCTCCGCCAGCGCTCAAGCTCTCTGGCTTTTGTTTGCCCCAGCTTTAACACAGCACCCGGAGCGAGGGCTGCTGTTCGCGAAGGTCCTGCCTCTGTGCCAGTTTTACATCACCTGTTATTGTTCCGACAATTTCGGCAATTGATGCACTCCGAGGGATCAGCCTGCGGCACTGCTGTGTACATCCCACCGCCCTGCAGCAAGGAAGGATTAATAAAAAAAAAAAAAAGCCAAAAAAAGAAATCAATCACTATTCAAACATACACGAGAGTCACTGAGGAGGCAGTTCAGCTCAAGCTAGCACCCCAAGCCCCTCGCTTCGTTTTCAAACTCTGATCACCTTATCAATCTTCAGATCCGTGCCCTGTAATGTGGCATGGCAACACTGAGCTATTATACAAAGTCAAGTGGAGGGGTTTTGCCAGCATGTGTGTCAGAGAAAAGTAAATAACTGCAGCTTAGACAAGTATGCGGTAATTTCCCTGGTCTGTTTTCAGCTTAATATGCTCAGGTTTAATTTAATAAACACACTGTAAATATGTTTATTTTTAACACTGATGACAGACATGGAAGCAAATTGCTGTTCATTAGCAAACTGTGCCCGTTTGGGGAGACAGAGTATTAAATTTGCAGGGCTGATGTCACAAACATAAACCCATCCCACTTTCCTGTAATTACGCCGATTAGATCAGTTTACCTCGCTACACTGATTTTTGAAACATTTAATATTTTTACAGATGGGGTAATTCCTTAGCCAGCAATGACTCTGGGTGAGAGGGATTTTGTGTTGTTAGTTTTGGCTGAAGGGGCCATTACAAGCAAGTAAAAATGCCCAGATTAACACATACCTCATTGTTAAAGACTAGGCGGACACTGATGCGGGAGCCGCTAGAAAACGGCGCTGCGGAGCTGGGCTACTGCGCCGTGTTTCGGGAGGGGAGCCCGTTTGGGAAAGCTCACCTGGCTTTTGAGATTCCAAGCGGTAGGTAACTTCTAACAATCCCTATTTTTCTGCAGACACAGGGCTTACCCTTCAGTTTTGGAGGCCTCTCAGTGCAATAGGGAGCGCTGAGGAAATGCCTGATTAGTCTTGATTGCCATCCTGGCCAGTTTCTCTCTTCCTCATTTAGCCCAATCAATGAAACAATAAAGAGAGTCCCTAACAAAGATGAGAACATCCTGTTCCTCCGCACTGTCTCACCCGTGTGCCAGTCCTGGTCCTTCTACGTGGAAAGAGATTGTGTGACTCAAACTTTCTACAACATGGAGGGGGGAGAAGAAAAACTCAACCCAGTCAACCGTTCGCAACGAGGCAGCAGCACTGCAGGTCCCATCCTGCAGCACAGAGGAGCTCCGAGCACCGAGACTTGTGTCCCCACATGCCTTATTTCCTTCCTTCCCCCACAAAAAATAAAAATAGGAGGGACAAAACATCAGTGCAAGCCCCCAGGCTTTCTCACAGACCAGCCTTCAAGCACTGCAAAACCTTCCCTTCCTGAGGGCTTGTATGGCCGGAGACTTTGGGAGAGTTTCACCCACTGGGAGGTTGGACTGGTCCAAAAAAACACGGTTTGCTCCTAGGTTGCTCTTGAAAGCAACAAAAAAGTGGCACTTGCTAGACAAGCAGACCAAAGAGAGCATCAGGTGAAAAACCAACTGGTCTGGACTTAAAAGCTGGAGTTAACTGAAGTGGCAACTACCGTGCAAGTGCTAATTTGTTGTTCAATAAAATGAAGTGCTTGTGTTCAATTACTAACACAAACAATAGCCCCCTTTTTTTTTTTTTTTTTTTTTCCTCCAGAAACAGCATGGGTTATTCAGACTTTTGAACTTTTTCTTTCAGTTTTCCCGGGCAATGTTCACAGTTTTGAGTAAGTTTAGTAAGTTTGAATGCAAGCCATCTGTTTCCATAGACAATAATGAAATCATTATTCTCTCTTGGAAACGGGACACATTTCAGCAAATGAAGTATTTTTCCACAGCATACAAAGGCTGGATCATAGACTTAAATTAGTTTTTAATTTTATTTTAAATTTCAAAACAAAAAATGAGCCTTTCTCAACAGTCACAAACAAGGGACTGAAAAAAAAAAAAAAGACAGCGTTATTACGTTGCTGCACTTCAAGATGTATGGGGCATTTTATTTTATGGAACCTCCTGCTACATTCGTGCTTTGCCATAATTAATAGCATTGCTTAGAGTTACAGATCTGAAACAGGTGGGGGAAAAAACGGGTGATCCATAAAGCTGCAGAATAAGCAGCTATAATTAAATCTATTTAACTTGAAGATTGAGAAATACCATATGTACAAGTAAAGTATCTCAGCCTAGTACTGAAGCATTCTCAGAGCTTACATGCTGTTAGGAGGAGGGTAGAGGCAGATTTCCCAGAGTAAGTGGAATTCTTGCTGTCATCTGATACTCTCAAATGAAAACCATGATGTTTGTATCAGAAATATCAGCCCAGTTGCTTCCTCTGGGATAAGTAATTTAGTGGAACTGGCTGTTATCAATGGATGAGTATTTCCCCCACCCAAATTAAGTGTGCTTCTACAGTCTCTGAATAAATCCCAAGGTCTGGGCTGAGCCCTCCACCCGGTGTAAGAGCTTACGTTCACAAGACGGTGGGGATGTTCATAGTCCACGTGTGTCCTGGACAGGGAGCTGGTGTGCCCTGGGTACAGTCCAGCTCCTCCATTCATGATCCCGTTAACTCCATTAGCAACTTTATGATGGACATGCGGACAGCCGTTGCTGAGGCCGCCGTTGCTTATGAAGTTTCCGTGGATGCTGCCGTTGACTCTGCTTGTGCCGGGTAAGGTCGTGTACTCGATCATTTGCCCGTTGATATCTGCCCCTTGATACAGATAGCCAGGAGGGTCATATTCTGCAAAAACATTGTTACCAAAATTATTGCCAAAGGAGAAGTTAAACGAGCATCTCTAAGATACTAAAGAAACTTAATTTTCTCTTTCTACAGGCCTTTGTAAAGTAACTGTAATATGTACATTAACTGTAATGTCTAAGTGCTTAGCATACAAACACAGAAACGTAAAACAGCAACATCCAGGAGAACAGACCAGGAATGCTGGTCTGAAAGGACTCGGCTGACATCAGCCCCTATGAAGAGCGTCCCAAGAATGGGCCATTTGTATAACCAATAGACCCTCTGCCATCTGCTACGAAGTAATGCCAGAAAATATCTCTGGGCTGCAGTTGAAGACACTATCTTATTTTGCAAGAATTCTTGTCTCATATCTCTCTGACAAAGAGTCAGGACATTTTAAAATAACCACAGGCTGTGGAAAGCCCAAGGCTGATTTATGAATTACCAACAGAAAAGATCAGTGAAGAGATGCTGCTAGCACAAATCGTTTGGTGGGCACGCAGCACCTTGCAAACCGTGCTTAAGCTCCAGCGCATCTGCTCGAGGCTCCTACTTGCAAACGAACAGATCTTCCTTATTAACACCTCTATAAAAGACTTGAACTCCATTGTAGCATGAAGGGACTGAGAGGTAGCAAGGGACTTGTCCTCCAAGCGCTGCAACTTCTTTTTCTTTCCAGATGCACACGAGAGAGGGAGAGATTCGAGGTCTAAGTCTCCACGTTTTAACAAGTACCTATGATTACACACGAGTTCTGCCACTGCAATCAGCAGAAACCTATGCAGGTGCTTAAAGTTAAACATAAACTGAAGAAGCTTTGCCCGGACATTTCACACACCGTGCTTTGGGTGAAACTGCAGCACATTTTTTTTATTTTTACAGAAACACTGTAGAGCAATGCAGCAGGGCAGCGAGTATCAATACAAAGAAATGGAGACATTGCTGCTTTGAAAAAATCCAAATCTTCACCTAAAACACACCTAGAAAGTACAAGTCTCTAAATAAAAGCCAGTTGGCTTAAAACAGGAAACGGCTTCCCATTCATAAAATATAACATGAACGTTACTAATTTTACTCCGATAATATTTTCATGATGAAAGGAAACCAAAAATAACTCACTCTGCATGGCGTTTTGCTGACGGTTCTTCCACAGGCACATGGCAATGAAAACAATGAGAATAAGGACCATCACCCCAAGGACGCAGCCCACAATCAAGTACAGCATGTCACTGCTCCGAACGGGGCCGTTGGAAGGGCCAGCTCCGCTTCCCCCAACCCGGTCGGGGGGATTTGGTGGCGTACTCAGATCTTTCACTGGATATTCGGAAGCTCCCGGCGTGCGTTTCACTGGATGAAAGGAGAGACAAGTACAGGTACATTTGCTGAATGCGTCCTCCAAGTGCGTTTTCACTATGAAATGAAAATAATTACCTGCCGAGTTAGAATCCTAATGCCTCAAAAAGAAAGCTTCCAAGTCAACATTAAAACCTATAACGAGGAGGCCAACTACTATTGGGTAATAACCATTTTCCAAGGCAAATAGTTATTATCCAGCTTGCTAACCCTCTCATTGAGGTCACTCGAAACTTTAACGAGCAACTTGACATACGCATGGCTAGAACTGCACTAAGTCCCAACTTGAAAGAGCACAAATCTTTCCACTTCTGAGGTCAGGAAAAAAACCGCAACATGCATTTCTATCGCCTAACCACTGCCAGATGACCTACTTTTATCTGATGTGAACCCTGCTAACCCCATTTTCAAAACCCTACTACTGAAGATACTAAGAGCTGAACAGCAAAATCACTGAAAACGAGATGCTAGTTTAACCCAGGAATTAAATTTACATTAGTTTTCAGCACACATTCATTTCATTTGACACTAAAAACCTAGAAGAGGTGCCTGGCTTAGGAGCAAAGCTGGTCAGAGACACATAAGCACGTCCACACAGATATGTTAGATAAGCTGGATCACCCCACAAGCCTGGAGGAGATGCATTTTACGGAAGACTCAGTAAGAATGACAGATTACATCCTGCCAACTTTAAAATTAGAGAAGAAAGTTGAATTCCTTGCAGGAGGAAGACCAACCGTGTGTGCTGCCTTGAAGCCCTGCAGCTCCCAGCCCCTCTTTTCAAAGGCTTTGCTATTAACTTAGCTAAATTTTGATGCTTCCGCTCCTAGAGAGCTTTTTTCTTTTTTCTTTTTTTTTAAAACATTTTTTCATAGCATGCATTTGAAGTTTACTGTCTGCATTTTCCCTTTACAGCCTTACTTGGTTTTAGAGATTAAAGGAGACAGGAATTCTTCGCAAAATAAATGTGACTGCCATATCTGACACTTCCAGAGAACAGTACAAACTTTGTGCCAGAGGCATGCAGGATTAGTGATGGAGGCAGCCAACATAACCATCAATTGCTGCGGTCTGCACTTATACAACGTGTCACAGAGCCCCAAAGACATAAAACAGACATACAAATCAATTCTGTCATCTTCAAGCGCATGGTTGTCTCCTAGGAAGAGGCTATCAGCATAGCAGGGGAAAAAAAAAACCCCAAAATGCAACCCAGAACAACAATAGTATCTTTTAGGCCAGGCAAATCTGCAGAGCTTTGCTAAGAGGCCTTCTCGGGAGTACAAGGTATCAGTTTCAGTATGTTCAAAACAACCCCAGCTTCGGAAGACAAAACAATCCTCCAAAACATTCCAGAAAATTATGGTCTTCATTGCAGCTGACTTTTGCGCTGAAAAAACCCCATTCAACACAGCAGATATTTCATGCCACAAACCACCACCTTCACACAGTCCGGCAGGCAAGCAGACGTGCTCTTTGGGTGCTCACCTTTGGTCTCACAGATCATGACGTTGCTGTACTCGCTTTCACCGCCTTCGTTATAGCACTGCATTTTAATGTCGTAAGATGTTTCTGGCTGCAGGTGATTTATCAAGTGCCATTGCTTTGTACCTGGCGGGGGTGGGAAGAAAAAAAATAAATCAACCGTGTTTCATTTACTCACACGAGCCAGGATTAGGTATATCACAGCGTCCTTCTCTAAAATGAAGGGGTATTGCAGCTTTTTCTGTTAGCACAACAGTCCTTATCAACAATTTATGGTCGTAAGACTCACATTGCGCTGCAAAATAGATTCTTAGAAGAACCTTTTGATGAATAAATGTGGGTTGGGGTTTTTTTTTCCCCCAGTATTTTCAATTGTGGGTGGTTTTTTCTCAAAAATCTTTCTCCACAAAAACCAGAAGTCACTAAACTCAAAAAATATCCAAGTTTCCAGCATCTGTATGTTCAAAAAAATCAACAGCAGTTCTGTGCATCTTAAATATGAAACTACTGAAAGGGTGGGTTTAGGATGGGTTATGCAAACTACTTGTAATACATCGGGCAAGTAACAAGGAGAACCTGACACAGAAAATAGATTTAACTTGGGACAAGGGAAAAACTTCACTGTGCTAAGACCCTCTCCCAATCTGCCATCCTGCAGGATCCCTAGAGATGCAAGGCACCGACTGAAGCCACCCGTTTTTTGCAGGAAGGATACATCTGGGTTGCTCAACTTAGCCGAAACCGCAAATAATTGAACGTGCATTTTATTAAACATACTAGGAAACAAAATTAGACAGCGTGGCTGTCTCTCGCGCTGCCTGCCCCTGCAGAGAAGGATCCCAAGCCAAGCAATCTTCTCTAATAGGACGGTTTTGTCATCTCTGGCTCCTGGCCAACATTTCATTTAGACACCCTCCTGAAGTACTGAGCACTTCAATATAAATCACTCTCGGTTTTTACTTTCACAGGCTTGTGACAAATTTTAATAAACAGCGACCCTTCCCCCCCCCCCCTTTTTTTTTTTTTTTCTTTTTAGGGAGTTTAATTAACTGTTTGAGCGCTCTTAATCCCTCTTGGAAAATACCACCTTGAACTGTTTCCACTGTTTCTAAGAAACTGTCATACCACCTACTGATTTAAGTATTAATAAAAAAAAATAAAGCTTGCTCGGCTGGCAGGGGCTGTCACCATGACTCTGTTCAAACTTCTCCAGGACCCAAGCCCAGGTGCAGATACCCCTGCCTGGCCAAGAAAAGGGCAGGGGGTACCCATGAGGATCCCACCTCGGTTCGGGATTTTGGGAGAGGATGCACTGCACGCTCCGAGCTCCATCCCTCGCATGCCGAGCGTCCCAAGTGAGGGCTGACAAGTCCTGGCTGAAGCTAGAACCAGCCTTTCCCTAAATCGCACGTTCTCCCAAGATTCATACTCGGTTTTCCCGGCACCCCCACCCCCAAGCATTCCTTTCGGTAATTACTACACCAGGTTTTAGGTTTCCGCTTCAAACCATTAGTGGAACTGGAATCAGTACAGGCACTTTAACTGTCCTCTTCGTGCACCATTAGCAAGGAAAAACATTTAAACAACTGACATCAGACTGCATTTACATTTAAAATTCAATCTCCAGGACCCTCAAAACAGAAATTCAGACCATCAGTGCAGGATGGGACTGATTTTGCTTTGCTTTTGCTTAAAGCTGCTGAAAGATACTGAGGAGCCATCTGAGTCAACCTTTTAGCTTGGGTTTTTTTTTTCTTTAAATAAAATCTGATTTTGCCCGTAGCAGCGTTTGTAAGAAAAAAGTTTTCTGCAGAGTTTTGAATGTCTCTAAAGACAAGACTTAACAGGAAACAGTAAGGAAAGCCTGCGGCAAGTACTTCGCTAATACAGGCATCACAACACTTTTTCCACAACTCATGCAGTCATTTCAAGATAAAATTCCCTGTCAAAAAACAGACAGATTAATTCAAAGGTAACAGAGGGGAAAAAGTGAAGAACAAGTGATTTATGGCAGAAATACCTTAAGTCACATGCTCCTCTACATATTTCACATCAAATGCTTCCAATCACACTTTAATTGAAAATAACTCTTCTCTTTCCCCACCCACCCCCAAAACCCTAATTTAGGGAGCACAGTAAAGAAAAGTTTAAGTTTAAATATTTCCACCGAATGAGTTTCTGTTCCAGGCTTTGGCAGAGCAGAGCAGCTGCTAATGGTTTCAGACTGCCACAAAGAGTTCAATACACACACACTCTTGGAAAAAAAAAAAATCAGAAACAAGCTAATTTCACAGCACAGTGGAGCCCACTTAAACAACTAACTGCTTAGTGTATAAGATTTATAAACACATAAGTTCTGTCTAGCAAAGGCTAAAATACATTTGCAGATGAAGGTGCAGACTGCATAAGCTTCTTTAAAGCAATCCTCCGAGCTGAAACTCTGGATCTTTAATAGCTTTATAGTGTGCAAAAGCTTATGTCATGCATCAAAGTACTATGTGGAGTATTGTCTAGCCAGGGAAAATTTTCAAAATAAAGGCCCATTCCTCTTGTAAGTGAAATAAATGGGGGGGGGGGGAAATAATTAACGTCATCGGGACAGAATGAGATCACTACGTTTACTCAGCCCAAGTAATAAGAACATTAAGTAAAATATTTTTAAAAGGGTTTTCCACTTCTGGACCAATACAGACATTATCTAATAACTTCTTCCAGGAAAATGATGATCTAATATGAACAGGGGGAAAAAATAACCTGATTAAAAGGCAAAATGAAGCACAAACATACCTGCATTTGCAGCGCACTACAGCACTTGAGGCTAAAAGTGACTTACTTATAGTAGGATAAGCAATTAAACAAGGTAAAAGGAGAGAAGGGCAGTTACACACAAGGTACTGCCTAGCTTTGAAAATCCGTGCTGGGGTAAATCATTTTAAAAGCCAGCTAGTTATTACTATGGTCTGTAACACAGATGAGCTTACCCTGGGTTAAATCTCATTTACACTGCTTTCTCTTTACTCAACTACTTTAAGCTAAACCAGCTTAAATAGACCTACATTAAGGATTTGCAGCAGTGTAACAAGACAAACTTAAACCCAGTATTTAGTTCTCAAGTTTCCATGTAGCGGAGGCTTGAGAAGGAAGAAACAAGTTCATGTGTGGGCAGAACTTGACGTTACGTAGTTGAGATAGCTACTTCTGTGAAATATACTGTAAAGACTTAGTTTGGGAAAAGCAGTTTAGATTTCATATAAACACAGCCAACATGGCTACATGATGTTCCTCCCCGTCGAGCAGTGTTATTTAATACGCGTTTACTGCAGCGTACCTTCCACGATATCCCTCTTGTAGTCACTATCATTGTCACTGTCTGTAGGCCGGTAATAGATATAAAATCCTTGGATGGGTGTGTTGTTGTTGCTTGATGTAATATACTAAAAGAGAATTTTATAAGACTGCGTTAGAGAAGAAAAATTTTAATTGAGTCCTGCTGAGCT
Organism: Falco rusticolus; assembly: GCF_015220075.1. NCBI lineage: Eukaryota > Metazoa > Chordata > Aves > Falconiformes > Falconidae > Falco > Falco rusticolus. The sequence goes on along the minus strand of NC_051202.1, from coordinate 5,723,452 downwards.
GTCATCACTGAATATCTTATCACTTTGAAATATGTGGTTTTTTTTTTTTAATAAGGTTGTGCAAGCAAGGTGTAGGGGGAGGTTTGCACAGAGGCTCCAACAGAAAGAGGATCATCAATTGCTGTGGATTTACAGACACGGATAAGATGAGCTCAGTGCCAGTTCTTACAGGGTTGCAGGAGAGTGCTCTGCCATTGAACTCCTCCGAGCAGTTGAAAAAATGAGGGTAGCACAGTGACAACAGACCGAGCTGGGGCTGACACTTTCCTCCCACATCACTTTCCAAACCATCAATTAGGGTTTGACCATGAACGGTCTGAAACCTCGCGTGATTAATGGAAATGGAAAAGTTAAGATCATTTTCACTTCAGAAAGAGTGAAGGTCACTCTAAAATTCAGCTCGGTAATATTTTACTTTAAGTTATGCAGCCTCCTGAGGAACCAGAGGTTATTTTAAGTTTATTATCCTTAACATCTCTTAAGGCTGAGCTAGCAGAGCAAACTAACACTGGGAATGCTACACGTTAAATCCTCCAAAGTATACTGGGGGTTAGATTTCAAAACAAGAGCAAAGAATTTCTGTGGGTTTCAATAAGGACTTTAAAGTACTTGTTTACAAAAGACGAGGTAACAGGGGAAAGGAAAACGTTTCTCTAACATGAAACCTCTACTTGGATGCGAGGGAAGACGGCGGGTTTCAAACCCAGCGCCCGCTTCCAGCCATCACAGCCTGGATTGACAAAAGCAGCAGGAATTGCAGGAAACGAAGCCAACTCGCTCGCAACTCATGGCATGAACAGGGGTTTGGACAGAGTTAAGCCCACTGGTGCCTCTTGATATATCTGTGCCAAAGCAGGTGGACCAAGGCGGCTGTAGCCTTTCACTGGAGCTGCCAGTTGGGCTTACATCTGGTGTAACCTGAGGAGGTGGTGCACGGCATCCCCAGGGAGCTGGAAGGGGAGAGCGAGGTGGAGGGAAGCTGGGAGACAGCACAGAAGGCAGCAAACGACTGACAGGGCTGCCTCCAAGGAGAAAAAAAGGGTTTGGAAATGGGGGGCAAAGGGCTCAAGGGGCCTATGGTCCAGTTCTACCATAAAATCATGAAGTATCTTAGTCCTCTTCTAGGAGCAAGATCATCTCTGAGTCCTGGGGGGAGAGGGGGGAACCACCACTCTCTACTCCGCAATCAGCTCCTAATCCTTGACTTTTAAGAGCCACAGCAGTAAAAACTGGCCTGCAACTGTGAGAAGGAAAGGAGACAGTTATACCTACCGTCCATTTTAACATGATCTGAGTGTCACTGATGGCTTCGGTATAAGCAATGTGAGGTCCCGTGATAGGGCGGTTCGAAAACCGGCTGGTAAATCCAGCTACTTGGTAAGGGCGGGATGCTGCACTGCGTGGGCTCTCCCCGTAATTGTTCACAGCAATCACACGGAACCTATACATTTCTCCTTTTAAGGGAAAAAAGTGAAAGAAAGTAGACGTTGCAGCAAAACAAGTACCAGAAACAGGATTCAAGGAGAGACTAAACAGATTAGGAAGTGCTTTTTGCACAACATCCAATTAGAAAAAACATAGGACTCACTGCCACAGACTAATGTGCACATCAGAAATATAAACAGCTTCTAAAAGTGATGAGGGAAATTCACTCTGGAAAAATCCAAAGGCTATTAACACACAGAGATGGAGATGCCTCCATCAGCTCAGGTATTCTGTAAACCACAAAGTGGTGGGCACCGAGAAGATGCTTCAGAAGACACCTGTCATCATCTGTTCCCCCTACTCTCGCACCCTTAACCCGAGCTTTCAGGCTGGACACTGGAAGAAGTCAGGACAGACGTTTTTCCATTAATGCATTTTTCTCTTTTTGCATTCTGTATGCTTACTGGGACAATTAAGTTAAAAATAGCAATAATACACAACCCTCCTCTACACACAAATAAGTATTAAATTATGGCGGGGTGGTTTTTTTTCCACTTAGAAAGCCAGACATCAACTCAAATTCATGTAACGAGCTCCTATTCCACACAAGAAAAATACGCCTAACCAACCAGAAACAGGATAATCCAAATAGAAGTTAAAATGAAACAACCGAAGAGTTGCAGCACTCTCAGCAGGAGTGCAGTCATCTAAACACTGACAACAGCAGCAACAGCTGAGGTGAAGAAAAGATCCATTTTTGATACCTGGCTCCAAGTTCCGAACTTCCACAGAGAGCTTGGAAGGAGAAATGTTATCAGCCGCAACTAGCCAGTCACTGTTTCGACCCAGGCGTTTATACTCGACTTTAAAGGCCGTAATGGGGGAGCCGCCGTTTGCTCGTGGTATCCACGTGACATAGACAGATGATTCCGATGCTGTGGAGATCGTGGGTCGGTCGGGAGCTTCTGGAACTGAAATGAGAAATTCAGTTAAAAGAGAATTAGGGTCGGCTGAAACTTTGTTTTCTGCATCAACCGATTAAACGAGTTGCTGATGATTAAATTAGACTTTGTGTATTAACAAGGAGAATCTTAAATCATCCTCTAATAATTACTCCCCTTACTCCTCTGGAAGAGATGCTTGAAGAGCAGAAGACAGAGGAATCAATGACTTTATCAATATAATCATCAAAAAAGATACGCTGTTGGACTACCCCAACTCATCTCTACACGGAATCAGAAACACATACTAAGTGAACAGGAAAAATATGGTTATCATTTCCAAAAACCCTAAATTCCCCCAGACCCAGCGAGACTTCAACTCATCCACACTAACGAGTGCTGTATTGCCAGAGAAATGAGAACAAAGAGCAAACAAAGCATGCAATAAATTATATACTTACTGAACTCACTTGAAGTTACAGACAGCAGTGGAACAGAGAGAACGGAAAGAGGTGGTGTTAGCAAATCTGGTTATAACCATTCCGACAACCGATGAGAGCTGTAAGGCTTTCCTGAACTAGCTTGTATTCATTCATACGGAGCCCGTCACTGGTGAGAGGAGGAACTGAGCAAGGAACAGCAAGCTGGCAGCTTTGGGGGCACGAAGCCCTACGTGTGTCCCCCTGTGTGGCTTGCATGATGTTTAGCACTGTCACCAGCATGCAACTGCTCAGCTCCTCACTCGCATTATTAAAGCTCTCTGCACACCTTTGGCTGCCCCCAAAATTTTAGATACCAAGCCACCTTTGAGCTCTCAGCCCCTGAGTAAATTCACCTGGGTCAGGTCAATGAGTTCAAAGGCTGGGGTGGTAAGAAAAAGGACTATAAACATGCTGTTGTCATGGGAAACCAGGCTAAAAAAAAATAATCACACCTGCTGGGAAGTGGCTGTATCTTCTTTGCCATCAGAAATAAGCCCATCCCTGGGAAGCCACAGGAAAACATTCAAAACAGATATAATCTGTTTTGAGAACTTAAAACTCTGACACAGCCATTTCCCATTTTCCCTCTTCTTCTAGATCTTTCAAGTGAAAGAGAAGAGAAAACCAGAGTATTTAGCAAAAAAGCAACTGCAGGTTTAAAAATGAGCAGCAAGAGCACAGTTTATACCTGAAAATCTTAACTTTTTGAGCACCACACATGCAGCTAATAGAATCCTTGGAAATATTACATGCTCAGTAGATTAGGGCATGCATTTGCTAAATTCCAAGTTTCAAACAGTCCATTAGAGATGCTGAAGTCTCTAAGAAGTGCACCGCCACTTGGTGTCTTAACGTGGCTGTGGAAACCTGAGATATCAAGGCAGGTGCTTAAAATACTAACTCACTGACCGGAAAAAGGTAACCTTTCAGTTAGTCCCAAAGTATGGACGATGATCTTTTACTTTGGAAACACACAGAAGAACAGAAAATCTAGCAGGTATCTGACCTCGTTCATAGAGGTCCCACAAGAGAGGAGAAACACCTGTAACAAAGAAGCCAGGGGAACAAACAGGAAATACAAGAGGTAATACAAGCACCTAGAGCAGTAATAAACACAAGTTAACTCAGATGAACCTGTTTGCAACACAACTTTTAGGATATGGATTACAAACCATCCATATACTTACCTCCACTGTGTCGAGACAGGTCTGGAAGGACAACGCCAAAATTATTTGTGCCTTCGTGAACAATGGGATGTTTAGGAATGCCTACCGGTGGAGATGGAGCCTGAGTGTTTTTTGAAGATGATGTTCTTTCTAAGAAATATATGATATACAGTACATCAGCTCAGGGACCGGCCAAGAAAAAGATAGTCATTGCCTCTCACAATATGCTCGCTCCATGAGATCACTCGCCACAGCGCAGGGGACTAAAGCCCTGGCTCCAAATCACAAAGCTAAACAGTCAGGACAGCAATTAGGGAGTTTTGTCAGTGGAAGAGCAGCGGTACCTTCCCCTCTCAGCCCAGGCACACTCATGCTGTGGATAAGGGACTGCTCATCTGCAGTACTGCACTTGGAGGTGATGCCACCAGCTCCTGCCTGGGTTTCAAAGCCCTCTCTCATCACAAAATCACAACAGGTGGTGAACACTGCACACTGAAATCCACAACCAGGGGAAGAGCTTCAACAAAAGTACTATGGAAGCTGTGTTTGGCCACAGCTAGACCCAGGACACTGGACTGAGCGGACTGCTAGCCTGTGGCTGTTTACGTGCATCGTGAATCCATAGATTTCACAAATACGTTACATTTTCAATAATCTTGTCCTTGTACATTAGCATGGAAAATATCTGCTCACATGTTTAAAAGTATAGCCACCAGTGCCCAAGCTTGAAAGAAAAAAACATTGCTTTGATTAGCAATGCTTGTTGCTGTCTGCACGCAACTATCAAAACAGCTGGCTTCTGATCCGCTGAGACATTTTCACGGCAAAGCAAACCAGAAGCTGTTTTGATATATGAAAACTTGATGGTGCAGAGAGTTTCTTTTGCGATATTCTGAAAAACCTGAACAAGGACAGGCTGCTCCCCGACTTAGCTCCTTTAAGCAAGTGGGATCTTACAGCGTAAGTCTTAATAATCATCCCAAAAATAATATTATCGAGCTTTTAATAGCTTCTAATTACCACCAACCCTGGTAATGCACAGGAAAGTCTGGCCTACAGCTATTTTAGCTATTAGAGGCTGCTCTTCAGCAACTAAATTGCAGAACGTTTCACATATGGCTTAGCAGACAACATACAGTTGACGTAACTTAAATAAATGTCCTCTCAAAAGCCTAGGACACAGAGAACATTGTGTTGCACCTACCTTTGCTGGTGCGAAATGTCAGCATGGCAGGCTGGCCTTCACCAGCGGCACTCCTCGCCACCATTAAAACTTCATAGAGGCTGGAAGGCTCCAGCTCGGTGAGCCGCAGCTCGTTCTCACTGCCAGGGACACGCACCGTGTGCCAGCTTCCCACTGTACCGACACTGTCGTCCAGCTGCACAGGACAGGGAGGGAAAGCTCAGCATCAGTAGTGAATTCATGGAATCCCATGTAATGCTCAAATACCTCAGCACTTTCACACGCAAGCGTGGCCAGAGGACTTCTGCCACATGCCAGAGCTCCTTACGTTTTCCTGTATTGTCTCCAAGCGCTTCTGCCACAACTCAACACTTTCGCAACTACCTTCACAGCCCTCCTTCAATAAATTTGACTTACTTTCCCCCTCTCTAAACAGATGCACGCACTGGTCATCTTCACTTGTGGCTACAACCAGCAAAAGATCAAATGATTTTAAAGACTTCCATCAGCCTTTAGCTGGCAATGTGTGCGACATTAAGGGGCTGGACCCAACACCCTAACGAGAAAGATATGTTCCCTGAACTATCCCAGCTTTTCCTGTACTTAAGCATTTTAAAATATTTATTGGCTAAAATGGGCAACAAAAAGTATGTCCTAGTTACTTCTTGAGGCTGGAAAAAAGAAGCCAGCAGGGAGACCAAAGATTTGGGGTTTTTTATTAATGCATGTTTGCTTTTTTTTTTTCCTCCTCCTTTAAAAAAAAAAAACCACCAAAACTTTTAAATTTAACAGTGAAAGCACCAGCTCCATTTAAAAAAGAAGATTCAGGGTAGTCTCTTAATGCTTGACCTTCGCAGGAAAACATTACCCCAAATCCCAAAGGAAAAGACAAAGATTCTACCAAAAATAAACTACTAAACAATATAAGACTTTAATAAAACATGGAAGGCAGATCTAAATGCCACAGATTATCAAAGATTATGCCAGAGGTCTTTGTTCCAGTATTTTCTTCTGAAGTGACCACTCTTAAGGCTTTTATTCCCCCCCATCTTTAAAAGAGGGAAATCAATAAAATAATTTAATGACACAAAGAGACCACCCTAAAAAAAACCCACCATGGTAAACTCCCTACTGAGAAACACGAGTGAGCACAGTTAAGGTGGAAAGGGTTGTTATGAGTGAAGGGGTAAGCATCAAAAAGGTCAAAGTAGCATTCAGAGCTTTCAGTGCTTATATGAACCAACCACCTTTGGATGAGAAATTGTATCAACAGACTTTGGCACTGGGTTTTCAGGAACTAACAGGTCAAAATTCTAAGCATTCGCTCCAGGCTAAGACAAGATCAGGATGTAGAGGATTACAAAGCTTATGAAAAATAAACCAAACAACTTTGCCACGCAGAAAACTGTTTGCTTGGAAGAACAGGCGCAGGCATTGCTTGGTTCTCATTTTAATCAAAAGAGCACACCGTTGAAACACCATTTTTAAGGACAGTCTCTGCTTTGGAAGTTTTAGTTCAACTTCGTATTTGGTAACTTCAATTTAATAGAGTGTCTTTGGGATGCAGAGGAGCAAGCTTGTTGACATACTAAGCTAACGCCTGGCTTCCCTTCTGATCTCAAGTGTACCCACCAGATTCAAGCTTGCTCAGACAAATGGATTTTTAACATCGCCGAAGTTGCATACAATATGCCCCGGAGCCTCATTCCGCATAGACCCTAATGACACAGTAAAGGAAATGAAAGCTTGGGCGCTGCTGAATAAATCTTGCTTAAAACTAGACAGAACAGCCTCCTTGCGACAACTTCAGTCACCCCTAAAACGAGCTGCCTGCCTGGCCACGGTAACATTGTAGTTTAACTATATTCTATATTCTCTCTGGCCTGACACCACATTCTTGTTAATGCCAGCACTGCAACAATCACTGGTTCCTTGAGAAAATCCATCTGCCGTAGCGCACAGCTTTGATGCAATGGAGGAACGTTACCTTGCGGTATTTGACAAAGTAGGCATTGATGGGCAAGCCCCCATCCCGCCCCGAACGCCACACCAGGTTGTATATGTCTGGCTTCAGCGTCTGCGGGGGGCTGAGGATGATGGGGGCCTCGGGGGGAGCAGCTATATTCGAGGCTTTTTCCGTTGCAGCTGCTTCCAAATGCAATTTTGTTGGAGGCGAGCTTGAAAACGCTGTTTCTGCACCAAAATCACCCTCACTTTCATCGCTCTGGGCAATCTCCACGGGAGCCATTTCTTCTGCTTTCGTGCCAGTTTCGAAAGGAACTGTAAAGGGAGGACTCTGGTTACATCTTCAGGATGACGTATGTTTGCCCTGCAGAGTGGACACTAAATCATTTAGGAGTGTCATTTCCAAACAAGCCCTGCTGCAAAAAGCCAGTTAAGAGATGCCCGCGCAGACCTGAGCCTGGTGCCAAGCTGCACGCTCGCACGCCAGCTATTTTTTCAGGGCAGCACAGTGGGTTTTGGTTTGTTTCTTGGTTGTTTCCCCCCCACCCCACCCCCAAAAGCAGCAAAGAGAGAAAACCTGAAAGGCAACATCTTTAGGCATGGTTTGACTAGTGTCTCCAATAAATTAAGTAGTGGCAATGCATGTTAAAAGAGAAAAATAAAATAGCTACACTTGTGACACAAACTGAGTAATTTTAAATTAATCACAGTTGTACAAGGAACTTTTCATGGCCTGAACTGGCGTGCACACAAGACGACATTCTCCTACCTCAGTTTCTGAGGTTTTAGCTGTAATTTTGATCAGCTTTGAAAGTTGCACAACTCTACTACTTCATCTGAAAATTTATACTGAGAATAAACTCAGTTTACAGACATCTAACATGCAATTTAATACCAACGCTTTTCTAGAAATCCTCCTCCAGCCTCCTTCATCCTATTTACTTTTCCTAGTATAAAAAAAAAATCATATATATGTAATATCAGTAGTTTGAAAGAAGCTGCGAGACAAAACAAAGCACTGTTCTGCTGATGCAGGGTTTGCCAGCATTCCAGGCAGGAAAGGGGTGGCAGGTTGGACATCTGAGATTGTCCAGGACAAGTAAATGTCAGTACTCAAAATGAGAACGTTTGGGAACCAGTGCAGCTCCTCAAGGTTGCATGCTGCAGCACCAAGACTGCCAGATGTTCTTAGCCCTGTCCATCCTTTCAGATTAGTGTAGGTTTATGTTATGTGCCAGGGTCTGGAAGGGGACGGGAATGAAGGGAACTTGGTTTACAAAACAAACAAATTCCTTGGTAATGTAAAGCCTAGGCAGTGTTAGCCTGGCTGACTCAGATTCCTCCAAACCTCCATTAAAATACCAGCAGCAAGTGTGGCTGCTATTTTTGGCCACTTTTTAAAAAGCTGGGAAGGAAAGTTCTCTTTTCAAATTGAAGACACGCTCTCAGCAAGCATTCCTTGTTTGTTTCTTCCTATTTATTTAGCAATGCCACAAAATTCGGAGACAGGAAGAAGGGAACAACGCAGGGAGGGCGTCCCCAAAGCCAGATGGAGTTTTGCTTAAAATGTCAGACGCCCCCAGAACAATCTCCAAGCAAAAGGGTATCTACGACTGTCAGCGAAGCAGCGGGAAAGGGATGCACCGCCGCGTGTTAATATTGGAAACAAATGCCATATCCACTGCAGTGGGCCTTCTGCCTCCTCCATTGTGGTGGACCCAGAGGATTTGTGGGTGGGCACAGGACGGTTTGACGCCTGCTGGCATGGGGAAATGGACTCTTGCGCGTGGAGAATGAGTTGTGGTTTAGGCTGGTGACAGGAGACCTGCAGTCATTGCCGTGTTTATTGCTGCGAGAGGGGAGTCATCAAGAACTGGCAAGTAGTTTGTATTTTTTTTCCTTTGGAAAACAACCCCCGGGTAACAATTTCCATTAAGCAATACGGATCTAAGCTCTTTTTGCTTAAGTTTCTCGCATAATTGCTACCCATATAAACCAACACACCAGACTTCTCTTTGCTGCTGTGTCATTATGCAACTTTTTTTGGCTGGTGCTTGTAGTACCATCTCTTTCCCTTTAGCCACTGAGACTTAACTCCTCTTCCTTCGATTCCCAGCCCCACTGTGAAACACGAGCGGCACCAAGCTGGGTCAGATGTATGGCTGTACGTGCCCAAAATCCTGTCTCCAACAGCAACCAGAGAAGGACCAAACATCCCAAATTCAGGCACTGAAAGAATGTATTCATAGCTTTTACGTGCATTCTCCATAATCCCCAGTACTTTACAGCTCACTGTTGTGTCTCCCCTTCAGCTGCCTCATTTTGAAGGTAAAGAGCCCTCACCTTTTCAGCGTCTCCTCATGCAGAACCCATTCCACACCCCTCTGAACCCATCTGCTGCGTTTCAAGCACATGCTTGTTCTTCTACACCCTTCTTGAAACAGGGGTGCAAACACAGAAGCAGATTTCAACCCTCTGGCATGCCCTGGGGAAGCAGAGCAACTTTTGTATTTTGCCTCCGCTATGCAAACAGATCGCATTCCCAGGCATTGCTTTCCTGCTTCTCAAACAACCAGAGGATCCTGCCTCCTTATGAGCTCTCCGAAAACCTTAGCAAAGGCTGGGAAAGCACTCTGGAAATCTGAACACAGCAGATCAGTGAAGTCACCCATGCCTGGCAAGTCTTTCAAATCACCCTAAGACTGCTCAGAGGTGCCTGGCTTCTATAAATGACAGCCTCAGCCTGCTCTCGACTGTATCACCTACTTACAATAAATGCTGCTCTTTTTTTTTTCCTGTTTTATACTAACCTGCCTGCTATTCAGACTTCCTGGAGTGCGTTTTTCTCCTTCATTTCCATTAGATGAAGTTATTTCGGAGAATTAACCCTGTGTTTAGTAACTCTGGGAAGGTACTGCCGTGCATGCAACCACCACAACTGCCTAAAAAAGCCTTAAAATAAGCGCCATGGGTATAGGATCCTAAGGCTATCATTTTACATTTTGGTGGTTTCTCACTATGATGGCAGCTTAAGTTGCCCTGCTTGCTTTTAAGACCATGCAATGAATCATGTCGTGGAACAGATCCAGCCAAAAAAAAGAAAAAAAAAAGAAAAAGAGACATTTTTCAGCCAAGTAAGTTCTCTTACTGTGTGCTTGCACAAGGCAAATTACAGGAACAAGCTGCTGAGGCTAAGAGTTGCTTAAGTTGATCCTACTCCCAAAGAAATGCACTGGAATCACTGCTTAAGTCATTCAGGTGCTTCGGAAGTGTTACCTGGCACAAATTGTTCATTAAAACGTTTAAATGTTTGAGCATGTCTTTTGGCATGGTTGAGAACTGTTCTAAAACCTTAACAGCTCCCAGAAACTACTTACGGACTTTTATATCAAAACCAAATGCCTTAACCACCCTCCGCACCATAATCAGCAGCTAGTACAACTTAGAAACCGATAAAAGTTAATAAACAAAACATTAAAATTGAACTTACTACCATAAAATTCTGAGGCAAAGCAGTGGGATGTTTTTTTGTTTGACACAGACCAAATTCTAGGATGATAATTTAGTTTTGTTTCCACTCAGCAAGGTCCAACAATAACTTATTTATAAAACTATACGATGGGATCACTTTCTTGAGGTTTCTTCTTTCTTTCTTCCTCCAAGAGAACATTTAAGCATCTTTTCCTATTATTTACATGAGTTTAAACTCTAACTGGTGGTAACAAAGAACTTTAAATATGGGGCCACTTACTAAATTCCACTGACCATAAATCTCGCGGACATTCAGCTAAATTTACTACGGCAAGATGCTGAAAGAGCCGAGAAACTTAAAGTCACTTCATGTAATTGAAAATCTGTATCTTGGTTCTTGCGAAGGGAACCTGGGGGAGTTTAAACCTGTTATTAATAGCACGTAATATTCCAGTGTGGAAAAAGGAAATCTCTCCTTCCCATCTTGCTTTTATACTAGAAGAACTGTCTTTTCCTAGAAGCAGTATCAAGAAATTAAAAAAAAAAAAGCCATCTTTATATAGGTTTTATCACATGTAAGAATGCTAAGTCCATGTCACAGACAGGTGTTTCTCCTCTGCCTAAGGTGGAAGGGAGAAACTGGTCTACAAAGCCAGCTTAGACTTGTCGGTTTTGTTTCCCCAGGATACCCACACTACCTACCAGCTGTTAACTTCTTACTTTGAGGCATTTCTCACCTAAATCAGGGAGCCAAGTGTGCAATTTTGCATTCAAGCTTACCAACTGTAAGGAAGGCTTTAGACACCACGGAGCCGTGCTCGTTGATGGCTTCACACGTGTACTCCCCGGCACGCTCAGGAGTCACGTTCCTAACGTGCAAGGAGCTCCAGCCCGCTTGAGACACAGAGAAGTAGGTGGGCTCCGCCACGGCGCTGCCCAGCACTGCTTGAGGAGGTTTCTGCGGTTTTGAGTGAAGCACCTGGGAAGGGTGGCTGGTCATAAGTCCTCTGCTGTCGTACCAACGGATGATGGGAACAGGTAGGCCAGTGGCATTGCAAGACAGTGTAACATCCCCACCATCTATCACAGTGATGCTTGCTGGTGAAGAGACTATAACCGGTCTAGAGCCTTTGCCGAGGGGGGGAACACAAAAAAACCCAAGGCATTAATTTGGCTAAGGAATATGACACGCCAGAATGAGTCAATACATTAAAAAAACAAAAGTCATGCATGCTTCTTTTAACTACTCTAGTTATTTCTTCTCTAGACAGCCTCTCCAGACCCCCTTTCCAGACTGAAGAGATCAGCTGAGACTTGTGCTTAGAGAAGACTGATAGAAAACTACACTCAAACCACACTTCAAAATTTTCTAAATAATGAAGACCATCAATGAGGAATGCAGCGCAGGCAAGACTGGCTTAGTCCACTCCACAGACAAGCAGGTCACAAAGTATCTGCTCAGCCAGTCTCTGTGCAGCTCCCACCAACCTTCATAGGTACAGAGCGGGTCAAAAGCTTCAACTGCACGTGACAGGGAGAGAAGAGGAGCAGCAACAGTCTTGCCAACATCCTGTACTTGCAGAAACCAAGGTCTCCAAGTATTAGAAGGTACCTTAGACTGAAGAGTGATCAAAAAGACTATTTGTAGCTGTTAATGTGATACAGGGGAAGTGGGCAACCCCAGCTCTGATGTTCATTTTGTAAACTTGAAGATAAGGAATGGGCATAATTACTCATCGGCCAATACTCCTAAGAATACCAGTTCATCCAGCACAACAGCCCCCTGATTCTATTTAAGAATGTCATGTCAGATTCAGTCATAAACTGATTTAATTGCAGCTGGTAATCTAGGGTTTAAGTATGAAGTAACCACGCTGCCCCAGAAATGCCTACAGCTCTTAACATTCAACTGAAAGCACCTTCTTTGTAAGACTTGCTAGAAACAGTGGTCAGAAACACATCAATATACAATCTAGGGGGGGTGGGGGAACAAACAGGAATAAAGCTTAAAGCACAACTGTTTAATTTGAGTTCTTGAGGGCTGCAAGTGCTCCTACCTGGCTGGACATGAAGTCTGCCAGTAGACTCCCCAAATCCAACCCCATTGTCAGCTATACACTGGTACAACCCAGAGTCCTCTTGGGTGACGTTGGAGATCTGCAGACCGTTCCCTGTCAGCAGATGTCGTGGGGAGACGCGGACAGGAGCTGCGTTGTGGAGCCAGGTGACAGTCGGAGCAGGGCTTCCACGAACATCGCACCAGAAATGCACAGTCACTCCAGTGGCCACGGTTTCATCTTGCAGTCCCTTGGAGATCAAGGCAGGTTCTATAAAGGGAAATAATTTCACATAAACCACCGTATGTTGATCTTGGCCTAAGTCCTGAAGAAAACCCTGTGAAATGTTACACAAACTTATTGCATACAAAGGCTAAGCAAGCACCACGCAGCTCTAGTTCTACTCAGCCTAGAGCTGGTTTTCCCCACTCTTGCTTATTTTCATGGTCTCTCCCTTCTTTTCTGAACGTTCACATTTGCATTAATACTGTAATTAAAACATCTGTATTTTCAAAATAATTCTTTAGTAGCATCCCCATAACAAAAGGCGTACTGTGTGTCAACAACCTGTTTTCTGAGTTACTCTAACGTATGCATTTCAAAAACCAAACAGAACAGTCATGGATGCAAAAAAACTCAAACAGGAAAACCTGCTACAAAGGAAAGGGGAGATTCAGAATGACTTGCAGCCACGCAAAAGAGGCCAAATATATTCCTTTTGCTTTAGTTTTTGTCCTCATCCAAACATATCACCTCTCCTCGCCAGCCTTTTGCTTACATACAGCCTCTAAAGAGAAACATCTGATCTCTGGCACATCACTGACATTGTATCCCATGTACACTTGGCACTCTGGAGAACAATAAATAGATCAGCTCTTCCCTCGGAGTTTGTTATCCTTTACTGTTTAGTTATTTCAGACTGCAAAGGATGTGAAGAGATAAATAGTTATGGATTTTAACTTGGGAGAGATGATGAGATACGGTTGTTATGAGCATACCTTTATTTTAATATGCTTAGGTTGAGAAAGAATGTCAGGCTATTTGTAACGGGATGCCAAGACCAGCAAGCATACAAAGCAAACGTTCAATGCCTGGCTGTGAAAATTTCTTTATTTCTTACCAAGTATAGTAAGTGAATAGTTAGCGTATTTCACTACTCCAAATTCATTTCCCACCATGCAGGAGTAATTTCCAGAGTCCGATGCCTCAAGCCTGTCTGTCACCAGATGAGAGTGCAGCAGTTTCCACCTGCCTTTGCTTAGCACATCCCGGCCGTCTTTAACCCAGCGGACAGAGGACGGAGGCAACCCACTGACAATACATTCTAGCATCAGAGAGCTGTGTTGGGGCACTGCCAGGCTCTGTGGTACCAGGGGGTGAAGTATGTGGAAGCTACCTGAGGAAGAGCCTGGAAGAAATGAGACAAGGCTTATCACAAACCAGTCCTTTAAACCACACTCTCCCATCCCGTCCTCCAGTCCTGAGGTTTGCCATGTTGCTCAGACACAGCTGCTTATACTTAGGACTAAGTATGATGCTGTAATGCTCTCTTCCAGAAGTCTTTCTCCAAAATCAGTCTGGCAGCTGAAGTATTAGCAGTATCCCCTTTTCAAGGGCTAAGTGCTCTTGTCTTCTTGGGATTTGAAAAGCAGTCATGCTGCTCCTCCACAGTAAGGAGAAATAAGAACTGAATGTGCAAATAATGCAGAACAGATTCTACCTAACACAGTATTTGAGACCAGTGGGTATTTATGCTGAAATGCCCATGCTAAAAATCTTAGGGATGTTATTTATTCTGTTCGAGATTTATTAATACAATTCTGGAAAGCTGAACTGAATACTCACGTGTGACTATGAGCTTACGTCCGGTGAGTTCTATTCTGAGATCGTGAGTAACTGGGTTGTATGCTGCAACATTTTATAGGATCCTTTGTCTTCTAAAGATACATTCAAAATCTGCAGGTTTCCAGATGGAAGAATTAGGTAGTTGTCTGAACAAGTGGGAAAGGAAAAAATTATATTTAGCTTAAGTTTCAAAAAAAAGACTTCCTTTAATATTTTTTGTATTTAAAAAACATGTCAGATATATCAGTTTATTCTAGATGTAGGATCACAAAGAAATCATGCTGCTACACAAAGGATATTAATTTACAAAGTAGATTTAGATACAATGATTAACGCAGGAAGTTGTGCAAGTTTCTGGGGGCTTTTCCTTTAAGATCTAAGGAAAAAAAACCAAACAGGCAAGCTTTGTTGGATATTTATATTGCTGACCAGTGGCATAAATCTCACCTGTTGATTGTTCCAGCCATTTTCCCTGCACTTGAAAGCGAACCTGTGCTTTAGGGTTACTATCTGGCACCTTGCACCCAATGAAAGCTGTGCCTCCTTCCTCTGCTGCGACAACAGGTTTCACCGACATATCAAAATTAGCTAAACCTAGAAGAGAATCAGTAAAAGGTTAAGAGCAGTCACAGCTTGGGAAAGAGGAAAGGCAGTAAGTAAATTCAGTATTTGTGTTTAAAATATTGCTGGTTTCAAGCTGATTATTTTCTCTGGTGCAGCATTTGGACATTCATGTCAACAGGCATGGTCTTTCCTGCACCCTGTAGCAGCACAAACCCTCCTGTGTACGTATGCTTCCTTACTACAGGACGGGCCAGCTTTTACATGGGAACAGCGAGGGGAAAAAAAATAAAAAAAATAGTTCCTACATTCCCTCAACTGCTCCAGGAAAAGCAAGCAGAGATATTGGAAAGACTGCAGTGCTACTCACAGGCTCTGAAGCCACTACAGAAGACAATTTACACTAGCAGCGGGAAGCCTGTCCGTAAGAAACATGAAATTGTCTTTCTGTGATTATAGTTAACACAACACCAAGTACAGCAGCACCTCCCACTCGCTGCCTGTGCGATGAGGCAAGCAGAAAGCCTCAACAGCTAACAGCATAGTCTCATTTGCTACTAAATTCTCAAAAGGAGGAGCAAAGTGTGAAAGCTGCTCTTCTACTACCTTCCCTTTCAAAGCATCTTCCAGGTTGTGAAGTTTTTCTATGTTAGCCACCCTTAGAGCTCTCTTGAGAAGGTCCTGCTATGGGTCAGTACTTTACCAAAACACTTACTTCTCTCACTTATAAGAAATTTTCCTCCCAGGAGGATTTTGGACATGCTTCATAGATAAGGTACCCTTATAGAGAAATCACTCAAATCCTGCTTGACAAAGGCCCGATTCAGACGGCCCGGCGATCCCGAACAGACAAATCACATTCACGAAGGAATATTATATTCCCATTCTCAGCACCACATTGTCCTTTCCATGTGGAAACCATTGCCTTTCCTCTTCTAAAGTCCTTTAAGATCAAATAATTTACAGATCAAGCACCAAGGCACAGACTGATTAGAAGAACCAGTGCAACTGAGAAAAGGGTAATTGTTCCTAAAAGGACAGAAGACTGTCCTCACCTGGAGAGCATCTATTAGTTTTGACAAAATACAATGCTACAAGTGAAAAGGAAAATTTGCAGCTGCAACTTATTTCCCAGGCAACGATTCCCACTCATTTCACCTCAACTCCCAAGCACACTTCCACAACAGCATGGCAGCTCAGTTGCTCTTTCAGGATCCTTTTTGAAGGGAAGCTTTTGGGTGCCTTGTACTTTCAGGTCAATTTATTGACATTATATTAATTTCATTGAATAGTATTTGTATTTGCTGGAAAGGACTCTTGAGGTCCTTCAGCTCAAAATGAGGCTATCGCCAACACTAAATTGATCAGATGTGGGTTTGCCTAGTGGAATCTTCAAAAGCCTCCAAGGTGAGGATCCACAAGCACTCTGGGGAATCTGTTCCAGGGCTGCATCACCTGACAGGTCTTGGATGACACAGGGAACAGAAATTGGTGAAAAGTGCGTAACTGACCATATACTAAGTACTGGCTGGCAAAAAAAAAACAACCAAACACCTTGAAACTAGTTGTTTGCTGAGAGTCAAAGAAAAACAAACCACACAAACCAGTAGAGGTCTATATAATTTGCAAGGAGCGAGGAATATAAAGAAAAATGAACTTACGGCCTATAGATACCATCGCAGGCCTGCTCACAACAGCACCCACGCTGCTGTTAGCAACACACTGATAGCGACCGGACGTTGACAGGCTGAGGGAGACGATTGTCAAAGATCCTGACTGGATTTCCACTTCTCCAACCTTGCTTTCCAGAGGCTCCCCATTAAACAGCCAAGAAAGGCGAGCCATGGAGGGCTCAGCAGAACAGTGGAGTTGTACAGGCCCACCAGACTTCTGGACAGCAGACAAGGGCTCAGAAATAAAACGGGGAGTTAAACCTGAAAGGAAAAAAAATATATTTTTTTTTTTTTTTCAGCTAGTGAACAGCATTTTCCATAAACAAGTGGTAAGATTCATGATGCATTGACTGGTGTGAAAGACTATGATCTGCATTATAGCAACGCTCTCTCCCAAGGTTCCTGCCACTGTTCACAGACCTGGCAAACTTCTGATGGAAGAAGGTTAAATACTGCTGAAAGACTATTCAGATCTAACACAGACAAAGAGTCAGTCTCTAAACTCCCAAGTTGCTAGTGATACTCAAGCAGGTGTTGCCTTTTCCTCTGCAAGAACAACACACAACAGATTCCCACTTGCTCCCAAACACCGGGGAAAATGTCAAGATTCAAACCCCACGAAGAGAGTAACAGTAATTAAATGAAGGTAGGTTCAGCGTACAAGAAGGGTGAGATAGGTCCCCAAGCGTACACAAAGCAAAGGCATCACGCTTGCTGGGGCTAGCAAAAAACACAAACCCACTAGATTTATTCGGAGTGAAACAGCACCCATCACCTGAAGAGATGGAGTACAGTAACAAGCAGCTGTATCTGATCCATCCCATATGAAGCTGGCCTGGATGTGACTTGTAAAATTTTAGAAATGGTAGCAGCCTGCCAGGTATTTATGCGGAACAGTCTCAGAGTCTGCAGAACTAATTAAAAATAGCAGGGTGAAAAAAAAAAAAGCTGGATGAACAGCAAAGGCTCTTGTTAATTCCAAATACATGGACTTCATCAGGACGAGAATGATGAATTGGGTATCCATTATCTTTACTGAGTAAAGATGAACAGAAACAGGAAAAGCTGCTAATAAATAAAAGGTTCAGTTCCACAAAACTTGGTTATAAGAATCCATTTATTTGCCAGAAGAAAATTCCTGCTTGTTTGAGGAGATTTTTTCCTATTCTGGCCAATGAAACACTGGCAATTATTTCCATTTGTTTTCTATGGAATTCTCTGCTAAAGACTTTGTATGAAGTGGTCAAGCGAAAGGTCATCAACAACAATAACTCCTATTTGGTTAGAAATACGGGGGAAAAATAATTAAAAGATAGACACAGCGGCATGTGAAAACAATTCCTGGTTTGTAATTCCAGATAGTACAGGTCAAGATGATATTAAATGACATGCAAGTAAGAGACTGTTTTCTTGTAGGTGGGGCCCTCAGCTCATGTTTTTCTTCTAAAGTCAGTCCATCCAAGCTCTGTTTATGAGTTTCAGATGAGAAACTGTGCATTTTTAACAGAAACATAAACTATCTGCATAAACATAAAGTAAAACTGGAAATTAAAGTGTGGCTTCACTTAACAAAAAAGATGAAATCCATAAAAATGGTATCCAAGCATTTCACAGGACTCCAGATGTCCATTTTTAGCTTTTAATTAGAAAACTGTTTTTCCTATTAGTTCAGTTTGCATTTCCAAGGATAAGAGAAAAGCAGTGACCTTTTTCGCTTGCTAGCCACCAATTGCTATGGAATTGCACTGTTACTTTCATCTTTGCCCCTGTCCTTGCTCTTGACACCAACACTGTGGGCTCAGTGCAAAAGTCAAAATTGGTAGCAGTGACCCTGCAGCTGGAATTTATCTCCTATGACTGCTTGAAAAATAAAATTTATCCCATTTGCTTATAACTATTAGCTATGAAGTGCTAAAAGTAGTAAAAGCTTCTTTTTTGTGTGGTTACGTTAAGACAAGCTGACTACACAGAGCAGATGTGTCAATTAAAACCATCCCTCTTCTTTTTTTAACACAAGAGCTGTTCCAACTGCAGCCACACATCAGCATTTGTGTTTCAAAGATCTGATTCCCCTTTCCCCCTGCAAATTTCAAACCCCTCCCAACCCCATGGGAACACAAGATGCACTGTACGCAGCAAAATCGGGATCCAGCTAAGTCCACGGAGATCCCAAAGAACAAACCTACGTAAATGAGAGTCTTCCACATTCTAGCACTTGTTTTGAGCCAACTTTTCAAAAGCAGAGTCGCATATTCAGCTCAAGATTGTGTTTAAGTGCTCCATGCTTCCTTAAAAGCACATTATCGATAACATGCATTAGGGTTGGGCACTTTGAAATGCATTTCAAATTGCTGCTCATTCAGAAGAATGGGCTCAACTTCCAAAACCTCCAAGCAAGTCATCTCAGCTGAGAAGGCCTTACCTGAACTCGTGGCAGAGATGAGACCCACGGCAGTGATGAAGAGCAGTGCCTGTAAGAGTCCAGGAGCTGGATGCATAGCGCCAGATTACAGAAGTTGAAAGCACGAAGCTCCAGACTAAAATGAGGCACGGAAACAGCTACAAAACAAACAAACAGATGTCTACTGTAAGTTTCAGGAGTTAGTCTTTTAACTCTCTTACAACAAAGTGGGGTTTCAAAAAAAGCACAACCAGGAAACAGCCAATATTCTTTGCAATATAGAAACCATCTGTAAAAATGAGTTAGAAGTTGAACTTAACTATGTTTCCAAGTACTATCCTTAATATAAGATTTTTTTTCCACAGCTGGAGTATGAGGCATCCGCACTGAACCATACTGCCTTGATAAATCAGACTACTTTCCAACCACCGGAATTGAAGTCCAAAGTAAACAGCTTATCTATTGGAGATAATATTGTTTGCAAACAATAATCATTTGACCATCTATCACCAGGCCACGCTTGTTTTACAAATTATTATGGATCTACACACTGTGATGCAGCTACCACTCGTAATTGCTCTAAAACTGCTTACTGAGACGTGTCATCTGCTTGCTCCTTCTAGCGTGCTTCACAGACAAACGATGGCAAATGTCTACTGAAAAAAACCCACCAGTATTAAGTCTTTTTCTCATTTATATTCCCAAAGCAATACTGCTTTCTCATGTATACTTCTGAGGCATCCACTATATGCACTTTTATCTACAAGGCTGATTCTACACGAAGCCAGTCCTTTCCTTCATTGTATCACACCTGACCATTCGGCTATATAAGATCTCACTTTCATCACCAGCAAAATACAAGCTAAATCAAGAAACCAGCAGCTTAACTTCTATGAGGTTTCCAACACTCAGTCTCCATCAAATGCTCTCTTCTCCAAGAAAAAAAAAATAAATCTGCAGCTGTCGTTCACTTAAGTTTTCTATTTTACTTGTGTAATATTATGATGAATAAGATTTGAGTTCATTTAGCACAGTTACTTCATTTATCAGCCCAGCCATACAATTTCACTGCTGATAACACTCAACATATATTTCAAACATCTCATATATCAGACATGTATATAAACACGTATCTAACACACATACAATAACTAGGAGTTCTACTGGCAGCACACAGAACAAGTGCAACAATGCATAATTGACAGAAATAAGTCCCGGTTTATTGAGCGCTCGCAGGGCTGTCTGCTTTCCAAGAGGCCGGATCCAGGTATCAACAGCAAAATTATTTGCATGGTTTATTTAAAAATAACAGTATTTTATCATCGCAACATCACTGTAAAATATATATGCAAAACAAGCAACAGGAGAAGACTCCAATAATAATAAAAGAATCACTGTAGATTTTACAGAGCCATTTGCTTACTGCTCCTTCTCCCTGCAAATTGCACTCCAGGCTTATAATGACAGCTTGGGAAGGCTGAAAGAAACGCTGTCAAGTCCTGCTCCCATTTCTGGGCAGCTTTATCTGATGCGGCAAATTTATTTCAGCTGTTCGGAAGACCCAACGCCCAGGCTGGCTCCCCAACAAGAGCCGGGGCTGTTTTGGTAAGGCGCAGATGGCAGAAGAGATCAGCTGCGCAGAACGCGTTTTGGTTTATTTGAATTCTCACTCGGTTCAAGGGCAGGAGAGCCGCTCCACCAGCAAGAGCAGGACAAAGTAAACACCCAGAGAACTTGTTAACATCAAACACTTTGCTGAAGAGGGGTGGGGGGCAATGTTGCTTTTTGCCAAATCTTCCCTCAACTATTTATTTATGAAAAGCAATGAAACGTATATTCTGGGTCAACTTTAACCCCAGCACATGGAGCTACTGGGTTATTCTGCAGCTGTCTTTTTAAACAAGGCCAACTCATTATCTTTAACTAAACTTTATCTTTGGAGATCTACTTTATCCAGTCTCTGATTTCCCTCTGTTTATCTTTCCCTTTACATGTTCCTAGCTGCCAGTGTCAACAGCTACTCCTCTTTTGACCTACCAGTTTGGCTTTCGCAGGCTTGCGGAGTGGTAAGATCAACTGTAAAGCAGTGAGTACACAAAGCAAGCCACAAAGACCGAAGTTCTTTGAATGAGGGAGGGGAAAAAAAAAAAAAAAAAAAATATTCGCTTTAACCAGAGCAGCATTGTTCAGCAACAACACTCAGGCATCCAAGCAGTTTCTCTAACACGCACTTTGGAAGAGACCACAGAAACCCCTCACGCACTGGTAGGTGTGGGAACACAGGGGGAAGATGAGATCCAACGTGCAATACACAACCCACAAATATTTGCCTTTTCCTTTGACAGATGGTGTCACTACAGAAGTCCCCTGCTTCTACTGTAGTAGAGAAGAGGGCAAGGCTCATAGTTTTGGGGTCTTTAGAAACCCAGCAGAGAAACCGTGCCTCTTACAGTATTATATTAAACCATATCCAAGCAATAAAAGGCCTTAGGGAAGGAAAAACAAGACTCTTCCCCTTTGCCATCATTTCAATAACCCTGAACTCCTGTTTTGACAGGAAGTACCAGTCACTGGAGACCCACTGGGAACAGAAAGAGAAGAACTTTGGTTAGATGTGGCTCCATTTAAGTGTCTCCAACTGTGAGATGAGCTCACCCAGGAACATCTCTACCCACTGTTCAACATTCTCTCAAGCAAGGAATAATATCTCCATCACTGGTGAATCAAAGTTATTTTTAAGTAAGAGGTATCACTGAGACAAGGGGTTATTTCAGATCCTTTTAAAACAAACAGTAGTAACAGCAGTTATTTATGTAAATAATATTCAAGGTTGAATAGAAACTGACGTTGTTTTCGTGGATCAAGGGAAAAGTCCTTTCTACTTTCACTGGTGGTTTCTCCAGACCATCAGCACCACATACCAGAAAGTCAGAGCATGGCAAAGGCCTGTATTTCTCCTACTTCCACTGAGACATCTTGATCTAAAGTCCAATTATTTTCACCTAGCACTTGACTTTGTCAGCTCTAAAGTAACTTGGCGCTCACAGGCCAAGGGAAACAAGGAAGATAACGGTCTCGTGTCAGAAGTCATCATCCTGACCGATCCAACACACACCCGCCCCTCGGGAGCATGCTGCACATGCAGGGGCATCCCAAAACGTGTACCTGGTACTTTTGGAGATCATCAGTAAGATGGAGTACTTCTGAAGATAACATAATTCTGGGCATGTAACTCATTTGTTGCAGACCCTTTGTAAAAGGGACCCCTCACCACATAGCTATGGGGACAGGCATGCACGCCTGTCCATAGCTCACAGTTTCAGCCCCATGACCTTCAGGATGCCGTCTCCAGGCAAGCAAAATAAATCATCGGAGCCAACTCCGATGGGAAGTATATATTTTAATTAGTCCCTTTAGGAGCACCAGAGAGGTTTCCCGCTGCAGGAGCAGGGCTGTCCCTGCTGCTGGACTGTCACACCAGCCCTGGCACACGCTGGCTAGGTTCTGCAGGGCAGCTTGCATGCCATCACCTGGCTGTCGAGGCCTGAAGAGCTCACCAGGAGGGACCTGGGTCAAGGAGCATCCCTTGGCACTTGGACTTACCGAAACGTCCTACCAAGCCGAGATGGGAAGACGCAGGCACCAGATCAGCCAGGCAGGCTTCTCATCTCTGATCTGGACAGACATTGCAGCCCTGGCAGTGACTCTCTCCTCTCTTCCCAAAGCTTCACACTAGTCACCGTTTCTCCAGAAACCAGCTGTCTTCAGTGAAAGGCTCCACATGCCTGGTTCGTTCAGTGTAACTAACTTAACCTGTCACCTCCAAATTAACTCACTCCTATCCATGCTTGCACCAAAAAAAAAAAAAAAAAAAAAGGTTTTACACTCTAAAAGATGACAAAATGCTGTATGCCACGCATTCCTGTGGCACCCAGCCCCAGAGGATCCACAGCTGAGAACCTGCCCCGCTTATTCACCAGACCATGAACTTCCCATCTCCACCCTTGCAGCTAAGGGCAGAGTCGCTACTAAAAGCCGCATTATCTCATACCCTTTTTTTTTTTTTGCTCCCTTTTTCTGACACTTTTTTTCCCCCCTCTGGTTTTACTCCTTGAATCATCTTCCTGCCATCTCAGCCCAGCTGGCAGGACAACTCCAGGACCTCCCTTCCCAACGGCCAGCAGCCACCAGAGCTATTTAGCCACCACCTCACCTCAATCTAACCGCTACCGTATCCCGGCTCCATCCCTCTCCTCCAAAACTCATCTGACCTTCAGCAGCCGTTTCAGCACACTGAAGCTAAAGGAGGAAAGGGTTTCTTTGCTAGCCAAATGCACCGGGTCCTATAAACGCCACAGCAAAGCAGGGGAGGAGGAGGAGGAGGAGGAGGAGGAAGGCAATAGCGTGCTCGGGAACAGAGGGAGTTATTCAGGTTGCCCACTCCACCTCCAGGAGCTGACGGCCTTCTCTAAGAAGCCCTAGGAAAAAGTGACAGAGCGCTGCTGCTTCAGGGGCAACGCTGCCCACCAGCTGCAGATGTGACAGCAGTTTTCACTTAGAATAAAACACCTTTGGATACTTAAAAAAACTCTTATTTTTCCTAAACAGCAGCAACTCTGAATCAATTAGCCCAGCCTCGCTTTATAACACTCCATGTGATTCAACACTTACAGCACATCAAGTTGGTTTTTTTTCCCCCCAGGTCATTTATTCCAGAATCACCAAGAAAAAAATTCATTTTAACTTGCTCCCAAAAATTGTTTCCATCAGTACAACAAAAATCACAGATTTTCAAAGCACCTGAATTTAGAGCAAACAAACCCACCAGAATTAACTAAAACACTATGCCTTTAGTGCAAGCAAGCAGAGTTAGATCATTAAATCTCGCACCAAGACACCTTAAAAAAAAAAAAAGGTATTGAAGCCTGTGGCATTCCAAGAGAAAGCAATCAGACATTCCTGCAGCTCGGCTCCTCAGTGATCTCCAAAGCCTTTGATCACCGACTGTCTTCATGCTGTCCTCCTGGGGTCTGGCAAAATGAGTGTAACAGCTGGCATATATACTTCATTAGCTTTTTGTGCTGGGAGGAGCGGGTTAGCAGCCCGGTAGCAACCGACAGTCTGCCCGTCAGCTTTACGGACTAACCTCTGAGGTTTATTCTTGCATCTTTTGGTAGCTGGGAAAGACTTGAAGTAGTCGCAAGCAACTGACACCGGTGCGGTCACCCACACGCCACATAACTTGTACGTACCGCTCCTAAAGACACGGCTGCCATACATCAAGGATGCAGCAGACTGATTTTTAATGCCAACACGTGGGTTTCGGATCCCTAAAAGGCAACAGAGCTTGCCGAAGCCTCATTTTTATGAATGCTTAATGACCACTCAATCATTAACATCAACCTTTAAAAAGCAAATGCAGCACCTACAGTGTTCATTACCCTCCCCCTCCCCCCTTTTCAGGGTCTCAATCGAGTCAGTCAAGCGTGCAACCGATCCTGTCGCCAGCAAAAGCATTTCCTTTCACTGTGGTCAGCCAAAAGCACGGGAAGAAAATGGAAGTGACTTGGAGTTATGGCACCAAAAAGGCCAGACAAGCAAGGAAATAATCAACTCCACATGAGCCACTTCTAGCCCATCACAATGAAAAGGGCCTACGACTAACCCCAGGAAAGGTCGCAGGACTATGGGGGGTTCATAAGCTGAAAACGGCAATAGCGAGCAGCTGCCAGCTGCAATAAGAATCAATGTGTTCCTAATTACACTCCGAAGAGAGAGCTCGAGCACTGAAGAAGTCATGCTGTAATCACAGCTTGTGTAAAAAAAAAAAATATATATATATGTACACACACACATTCGAGTGCTCCTGTTTTACCTCTCCACCTCGAGCACTGAAACTGCAGTTTTCTGGTTACTAAATTACAGGAAGCGGAGCACGGAGATAAGGAGCCAAGCATTTACCATAAGTGTTGAGGTTTAGGTTTTTGTTTGCGTTTTTTTTCCTTAAAATACCATAATTAGGCATTGGTTCAGGAATTATGGCATCACGAAAGACAGGATTTCGTGAGTGTAAGTAATAAAAATATGTACTTCAAAGGGATTTTGTGGGTGCTTTTAGAAAACAAACCAAGCTCTGCCTAGCAGTCCTGCAAGCCTGGTATTTTCTCTAGCCTAAAAAAAATCTGAAAGGGAAAACCCCACCAAAAACAGTTTGCTGACAGTGGACCCTATAAACCAAGTGTGAAAGATATAAACAGGTCAGAATGCATGAAACATACTCAAAGGCAGCTACAGAACAAACCAAATGGAAAGGCATTTAAAAATTACAAGAAAAAGCATCCTTTGATGTTATGTTCATATTTATTTATTACATTTTAAACAAATGGAAGTATACTCTCTAGATCCTTATCGTGACAACTAAGAGAGAAATTACAGTTGCGCAACCTTTGCAATCGTCACCTTGAATTTCATTAACACTTCCAAAATTCTGCCCATACCCCTGCCCAGCATCCAAATCAATCAGTGCTAAGCCAGCATCCAAGTGTTGCCTACAGATATTCCCAATTAATTATTCAACTGGTATTTTTACTCTTTTCTGGTAATGTGATTTTATAAGCAGCCTTGCATGAGCATGCACAAAGCTCCATGGTTGCTCCACATGATTTAAATCTCCCCATGAATCAGTAACGAATCCCAAGAGCAATTTTGGGGGCCAAAATACCTTATCGATTGTGCAATGGTTTGTAACGGCACATTATTTTTGTTAAAATAGAGACTGAGTATTTGCTCAGGGTGGCAGATGGCAGGAAGAACAAACAGCACTGAGCAAACGAGGCAGCAACCGAGTTCTGACAAGGACAGGGGTCCTTAAGCCTTGATGGCCTGCCTTTGTAAGGCATATGTGTCTTTTTCCAAAGCTGTAAAAAAAATCCTAAATAACGCCTGTAATTTACTCAAACTCTATCACAGGTAAGGTCCAGTGTCACAGGACAAAAATGACACAAGGATACATTAAGCAGCTGAGGGGAAAAAAAAAATACAAGTATTAGCCTAAAACCATGACCAAAACATTGGCCTGCCTCAAAGATGGAGAAGCAGATCTTTTGCCTAGTTGTTCACTGGTTTTTTCTATTTTGCTTTCAGGCCTGGAAAGTCTCATGGTTGGTATCAGCTGTTGGACTCTGATCAAAGTTTAGCTTTCCATTAATCCTCTGAGTTATATGTGAGGCTGATAGAGAATTTTTTTTTAGAAGACAGTTAAGATTACTCAGATACTTAATTTGCACTCCAGTATTTCAAAAACACCTTGACTTTAAAACTTCGGTCTTGGCATACATATGGTCTTGATAGAAGAACGCATGCTTTGGCATTGACTGAAGAAATGGATTTGTGAGCAGAGGGGAAAAAATTTAACAGTTTGTGTACTGTGCCTCTGCAGCACGCAGTCAAAAACACTCCTGAGTCACTAGTCTGCTATCGACACACATACGTGCTCTGATTGGGGAGGCCTGGGATCCCCATCCTGCTGTATCAGCACCGGTCACAACAAGACAGACATTGGGGAAAAAAAAAATAAATCATCACAGAAGCCATGCACTCTTATCCACAAACAGGCATAACAATTAGGTTAATTTCATTATTAACTTCAGAAAAAAAAGCTGAGACAGTCCCCCTGCTGCCACACTAATGAAGTGGGTATGGTTGCTGACTCTTCTAGCCTCAGGGGAAGCAAAAGAACAGAGCATTAGCCTAATATACAGTTCTGCTGGGCTGCAATTATGCTTAAATACCTAAATAAGGGCTTTTAGACCTCAAGGGATCTGAAGGTATCATTAGTCTAACAGTTCCATCAGAGGAACTGTAAACGAAATACATACAAAATCCTCACCCCTTGCTCTTCAGGGACCCCCCAAGACCCCAGCCCTCTCACTCTCTCCTGACTAGGCACTACTTTGCCTCATACTCCCATTTTCTTCCCCGTATCTAGCTCACCAGCTGTCCCGATTCTGCCTCGCCACCTTGCCATCACCAGTGACAGCTCTGCTCACCTTCAACTGTGTCTGGAAAGGTCCTTCTGCAAACGCCTCCCTCTCCGCTCCTTCCTACAGAGCTGGCCTGATCCTCGGAGCAAGGGGGTTTACTTTTTCAACCGAGTGATTTATTTATTTATTTTTATTATTTAAAACCAAGAACGAGATTTCGCAACCAGTTTCAGCCAATTTAAAGACAGGCTGCTGCTGAGGGCAGTAACACCTTCCTTCAGGACCTGGCTTGCATCCTCCTATCTGCACCAGTGATCATGCGGCCACCGCATGAGTCAGATCTGCTGGCAGATCCAGCTGAAAACTCAGCCAAAGAAAAAAAATGAGGTTGAGTTTTCACCTGGACAAGGGAGCAGTTTCAGCTCACCAAGCAGTCTTGGAGTGCTAGCCCAAAGGAGGGGCTAGGAATGGATGTCCATGAAAGGGAACTTTGCACTCTTAACAGCATGAGGCCTCAAAGCAAGTAGCAAAGCACCACCCCAGTGTCTTTAATAAACCCTGAACTGCAAGAATGTGGCCAAAAGACAGGAAAAAACCCCCCACCAAACCCAACTCCAAGTGAGACATGCCTATTTTCCTCCAGTGAGCTAGGGGACTCGCTGCCCTAATTATCCAACCTACAGGTGCACACACCACAGCAAGCTTCAGTACTGCCTCAGGGTGTGTCTTTTCCCCTCCAAAAAGTTTGAATTTTGCATGTCAAGGATGATCACCTGTGATTATAATCTCCCTATGGTTCCTGTAACCAGAATCCAGCATGATTAAAAAAAAAACCCACACCAAAAAACCAAGGACTAGAACCACAGGCTCACTCAGGTCATCAGAAAAAAGCCTGTCAGACTCTCAGACAAAGGAGCTCGTGTCCACGCACGCTGCCCAGAGGTCTGCTTCCAGCAGCACTCTCACTCTTGATAGGTTTTGATGTGAGAGAAAGTCGATGAAAAGAAGAGGAACCATGGGCAAGCTTTGTTAGAGGACACCGAGCTCATTCCCGAGGCGATTCTAGATGAACACTGACACCGTCCATTGGCAGCCTCCAGCAAGCAACAGCTCTAAAAGACACAAGAGCCAGGGTTCTTCTAGCTGCCTTATCCCGAGTCCAACTCGGTCTGTTGCAACTTGCAGGGATCCATGCTATCCGTGATTCCTTAAAGGAAAGCATGACTATTAAATCCACACCTGCAGCCAGAATTTATAGCAACCTCATCTACTGCTGTCTTACATCATAGGCAATTAGGAGCCTGTGAACTCATGGCTGCAGGATATGGGAGGCGCGCTGGAACCGGAGAGCAAAGCCTGTGTGTTACAGCACGGTTGTAAAGTCACCCTTTAGAATCCACTGTGCCTGCAGACGGCTGAAATCGGGCACAAAACGGAGCAACAGCTCCAGTTTAACTGTTTGCTCCACAAAATTGCTGTCCTCCACTTGAAATTGCCGCCTCCCCTCCTTTTACAGTAGTCCACACACTGTCACGTGCAATGCCAACACACTGCCGCTGAACCCAGTCTCCAGGGTAAATAGGCAGGAGAACAATGGTTATTAAAAAGCAAACCGGCTAACCAGTGACAGCTGAGGAATAAAGCAGGAAAGAGTCCATCCTTTCTCCCCCCCCCCCAATTAAAACAAGCCTTCGAACAATTCATCCTTCAGTGTTACAGTAAGCTAACCGGGTAATTCGGTTTTACTGCTCTCCTCCCCTCCCTTCCCCCATGCTCCACAGATCAAACCTGGTTTCAAAATTGAAGTCCGAACTCTCCAGGAAAAACACATTTCTGAGCTTCTTAACCTAGAGGGAAGGAATCCCGACACAACTGACAATATTCCTCTAGCAAAAACAATCCTGTTAGCCTCAGGCCCAGATAAAAGCTGTCTCTGCAATAGCTAGGCAGGGAAAGGGGGAAAAAATAAAATTAAAAAGTCATGTTGCTCAGGCCAGGTTTGCTACACAAACTGACTTGGCTCCCATGCGAGGTGAGGGATAGCAGAACACGGGGGAAGGAGGGGGGGGGCTTTGGGTTAGATTTGCTCAGCAGCGCTGCAGAACCAAGCACCGGCCATAGCTTCCCGCTCCCTTCTTGTGCCAGCAAAGCCAAGCTGGACCAGGGAAAGGAGGCAGCAGCGATCAT
The DNA here is from genome assembly GCF_015220075.1 of Falco rusticolus. Lineage (NCBI taxonomy): Eukaryota > Metazoa > Chordata > Aves > Falconiformes > Falconidae > Falco > Falco rusticolus. Next base: position 5,694,113 of record NC_051202.1, on the reverse strand, counting down.
GAAACCGTAGCCTGAGGATTCAGCTTCTCCAGCTCTGCTGCTTCACCCACTGCAGCTGAGCTCCGAGTCAACACTGCGCCACTGGCTCACCCCTGCTAGAGGCAGGGACCCCAGCCCCCAACGGAGGGGCAGTCGGGGGCACCAGCATCAAACAGTGGCAGTTCATGAGTCAGAGCCCAAATCTCTTCCCGTAAATTAGGGTGATGGCAGCTGCTACCAGCAGAACTAGTTCAGACATGAGCAACTGATAGGAAAGTAGTTAAGTTTCATCACAGGTACCAGGGAGAGTTTTTGTACCAGGTTAACCTGACTGCGCCCTGTTTTCACCCGCACAGAGACATCCTACTTTGCTGAACAGGACTTCTGTTTGGATGTCCAACAGCAGACTGGTAATTCCAGGAGACACCTTCCCAAACGAAGATGGGACACCGCTGCTGTGGCCTCAGGATGTAGGAAAAAGGTTCGAGACTCTTCGTAGCAAGTCAGCTCCCCCGCAAGACTTTAATGCCAAGCTCAGCAACACACAGGGGCCCTGCAAAGATAACCGGCTGCCGGGACTGATTCCATCCCACGTTAGCATCCATCAGATAGCAAGAAAAACAAGATTAAGCAGCACCACAGCATTAGTCTTCATTTAAACTTGGCAAAGAAAGCAAATGTTTCTTTTTCTGCTCTAAAAAACACACAAAGAGAAGCCAACAATCTTGGACTCAGCCAGCGAAAGGTGCCTGGACTTTTTAATATTGGGGGATTAGAAGGGACAACACTTGTATGCCTGCCAGACCCCAGATAAGTAGTGAATGCTTAGGTTAAGCAGGCTAGCATCTGCCTCCTGCAATATATATGCTTCCAGAGTGAAAATAAACAGCTTCACACCTTTGGCTCGGAGAAGGACTTCAGTTTCTTTTACATCCTCAACCTGCAGTCTCGAGGAAGAGGGGTCGGAAGGGTGAAGGTGACTTGAAGGTCCCTTATTCCAACCAACAAGAAGGCGGCTAAAAACTTTCAGTCTCCTGTCATACCAAGGAGGCAGTTTAGGGTCTTTGCCGCTGCACATATAATGAAGCGGCGCCAGATCCTGTTTTACTGGAACCAGTAAGAGCTGCTTCAGAAAACCTCTGAATATACTTACTTTTTCCATGCGTGTAGCTTACACACGAGCAATGACAAACGCACTAGTTTAGAAAAAAACCTGACTCGAAATCAGACTATTTTTTAAATGCTGAGCTCAAAAGCCCATAATCTATGAAACCGTGCCTCAGTGCTACCACCCAACTCATTTGAGATCTGTTCCTGTGACAATTCACAGAGCTGAAGAGACTCAAGCCACACAGCTGCAGACTGTAACTTCAGCATCCACCATCTATGATCTAGTCCTAGACTCCTCTGATTGATCTCGACTCGCACAGCAATTTGGAAGTGCAATCTGCACCCAAAAAAAGAATGCCTCAGTCTGAATAGCTGAATTCAAAATCATATCATTAAGGTTGAAATTTCAACATATTTAGAGAGTTTTGATAATAACATTTTTGATTACATCCGTTGCCAGCTTCCTTCTACACCCTGACAAAGATTTAAAGGATACATTCCTATTTCATTCTGCAACAAAGATTAGTGGCAGGAACAGAAAACATCTTCTGTTCCAAAAAACCCTCAGGGTTTTCCTCCTGAGCTTGCACTTTATTAGAGGAGACTCGAATCTCCATCAAGCTGTGATATACTGTCACTGCAAAGTATTTAGGCAGCAGGTATCCAAGCGCTACACCAAAAGGCACCTTCTGAAAAGGCTCTTGAAAAACAAAGAGATTTCCTGAAGCTATTGCAAACGTGAAATAGTTCCTCAGAAGTTAACAGCCCTCAGCAAGCTTTATGAAAATCCGAGCCTACGCTCCAGCATATAGCCATAATTCTGGAACTTTTGTGAACTCTTATTGTGGGGAAGGGGGGGGGGGGGGGGGGGGAACAAAGGAAAACCACATGCTATTGTTTAGTTTGACTCCGCAATACATTTAATCTACATGGAGTTGGAACATTACACAGCAGCACTCTTCAGCTACCAGAAATCACACTCAGCCAACACCAGCAAAACCCATCCTCTAAAGGGGGAAATGCTGTTTTAAAGATCTTATCTTTGCCCCACACAGCACTGAAGTTCTCCAAAATACAGCTGAAAGCTCTAACTACTGATCCCCCACCCCAAGTGGGTCATCAGTGCAAGAATACCAGCTCTCAAGAAAGAAGGGAAGCCAAAGCTGGTGAGTTTCACCAACTTGACCTTGAGCTATCAGAGCTTTTGCCAGGCAGACCACAACAGACCTGGGGGGTCCTGAGCAGAGCAAAGACCCACCCAGACATCTAACTATCAGCAGGACCTACCCCTGACGTGTTCCAAGATGTTACAGCGACAAGACACACAGCTTGTGAGCTGCCAGAGAGTTATTCCACTATATCCATAAGGATAATAATAGATTTAGCTACATGAATTCCACTGGTAAAGTCGCACAGCTCCCTTCCCAGCCTCGTAACCCACTGGATGCACAAGAACGACCCACATGTCACTGGGAGAGTATCTTCAGCATGCGGCTCCAGAACAACCCTGAGCAGCTCAAAAGGCTGTGGAGCTGTAGATGAGGTACCAGCTGGGCGGGCAGGCAGATCCACCCCAGCACCACTGAAGAACCATCTTCCCAAACATCGTTATTTCCACATCTAAGCCACCCATTGCCATCTCCTTGTCCCCAACAAGTTCATTTCCCCCCGCCTCAATTTTCAAGCCAATTTTCAAGCTCCTATGTACAACTTTTTCCCAGGGTGCAGAGTGCTTTGCCTTCTGTTGGGGGACAGCTGTTGTAGCCAAGGGACCAGAGCAGTGCAAGGTCACCCCTTGGCAGACGCCAGCATCAACACTGCTCATTAGGCTAAGAACTACATGCAGCCAGTTGATGTCACGGCCAGAGCAGCCCACAGGCACCCTCTCTCCAACCTGAGCCTCCCCCTGGCTTGGTGGAGCTGCCGTTTATCTTTTCATCCACCTGGGACCAGAGGCCTTTGGCACAGCCCCATCCTCAACCCTCCTTTGGTACGGGGGGGCTGGCACATACGCAGGTGGCTGTAAGATTTCAGCAGGCAGGCTGAATGAAATGGTGAAGAAAGAAGCTTTTCAGAGGGGGAGGCGGGGACGACAAGCATACACTTATTAAACAAGTCATCTGTTTGGAGCGCTGGCTCCTACTTGTTCTCAGTTATATTATTCACTGAAGAGTGGATTAATCCATCACTGCAAAGGAATCTCCTGATCTCCAAGATAAAGGCAACATGTCTTGCACTGACTGTCTCTGGATCCTCCTGAAAATCACCAGCCTTTCTCATACCCTTATTTGGGCTGATCTATCATCTCTTAGCAAACAAGAAGGAAAAAATAAAAGGAAATTAAAAACTGAGAAAACACCACCTGATCAAAGTAACTTTACTTGGGAAAAGCTAGCTTGGATCAATGTGGAAGCGAGTAGGGAATTTCACCTCAGAAGAATCATCCTCTTCCCTTGCTGCAGCTCTCCCGACGGGACTCGTCCTCACAAGAGGAATGGTCACCTGGGGGTTACCTCCTGAACCGGCATGTAAAAAAACATGATTTCTTTAAAGATAATTGCAATTGAGGCCTTTTAGCTAGATAAATGGTTTGTTTCGCTCTGCGAGGACCAGGAAAGGAAAAGTCCCAGTACCATCCCCTTGCAGGAACAAGGGCATCTCCAGCTAGAGCGGGCTGCTGCTCTGGCACAAAGCACCTACACGAGACACAACAACGCTCTCCATGAAGATGTCCAGCATCTGTTTGACCTTCAGTGCTTTAGCAGATGATGCAGAACGATTACAGAGGCATTCAGGAACGTTCTTCGCCCGAGATTAAGGGGGGCACAGCAGATCCCCACAGCTCACCTCTGACTGGAGCTGGCAGCCCACAATGCAGGGGTCCCACCGGCACGCAGAAGGTGAGGTGGAGCAAGCTGGCAGGGTGTGCTTTGCAGGCAACAACCCACAGCTACCTCTGCAAAGACAAAACACCCCAGAAATGTAAACCAGCGGCACCCAGCCCCTTTGCCCTTCTCCTTCAGAGCCCATTTTTCAACGGGGGACTGCTCACAGCACAAGCGTTTTTTCCCCTTTGTCTGGCGCTCTTTGGCATTTTACAGGTTCACCGTGAGGAAAACCAAGGTCTACAAGGCAGGCAGACTTTGTACAACTGCGAGGTAGGAAATATTAAACTTGTCTTTGAATTAAACAAATAAGGCTCAACCACTCGGTTCATTATCAGATACAATGGTTGAAGTCTGCAGGGAAAACTAAACAGCAAAACCCAGGGTATAAATCAAAGGCATGATCAGACAGACAGGTGAGGCCAAGGGTGCGGTTTCACCTTACAGCTAAGGCAAAAGCTGGCCGCTGCCAAAAGGGATGGTCTCCCAATCCCCCCCCCCCCCCCCCCCCGCCCCGACTCCCTCGCTCTCTCCTGCTGCTTCTGGCACTACCCCCAGCTGCCAAGCTGGAAGAAAATATTCCAACCAAGCTGGCTTACCTCGCTCTGGGTTTCCGGGGATTATGTTCGGGGGGGGGCTTTTTTTCCTCCCCCCTGTCGTTTTAGTGAGTTGAACTGGTTTAATCGGGCATTTCTGGCAGGGAGCAGGAGATGGAGGTGGGGGGGAACAGCAAGACAGCCCCCCACCCCACCCCAGGCAACCAGCTCTTGGCTCAGCCACAGCACGGAGAATGCGGTTTTATGAGACAGCTAAGCCAATTTAAAAGCCAGCTGCTGCCAAAAGGGGCCATTCCCCCCCCCCAGCACCCCTCTAGCCCCCAGAGGCCTCCCCAGTCATCGAAGTGGAAGATTTAGCAACTCTGTAACTGTGGGGCAAGATCCAGCGGAGAGTTTGGGGCTTGTTGATTTGGGTTTGTTTTTTTTTTTTTGTTGTTGTTTTTTTTTTATCTGGAAGGGTTAGCTGGAGTCACTCCCCTGCAGCTGCTCCAGCACTGGATTCCCACAGCAGGGAAGAGGCAGGAATGTACCTGCCACCTCCTGCAGCAGCGAGTCCTCTGACTGAGTTGTAATGTGAAACGGCGCCCAAGGAGCTGGGGGGGGGGTGGGGGAGAAAAGAAAAAAGAAAAAAAAATAGCATCCCACCTGGCCAGAAAAGCTCCAAGACATCTTGTAGGTATGGGAAGCGGGAAAACAACCCACCTTGCATGATTATTTTCCCTTCTGTTGAAAGACAGGAGATATTTCTCACGTAGAAAGAGCAAGCAGGGGCTTAATGGAAAAGACAGGTGGTATGGATGCACAAATCTCAATCCCTAGTAAGGCTGAACAAGCAGTTTACCCTAAAGTGATAACTGTCACTGGAGAATCATCATCCGCACCGGAAAGGGAGAAACAAGCTGGGGAAATTAAGTGGAAAACTATGACACAGTCAGCCCTGGAAGCTGGACTGAGCCATCTACAAAGGATGTTACTAGAAGAACAGTAAGCTGAGAAAGAAAAACCTAAAAAAATATATACATATACACATACACACACAGAGAGGAAACTAGTCTAAAAACTCCTGGGACACAGTAGCTGGAGACCTCTCATTAGCTAAAGTAATACAGCAAAGAGGTTTTTGCTGAATTTGCCAAGGACAAATGCTATCCCAGAGTGAATTATTTGGGAGAAGGGGACACAAATACCAGGGCTTGCTCAGGGAGGCCACCAGGAGAGCACTAAGCCAGTAGGAAAGACAACACACTCGGAGAACAGGCCTTGTACCAGCTCACCTGTTAAACTAGATCAAAACTGCAAAAAAAAAAGCGTACAGAGAACAAGTTTGGTTCCCATGTACCAGCTTTAAGAGTCCGGATTGCAAGAGAGGCTGGAAATTCCCACTTCAGGAGGCAATTTGACCAAGTCTGCTTGATACAGGATTTGAAGCCTTTAACAAGATTTTTAAGCTACATAAGCCAGCATTTTTGATCAGCCTCACCCCAGCTGCAGCCAGGAATCAGCTCAGAAGTTCCCTGGCCCACTGAAACACTGAGGAAAATGAGAAAACTGACAGAAAAACATTGCAGCGAGCAGGAAAGCGGCATGACTCAGCTAAGGGAGCCACTCGCTAGTCAACAGATCATAAGCAAAGCAGCAGTCAAAAAACTGACTCTACATATAAAGGTCAAGTTTACAGTATCAATTAATTCATACAAATTAGATGTTGCCTAACAAAAGACGTCAGGCAGGTTCCTGAGCTGCGTGCAGCACGCCAATTAAAGCGATTCCATATAAAATGCTACCTGAAATACCAGATCTCAACAGGCTTGTGGGTGAAGACTGGCTCCGTCTCAGGGCTTCTCGCGCTAAGCTAAAGATTTCAAAGCCTCGCTGGAACCAAGTTCACCAGCAAATACACCGCATTTTCATGTCATTTTGCATGTGTTTGCATGCCAACACAACTACGCAGGAACAGAGCATTGCATTAAAAAAAAAACCAACAACAAAACCCTCAAGATTCACATCTGTAGGCACGGAAATAAGGAAAATGAAGAGTTGGTGGTTTTCCTGTGCAGCCTAAAAGGCACTGCAGTAAAAGAACTCTTAGAGAAAGCGTGAAGAGCGAGTTTGGTGGAAGGTACAGGAAAGCTAGGTGAAGTTCAATGCCTTTTCACATACAGAATTAGAAATAGCTCACGCTACTGATGCAAACCTTTCGCATAAAGCTCATTTGGCAGCAGAGAGAAGATGGATGTGCACATACAAAGACCCAGAGCTATCAGCCTGCAACCTGCTGCTCCTCACACCCAGCCCTGCAAACAACTTCCCAGGGAAGCTGGAATTAAAGCAGCTGGTCCTTTACACGTTCAGTCACATCAACAATGCTACTAGCCAGGTGAAGAGGCACACCGGGAGAAGGTGCTGCACAACTGTACCACGCAGCAAGCTACATGCAGATTGTGTCAGGCACTGGTTCAGAAAACAGCTTTATTCCCAAGATGGTTTAATCATCACATGCTTCCCAGTTAAGTTTTCTTGCCGCTGCAGCTGAAGCTTTGCTAGACTTAACACTTAGTGGTAGCGTCTTATCTCAAGCAGCCACTAAATTAATTTCAGTGGTGTCAGTATGACCAAGGCCTTCATTAGGCAAAGCAGGTCTGCTCGGGGATACACAGAGGAGGATTTATGAGATGACGAACACCAGCATGGCTGTGCGCTCACGTGAGCAAATCAATTGCTTTGCTTCACAATTTCCACATCTGCAGAAGCAGTCTTTAAACAAGTCAGTGTATTTTTAAGCTCTGACAGTTAAAATCCTCAAGTGACATCACCTGAAGTTGGAGCACAGCTGCCTTATTCCTCTGGCACACCAGTGAGCCAAAGTAAGCATGAGCCTCAGTTTATAGGTTTACAGCACACCTTGAGATAATGAAAGCACTGGTGGGGTTTGCCCCCATAGCAGAGTCAGGCCTCTCCTTACATGTCTGGGTTTTTTGTTGGTTTCTGCCAGGGCCCCCACACAAGTCCTGAGGTAAGAAACACAAAGTTTAGTACCACTGCATCCCAGCCAGGCTGGCCAGCATGCCGACAGAGGGAGCACACAGGCGTCCTGGCCCAAGCGCCACCCACCAGCACCCAAAAGGGCTGGCAGGCAAAGGCTGGAGAGCACCAGGTAGAGCTGGTGTCCTACCAAACCCTGGCACCCGCAAGAGGGTGAAAAATAACCAAGATAAACCCTCCCAGCTGCTTTGCGTGGTGCATTATTGCTTGCCAAGGCGGGAGCAGCCTCCTAGCCTGCCTGTGCTTCACCTTGCACGCACGGGCACGGCTGTTTACAAGTGCTTGGGGCAGCTTAAGGGTGTAAATCGCATTAATCCAAGCGACAAAGCTACCGCGCTCATCCTTGGGTGAATTACTAATCCCTCGCCACTAGAGCTGTTCCCATTTTACTTCCTGCCCCTTGGAGGAGATAAAAAACACCCTTTTAACATGAAGCTGGCAGGTAATCCAGTAGATCCTGTCTCAGTATTTCTATCTGCAAGTCTAGCCTTACATAACCAAACAGATCTGAGCAACAGTCGTGGGTTTCTGTGGCTGCTTCGCAAGCCTGAAGATTTTTCTAGGATGTAGACTGAACTAGTCAAGAACTTCCCTCTTGTTTTGGGGAGGGGATTACAGGAAAAAAAATTATTTCTTTTTAAATGGAGCAGCACTCCATTATCAACCCCTCCCCAGAGGACAGGCTTGTAACCATTTTTAAGAAGTAGGGTTTGGTTTAGATGCATTTGAATCACGCAAGCAGCGCTCACTGCCTAGTTTAGTTTGGTAGAACAAAAGCACGCTGGTTGTAATTAGGGTATATGTCAGGTTTAACAGAAAAGCATTAAGAAATCATGCCACGAAACCTTCCCCGCTACTTGAGCGGAGAATTTTTGGAATATAGTGACATGAAGGAGTGGGCTGCTGCCCTCAGCAACCGCTATTACAAAAGCGCTATCTCTCCTTAAAGAAGTTACAGGCAGGCAGTACATCACATAAATCGCAACTGTCAAAACACGAAAGCTGTGGGAGATGAGCAGAAAAGCAAACCGGCTCCACACAGCTTGGCTTTAAGCACCGGCACAACAGGATTACCTGCTTTGTTCCAAGAAGACACTGGGCCACAAACAAAATCCCAGAAGAATAAAAGTTTATGCACTGCCAGTAACCTCAGTGACCAGTGGCTGTGGAGTGACAACCCTGGTGTTTGGGTTAGTAAATTGTATTTCTGGTGCATGTGTGAAAGATACAACTCACTGAGTAAACACCCCTTCAGAGCTGACAGTTTTACAGCCGCAGGCTCGGCGCAGCTACTCCTTCTCAGAAACCTCTGAGCACATAGACCCAGCAAATCATTCGGGGAAAGCAGTAAAAAAAAAAAAAAAAAAACAAACCACCACACACAAACCTACATAAAGCCATCACATTTACCCATTCGCCAATCCTTTAAAAAGTTATGAGGCAGGGGCAAAATAAACATCGCCTGTTTTCTGCCTAACAGTTGAAAGTTTTGTGTCACGTCTGAAAAACATTTCCCTTTTGGTTTGAAAACATCAATATTGAAAACATGCAATAGTCGACTGGAAAGTTCCTTCATTAAAAGTCAGCAACTGTATAATTATTTCTTTTTTTTCTGGCAAAGAGACAGACAAAGGCAAGCAAAAGCCATTTAAAAAGCAAGAATCTGACAGCTTTAAGGATGGAGGTGTCATAATGAGAAAAAAAAATTAAAATAAACAGAGTTAAGATGTCACTATGCTTTACGGCTGGAGTCCCCAGGCATCACACACCACCTCTCGCTTTAGGGGCTGACTTTCCACCGCTCTAATCACAGAGAAAGTGACCTTGCGGATTAAAACCAAGCACCGAGATTATCAATTTTAAGGCGGTTAAGAGGCAAGACACGACCCCAAGTCCATCCCCCGCCGCAGCGCCTTCAGACGGAGCAGCGTTTTAATGACAAATACAGCCTGGGGGACTTTCACTGGGCAGTATGACGGTACATCAGCCACAGGCTGGGGGCAGAGCGCTGAAACTGCGCTCAGGGGGTCTCTTCCCCCCCCCCCACCCCCTCCTCACCCGGGCGCCCCCCGGCTCCCCCCGCCCAGCCCCGCACCGGGGGCACCAGAACAGCCCCGGCCCGGCCCGGGCCCCTCGGCCGCGCCCGGCTCCGGCACACGGGGGGCTGCCCGCCCGCCGCCCCGGGGAACCACCCCTCAGGAGGAGACCCCCCTCAGAAGCCGCTCCGGGGACCCCCTTCAGGAGCGGGACCCCTCAAGAGCCGGCCCTGGGGACCCGCTTAGGAAGGGACCCCCCTTCAGGAGCCACCCCGGGGACCCCCGTCAGCAGGAGACCCCCCTCAAAAGCCGCCCCGGGGGGAACCCCCTTAGGCGGGGACCCCTCAGGAGCCGCCCCAGGGACGCCCCCCCAGGAGGGGACCCCCCCCAGGAGCCGGCCCCCGCCAGGAGAGGGCCCCCCGCGCGAGCGGCCCCCCCCCAGCACCCCCCCTTCAGCCGCTGCCGCCGGCAGGAGCGGGCCGGGGCTGACAGGAGCCGCCGGGCCGAGCCGCCGCCACCTGCGGCCGCGTCCCCCTCAGCGCGGCGGGGCGGCGGGACGCGTTACCTCCGGGCAGCCGCCGCGCCCCCTCCCTGGTCCCGGTGCCGGTCCCGCTCGGCGGCGGCTCCCCAGGACATTCCAGGCTGGGGCGGGCGACCCGGCGGACGGGAGCCTCCATCCAACGCCGCCCGGCCGCGCCGCTTATCCCCGCTCCCCGCCCCGCTCCACCGGCGCCCCGTGCCGGAGGCGGCCGCGGCACCTCCGCCCCGCCCCGCCCCCGGAGCGTACCAACGGGCGGGGGGGTGCGGCCGCCCGGCGCGGCACCGGGCCGGCGGGGGGCACGACACACGGCGGGGGGGGAGCGCGGCCCGGTCCCCTACGGTGCCCTCCGCGCAGCCCCGGGGCTGCGGGCCCTTTAAGGGAGGGGGGGTGCGGGGGGTGCGGGGGCGCCCGCGCCGCCGCGGGGCTCCGCGTCCCACGCGGAGGGCGCTTGCAGCCTTGCAGCCGTGCAACCGCGCAACCGTGCACCGCTGCAACTGTGTACCCATGCATCCCTGCACCCCTGCACCCCTGCAACTGTGTGCCCGTGCACCCCTGCAACCATGCGACCGTGTGGCCGTGCAACTGTGTGCCCATGCACCCCTGCAACTGTGTGCCCATGCACCCCTGCAACTGTGTGACCGTGTGGCCCTGCAACTGTGTGACCGTGTGCTGTGCACCCCTGCAACGGTGTGCCAATGCATCCTTGCAACCATGCAACCCTGCAACCGTGTACCCCTGCAACTGTGTGCCCCGGCACTCCTGCACATGTGCACCCCTGCGACCACGCACCCCTGCAACTGTGTCCCATGCACCCCTGCAACCATGCGACCGTGTGGCCATGCAACTGTGTGCCCATGCACCCCTGCAACCATGTGACTATGTGCTGTGCACCCCTGCAACTGTGTGCCCATGCATCCTTGCACCCCTGCAACCGTGCAGCCCTGCAACTGTGTGCCAATGCATCCTTGCAACCCTGCAACCCTGCAACCGTGTACCCCTGCAACTGTGTGCCCCGGCACTCCTGCACATGTGCACTCCTGCACCCCTGCGACCGTGCACCCCTGCACCCCTGCGACCGTGCACCCCTGCAACTGTGTGCCCATGCACCTCTGCAACTGTGCGACCACGTGCCCGAACTGTGTACCCCTGCAACCATGTACCCCTGTGCCCCTGCAACTGTGCAACCATGCAACATGTGCCTGTACAACCATGCGTCCCTGCAACTGTGTAGCCATGCAACCACGCACCCATGCACCTGTGCAACTCTGTGCCCCTGCAACCATGCACCCTCATGCCCCTGCAACCATGCACCCTCGCAACAGTGTACCCCTGCAACGGTGTACCCTGCAACCATCACCCCTGCAATGATGTTCCCCCTGCAACCCTACAACTCTGCACCCTTGCAACAGTGTACTCCTGCAACCATACAGCCCTGCAACTGCATGCTGCTGCAACGTGTACCCTTGCAACCGTGTCTCCTTGAAACAGTGACACCCCCACAACGGTGTACCGTGCAACCATCACCCCTGCAACAGCGTACACCGGCACCCATGCAATGGTGGACCTCTGCAACCATGCACCCCTGCAATGGTGTGCCTGTGCACCCCCACGACACTGGACCCAGCAACTGTGTACCCCTGCAACAGCCCACCCCTGCAACTGTGCACCATTGCAATGGTGAACCCTCGAACCGTGTACCCTTGCAACTGTGCACCACGGACAGGCTGCTTGCTCGCATGCTCCTGAGGGTCGTGCACTGTGCAACCCTCCCCTCATGCAAAGGTGGTTGCAGCGCCCGGGCCGCTCATTTAGACACCGGCAGGCCTGCGGTACCTGTTGTAAACCCTTTACTCTTGCACCGAGGTGTTCCCAACCCTTTTACAACCCGGTGCAGAGCCGGGGTTGCCAGCAGAGCGCTGCATCTCCTGCAGCCGGTCGTAAAGCTGAAGCGTCGCAGGAGCGAGGGAGCAGGAGAGCGGCTCCAGCGTTTTTTCCAGCAGGCTGGAAACAATCCTGCACGCTGCGCGCATGCTCCGTGCCTGTTTTCCCACCCGCTAACACCACCGAGAAAACCCTGCTCCAGCGAGACGGGGCTGAAAACCAGCAGCAAGTGGGGCTTTACTGGGGCTTGGACAGCATCCAGCTGCAAACCGCAGCGCGAGCACGTTAAGCGTCGGGGAAGCTCCCGTCATTTGCAGCGTAATTTAATATTAACAGCTTGCTAAATTGCGCGGCATTAGACCTAATCTGCGGGATTAAAAACGGTGAACCGGCGCATTACAGCCTCATCCTGCAGCCAAACCCTTGGCCCTTTCCAAAAAGCCCCAAACACGCCCGGAATGCCTCGGTTTTTTAAATATTATTTTGAATTTATGAAATTTTGGTTGCATCTGCACGTGGTGGTTGAACTGGAAGGGGATTTATCCAGAGGAAGGTTTTGTGTGGAACAGCTTGAGCAGCACGTGGAGCAGGCGGGACAGAGACACAGCTCCTGTGTTTAAAAATAAAAGAGAAATCTGCTTTTTTTAATTAAAAACAAAAACAAAAACAAAAACAAAAACAAAAACAAAAACAAAAACAAAAACAAAAACAAAAACAAAAACAAAAACAAAAACAAAAACAAAAACAAAAACAACACCTTGGAACAAAGTTTCTTGGTTTTCAGGCAGACCTGCAAAACCGATGGGCTGCACTACCCTGTGTTTACCAGCCCTAATTTTATCCCTCAGGAGGTTTCCTGGAGGACGTCATTATTTCCACAAGTGTAAAAGGGGGAAAAAAATAAAGAAAACAAAAACTAGAAAAGTCCTGGGCGGATTACAAATCCCATAATCCACAGAAAACGCCCCAAAACAAAACGAAAAAGTGAAAACACTTGATATGTGGTGGCTGGCAGAGAGGCCAAGGACTTGAGGCTCTCCCCCAGCGCAGGAGTGCAATGGCTTTTGGGGGTAAAAATAATTAAAATTAAGATTATAACGATGGTCCTTCGCAGCGCAGGGATGCTGCCAAACCGTGACCCCCCCTGTAAATTTTCAGGATGTTTCTCTCCCCTCCAAATCCAAATTTGTATGAGAATACCCTCTTGGGGTGGAGAATTGCTGCTTAATTAGGGAACAGAAATCGCTTTAATTAGCATGTCTCCATGCTCCCTGCTATTTTGCATAGATTCAAATGAGATGCTCATTAGGGAGCAGGCACCCGGACAAGCTACGCCCTTTAGCTGTGCGCTAACCCAATTAACCTCGGCGAAGGCAAACGATGCCAGGCTCTGTGCTGGGAAGGATGTGGCCGTGCTGAGTGCAGGGTGCTGAGCTGGGAGCTGCCACCACCCTGCCACTGGCACACCTTGTCTGGCCGATAGCAGGTTTTCCTCCTCGCCAGGTTTTCCTCCATGCAAGGTTTTTCCTCCTTGAAAGGTTGCCTTCCTTGCCAGGTTTTTCCTCCTTGGAAGATTTTCCTCCATGCAAGGTTTTCCTCATCACAAGGTTTTCCTCCATGCAAGGTTTTTCCTCTTGGTAAGGTTTTCCTCCTTACCAGGTTTTTCCTCTTGGTAAGGTTTTTCCTCCTTGCCAGGGTTTTCCTCATCACAAGGTTTTCCTCATCACAAGGTTTGCCTCCTTGCAAGGCTTTCCTTCTTGCAAGGTTTTTCCTCCTTGCGATGTTTCATTTCTTGCCAAGTTTTTCCTCCACACAAGGTTTTTCCTCTTTTCAAGGTTTTCCTCCATGCAAGTTTTTCCTCCTCGCAGGGTTTTCCTCCTCCTAAGGTTTTCCTCCATGCAAGATTTTCCTTCTTGCAAGGTTTTTCCTTCCTTGCCAGGTTTCCTTCCTTGCCAGGTTTTTCCTCCTTGACAGGTTTTTCCTCCTTGCCAGGTTTCCTTCCTTGCCAGGTTTTTCCTCCATGCAAGTTTTTTCCTCCTTGCCATGTTTTTCCTTCTCGCAAGATTTCGTTCCTTGCCAGGT